>NC_141700.1:798700163-799300163 GCF_964263255.1 Lissotriton vulgaris | reverse complement strand
ATAATCCTAATCTTAAACCTAACACCTACTGTAAGTAACCCTCCCTGACAGTAATCCCAATCCTAACTGTAACCCTAAACCTAACATTTGTTCTAGCCCTGACTATAATTCTAGTTCTAAGTTAAATTCTAACTCTGAACGCAACACCGTACCCACGACTCTAATACTAACACTAGCCATAATCCTAAACATAATCCACTAGTGCCCTTACTGTGATCTTAATCCTAAATTTAATCCATACCCTTAATTTAACACTTATTTTTGACCTGACTGTAATCCTAACTTTAACCCTCGCCCTAACCCTTCCTCAAAACCGTACATCCATCTTTCCCTGGCTCGTACCCCTACCCCAAGCCGTAACCTAATTCTCACCTTAAACTGAAATCTTTTCCTGACTCAAACAATAACACTACCCGCAACATTTACACTTACCTGGAACTTCTCCATTATTTCTGGTTCCACATTTTTCTTTTCTAACAAGATGTTTAGGGAATGGGGGCATGAACACAGGTGTAGGATGCTGTGTGGTTGTCGTAGGATAGAGTGGATGCTGCCCCCACACCGGTGGATACTCACCCGCATCAGGTTAACGAGGCCCAGCTAGTGCTGTGACTAGTCGTGAGGTTGGTGAGTGTGTGCAGCAAGGGACCAACCCTCTCTGTTTTGTCCTCCTCTCTAGGTAGAGGCGAAGTGATCGATGTGACTCAGACGCCAAAACTTCAAGTCGCCTTGGCCCCTGAAATGGTGTCAGTCACTTGCCGAGTCCTAGCGCCGCGGGATTACTTCGCTATTGCAGTGGGCATCTACCGGGTGGATGTGGTTGGACATGAGACCCTGGTCATTGGCGTTCCATCCCACAACCGCAGCCAAATTGCACCAGATAACGCAAATCAGACCCTCTCCACGCTCAGCTTCTCGTTTCAACCAGTCAAGGACGCTGACTCAACTGGAAGCCACTACTACTGCATCGCCGCAGCGCCAAAGTGGACCCCTACCAGGTTCAGAGGTGACGGAACCTTCATCCACCTCAGATGTGAGTTGGAGTCACACACCGACCGTTGTGGAGGCTTCATGGAAGTTGAACCAGCAGTTTGCATGTTGGCCCATCCAAGCTTTTTTACTCCATTTATTTATTAATTTTAAGACTTGAAATAGTAAATGCAATTTAATTTATTTAGCTCTGATGAGGTGTTGAAGCATTTTACGCCGGGCAGCACACTGCTCCATAACTCATGGTTAGTGGTTAGTCCAGTGTTTTGATTACTATTAGTTATTGGGATTAGTCTTGTGTGCTCAAGGCAAGCCTTTGCATGCAGGCAGTCCAGATTCTTTCTGGTAGATTAAACTAATAGCGGTTAAAGGTGATCTTGAATGCGGCGGAGAGGCGTCTGAGTTCACGCAGATGTAGGTGGGGTTCATAGATGAGCTGGAGGAGGGAAGGTAGTGGGAGGCTGCATTGGTGACACTTTCTAAAAAAGGAGAGCTTGTAATCTTTAAAATGAATTGTGGGCAATTTGCAGAAATACTTTAATGGAGATTAAGTTAAACATGCATGTGACTCAGAGAGGATTGTCCTGAGGGAGAAAAGGCATGCAGAGGATGGAAGGGAAGAAAGGACAGAGGCTTTTAAAAGGGAAAAATGGAGCGGTGTAAAAGTAAAGATCAGTTTAAGAATATGGAGGGCATTTTATGGGATCGCATGCGCTTTGAGGCTGCAAGACAGTAGATAGAAACAACATTATTTGCATGTGAAGATAGTGCTAATTTACGTACTTTGATAGGCGCTAGAGTAAAGCGATCCGTCTGTCCGCTGCTAGGTTGCTGCTAGATAAATGCTTCAGCAGGGAAAGCTGGTCTGCTCAGGGGTTGGAGGCATAAAGTGCTGGCTGGATGCAAACACTGAAAGGAGACTCATCACATGCTGAAGCATACCTCTGCTAGTGTTCATGCTCAAGTTTGTCTCACAATATTAATTATACATTGGGCTCTCAGTTTTATGGGATTTATTTTTTAAACATTTCCATTATTTGTTGGCCATCTTATTGGTATTTTTCCATATTTATTTTGTGTTTTGATAATAAACGGAGGCATATAGGGCCAGATGTAGGAAGCCTAATTCCGGTCGGTAACAGACGAAATTACTGAATTTCAGCCGTTACCGACCGGAATTAAGCTTTTCATATGTAGGTGGCTACATTTCAGATTCGGTAATTTACCGGATCGGTATTTAAGAATTCGGTAAATTACCTTTTCTTAAAAATACCGAATCTGTAAATTACCGAATCTAAAATGTAAGGGGCACTCAAATGTGTGTTTTTCCCATTTAGGATTCGTTATTTGCAAACAACTATAAGTTGGTGGCAAATAACAAATACCTTTGAAAATGCAAATCTGTGCATTTTCAAAGGTGCCATGTGGCAGACATACATGCCCTTAGGGCATGTATGTGTGCCTCATGTGCACCCATACACAATTGAGGGGTGCAACAGGGTGTCAAAGTGACACCCTCCCACCCTTCAATGTTTTCCCCCTTTTACCAAATCGGTATTTACTGATTCGGTAATTGCCTACATCCCATTTACCTATTCTTAAATACCGAATCGGTAAAATTCGGTATTTAAGAATAGGTAAATTGGGATTACCTACATCTGGCCCATAATGGTATATTTCCATATTTATTTAACAAAATAACATGCGCTCCTACCTTGATGCTTTTCGGAGTTTAGTAAATTAAGCAGCCAAATATAACATATGACTACACACATGTGAATATTAGCATCTGTATACCAATTTATGTGAACATATGCCCGTATTTAAGGAAATCTGATCCTGGTTTTTAAGTCCCCATGCTGTCTATCTCATTATAATTTTTTTATTTGCGTTTTTTTTAGAGCGCGAACTTGAACTGTTAGGGTATCAGAGCGCTTAACAGGATTAGAAGGTTGAATACAAGAGACTTGGAAGGGGTGGTGGAAAACATATGGGGTACAAACATGTAAAAACATTATACAATAAAATAGAGGCCCCAGATCCTATCTGCTCAGCTCTTGTCCTGTAATTCAGGAAGTACAGCACGGAGAGTCGGTCGCAAGAAGCACATTTTTCTGTATTTTTCTACTTTTAAAAATAAATGGAGACAAGAAACACATTGTTTTCTGTCTGTATTTATCTCTACAAATCTGTAAAAATGGAAAACAGGGAGCCCTAATTATACAATACAAAAGGGGGTGATGGACGGAGCGTTTGAGCCAGTCAAACACTCACCCCAGTCAACTGATCTGGGTTTAATCCATCACCATTCTTTAGCTCACTCAGCCACCCCAGTTCAGACATGGCCGTATGCAAATCAGTCTGACCCTGTGCCTCATGGGAACAGTGCAGCCCGAACTGCCAAGCCATGTCTTCCCTGGACCGGAAACAAGCTTCCGAGGACCGGTTTCTGGCATTCCAGCCTTCTTCAGCCCGGCCTGCTTGAATCCAGTGGCAAAGTGAGCAAGGGACTCGCGTCTGAGCATACCCTGCCACACTCATGGCGGCCAAAAGCGGTACAAAAGGGGGTGGTAATGGACGGAGCTTCTGAATCAATCAGACACTCTCACCCAGTCAAGAGATCTGGGTTTAATCCATCACCGTTCTTTAGCCCACTCTGCCACCCCAGTTCAGACATGGCCATATGCAAATCAGTCTGACCCTGTGCCTCATGGGAACAGTGCAGCCCGAACTGCCAAGCCATGTCTTCCCTGGACCGGAAACAAGCATCCTGGGACCGGTTTCGAATTCATAATCCTCATCAGCCAATGGCCAAGTGAGCAAGGGACTCACATCTGAGCATACCCTGCCACACTTAGGGCGAACAAAGCGATGCACTGGATTCAAGATAGCCTGGCTGATGAGGATTAAGAATCTGAAACCTTGATCACACTTTCATTGGGGCTGATGACAGGGAATTGCAGAACCGTCACACCACTTAGCACATCTGTTGTGGGTGCTGCAAGGTGGAGAAACCCTGCCGCGCTGATGAAGTGCATAAAGTAACCCCCTGTACCTGAACGTATCTACAGCCCAAGGGTCTCCGCCCCTGACCACCCCCCGCTCAGTCCGTTGTGTGACTGTAAATGAACAACGTTCCCTACGAAACGTGATGAAGTCGCGGAAACCTTGAGTCTTATTTTGAGGGGCCTGTGTCACGTAGAGTGGTGCATGCGTGATGCAGGGCTCTCATTTTTGATGTTATGAAGCCAGGCAACGCCACCCTGCATGGCGTTGCGTGGCCTCAGAAATCATACGCCTGGGAGGCGTTCCATGGGCGTTGCCGTGGCTTTTCATACTCAACACTCATGGAATGTGACGCTGCCCCAGATTTACAAAGTGGCGTAAACCTCGAGAAGCATCGAATCTATACTCCTCCCGAGCTGAGGCGTAATGAGGAGAAATATGTTAATTTTCCTCATGTTGTCCTCTTTCCATGTGTGCTGCATTGTGAGTCTCCCTGAGTGAGGTCCTTGTCCATTTGGGTGACGCAGCCTGTCACTCAATGCCATTATCGCTCGGTTTCCTTTTGGCAAAAGATTTCACAGGTTTGTGCCTCTCCTGAGGAGGTGTCATTTCTCAACCTCTGGCCTGAATTAAGGACTTCATCTGTGGCCATGCTCTACCCACCCTCTAGAATCCCTGTTCCCCTGGTCTCAGTGAAACTTCGGCACATCAGGGATCTTCAGACGTCCCAGCAACATCATGTTGTAAATTGTGCATCATACCAGCTCACTAGAGGACATCTGTCCAGTGACTGTTTTACAGTCCTTTGCAGCAGGTGGTGTCTCCAGTCTGGCCAAGATGTTTATTCTTTCATTCTCTGATGGGATTGAGCTGGTATAACTGGCGACAGAAGGTATTACTCCACTTCTCAAGGCAGACACTTTAGGCAGTTTATTCCTGGACAAATATCCATCCAATCACCTTACTTCTTATACTAGGCACAATCCTAAAAGTAATTGTGGCCACCTACCGCTGAAAACATTTATGGGGAGATATTCTGTATCCTTGGCACCTGGACTGCACCCGGCTAGGAATACAGAAGCTACACTGGATGATCTATGATTGATTGTGGACAACGGGACCCGGCAAGCATCTTATTTGTTATTTTGTCGTGTTTGGTACCAGTGACCACACCATCGTTAGTTCTAGGCTCGGGGAGGTGAGGTTTCTTGCACAGTGATAGCGTTAGTGATTTTTCCTGGTCTCGTAGTTATGCCATGTAGTGCGGGTCCTACAGGGATCATTGTTGATGTTCATGCTCTTTGGGGTCTACGTAAGATCTCCGGCTCAGTTGACTAGTTCTGACAGATTATCAGAGTTCATGTACACGGATGACGCCAACTCTTCGTGCCGCTTCATCAGCATCCCCGGGTTCTCTAACTATTCTACCAGAGTGCATACCCAGCCACCATCACTGGATGAGCACCAACTCGTTGAAACTGACCAGTGATGAAACCAAGTTACGGCTAGTGGGGTAAACAGTCAAAATATCGAGTTTTTAATTTCGACCTACACTTATATCGAGTTGCTAATATCGATGGGACAGAATATCGATGTCCAGAATATCGATGGCCAGAATATCGACCCTAAGGTAAGTAATATCGAAATTACTAATATCGATAGCATATATATCGATGTAAGTAATTTCGATTTACTAATATGTGTTAGAAATATAAGTTAAGTATTTAAATTAATTGTTATAATATGTGTTTAATATGTTTTTATAATTTAAAAATATATAAGAGTAAATAATATGTTTTACTACCACAGCGGGTTGTGGGTTTATAGGGGAATAGGGTGGGAAGTAATTTATTTGTAATTAAATAATTAATTTTTCAATGATTAATTTATTTTGCAATTAAATATTAATTGGCAATTATTTATTTAAATTGATTAATTGATTAATTAATTGATAATTTATGTATATTTTTAACTAAATTATGTTTTACTACCACAGCGGGTTGTGGGTTTATAGGGGAATAGGGTGGGAAGTAATTTATTTGTAATTAAATAATTATTTTTCAATTATTAATTTATTTTGCAATTAAATATTAATTGGCAATGATTTATTTTAATTGATTAATTGATTAATTAATTGATAATTTATGTGTATTTTTAACTAAATTATATGTTTTACTACTGGAGCGGGTTGTGGGTTTATAGGGGAATAGGGTGGGAAGTAATTTATTTGTAATATTAATTAATTTTGGGTAAAGGGGTATTTTTAGGGTTCAGGGTCAGTTTTCAGTTTTTGGGTAAAGGGGTATTTTTAGGGTTCAGGGTCAGTTTTCAGTTTTTGGGTAAAGGGGTATTTTTAGGGTTCAGGGTCAGTTTTCAGTTTATGGGTAAAGGGGTATTTTTAGGGTTCAGGGTCAGTTTTAGGTTTTTGGGTAAAGGGGTATTTTTAGGGTTCAGGGTCAGTTTTCAGTTCATGGGTAAAGGGGTATTTTTAGGGTTCAGGGTCAGTTTTCGGTTTTTGGGTAAAGGGGTATTTTTAGGGTTCAGGGTCAGTTTTCAGTTTTTGGGTAAAGGGGTATTTTTAGGGTTCAGGGTCAGTTTTCAGTTTTTGGGTAAAGGGGTATTTTTAGGGTTCAGGGTCAGTTTTCAGTTTTTGGGTAAAGGGGTATTTTTAGGGTTCAGGGTCAGTTTTCAGTTTTTGGGTAAAGGGGTGTTTTTAGGGTTCAGGGTCAGTTTTCAGTTTTTGGGTAAAGGGGTATTTTTAGGGTTCAGGGTCAGTTTTCAGTTTTTGGGTAAAGGGGTGTTTTTAGGGTTCAGGGTCAGTTTTCAGTTTTTGGGTAAAGGGGTATTTTTAGGGTTCAGGGTCAGTTTTCAGTTTTTGGGTAAAGGGGAATTTTTAGGGTTCAGGGTCAGTTTTCAGTTTATGGGTAAAGGGGTATTTTTAGGGTTCAGGGTCAGTTTTCAGTTTTTGGGTAAAGGGGAATTTTTAGGGTTCAGGGTCAGTTTTCAGTTTTTGGGTAAAGGGGTATTTTTTGGGTTCAGGGTCAGTTTTCAGTTCTTTGGTAAAGGGGTATTTTTAGGGTTCAGGGTCAGTTTTCAGTTTATGGGTAAAGGGGTATTTTTAGGGTTCAGGGTCAGTTTTCAGTTTTTGGGTAAAGGGGTATTTTTAGGGTTCAGGGTCAGTTTTCAGTTTTTGGGTAAAGGGGTATTTTTAGGGTTCAGGGTCAGTTTTCAGTTTTTGGGTAAAGGGGTATTTTTAGGGTTCAGGGTCAGTTTTCAGTTTTTGGGTAAAGGGGTATGTTTAGGGTTCAGGGTCAGTTTTCAGTTTTTGGGTAAAGGGGTATTTTTAGGGTTCAGGGTCAGTTTTCAGTTTTTGGGTAAAGGGGTATTTTTAGGGTTCAGGGTCAGTTTTCAGTTTTTGGGTAAAGGGGTATTTTTAGGGTTCAGGGTCAGTTTTCAGTTTATGGGTAAAGGGGTATTTTTAGGGTTCAGGGTCAGTTTTAGGTTTTTGGGTAAAGGGGTATTTTTAGTGTTCAGGGTCAGTTTTCCCTACTGTTGCACCCACTGGAGTGGGAATAGTAATTATTGTTAAGTAATTATATATTATATATGATGTTTTTATTTTTTTATTAAATATGTATTATTATTTTTTTAACAATTATTACATATATTTAAATATGTTTAAGTAATTATTATGTATTATTTACAGTTTTTTTATGTTATTTTAAATAAAAAAAATCGATATATTTAACAACGATATTTTTTACATCGATATTAAATTTTCGATATTTTGGTACTTACCATGTTGTACATAGGGCGTCGATATTTTTGCTATCGATATAATTACGCCGATATTTGTGTAGGTCGAAATTCTGTCTGTCGAAATTCTGTCATAGATCCGGCTAGTGGGCAGGAAGGAACATCGCCAGCTTGATAATATCCGAGGAGCATTATGAGGCGATCCCCAAGAACGGAATCGAAGGTTATATCCTTAGGTGTTTTGCTGCTTCCGTCAATGCGCAGGTCAAGCCATGCTCTTCCTCCTGTTTTAATATGCTTTATGTGTTGAGTAAGATCTCCCTATTTCTACCCAACATGTGCCGTGCCAACTTCACCTCTTACTACAAACAAACTCACATTACCACCTTTAATTGAACTTCTTGCCTCCACACTGCTAAATTTACAGTAATCCAAAGCCTTTCTGCAAGGAAGCCAGTAGGTCTGAAGAAAGCAATGATATTTCCGATGCATGAAGACAGCTACACTGGTTTGTAAGTATTGGAGGATCCATTCAAGGCATGCTGCCTTATGCACCGGGCCATCTAGGTCTTCATCCTTCCTGTCTCAGTAATACTTTTCCATGGATGCTACCTCCAGACCTTGGCTCTCTAGTCTCCTGTGTCTGATGCAGGCCCAACAGTTCAATCTATCGTGGGCTGGAGGAAGATCTTACGGTTCTTCGGCGACAGCGTCTGGATTGACCATTCCTCTCTGCAGCTTCTAACGCCAAGTTTCCTCCTGGAAAGCTCTTCCAACTTCCTTGTTCTGTTCATATACTTTTTTCAATGGTCCTGCTCCTTTCTGACATCCTTTCATTCATTAGTACTTTTTTTCTTCAACGCTAAGATGCTTCAAGGAGGGGAGATAATGCTGAACAAGTAATCAATCAGTCATATTCAGAAAGGGTGGTCATATTCTTTCCTGGTCACAAAACACTCTGATTCACTATTCATACAAATATAGGTTTATTTCATTCACAGTGTTCTGAAAGCAGCAGTTACTTCAAGCCTTAGGACAATTGCCAAGATTGTCTTACTCTTTTTGGGTCCATTGCCTTAATTTCTAAAATGCCTCTTAGAAAGGCATGCACATCAAATTAAATCTGCTATATTGTTCTGCAAAGCTGTTTTAATGGGACCAGTTGTTTCCCAAATACTCCTAATGCCAAAGACAGATTTCAAAGCATAACATTTAAAACAGAAGACTCACTTTAAAGCACAGCTGGAAGGTGCAGAATAAAAGAGGCGCCACTTTTATTACAACAAGTGGGTAAATGCAGGCTTGTTTTCTCCTGAATGTAATATTGGTTGTATTTGACACAATCAGCTATGTCCTGGATAGTATGTTATCTTATGTTATGTTATGGGACCTTGTGAAGCGCATGTGCACAACAAGGTTTCGTGGCGCTAAGGTACAGAGAAGGAACACAAATAAAAAACGATATCAAGAGATTGCACTAGTTATACCATGGCCGAAATAACCAGGTCTTTAGCACCCGTCTGAACTTCAAGTAGCTCAGATCCATCCTTATTATGGGAGGAAAGGGGTTCCAGATCCGCGGAACAAGCACAGAGAAGCTGATGTCGCCCGTCCTCTTTATTTTGTACTTCGGGATGGACAGAAGATTCTGTGAAGAAGAGCGAAGCCTCCGACTCAGAATATGTTTCTTAAATGTAGAGTTTATAAAAGAGGGACATTCCTCTGCAAGAACCTTAAAAGTGATATAACATGTTTTAAAGATAATCTTTTGCTCCAAAGGGAGCCACTGAGGGTCTCTCGAAAGAGGAGGAATGTGACGGTGTCTATGGGTAAGACATGCTGCTTCATTCGGGACAATCTGAAGTCTGGAAAGTAGAAATTTAGGTGATCTGATATAGAAAGAGTTGGCATAGTCAAGACGAGAATGAACCGAAGCCATGGCCACTTGGGTCAGGGCTTCGAAGGCAAGGAATCTGCCTATTTTTTTAATCCTTCGCAGAGATCAGAAACAAGAAGAGATTACTCCCCCTAACCGAGATCTTAAGGATAACTCATCGTCAATGGTGGCTTCTAGATTTTTAGCCGATGTCTTTGGGGATGGCTGATCCCCCATGTCGATAGGCAAAAAGGAGTCATTCCAGTCGAGCATTTTACTGCTCGTGATGACGGTCTCAGTTTTATCCGCATGGAGATAATTGATATTCATCCAATCACGGATGAAATGCACAGTGCTATGAAAGTTGTCCTTGGCGGCCGAAGAGCCATCAAGTCTGAAGAGCAGATCGTCTGCCTAGTTGTAAATTGTGCAGTTCATATTTCTTAATGCTTAGTTGAAGGGACTGATATAGATGTCAAAAAGGTGCTGGATACAGAGGAGTCTTGTGGTACCCCGCAATCCATAAGTACTTCTAGTTCCCTAAAAGGGGCAGGCCTGACTGACCGGGTTCGATTGTCCAGGAAGGATTTAATCCATTTTAGTGCAGAACTGCAAACCCCAGCGGCTTCTACAATCCACCAATATATATGGTTGACTGTGTCGAAAGCAGCCGACAGATCCAGGAGAACCAACGCCGAAGCAGAACTGACATCACACTCCTGCCGCATATCCTCTACCGCTGACAAGATAACCTCCTCAGTGGAATGTGCAGGTCGAAAGCCAGCTTGACACAAGTCTAAGAATTGTGTCTCCTATAAGTGAGAACAAAGACACTGTGCTCCATGAGTTTCTAATAATTTTGCCCAAAAAGGCAAAAGAGAAATAAGGCAACAATTTTTCAACATTAAAGGGTCTTCACTAGATTTCTTCTGGAGAGGGATTACAACTGCGCCCTTGAAGGGTCTCGGCACACATACTTGTGATAAGGAAGAGTTAAGTTAAGGTAATGCGGGGCCAGCAATTACAGGGAAGAAAAATTAGGAGCCCCAAGTGGACAAGGGTCATTTTGGGAGCCTGACTTGGCCTCAAACAGTAGCTCGCAAAGATGTTCTTCACTAATAGAAGGGTTCCTATCCTCCAATTTAATAAATGTATTGTCCTTGCTAGCGGGGATGCTGTTCTTTATGGTTTTAATATTTTCAACAAAAATGAGTTTAACATATCACAGAAATTCTGGGAAGAGGAAATGGGGGAGGTGGATAATTCTGACTAAATTTTAAAACTTTCCTCTGATTTATTCATGGATTTAAGTATCTTGTTAGTAAAAATGGATGACGTTGCCGGCAAAACAGCACCTTATAATCCTTCTGATGCTTTTTATAAATAGTTCTCTTTTCCGGGGCATAGTCTTTTCGCCATTTCCGCTCAGTATGATGTAGTTCCAGATTGGCTGATTTCAGTCCCTCAGAAATCCACCTGGCTGAGTCAAGCATTTAACCGCTTTAGATATGCGTAAAAAGGGGCATGAGTACTGCTGGTCTTCAGTAGGCAGAGAGCAGGATCCTTTTCAAAAGAGTGAGCATCGTGATTCAGGCTTTTCTAAATCTCAACTCCTCATTGGTCTTTCGTATCTTCACACGTAAGGGATCCCTTAATCTGGGGACCAGATTGGCAAAGGACCCACCAGCGTTTCTAGCCTTCTTGACCGTAGAGTTCACCCATTGAGAAGAAGCGGTTGATTGCAGAGTCCAATTGAGGTTGTAAGGTTGTACCAGATGTTGTAACAGCTGCGGGTTTGATGAGCCATACAAAAGACCATAAACTGGATCCTCTGTTGAACACTTAGTCAGGGAAGGGGGCTAGCGAGCCTGATGCAGACTTGTGTTCAGGAATCCTTTGCAGGAGGTGAGCCGACACATGTTGCACCACCTGCAGTCTTCTCGCCACATATTGGGGACTTCCACAGCAGAGAGAGTTGCCATAATCTAAACGTGACCGAATTAGTGCCTGGACTGCAGGTCTCCACGATGAGAAAGGTAGGAACTCTGAGATTTTTCTAAGCGTCCTCATGATTCTGATACAACTGTCTGCTGTTGTCCGTACTTGTACTTCCAAGGCAAGTTTGTTCTCCAGCCAAATACGCAGATTTTTTACTGTCGTTTTGGAGGGAGTCGGCTGCTTAGGGAGTCCGGCAGAACATCATGGACCGGCGGTTGAAGTCATTGCCAACCACCATGAATGAATGAAAAATCTTATAAAGCGCACGAATACCCGGAGGCGTCTTGACGCTGAGTAGTTAAGAAAAAGCAGATGAGGGTCAAGTCCTAAGGGATCACTGGTTGAACAGCCAGGTTCTAAGGTTCTTCCTCAACGTCAAGAGTGTGGGTGCAAATTTGAGGTCTGGAGGCAGGCGGTTCCACGGTGAAGCTGTGGCTCTAAAGACACTTCTGCCTCCCAGGCGCCCGCCTAAAGGAAGCCGCCTTCAGTAGGTTTGCTGTGCTCCACTTCACTTCAGTTTTATCCCCATTAAGCTTCAGACGGCTTACGGACATCCATTCCGCGACTACTGGACTGTATTCATTCAGCAGTTATGAAAAGTCAAAATAAAGCACACTATTTTTATAATTCTGAAGTGTGATGAAAACAGAGTTTTTAATTGGAACAAAACAGATCAAGACACTTTACTTGGTGATGCGCAAATGATACATATTGACAGAAACCCGATTCCCACACATCATTTGTAGTTTTACCAGTAAACTGTAAGTAAGTGTGTGTAAAGTAAGTGACCACGTCAATAAAGAATTTGCTGTCTGTAAATGAGAGTGCGGTACCACACCATGCTTTAGTTACATTCAAGAATTGCCCCTCGTCATGTCCATTTAAGGTAGGCGGGTCGCAAACGTTTGTCGTTCTAAAAAGTGGGTCGTGGTTCTGAAAAGTTTGGGAACTACTGCCATAGAATGGTCAGAAAAATCTGGCTGTAATTCTGAATTTTATACACGGGGAGCTAAAGCAGCCAACATAAAGATTTAACGTAAACTCAGCAGCTTTGCAAAGCTTGTGAAGTTTTATGCCTTGCCACATTTGCAGCACTTTATTTCCTTGTTTAACACAAAACTAGTTTAGAATGAGATAAACTCCACAAAAACAACTACTGTTCTTGCCATTTGCAATACTGTTGAGCATATAAAAATATAAAAGTTCCCCAAACAGTAAGTTTGCAGAAAAAGTCTGAATGCATTTTTTGTCCTTGGCTAAGTCGGCGTACTGTGAACATGATCCCTGGGTGCTGAAGCTTATCTAGCAAATTGTAGACAATCTTTCAATGACTTAAGGCAAAGAAATACCAGGAAACTTTGAGAAATGCAAAAATCAGGAACTTCTCAAAACTTTGCCAGGGAAAAGCCTTTGCAGGGCCTTAAATATTACTTGTGTGGAATCCTACAATTGTTTGGTCAAGTGAGAAAGCAGCCATTTAGAAACCAGGTCTCCAAGCACCAAAGTCAGCAACCACAGCACACCAGAGCACACCGGAGCACACCACAGCACACCACAGCACACCAGAGCACAGCACGCCACAGCACATCACTGCAAACCACAGCACAGCATACCACAGCACACCACACCAGAGCACACCAGAGCAAACCACAGCACAGCACACAAAAAAAAACAACAATGCCTTTGCACACAACAGTTACAGTAAATCAATAGTACTTTATTGGTTCCACAACCGGCCGACACGTGTTTCACCGTGTGGGAACAAAATCACTGCGACTCCTCAGGGCTGCTCCTCAGGGCTGTTTAAAGACCTAAAGTTTTATAGGTCTGTTTTTATTTGTTCCATAGGTTGGTTTTCTAACCTATTTTGAGCGGTTAAGGGGGTCTTTCCCGCTCACCTTTTTGCACCACATTGAACCTGTCAAGTAATACACACTAGCGTCCACACTAGGCAGAGCGCCCTTCATCACTCTGAAAATCTAAAAACCCCATGTTTGTATTCACAGCACAGCACACAACAGCACGCCACAGCACACCACAGCACACCACAGCACAGCACACAACAGCACACCACAGCACACCAGTCCACACCAGCCCACACCAGACCAAACCACAGCACACCAGTAATGCTAGTGCAGGGGTGAAGACAGGCCTAGAAATGATTCTAAAGTTCTAGGTCAACTGTTGGTCCGCAGTGGTGGCGTGTGGCTTTGTGTACGTTTTGGGGTAGGTAATAGCGGTCTGTACCCCTCTCTATCAAGCTCAAAGCGTACACCCTACTCGGAGTGTTTGCACGAGTAAGGAAGGATTTGTCCTTTTTTTAACAATGGCATTATAGTATGTGACCTCGCTTATGTAGTATTTGGACAGCACTCGGATGCATAATGTGAAACAGGTCATTATTAACCAGCAGAAGGGTGCATAGCTCCCTCCCTTCCTCTGGATTGTAGGTCCTAGTGAGGCCGTCACATAGAATGATGCCTACTTGACTTGAGTACAACAAACACCAGCCGCTGCTTTCAATGCTTTGATGCACCCAGAAGCTTCTCGAGAGGATAGGAGGTCGACTAACTCCCACGTTGCTTTTCTTTCTACAGACACTGGGTATGTAAGGAACCAGCGTAGAGGTCTACACGTCTTTCTGAGAACCAGCTGCGGACTCCTGACAGCCCTGAGTCTGGTTGGGACGGGCCTGCTGCTGCTCTGGAAGAAGAAGGCAAGTCGAGGTTTGTGTAGGGTTTGGTAACAACCTCACCTGGAGCAACACTTACTACACTTTTGCCGTATTCGTGCAGCAGGGTGTTAGCTGGTGGGTTTGTCCTTGATGTCCTCCCTTCTAGTACTAATCAAGTCTTCCTTCCGTTTAATCCATCTTTGTGGTCAGCAAGACATCAAGACAAGCCGATCTCTGAGGACTCCGGGTCACGATGGTAAGTACCACCCCGTGACACATTACGCTCCCTTTAGGACTCTTGGGTCCCCACAGTGAGGACCAGCTCATTACAGATTACACTCCCTTTGAGGATTCTGAGTCCAAAGGGTGTGGACCAGACGATAACACGTTACACATTACGATCCTTTTGAGGACTCTGTATTCCAAGAGTGAAGACTGTAGGAACCTGGGTTTCCGTTGCTGTAACCTCCCCCCCCCCCCCACACACACACACTTTTTGCCAGTCTACTGGTGCACTTTGACTTGATGTGCCCTGGGTCCCTGCCAATCCGGTTCCCGGGGCCTGTGTTCTTTTTTTCCAAAACTGTACCCTGTACCCCCAATTGGCACCTCTCTGGCCACATGTAAGTCCATTGTAAAAGGTACCATGGGTACCAAGGGCACTGTGAGCAGGGAAGTACCTTTTCACACACACACTGCCAGTGCAGGCTGTGTGTTTTGGTGCAGGACAAAGTGAAGAGTCGACATGGCCCGCATCCCTGTGTGCCAAGCCTGCAACCCACTGCCCTGGCATAGATCAGCTACCCCTCTAGCTGGGTGCACTATACCAGTGGTGAGGGTACAGGTGCATGAGCCCTGTACCCCTACAATACCCAGGTCCATTCCTGGGCACTAAGTGCAGTGCTGCCATTAAGAGTATATGGTGCTGGGAGTTTGTCATTACGAACTCCACAGCACCATAATGGCTGCACTGAAGACTGAGAAGTTTGGTATCAAACCTCTCAGCACATTAAACACACACTGATGCCAGAGTGGGATTTAATGAAAAATGCACCACAGAGGGCATTTTAGAGATGCCGCCTGAAAAACAACCAGCCTCCGGTGAGTTCCCTGATTGGTACACACCAGACATGTTTCTGGGCCCCTAGGGTGGGAGCCTTCGCTCCCTGAGCCCAGAAACAAAGCCTTTCCTGGGCAGAGGTGTTCACACCTCCCCCAGGCCTGGAAGAGCCATCTGTGGCAGGGGAGCTTCAAAGGCTTGGCTGCCTTTGTAATGCGACCCAGCCTCTCCTGCTATCAGGAGCAGGCCCCCCCATATCTGTATCCCCTCCTTTTCGGTGGGAACCCAGGCGGGAACAATTAGCCAGCCCAGAAGGTGTGCCCACCTCTGCCAACTCCACCCTTCAGGTGGGGGAGGCGAGGTAAAGCCCACTCTTCAGTGCCCATCATCTTGCAGATGGCAAGCACTCCCCAATCAGGATTAGGGATTGTGCCCACTCCCCCACGTGGGGTGAGCACACCAAGGGTGTAGTCACCCTAAGGTCAGTAGCCCATTGGCTCCAGACAACGAGATCCCTAAAACGCCCCCTAAATACAGTAGTTAGGGGGCAGCCCTGAACCAAGAAGTCAGAGAAGAAACCAGAAGAAGAAAAAAAGAAGGACCAAACAGCCGTGCCGAACCTAACAAGAGGAGGACGCCCACTGACTTGGCCTCAGCCCTACCGGCCTCTCCCCACCTCGAACCTGCTCCAACGAAATCCCAGTGTGACCTGCAGCCAAAAACCTCGAGAAACCCGGAGGACCTGCCTGCCTTCCATCCCAAAGACTCTGTCTCCCGTGAACACTGGATTTGTTCATCAACAGACTCCAGCTCCGCAAGGATCCACGGGTCTGCCCCACTCTGCACCTTACGCCCACGTCCCCACGTCCCGAGTACGAGTGGCACAACACCAAGACAAGGTCTCCCCAGCGATCCGGACCCAAGATCCGTTGATCCCTGACCTGCCTCAAGCCTCCTGCAGCCTCAAACCGGAAGGTCCTCCCAACTGCGACCAGGAGGTGGTAAGAAGATCCGACCCTAAAAGGCCACCCTTCCACCCGACGCCCCATGGCCTTGGGTGGCCAAAGCGACGGTGCCTAACCAACGCCCAGCATCCCACCTTACCTCTTCAAGTGGTGGTCGCACCCAGAAGACCTTGCATGCAGTGTGTTTGAAACCGGAGACTGCCCTTTAAAAGCTACAGGGCACCAAAACAGCACTCTGCACCTGGCCGCCCCAGCTCCGCTGAGGGTGCATCTTTTGCGCTGGCCTAAACCCCCATTTGCTCTGAGCTTAAGTCCAGGAGCTTTGTTGCCACAACCCAGTGGCTGATCGCAAGCAGGCACCAACCGGAGGCCCCCTATCCCCCATTGGATAACATTGGGCCTCAGCACTCTGCACCCTGCCGCCCTAGTGACGCTGAGGGTGTAACAAGAGTGCATCCTTGACCCTGGGGAACCCCTGAATCTAACCCCAGAATACCAACTCCCACAACAAGGTACTTACCTGTTAACCGATAACACTATTGTCCTCCATAGGATAACGTTGACTGTTTTTCTGTGAAAGGTTTCCAAGTGTGGAGTTGGGAAACCAAAGGAATCCTTTTAAAATTGTACTAAATACCAAAAAGGCTTCTACTCACCTGTTTACAGGAAATGTCCCAGTGCAGTATCTGAGTATACTCACTGTGTAAGAAAAGTAATCTGCAAAGTAATCTACTGGTCATTTTACTGAAAATCCTATACAAAGTCTATGTACTGTATTCTGAAAAGCGCTGCATTATCAGTAACACTTCTGTCATCAAATCAAAGTACATTTACAATTGCATTTTCAAACTGTGTAACAACTGCATTACTACTGTAAAGTACTTATCGCTTACCTGTGCCAGGCCTGCTTGGTTCTAGAAAATGAAATAACTAAAAGAATATTTTTATACAAAACCAATTGGTCTGAAGTTCAGTCTTTGAGTGAGTGAATGCATTTGCTGAGTGTGTACAACAAATGCTTAACACTGTCCTCTGATAAAGCCTTACTGCTCGCCCACACTACCACAAATAGAGATGACGATGCTATCTAACTTTACCTCTGCCTACCTTTGGTGTTCCACTGGACCATGTGAACACTATACCTCACATTGGTATAGTATATACAGAGCCAGCTTCCTACAAAGACCATTCCATTACACATTATGTTCCTTTTGAGGACTCTGGGTCCCAATGGTGAGATCAGCCCATTGCACATTACACTCCCTTTGAGTACTCTAGATCCCAAAGCTGAGGGCCAGCCCATTACACATTATGGGGCATATTACCAACAAATAGCGATACTTATCGCTAAGTAGGGTTAGCGGCAATATTTTTATCTCTGCGCATCACCGGTTTTTATCACTGAGATAACTTGCTATTAGCAAGGTTTATCTCAAAAGCGATAAAAATCCAGGCGACAGCAGCTAAATGCGTGAATATCGCTGAGAATACAGCGATATTCAGGCATTAGCGATGAAATGCTCTTAGCCATGTTAACCACCTCCCATTGGATAACATGGCTAAGAACTGGTCTGGGCCGGTGCTAGTATTTGGAGATATTCGCACTTAGCGCAAATATTTCCATCGCTACGCCTGCCTTGCTAATAAGCGATAGCGACGTTAGCGACTGCTGTCAGTCACTAACGGGTTGGGTATGCCCACTTTGCATGTCATTACTTTGCCGCATCAAGTTTAAGGCTTTATGCATTGCATATAAGGCCATTCACGATCAAGGACCCTTATTCTTAAGAAAAGCCTTCCGACCGCTTGAACATACTAGAACTCTGCGGTCATCCTCAGCGCACCTACTCATGGTCCCTCGTACAAGAAGGGCCAACTGGGGCGACAAACGCTTTGCTGTGGCCACGGCCAAAATGTGGAACGCACTTCCTCTAAACATCAAGAGCGCTCCGACCCTTCTTAACTTCAGAAAGCAACTAAAGACATGGTTGTTCCCTGCCTAATCCCCCCCCCCTCCGGAGAGTTCTGCAACTACAGCGCCGAGACACCCCAGGGTATTTGCGCGCTCTAAAAATCGCCAGAAATAAATAAATTAGCGATAAATATCGCTGACATGCAAAGTGGGCCCCAATCCGCTTGCTATCGCCTAAAAGCTGTCGCTAACTGCTGTTAGCGACAGCTTGTTAATAGGGTGATAAAATTATCGCCGCTTAGCGTTCGAAAACGGCCACTAACGCGGCGATATTCGCCTATCGCCCTCCTTGGTAATATGCCCCTATGTTCCTTTTGAGGACCCAGGGGCCCGAGAGAGAGAACCAGTTTATGCAGGAGACCACCAGAGGGAGCTTGATCCAACTATCCTGTATATCACCATATTTTCTACAAACCTCGGACTAAGACTGTACCAGCACTTAAACTTTGGAATATCCTCGGCAGCCGAGGTGTTCCAAAATGCAAAAAGAGGGTTTCTGTCAGGCTTGTAAGTGTTAAACATGTGACAATATCCTTATCAATTTAACCATGTTGGTTGAACACCACCGCCAACTCAAAGCCATGCTCCAAAGGCTCACAGACTTTGGACTCACCCTCCACTGACAGAAGTGCTCCTTTTTAGGTCTCGGCTAGCGTAGGCTGCGCACATGCGAAGTCTCGCTGGCGAGATTTTATCTTTTAGAGGTACGTTTCACTAGCGGGGTTAAGCCCCGCCCCTCTTTTCCATTGGCTGGCGTCACCGTTTACTGTAAACGGTGGCCAGCCATTGGAAAAGAGCTTCCTCTGACGTACACTTTTCTCTTTCAGAGCCGTCCCATTCAGACTGGCTCGCTTCACTTACTGCTGGCGTAAAAGGTTTCTTATCTTCTTTATGGGTCCAAACAGATGGCCCCATAAAGAAGATAATAAACCTTTTACGCCAGCAGGAAGTCCGGCTGAGCTCTAAAAGAGGAAAGTCTACGTCATGCCGAGCACTTGTTCCGAGCGCTTGTTCATCTTAAAGCCCTGCCTCTTTGATCAGTTAATTTTCTTCCTGGGGTAAGGTCGGCATTTTTGTAGTTGTTTACTTTAACTGTGTTTTCCCATGTATTAAAAATTAGTCCCTGGAAAATGCTCCGCCGTTCCTAGGCTGTACACGTGACGGGCACGAAGCACCGTAGTTACTAACGGAGGTTCTACCCTGGGAACAAGTCATTATGACTGACAGAAACCAGCGAGGTCAGCGATGTTGAAGCCAGGAATAGTACAGCCTACCAGCTGCTTGGACGAAGTTTGGCAAGGCATTGGTGGATGGAAGTACGGGACGTCTTGAAAACTAGTCCGCAGTTGTTCCTTCAGTAGCCATGTTGGAAATCCATTGTTGAAAAAAACGTCTATACCATATTACAGAAATATCACTTCTTCAAGTTTGTTCACCTACTCCCAACATGGCTGACGATTGTTTGCGTACTCATTTAGTGGTCTAGTTTTCATCGCCGTTTTGTACTGTGGGAACTTGGGATGTACTAGGTAAGAATGCGGCGAGAGAGAGTAAGGAGTAGCAATCGCAGTACCGGCGGAGGTCTACTGTGCTGGCTCGAATCATACGGCTGCATACGTTGTTTACAAACACGACCGAGCTGAAGGGGTGGGAGTCTGGATACCGGCGACGGAATGAGACGGCCTGAGTGTAGCTGTGAGGAGGGTGCAGGAGGGGCGCCGGGCTGGTGACACCCATTATAAGAAACAGGATCCCTCACCAGCCATGGAACCGGCGCGCCAGGCTCTGCTTGTCCGCTGCCTACCGCAGCTCTCGGCTGCGTTGACTGAGCCTCACTGCTCACTGGCGGCGCTGGAGGAACGCGGGGCCTTAAGCGGGTGAGAGCGGTGGGAGCTGGAAACGGCAAGTGGGGGCCTACTGCTGGAGTGGTTGCTGTATACTCTCAGTCTGAAGGAGCGGGACACCTACCCTGAGCTTCGGGCTGTGCTTGAGAACACCGAGCCCGGGGCCCTAAGAGTGCTGCAGCAGGAGGAGGAGCAGGAGGAAGGGGAAAGAGGTGAGTGAAAAGTGTGGGTGACACTTGGAGTGGTGACACCAGGGAGAAGTTAAGGTGATGGGTGTGAAGTGAGGGAGGTGTTATGCTGGGTGATTGAGGAGGTAGCTAGGGGGATAAAGATGAAGAGTTGTGAGGCAATAGGGCAAATAGGACGATTGATAATGGGATAAGGCAATGGGGATACTGGTGTAGGTTTGAGGGCCCACGTGAGTGGCATTGAGAGATGAAGGCTTTGGTCTTGAGCACACAGCAGAATGTACACTGTTATGCACCATGCATGCTTTGAGGTGAAGGCATTAATACTGCACATTCACAATAATACTCTACAGTCCGATTTATCTATGACGTCTCAATCCTAACAGGATCCTAAACTTTGTTCTTCCTATGAGGACCAGATCTTCAGTTACTTCTTCAAATTTAAAGTGTTTGAGTATTTTTATAGCGTTTATGATAATATGGAAATATTGCGTGAAAATTATTATTGAAATATTTTAATGATGCATAGCTGTAACTGATAAACAGAAGGGATTGAAACTGAAACGATTTAACTAGGCAACTTAGAACTTCAAATAATGTTATTAATAGATATTCCATATTTTTATGTTATACTAGCAGCCCGCCCCGACGTTGTCCGGGGGCAATGAGGTTTCAGGGCAAACCGCCCGCCCCGGCCCCCACCCGCCCCGACATTGTCCGTGTCCCGGAGCCACCTCCCGCCCCCGACCCCCTCCCGCCCCGACATTTTACGTGTCCTTTTACCTTACCTGAGCCGGTGCTCCTGACTTCACCGCCGCTCCTCGCCGCTCGTCACCGCTCCTCCCGGCCTGTCCACCGCTCCTCCCTGCCTGTCTGCCGCTCATGTCCGCCGCTCTCCCTTGTCATCACGCACGTCGCGCCCAGCGCTACGTCGCTTCCAGCGCTACGTCGCGGCCGGCGCTACTTCCAGGGGACTACATTTTTTTTAAGTTAAATTTTTTAATTTACGTTTAATTTTTATTTTATATAGCCTATGTGCATCTGCACCACCTGACATTTTCAACGATGTATCGGGTGTGTGGATTGGTGCTGTGGTTCCCGAGTTTACCCGGCTCAAAGGTTTGTGTTCTCTCTTTATAATAGTAGTATAGATTCCATTATTATTAAATGGATGTAGTTTTTAGTTTTCGGTTCAACTTCTGCTGCTCATTCCCCCTCTGACTCTGACCTGCTGCAAAACCACCCCTTCCCTTGTTTCTGTAGAGAATCAAGTGAATGACTTCCACAGAATAGCACGTACATTTATTAGAAAGCTTGTATTCTGAATGAGTCTTCCGTGATGTACACAAAGTATAATTTACAAGGTCTTCCACCAAAGACATGTTGGTGTTAGTTCTATGAGCCATATTTACGAAATATTTAATTTCTATGGTACATCTCCAGAGTGTACTTGTTGAGGAAGCAAATGGAAGACTTCTCTTATTGTGGGTTTTCTTTTGCCATTTTCCTTGTAGGCGACTTGTCATGCTGTCTCTGCTTTTTATGAGTCAACTGTTGAATTTTTTCCTTTTTTTAGACTGTCTAACTAGGGATTATCTATGGTTATGATTTTGTAATGTACTGTACTTCTGAGGTGGAGCCTTCATGGAGATTCATGCATTTGTTTCTCTGTACCACATTTTCGTTATCCTGTAATAAATGTTTGTTTTGCTCTGTTTTTACTCTAGAACCCAGTCCTTTATGCGGCTAATATTTTATTCTGTTTAACTCTGCTAGATTGTGATTTCTGATGAGGAGTGTAGTCTCTAACCCCTAGATCAACTGGAGACTCTGGAGCTGAATCATATTAGTAACATTTTTGGGGTTCAGGTGATTATTGGGGTTTGGCTTCCTCAATCTCTTGGCCACGCAGGCTCCTTACAAATTCCATATTCATTGGCCATAACCAACACTGGTTTTGAAGTTGGTGTAAAGCAATGAATGACACGGGAGAATAAAGAGGTACACAAACATTGATGGCAGGTCTGCTAGACATAGAAGGCAGCTATACTGATCTCCAATCCCAGTCTTCCTGACTTGGCTAACAAGCATTAAAAATGCAATAAGTCTCGCCATTCATTAAGTTAAAGCAATTTGCTTTGCTATATAATACCATTAGCAAAGCAAATGGTTTTAACTTAATCAAAGGTGAGACCTATTGCATTTTCAATGCTTGTTTCAGTCATAGATTGAGGTTTTTGTTTATGTCTTTTCCAAAGACAGACTCCGTGTTGACACCCTAAGACAGACTCCGTGTTGACACCCTAAAACAGTCTTACTGTGGGTGGTTCGTGCCCAACTTGGCCACCCTTTCGGAACCTCTAGGCACAGTGACAAAGGACATCGTAGGTAGGAATTGAACAACATAAGCAAACAGGGCACACTTACGGATAAAGAATGCTCTCCTTAGGGATGCCACAATTTAAAGCTTTAACACAAGACGCAACACTGAGCTCATCATGGACGCCAGCCCAGTGGGGTGGGTGGGGGTTTGTTTTGACTCAATGAACAAGAAGAAAGGCATGGAGAATGGGTACGCTTTGCATATGTGAGTCGTGTTTTAATGGATACCAAAATCCACTGCGCCTAAATAGGGAGAGAAGCCTTGGCTATCTTATGGGGTTTCCGCCACCTCAATAGGTGAGACTTCCAAGTGGTGATGGTTCACAAACCGCTAATACCGCTGTTCACCGGAACCTTTCAACACCATATGCCGTGGATAGAACATTAGGCCTTCCAGCTCTAACACCAAAACTTCACTGTGGTCTACAGACTGGGGATCAGTCACCAGGTGGATTATTTGACCAGGCTCACTGAACCGTCAAACGGAAGAGGAGGAAAGAGGATAAACAAATGGAGCCTTCGTCAGACTGGTGGTGCAGGGAGCATGTCCAAAAGCATTGATACCGGAAAAGATCTAAACAGCGAGAAGTGCGGATATCTGTATACAGAAAGCTGTACAGGTGATGAAATACCATCAATGGAAGAGATTCTTCGAAGATGCGAAGACGTGGGTTTAACCAGAAAACCTAGTCATGACTCAGATCTAGAGGATCCAACACAAACTCCGTGCTTCTGAGAGTGGCCCGCTGCGAGATGGCGCCTCATCGTAGAGTCCCAGACGCTGTGGGCTCAAGACATAGATCTCACAAACCAAGGACACCAAGGAGCCGCGAAGACAGAATCAAGACTGAGGGGCAAGCTGTGGTGGCCAGGGATGGACAGTGCGGTTGATGAGCGAGAAGAGAATGTGTGACCCATGAAGATAGCAAGTGGTGGGATCCTGTCCAGTTCTGGCAGGAGAATTGGGCCAAACACCGTGGACCAATGTAAGCATGGACTTTGGGAGTTTCCCGGATGGCTGGGTGACACTAGTGATGATGGCGGGTACTTCCAGATATCCTGGGATTGAACTGACTCGCTCCATGGCGTTCCACAGGTGTGCCTCTTACTAGAGAAAACATCTGCGATGGGCTGCCATCCCTAATAAAAACTGACAATGGGCCCCATTTTAAGGGCTCAAGTTGGAGTCCTTCTGAATCTGCCACAGGAAAGTTACACCGTGGTGACCACAGGCCAACAGAGAGGTAGAGAGATTTATGAGGACACTGAACAAAATGCTCAGGATCAATATAGACCAAGCGGAAGACCTTGAGTGGTACCTGCACCAAATCTATGAATATACAAAATAATGTAGAACAGAACCGCCCTGCACGCTTTTATTGCTTTGCTGTTCCAGCAACAAACAAAGGACAGTTTCCCTATGAGACCTACGTGGCAGCACGCATCGCTGGACATCAAGCAGCAAAGGTGCCAGAGCACACACTATCGCACTCGCGAAGATACCCAGGTGCATGAAGGAGATCGTGCCATTATCAGAGACTGACGCCCCAGGGGAAAGTTCCAGTAGAGACCCTGTGTCATCCAGGACTTAAGAGGCAACATAGTGACCACAGGCGAAAACCAGAAGGTGCCACGAAACAACTCTTGACTCATGAAAGTTCCACTCCACGAACCCCAACAGAACAAATCAGAGGAAGTCCCCATGGACAGTCTGAGGGTGAGCTTGACTTCCTTGAGGCTGGTCACCACACATGAGCCACCCGTGGGTGGCCTCCCTGACTGGACTTCACTCTGGTATCCAAGGAGTCACCCAAGAAGAGAGAAGTGAGTAGTCTCAACGGAGCAGAGATTCAATCATGCAGAGGAGTCAGCCCTACAACCTGCACCCAGACCCCTTCCGGAGTATGTGTGAGGCTTCTGTCCGGCGACCATGCCGCCATCTTCAAGAGGGGGTGCTCGCTCACCAACGTGGGAGGAGATCTAGAGAATCACTGGGCCTCTACTTGCTGAGGGTCAGCGTTCCACACACCCCAAGGTTGGGCACAGCCACATGGTTGATTGATTCTGGGCAAATCACTTCATCTCCCCGTGCCTAACAAAGAATGAATGTGTCCTCATGTAACGCAACTGGTGCTATGTACAGCACGCCGATACCCGATACCGGGGCAAGTTCGCTCTATATAAAACTCAGTTAAATAAATAAATAATCATTAAAAAAATGCCTCAGGTCCTTGACCAAGCACGGTATTACATTGATTTCTCTTACTGCAGCATGTCTCAGGCCTTTGGACTAACATTTATAAATCAAGAGTTGATCGATCGCAGAATATCAGCTTCTGATAGTGAAGTGGCGGTGGGGGCTGGTGGCTAGCCATTACTGTATTGATTGCATTTTATATTGTATTAATTGCTCTTACCAGACCATGTTTCATGTCCCTGGCCAGGCACAGTATTGTACTGATTTCTCAAACCACAGCATGCCTCGTGTCATTGGCCAGGCACTGTATTGCATTGATTGCTCAAACCACAGCATGCCTCCGGTCCTTGGCCAGGCACTGTATTGCATTGATTGATTGTACCACAGCATGCCTCAGGTACCTAGGCAGGCACTGTATTGTATTGATTGCTCGTACCACATTATGCCTCAGGCCCTTGGCCAGGCACTGTATTGTATTGAGATAGCTCATACCACAACATGCCTCAGGTCCTTGACCAGGCACTGTATTACATTGACTGCTCGTGCAACAGCATGCCTCGGGCCCCTCACCAGACACTGTATTGTATTGGTTCCTAATACCACAGCATGCCTCAGGCCCTGGCCAGGCACTGTATTGCATTGATTGCTCAAACCACAGCATGCCTCCGGTCCTTGGCCAGGCACTGTATTGCATTGATTGCTTGCACCACAGCATGCCTCAGGCCCTTGGCTAGGCACTGTACTGTTTTGATTGCTCATACCGCAGCATGCCTCAGATCCCTCACCAGGCACAGTATTGCATTGATTGCTCGTACCACAGCATGCCTCAGGTCCTTGACCAAGCACAGTATTACAATGATTTCTCTTACTGCAGCATGTCTCAGGCCTTTGGACTAACATTTATAAATCAAGAGTTGATTGATCGCAGAATATCAGCTTCTGATAGTGAAGTGGCGGTGGGGGCTGGTGGCTAGCCATTACTGTATTGATTGCATTTTGTATTGCATTAATTGCTCTTACCAGACCATGTTTCATGTCCCTGGCCAGGCACAGTATTGTACTGATTGCTCAAACCACAGCATGCCTCGTGTCATTGGCCAGGCACAGTATTGTACTGATTGCTCAAACCACAGCATGCCTCGTGTCATTGGCCAGGCACTGTATTGCATTGATTGCTCAAACCACAGCATGCCTCCGGTCCTTGGCCAGGCACTGTATTGTATTGATTGCTCGTACCACATTATGCCTCTGGTCCTTGACCAGGCACTGTATTGCACTGACTGCTCGTACAACAGCATGCCTCGGGCCCCTCACCAGACACTGTATTGTATTGGTTCCTCGTACCACAGAGTGCCTCAGGCCCCTGGCCAGGCACTGTTTTGCATTGAGTGCTTGTACCACAGCATGCCTCAGGCCCCTGGCCAGGCACTGTATTGCATTGATTGCTCAAACCACAGCATGCCTCCGGTCCTTGGCCAGGCACTGTATTGCATTGATTGCTCGTAACACAGCATGGCTCAGGTCCCTGGGCAGGCACTGTATTGTATTGATTGCTCGTACCACATCATGTCTCAGGCCCCTGGCCAGGCACTGTATTGCATTGATTGCTCGTAACACAGCATGGCTCAGGTCCCTGGGCAGGCACTGTATTGTATTGATTGCTCGTACCAGTGCTTAATTTGTGCCGGTGCTTTCCGGTGCTTAGCACCGGCACTTATTTATTAGGGCCGGGTCTACACCTATGTGCCACTGCCATCTCACATCGATGACTGAACTGCACGTCCTGTGTCGCAGTAAGTATAAATGTCCGTAGTGTTGCTTAAACATCACAGTTCTTACTCCCGATGCCCCGGTGATTAATGCTTCTGCTGCTAAGCTGATAATAATTGCACGCCAGTTTGCCGTCAGTTTTGTCTTTCCGGTGGGCAGGCCACTGATTGGGCTGCATTAGGCTCTGTGGGGTAGGGGCTGCGGCAGCGTGCGTAATGCTTTTCAAAATTCCACGGCATTCATGTACTGCATGAGGCATTCACATACTGCACAAATCACCGCCCTACGGTTCAGCACAACGCCCAGGGCATCCAGCATGTGGTGCTGCAGTGTGCAGGAGCAGGTCTCTTCTATAGAGGAAGTGCCAGTGCCTAAGTAACTCAGTAAGTAATAAAACCTATGCTGTTATTTCTTGTGCGTGGTTACCAACAGACTTGGTATAAACCGAGTCCGAGGCTCCAAGTTAGCAATCATGCCTCTGGCGCTGTGCATCACGTGCAGTGCCCCAGCCCGGGAGGCTGGAAGGGCAGGGCAGGGCCCTTAACTCTTTCTGTCTATATGTTGACTTGCATCTGAACTATTGGTGTTTTAGGTCTCGCCTGTCGATGCGCATGCGCATCGAGCAAGCGAGAGTATTGGGACTTATCCACTCTTTCCCCAACTTGCAAGGAATCGTGGCGATTCCTTGCAGTGCCCGTGACTTTTAAGCTCAATGCGCATGCGCATTGAGCTTAAAGGCGCGTGCACGTCCGTCTTGGTTTACCCGCTCCGCCCCCTCCCCTTCCCGCCGTGTCGCATTTCTCCTCCCCCCTCCCCTCTCTTCCCTCCGTCTTGTTTGGTTGTCCCTCCCCTTCCCGCCGTGTCGCATTTCTCCTCCCCCCTCCCCTCTCTTCCCTCCGTCTTGTTTGGTTGTTTATTTTACCCGCTCCGCCCCCTCCCCTTCCCGCCGTGTCGCATTTCTCCTCCCCCCTCCCCTCTCTTCCCTCCGCCATAGCCTTCGTGGTCTCTCCCCCTCTGCCATACAGCCCCAGCAAGTCCGTTATGAAAGGGAAACACTTCTATTTTCCCACAAGTATTGCTCTGCAGTAAGGAGCCTCAGAGAGTCAGACGGCGTGTCTCAGTTAATCTTGCGCCGCCTGCGATTTCCTCAACCAGCACCCAGCGCCGGTCAGCAGTCTCACGCCTCACAGCCACCAGTCAGCCTCCGTCCTCGGTGCCTCCACACCATTGTTGCTGCGTAGCAGAATCGGTACAGCGCTGCCACCTCACCTCTCAATGCTGTAGGTCAGGGCGCAAGGTGCGTGTCCCAGCGGCCACTCCAGCATTCAGCACCTCCTCGCCTCACCGCCTCGGTCTGCCTCTCACCTTCGCCGGCATCAGGCCTCCGCCCGCATCCCATAACTGCCATCTTGGGAGCGTAGTGCACCACAGG
The DNA here is from genome assembly GCF_964263255.1 of Lissotriton vulgaris. Classification (NCBI taxonomy): domain Eukaryota; kingdom Metazoa; phylum Chordata; class Amphibia; order Caudata; family Salamandridae; genus Lissotriton; species Lissotriton vulgaris. The sequence continues at coordinate 799,272,053 of NC_141700.1, read as the reverse complement.
AAGGTTAAGGCGATCTCGCCCTCCAGACTTCTCCCCCAGGACTGCCGCCTCCGCAGTTTTCCGCTGTGAGTCTGCACGCCGAATCGCCTCCCAGCCGCTCACAAACAGAGTGCACATCTCCCGTTGCCGCAGCCGGTGGAAGTCTCCCCCTCAGTGCGCTGCCGTCATTTTAGATGCGCAGCGCCCAGCGCTCAATCGGGTGATTTTGCTGCACTTACACCCTTGTAACAGCACCAATGCGCCCCAGCAGCAGTCGAGCTCATGCACCAGGATTTCCGCAACCAGTTTTGCAGTAAGGGGCCACCTTAGAATCGCCAACCCCTCACCCTCAACCCCTCACCCTCACTCACTCACCCTCAACCCCTCACCCTCAAACCCTCACCCTCACTCACCCACCCTCAACCCCTCACCCTCACTCACTCACCCTCAACCCCTCACTCTCACTCACTCACCCTCACTCACCCTCAACCCCTCCCCCTCGACCCCTCCCCCTCAACCCCTCACCCTCACTCACCCTCAACCCCTCACTCACCCTCAACCCCTCACCCTCAACCCCTCACTCACCCTCACTCTCACTCATCCTCACTCACCCTCAACCCCTCAACCTCACTCACCCTCACCCTCACTCACCCTCAACCCCTCACCCTCACTCACCCTCAACACCTCACCCTCAACCCCTCACCCTCACTCACCCTCACTCACCCTCACTCACCCTCACCCTCAACCCCTCACCCTCACTCACACTCACCCTCACTCACACTCACCCTCACCCTCACACAGTGCAATAGTTCTCAGACCATTTCAGTTAGAGCTTTTAGAAATGTTTATGGCTTTTTTTATTTGTAATACTTTAGCATTGGCTACAGGAAACAAAAATGCTAAACATTTACAAAAAAAAACCATAAACAATTCTAAAAGCACTAACTCTAATGGTGCGAGACCTATTGCATTTCCAATGCTTGTTTCTGTTTGATCCCTATTCAACTGGCCCTGTTACACGTCTTTCGGATTCGGTATTTTAGTACCTGTTATCCCCAGTATTCAAAATGGCAGGATGTGATGGTTGTGTATTCGGATGACGTGTTGAAATGTAAGTTTACTACTTTCCTGTATTAAGCCTCGTAGCTCAGGTTATTTGTGCAGTCAGAAACTGAGACAGGCCCTACCCCGTTGTCTCACATGTAAGAGTGTGATCCTTGCCACTAGCTCCTGCTTGTCAAGTGTGCCACATGCTGAGGACACATCATATCCATTCCGCTTGGCGCTTTTTTAATGAGCCTTAACCAAAAACAAATATGTGTGCCACCATTCAGCATCGCTTCTCTTCTTTTAAAGAGGGGGCCCAGTGATGTAAACAAGAAATCTAATAGTAAGCCCAAAATAACCGTTCTGCACCAATGGCTCCATCACGGGTGCCACCTGCAATAAATCTCTAGGAGCTCCCACATTCCCATGAGTAATGAGCCCTCCCTGTACCCACAAACAATACTGCTTAACGCTTTTGTTCTTTTACATAATTTGAATCTTTAAACAATCTACTTTTTTCTCCAAATGATGCTTTGTCTAATGGAATTATTGCAATAAACTGAGTACACCATAAATTGGCATTATTTAAAAAAACAAAATTCTCCATTAAAATTTGTATGGAAACGTTTTAATGCACTATCAAGCCAGTTTATAAGATCATCACATCCTGCAAGTAAAAGTGCATTAATCTCTATGTTCAGTACTCTTAACCACAAGTCAAACACGCTCGAATATTTCAGAATAAATTCCAACTCCAGCACACATGTTGGATGTCAAATTAGATCAAAAATAATTTGTCCTGATTTGTACTTATAAAAACACTTGAAAATATCACTGAACACAATGAAAAAAAGTCACAGAAACTTCAACTGATATTTTTATTTTGGTTTGCTGCAAAAATAAACATAATTTGGCAGTAAAACTGAAAAACTGATATTTCACTTTTTTAATTTCATTTGTTGAGCACACAAACCTCATGTACATATTTCACTATGCTCGGCATTTACTCAAAACACATAATCTAACTACATCTGGAAGAGTTATTATGCGTCACTGCTGATACCAAACATATATCCACACACCATCAGTAGACTTCTGAGCTTGAAAAGATACAATAATTCATGTCTACTACAGCTTCTAAATTTCACACCTCTTGACAAAGGAACACTACTGTGCTTATCCAGGGGTAAGTAAAATGTAAAAAGAAAACTGCGCATGTAAGTTTGCATTGTAACCTTCTAATAGGACAACAATGGCTACCCATGGGAAATGATTCCATCTGATGGATGACATACAATCTTAGTCTTATGAAAAGTAACATTATTAAGGTTTTTTACTCATCCTAAATAAGGATCAACCCCTGCACTAGTTTTCAGAGGCAACTATGCTATAAACGAAGGCGTAGAGAATTATATTGGTTTCCAATTAATATTGCATCATTGTATAAATTTCTGTTTTGCCAACTGTTCCTAATTTTTCCAAATATCCCGGGGAGCTGTAAGAACGGATCATTTACAAGAGCATGCATTCCTTTTACAATTAACCAAAATCTGTGACTATTAGGCAAATAAGGATACTTAGACAGGGCTTGTCAGTTTAACGTTGCTGTGGGTTTGCACCACAGAGAGATACAATACCCAGCAGCAACAGGGCTAGTATGGTGAAGGGACTGTTTTTCCTGACAATGGAGTACCATTAAATGTATATAATTGCAAACACCTTCCCCATAGGTTGCTCTTGGTGAGCATTTTGCATTGTACACTGCCCAGAGTTGTTCTATGAGCGATGCCCAGACTTGGCATGAAGAACTCGAGGCAAAACGAGGGAGGGGTGCTGTTGTGTATTTTTTTTTTAAAGTACTGTTGATCTGCCACTGAAAAGTTTTTGCTTTGGGCCCCTCTCATCTTTAATCTATGCACGGGACAGGATAAAATGTTTGGAAATGTGGATGGTGTGAAAGGAGAGGACATTTATTGTTTGCACAGTTCGGATAGTAGTGCGGCATTCCAAGCACTGGACTGCGTCCTTCCTCTTGATTCACTGCTGTTTTCTTTATGTTCTCCTCTTTATGTTTCCCATTCTCCCTCCTGCCAAATGCACCTCATGGACAAATCAGCCACTGCGTCATTTAGTGTCATGGTACACCTCCTGTTACATACACCCCATGACACCCCCAAAACTCCCAAACCTGTCCCTATTCCAACACTATCTACCTCTCCAGCCACTTTACCGGCTCTTACTGTGACTAAACACTTCTTTATGTCACTGCCCCTAATCTCCCAATCTCTCTGATACCATTATTCACCTCACCTCTGCCTGTCACTGTCCACTTCTCCTCTTCTGTATCCTTCTCCTATCATTGTCCCCTTCGCCCATCAAAGCCCACCTCTCCTATCACTGCTATGTTCTCCGATATAGTTCATCTTTGCTCACTCTGTATTCTCAATCTCCTCTTATAGTTTTACTTGACATTTCCTACCACTCATTGCATATCATGCCACCTTTTCTGTCTCATATTCATCACTGCCAAACACGCGATAGCACTGAAAGCCTGGTAATGGAGGGACAGAATTAGCAGGATATGTCACTGTGTCACTGACTCTTTCCCTGTACCAATTACACAACCGGTATCCTACAAACCAATACAGCAATTCCAATACAGGGAAAGTTGTCCCCAATACCAACATCCTTTCAGAGGACTTATGAGGAGCAATTTGTCCCAAGGAAACCCCTCACCATCAATCATTGAATATTTGAAAGTCTGCGTGTTGCTTCTTTTCCTTGAGCCATGATTAGCATTGACAATCTGTGCCAGTCAGACTGTGCAGTGTACCAAGCCTGCAATAGACTCCTGCACTTCCAAATGACAAGAAAAGTGTTGTCTCTCTACTAATCAGGGCCCTGTGCCTTACTTACCCTTCACAACTTGAACTGTAACATTAGACACAACTGAGCACTCAAACAGATCAGAAAAACAAGATTATGTGTGACTGCATCTGTGGTGGGTGATGCTATTAATAAGATTAGACCCTTAAAGGGAATCTACTTCTACAGAATTGCTGAATATTCTAAACCCTAAAGCAAAAAGACTTTGTTAGTGCACCCTGAGAACCTGCAGAGTATGTTTGCCCACAATTGTCTCATGCCTCACAATTAGACTCTGTTAAAAATGACATACTACAGTACGTGTCCCTTTTCAATGCATTAGCCATTTTAGCTAATTTATTGCAAAACTGTGCTGTAAATGCGCTTTTGATTTAATCTTTTTCAAAATGTTCACGGGGCAGGGGAACCTACTATCAAAACCTTACTTGGAGGAAGGATCCTTTGTTGAAATTCAGATCGGGTATTACATCTGACTTTCAGCAGTGCCAGTTGAGGATATGGGTGGAGCCGATAGAGTATGTGGGTGGAGCCAGGGGAGGAAGTGGGTGGAGCTGGGGAAAGTGGGTGTGGTCTCCGACAAACATTTGAGCACCTGGACTTCATATTTTACAAATTAAGCACTGGCTCGTACCACATCATGTCTCAGGCCCCTTGCCAGGCACTGTATTGCATTGATTGCTCGTAACACAGCATGGCTCGGGTCCCTGGGCAGGCACTGTATTGCATTGATTGCTCGTACCACATCATGGCTCGGGTCCCTGGGCAGGCACTGTATTGCATTGATTGCTCGTACCACATCATGGCTCGGGTCCCTGGGCAGGCACTGTATTGCATTGATTGCTCGTACCACATCATGTCTCAGGCCCCTGGCCAGGCACTGTATTGCATTGATTGCTCGTAACACAGCATGGCTCGGGTCCCTGGGCAGGCACTGTATTGTATTGATTGCTCGTACCACATCATGTCTCAGGCCCCTGGCAGGCACTGTATTGCATTGATTGCTCGTAACACAGCATGGCTCAGGCCCCTGGCCAGGCACTGTATTGCATTGATTGCTCGTAACACAGCATGGCTCAGGTTCCTTGGACAGGCACTGTATTACATTGATTGCTCGTACCACAGCATGTCTCAGGCCACCGGCCAGGCACTGTATTGCATTGGTTCCTCGTACCACAGCATAGCCCGTGTTTTTGGCCAGGCACTGTATTGTATTCTATTGACCGCTCTTACCACAGCATGGCCCAGGCCCCTGGCCAGGTTGCGCAGAATGTACGGTTGGTGGTTAGGAGCCAGACGCCCTTCAGTTGTACATTTCTATCTATTCAGAGACCGACAGTGTGACGTTTGCAAATGCTAAATTTCATTGATCCATGTATTCTTTGTGCATTCATTAAATGATACTTCATCAAGCACAGCGGAACCTCTCATGCTGTGTATTTCTTTCTGGTTTGTGTTTCCACACAGGGGTACCCCACCTGGTCCGGTGTGAGAACCCGCCAGGTAGCCCACCAGGTAGCCCCCCAGGCAGATGGAAGGCGGGAGGAGGCAGTCTCGGGGTGCAGCTCTATGGATCCCACCTACACGGTGAGTGCCGCAGCCAGCAGCCGTAGTGTCACCGTTTCAGGCCCCAGCGACTGTCCGCCATCAGTGGTCAGTGGCCTGCACGGAGCCGGAGGTGAACACAGCCATTTGCACCACTTCAGTACTTTCTGAAAAAGGAAAGATGAAAAGCGACTTTGGTCCACAGATGTAAACACTGTTTTTGGGCGCTTTCTATTGCTGTCACCTGTGCACCCCTGTCCACCTCCGGTGGCCACTAATCTGTGAATGTAAGAGTACCAGGCCCCACACTTACAGCAGGAATCCCCGAATGTGTCTCTGCAAGAAGTAGCCCTGTGGGTCGGTCCCAGAGTCCAGTCCACACAGGTGAGCTGGAGTCAGAGAAAGAAACTGTGGCTCACCTTGGTAGCTTGGCCTGAGCCTGGGGCAAACCTCAGAGAAGGTGGTTACTGTGCAAAATAGAAAGAAAACATGGTGTCCCTGTAAAAAGATAAAAATGCAACAACAAAATTAAAGCAAGCATGAGCAAAAACAGGTATGGGGCAATGAGAAAACACTGTTTGACTGGCTAAATATCACTTTTCTAATTTGGCTACAATCAGGTTATTATAATGCAAATAATCCAAACTGTCTCTGACGGCGTAAGATGCCCACAATTCTTTACTTACTGTGTAAAGGGCATGAAAAGGGACATCAAGAAAGACACTTCCCCTACTAATACCCTCTTCCAAACATAATATCCATAGAATATATATTTCTTCATATTATGACATGCAATGAAATGACGAGCGAGGCGCGGATCTATAGTGAAACTGCAGACCACAAGGAAGTGATATGAGGAAATGGAATGAGAATTGAATGATACACAAACCGGGTGTTGTCATCGGAACAAGTCACTGCAGGTTCCCACACCGTGGCAAGGGTGCTCAGCAGCTTGTGAACTACATTGACGACGGCTGCTGGTGGGTCATGACACGTTTCGGCTCCTCCATGAGAGTGGAACCCAGAAGCCAGTGCCCGAAGATTAGGGTCTCTGGGTTACTACGCGCTCTGAAGCAGACCGGTAGCCTGGGAGTCGAGTGTGCTTAGGAATCATGACTACGATTCGACTGAAAGTAACCTATTTGCTAATCCTTCTAAGGTTGGATGCAGAATGTTAGATCCGGGGGTCTTCTTCAGGTCCCTGGAGAGTCTTGTGGTCTCTGTCACAAGTGGAAGTGATTGCATTTTTGAGTTACAATAAGGTTAACTGCTCTGGCAGCATGAACTGCAGCCAAGTGGGCACTCAGTAGCATCCATTGATCCATCGCAGCGAAGAAGGTGAAGCCGCTAGCGGTGGGGGTCCTGCGGAAAAGGTGTCCAAAGAGGATTCGCAAATTGCATTTTCCCGCTAGTTCTTGGTGAGTTTTAACAGTTATATCTGCAGAGAGTTGTTAGAAGGAGGAAGATTGGAGAGTATTTAGGGTGCCCGTTCAGTTGTCGTAAGTACTATATTCGAGTAATTACAATCACATTGATAACTGAAGGGCATCATTTATATTGTAAGAAGATATAATTTGTTGCAAAGGGGACAAAACATAACTTGTTTGTAAAGGCCACGTTCACCCCTTGGCCATCTAGATTGGAAGAACAGAAGAACAGATGTTTATAGTTACCATAACCCATGGCATTCCATTCATCCATCAGGGTAGGGCGGTCTTTCTGAGTGTACCAACTAAAATGAGAACCTCTGACCATGACGTCAATGCAGGAAGAGTCGTGGAAAACGTGCAAGCGAATGCGGTACAGAGACCGTGGCACTGTAGACATTTAAGAACCTGAGTGGCTCCTTTGAGAAATGTATGGACCACAGTTGTAACCAAGAGCCAGATTCCAGCCCAAACTGGAGGGGAACAGCGTTTACAACGCAACTTTTACCACGCACTACCTTTACCACGCAACTTTTACAACGCAAGTCGTTACAACGACTTGCGCTGGGGGGTGCTGTAGGATAGGGAATGGTTTAATTTACTATCCAAAACCTTCCCTACTATCCACGGGGACTGGAGTTGGAATAGTAAATTAAACTATTCACTATCAAGCGCCCCCCCAACGCAAGTCGTTGTAACGACTTGCGTGGTAAAGGCATGCGTTGTAAAAGCCTGCGTAGTAATGACATACATCCAAACTGGATGTTCAAAGAGATATGATAGGACTGGAAAGAGGTGGAACATAGCATGGAGTCTCCAGTCTGTAAATCAGGCGCTTGTCAGTGGCCGAGCAGCGGGCGCTTGTGTAATCCAGCCAGGCCCCCGTGACCATCTGGAAATACTCAGCGAATAATCAAAGGGGGGGGTTGAATCGACATTTGCAAGCACAGACCCCAAAGCTAAGCTGGCACGTTTTGGCAATACATTAATAAAGGTGCTGCTATCAAAGGTGCTGATGTATGTGATCTTAAGACATGCTTTGACAACACACAATGTGCTCAGAAACAATCGGTAAAACACCTGGCTCGTCGCTGCCATGTGTGGGCATCTCCAACAGAGGTCCCAGTCACATTGTTGGCTCAGGACAGCATCGACTAAAAACTTCTAATGATAAGTAGCCAAACTCAGCTCTGATTGGCTGTCATCTCTTTTGACGAGAGGAATGTCATTTAGATAGATTTTGAACTCATTTCTCCTTCCCAGGCAGTTTGGTGACTGAGGACTCTCCAGGAGTCCCAGCATGATGGTCATGAGGTCTCCTCTGCCCCCTACTGTGTAGCACTCAGCAGGAATGGAGTGGGCATGGCACCCTCAGGTGTACTTAGATCCAAGGACTACGCTATAATTGTTAAGTATGTTTGTAGCACAACATGTTTGTAAATGATCTCAGGAAATATAGGGGTATATTCTGTGATCAGGTATCTTGAATGGACCAATGATGGTGATTGGTTAAAGGTCAAAGGGGTCACTTCTGAGTGGAGCACTACTAGCTGATGGGCGTTGTTAGATCCTGAATTGAACCCCGGCGGAGTGGGGCAGGTACCAGGACAACACCTGTTCAGAGACCGTTTCTTCCCAGCAGGTGCATGGCTATCATTAGTGCAGCAGGTGCAGTGGCACCAGGGACACAGCCTTGTTAAGGGCCCTCTGCACCCTAGTAATGGATGTCTTTTATTGTGCAGTAGTAGAGTGGGGGGGGGGGGGCAAGCCTTGTTTTAGCCGCCATAGTGCCCACTGCCCCCTAGCTACAGCACTGATTGCCAGATGGTCAGAGTTTAGTCTGTGGACTGCTCTTGGCTCATCTGACCTTGAGTCTACCTTGCTAGTCCTGTCATCACACACTCCCCTGCCCCTTCCTTCTTCTAGACCTGTGTTGCATGATGCTCATTTGCTTTTGTTGACTCTTTATTCCAGGCCTTGGAACACAACTCAGCTGACACCTACGACATCATCGAACGAGAGGTTGAAATGCAGCCGTCGGCCAGCGTGCACACGGGTCCGGTGAGTACTTGTGGTCAAGCGGGACATGCATGGGGACATTAATGAAGCCACTTACAGAGCAGGGAACATGCAATGCCTTGAACATACCAGCTAATAGCACCTTGGATGCACAGTCCACAAAAGGAAGTTGTGTCACCAAAATAACCCATGTTAGTTCTTTCAGGTGGTGACTGGAGAACAGATGGGTCACGTCAAGGGCACTAGGGATAAGAACCAGCAAGCAGGGGCGGCTTCTCCACTAGGGTGGAGGAGCGTCGCCTCACTGCTTTCTCACAGGAGAGAAGCAGAAACATAAAACTGTAAAACTACCATTATATGCTTCTGCTTCTCGCACTGCGAAAAAGCTGAAGGGTTTGGTTGGGTAGGTGGGCGGGTCTGCTCTAGGTCAGGGGAGGAGTGGTGTGCCCACTGCTGAGGGCGCTGACTGTTTGGTCAGCCCTCTGGGGCCGGGCAAACCAGTCATGTGCACCCTATAGGTCTCCATCCAGGCTGCAAAGCAGCCTACGTGGAGGACATGGCCTCCCCGTAAGCCACTTCTTAGGCGGCGGCCCAACCAATCACAACGATGCACTGGAGCGTTGTGATTGGCTTAGTGGAGGGAGGCTGCCTGCTTCCTGAAGATGCGGACCTGGGTGGCGAAAAGGTAGGTTTAATTTTTTTTTAATTATTAATTAAATTAACACCTTCCCCCCGCGCGATTCCCCCGCCCCCTCACGAGACACTCGATTGCTAGTTTGGACAACGTCCATGTGAGCCCCAACTCCTGGTGACATCACGCCTTGATTTTCATGATGCACGGGTGTTGGTTACGCAGGTGGCACATCACATCTCCTGACAAGAATTGTACTTCTGAATATCGAGACCCGGCTTAGAGTAGTACAAGAATATCGAGGGACTAAATATCGAAAGGTAGCCGTCAGTGATGGGGCAACTCCTGCACCTTCAGTCTCACTTATCTTCTCTTGGGCGACCTGTGTCCCACAACAGGCCACTCTCCGGCTTTGTCAAAGAACGTCTATCTATCCCTTCCTTCCTTCTTTGAACTTTGTTGAACGCGACTGCCTACTTCGAGGAATAATCTCTTGTCAAGGTGAACCATTAAAGTCACTAAATTAACATGAGCTCAACCCCCTAGTATCTATGGCACACAGCAGACAGACTAACTTAGAGCCATGTGGAAAGTATTTCTTCAGCACCAAAACAGTAATAGATTAAAAATGGCAAAATATTTAAATCCCTTACCAAATTAGAAAAATACTGCACAAATAAGCAAAATGACTGAGTGATGAAATTTTAGATTTAAGTAGAAATTGCACCGAACAGTCACCGCCACTGCACCGCACGTCCCGGGTGCCATCACCAGCGGGGGTAAACCGCTACATCAGAATACATAGCGGCAAACTGGTTCCGGGTTATCCGTAGAAAAGGAGAGCACTCGCTGGAATTTGAATAAAGTTCTTTTAATGTGCACTATATATATATATATATATATATATATATATATATATATATATATATATATATATATATATATATATATTAATACCAAAGCCCTGGCGCTCAGGCGGGCACACAACGTTGTCCTGCACTAAGCAGTGTTCTCTGCCTCGTCACAGCTTGTTATCAGTCCTCCTCAATTCTTACATGCTTGACGCGTTTCGAGGCAATCGCGCCTCTGACAAGCTTGAATAAAACAGAAAGACACTGACCCTACTAAGGTAAAGCACTACAAACTCACCTAAAAAACTGCAAATACCAGTATGCAATACGACAGGATACTAACAGAGTCATGCCCACAAAAGGTGGTTCCATTTGATTGAAGAAATAAAGAACAAATAGGTGATGCAATGACTGTGCCTTGATGTTTAGCTCATGAAGAAGAGGCGCGATTGCCTCGAAATGCGTCGAGCATGTAAGAATTGAGGAGGACTGATAACGAGCTGCAACGAGGCAGAGAACACTGTTTAGTGCAGGACAACGTCGTGTGCCCACCTGAGCGCCAGGGCTTTGGTATTTATATATATATATATAGATATGTATATATATATATATATATATATATATATATATATATATATAGATATAGAGAGAGAGAGAGAGAGAGAGAGAGAGAGAGAGAGAGAGAGAGAGAGAGAGAGAGAGAGAGAGAGAGAGAGAGAGAGAGAGAGAGAGAGAGAGCAAACATGGCCCGAGGGCAGTGGAGCGCTTTCATTGATCATCAGCTTACATTACACAAAGTCAGATTCATTTTATTATAAATTCTGGAGATTAAGTGATTCTCTCAGCATCAAAGGATGATGATCCAACGTTGGGACTTGAACCTGTTTCCCAGATCCAACACCGATAGCTCTGGCTGTTAGATCATATCCATATTTCTCAATTTATGTGTGAAAGGCAAACACGTGTTATGGTTGTGTATCATTGTGTACAGTCAGCACATTCTCTGTTGAAATGGCTTTGTGAAGCTAAAACACAACACCTAGAGTCTTGCTTGGGAATACTTGCAAGAGTTTTGTTTTAATACTGGACTGAACATTGTTCACCACTTTTGCACTGGTGCACAAACTTACATTATACATATAGAACATGACTTTCGTGACCCACCAAAAATCGGCTGGCGACCCACCAGAGGGTTCCGACCCTCAGTTTGGGAACTACTACAATAAGGGTATTGGGTCCCAGACAGGAGCCTTAATGCGAATATTTTGTCCTTTGATAGAGACTTTTAATGGGGTATTCTGTCCTGGACTGAATGTCATGAGATATTGTGTCCTGGACTGGTGGCCCTAATTGGGGTACTGTATCCCGGGCAGGGGGCAGATTTACAAGCCCCTTGCTCCACTTTTGCGTCATTTTTAAAATGGGAAAAGTGACGCAAAAGTGGTGCATGGGGCTTGTAAATCTGCCCCCATGTGTTTTAACTGGAGTACTGCATCCTGGGTAGGGGCCTTAACTAAAGGATTGTTGTCTGATATGGAGGTTTTACCTGGAGTATTGTGTCCTGGGCTAAAGGTTTTAACCGGTCTATATGATCCTGATGTGATTCTTGGTGGAAATAGGTAATCTGCAGTTCTTAAAGCATTCCCCCACCCCATTGGTCTGCAGGCTGTATGTCATGAAGAAGTTGTAGGTGATGCCAGCCTGATCCCACATCTCTCCCATGGGCGAGGATATGAAATTCCTTTCTTTGTCGAAAATTACTGCCGTAGGAATTCTGGCTAATTCAACTATCCCTAGAAGTGCCCTCGCAACTACCTTTCGAGTGTCAATCCTCAGAGGTAAAGGGTATGGGTACATAGTGGCAGGATCCATCACTGTTGAGATGTACTTGTTGTTGATACGGGGCGGGTTGGTCAAAGAGACTAACTATGACAATTATTGACCTTTCAAATGGCACACCTGCTGCAGGTAATGGCACCAATTTGCTGTGGTCTAACCTCCTGACTAACCACTCCATTGGCAAGATGAACAAGTCCCACAGAACACCTCTGTGTCGCAGTGAATTCCTGACCAATAAAACAGAAAGGTTGACCCATCCTGGGTTTTCTTGATGCCCAAGCGCCAGACTAACGTGACTTCATTTGCAAGTGACAATGAGAAATTCCTGTGCACTCAAGGAACTACTTGCTCTTGCTAGTTCTTGGCACAGGATTTACGGGCTCAGTTCATAGCAGTGAGTTCCCTGTCCCAAGCACTCCCTTGGCAACCTGACCATGGGCTTTCTTCTGAAGTCCAATAAGTGTAGGCCACTCAACTTGTGCCTGACAGAATTCCTCCCAGGAGAATCCTTCAATCCAAGGGGGTGCACCCTCCTCGCCATCTGGAGCATAAACGCCATATCGTATGACTTCTCAGACTCCAACCCCGGGCCACAAACTACCATTTTCTATCCTTGCAAATCAGGGGTGATCACTGTCTCCTTCTGAGATTGAGGTGCATCCTGTGCCTTGATAAGCATAGCTGATGTGGTCCAAAGCCACCTAGGTCTAGGACCCTGGTGCAATCAGAATATTGTCTAAAATGCATCCAACACCTGTTTCCCTTGTACCCGGACATCGTTGATGGCCCTTTTGTCGTTGATCTTTGTCTTAACCCTAGCAAGAGGGTACTTATGTTGTCACCAGTGACCATCGTCTGTGCCATTGTCACCTGGGGTGATTCCCTTATATTGGAGATTGTCAGGGCAAGAACCTTCCTCCTATTGCCGCCAGCCTCCCATACAAACGCCACGGGGTTTGGGTGAATGTACTTGAGAGCATCGGGCCACTCTCCCAGATGTCATCTACTCGCTGTGTGTACTGAGCCCTCTTGGCACTCTACCCATGGACAGTATGCTGATTATAATAGGTGTAGTTTGTAGGTTGTGAGTCGGTGGCATGCTGTTGGTTAACACTGATGGGTGGGTGAGAGATTGTATGTGAGACCTCAGCGCTCTCGACATGGGTCGCGCTGTACCCAAGATTTAACCTTAACCAAAACGCGAATTGTGGAGATACCATGTGAATATGTTTCATTTCTGTGCTGACCTGACTATTCCGGGCACTTGTGGTAGTTCATAGAGTGGAACTAGTTACTGCCTGCAGTCGCTGTGGTTAGCCGATGTGTCGGCTCCTAGCTGGTCTACACAAATGGTTATTGAAGCTGTGTACAGTACGTGTAAACTGTGTCCCTCGACATTTATTTCCAATTAGAGGCACTAAATTTATAATGTGGCGCTGTCTCAGAATATTTTATTACCCACAATGGAGGTTTGGGGGCAGGTGACAAGGTACCGAAACCCCCTCTGCTTTTCAGGCATAGTGGTGCCGTCCATGAGCCGCTTGAATGTAGTTGGATGTTGGGCTTTCGGGTGGGTGGGGCTAGGGAGCTATTTGTTTCTTGGGAAATTGGCTGGTCACCATTTTGTCTAAGGGGACACTTTGGTCATCTGGGCAGGAGGACCTGGGCATGAGCCTTATACTGTACAACTCAGCAGTACCTCAGACATACTGCCCTTGGAGAGGGGGTGTCATTGAGATGGGAAACCATGGCTCTGTTTGTAATCAAGATGCATCAGAGCCCATTGGCCATTTTCTGGAAGCTGCACAAATGTGACGTATGCAATATATCTATGCTAACTTCAAATAAAAATAGTAAAACTTGCTTGGTCCTACCCTTTGGTTCCACTGTCCTACTGTAGCTATTTGGGACAGTAGAGAAAGTGATGATTCAGAGGGGACGGTAAACACTTCATTTTCATGCTCTTCAGAGGTCACCTTACAGTAAGCAGTAATTGGCTACGCTCAAGAGTCCTAGCCTCTACCCTCTTTTGAGTTCTCTTGTATTTTGTTCCATTTCAGATGCCATCCACGCCAAAGCACAAGCAACTGGAGAAGAGAAAGAGTACAGACATACAATCTGGGGGAAAGAAGAGAACATCAGACATGGTAAATTAGGCATCGAGTACTCTTGTGTTGTCACTGGCACCCCAATGGGGCGTTCTGAGCACCATCATGCGTTCATCAGCTGTTGTTTTTGTTTGGTGTAAATGCAGGTGTTAATTCATTCGGAACCCTCCTTTCATCTTTTATTTGGTCGCACCTTTCTTTTTCTCCCCAAAAAACTGTCTTTATTGCATTTTACATAGAACAAGAAATGGCTGGATATACAACGTCCATCTCATCATTGTACCACCGAACAGCTAAAGTCTTGAACAGTGTCTTTCGGCTGCAGACGCAATTCAAAGGCAGCACAGGCATCTAGAAAGACCGCTATTATCCTGTAGAGTGCCAAACAATAAACGTTTTCCCCACAAACCCCTGTCCTTTCCCCCAGATGTATCTCAATCCCCAGGCACCCATCAATGGAAAGAAAAGGAGATGGAGAGAATAAAAAAGTAACCAAGTAAAATAAAAACAAAGTGTTACAGGGAGGTTGACATTTGAACTTCATGCATATTGGGCCCCAGGAAGGGTTCATGGGGGAGACGCGACCTATAGGGGAACCCCTCTCTGGGCAGGAAGGCCTCGCTCAGCATTCTAAAAAATGTAATAGGTGAAGCGCCCACGTACTTGCGGGACAAGTTACTAGTGGCAGGCCCTTCAAGCGTTGGGCTACTACGAGGTCCCAGAGGAATTTGAATTTTTTTAAAAAATCACCTCGAAAGATATCAGCTATCCTTTCCATCGTAAAAGGTGTGCCACAAACGGGCATTCCATTGTGTCAGTGCAGGAGCCTCCTTCTTGCTCCCGGCGGCTGCGATTGCCAATTTGGCCACGGCCAGAGAGACACTCATTATGCTGATCATGACGGGTGTAATCAGTAAAGGATCCTTGACAGTGTAATCTCTCTTAGAATGCCCCTCCTGGTGGTATCTGCAACAAGTTACCACTTGGACGCCAAAGTAACCTTTTCCCCTCCATTCTCCTGTTCCTAGCTAACAATGCAGTTTCATTTTTGCGTGTGCTGAGGCTGGGCCCTTTCGATTGCTTTTTGGTTCTTCTTTTCCAGTTTGGAATCAGTCTGTCAGCAACTCCTAACCCCCCCCCACCTTTTGCCCCCTTTGGCTTGTAACTGTGCTGCTACAGTCCGTTGTTAACCCTATTAGATAATCACTCGCCAGTCAACATTGTACTTTTGCCAGGATCCTTTTCAGTCAAGTGTTTTGATTATTGCTCGAGTAGGGTAGAGCCTTCCTCTATAAATCAGACTATCACCATCAATTGATCAAATACATGAAAGCGCTGCAAAAACGTCACTCAAGCCCATTCATTCCAATCGCGCAACGTCTCTTGAATCCAGATCTTAAACAATTCAAAGACCTTCTCCTCTCTTGTTCTTACTGAATCTATCCAAACCACCTGAACAGAGCATCCTTCGATCAGAGCGTCCTTCGACCAGACCGTCCTTCGATCCCAGCATCCTTCCACCAGGCTGTCCTTGGATCAGAGCATCCTTTGATCACAGCATGCTTCAATCAGAGCGTCCTTCTATCAGAGCGTCCTTCCATCAGAGCGTCCTTCCATCAGTGCATCCTTCGATCAGAGCGTCCTTTGACCAGAGCGTCCTTCAACCAGAGCGTCCTTCAACCAGAGCGTCCTTCAACCAGAGCGTCCTTCAACCAGAGCATCCGTCGATCAGAGCCTCCTTCGACCAGAGCGTCCTTCGACCAGAGCATCCTTCGATCATAGCGTCCTTAAATCATAGCGTCCTTCAATCAGAGCGTCCTTCAATTAGAGCGTCCTTCAATTAGAGCGACCTTCGATCAGAGCGTCCTTTGACCACAGCGTCCTTCGATCAGAGTGTCCTTCAATCAGAGCGTCCTTCCATTAGAGCGACCTTCGATTAGAGCATCCTTCCATCAGAACGTCCTTCAATCAGAGCGTCCTTCCATCAGTGCGTCCTTCCATCAGATCGTCCTTCGATCAGAGCGTCTTTCGACCAGAGCGTCCTTCGACCAGAGCATCCTTCGATCAGAGCGTCCTTCGATCAGAGCATCCTTCGACCAGAGCGTCCTTCGATCGTAGTGTCCTTCAATCAGAGCGCCCTTCAATTAGAGCGACCTTCGATCAGAGCATCCTTCGATCAGAACATCCTTCAATCAGAACATCCTTGAATTAGAGCGACCTTCGATCAGAGCATTCTTCCATCAGAACATCCTTCAATCAGAGCGTCCTTCGACCAGAGCATCCTTCGACCAGAGCATCCTTCGATCAGAGCATCCTTCATTCACTCATAATTCATACTGACAGCCATAGCCGTTCTTCCAGTGACCACCATCCATTCCTTTGGGGGATTACTAGGGGACCCTGACAGAAAATCCCCCGACTCACCTCAATTTTTTCCGTCCCTTCCCAGTTGCTATGACTCCGACAGTACCTAGAGGAACAAAAGAACCACTGTCAAAACATTAAAGAAGGACTATCCATCTTTCACACAGGCAGAGCAGAAGGACAGCCAGAGAGCGAGCCAATCACTGTCACAGGAGGGAGGAGAAAAGGAAACCCTCGGAAACAGGAAGCAGGTTGGAGAAGGAGGGAGGAGAGAAACAAGTAAGCCGGAAGATGCCAAAGAGCAGAGGACTGGCAGAGAACGGCAGGAGAACCCAGAGGACACTGGAGAAACCTACCGGCCCGAGTCAAGTGCAGAAGACACCGAACTCGACTGGAGTCCAGACGAGTGGTGCGAGCAGTGGTGGTCACCCAAAGAGGGCGTGAATGAGCCGCTGCAACTCAGGAGAGTTGCAGCAAAGGTAGTACGTGATGCAGGGGATTGGAAGTGGAGAGTCAAAGGAGGCCGAGAGGGTGGTTGTGATCTGATTTCTTACCCTTCACTACGGTTTCCTTTCCTTCCTTAATCGCCATAGGTGTATAAAAGGGACCTATCTTGTATCTATATGGGCGCAGCATGATTTGGTTGTATGAGCTAACAGGCTGTTTTCTTCACAGGTTGGACACAGTGTGTGAGGGTTATTTAACAAAAAGGAATTGCTTCCTTCCCACGCCCGTGAGCGGATGGTGTACCACCTGATGAGAGTAGGGCCTAACACATCAAATACCAAGGTGGGATACTTTTTTTGATTGTCAGTATTAGATAGGGAGGACGTGTCCCTCTAGAATTTCTTTCAGTATAGTGGAAGAACCTCTCTACACTTCCGTCTCGGATTAGGGGGTTCCCTCTTCCCCAAGTCAAGATTTAACAGTATTAAAGGGACCACCACCTGACAAACCATTAATGAGCTCAGGGTTCCCCACACAAACATAGACCTCCTGCCTATTCTATGAGCTGGCATGTCGTCATTGTTCACTATGGGTGTGATAGTGATGTAGGAAACAAAGCAGTCCTACCAGCTTCACAGACACTTAGATTGTGGCGACAATCACTTGAAAGCACCCCTTAAGGTATTAAGGAATACAAGTATTCTCCCTGGCACTATAAAAAGAAAAGAGCCCGATCACCTCTTGGTTTGCTCTAAGGCACCAAGAAACACACCAAGGGCAGAACACATTATAGGAAACCTCTAATCAGGAAGAGCCTTGTGTATTTTTCCTTTTCGGGCCATTTTATTTTAGTTTTAGTTGTATTTTTTCTCTCTCTCGGTGTGGTGAAGGTGTCCATCCTTACCTTTCATGGGGAGGCATACATACTTACTGTCTCTTTCTTCGTCGCTTATCTTCGAGCCTTTCACGGGACCCCTCCGGAAGAAGCAGACGACCTGGAAGAGATAAGGAAGAAGGAGGTGTAGGAAAGTGCCCCTTTTGGCATGGTTGCCTTCTACTTTTTGCCTAATGTTGATGTACTTTGACTGAGTGTGCCCTGGGTTCCTGCCAACCAGGTAACCAGGGCCTGTGTTCTCTCCCTAAACTGTACGGTGTCAGGCTCCCCCCTGGACCCACTACCTTGCAAAAACTGGAAGGAATTCGGGGTGGAACTTTTTCCACTGCTGTGTAAGATCTGTAACCAGTCTCTTGCAGAAGGGGCGGTTCCCAGTCAGTGGAAGCAGGCACTTGTAACACCACTGCTAAAAAAGGCCTCCCTGGATCCTGAATGTCTGAAATATTTTAGACCTATATCCCTTCTCCCCTTCCCAGCAAATTAGTTGAACGGGTAGTGAGTGGCACACTGTCCGCACACTTTGAACATGCCAAACATCTAGAGGAGGAGCAGTTCGGTTTTAGACCAGCCCACGGAACGGAGACAGCACTGGTGACCGTTATGGATGAGCTTCGGAGGCGGGCAGACAGGGGCCAGGCAGCAGTGTTGATTCTGCTGGACCTGTCTGCCGCCTTCGACACGGTCAACCATAACATCTTGTTGAGGCGGCTGAGTGAAGTGGGAGTCACTGGAGTGGCCCTTAGATGGTTTCACTCCTTTCTCTCAGGGAAACCGCAAGCAGTATCCCTTCCTCCTTATCAATCTGCCTTCATTCCTGTCCCACATGGGGTTCGTCAGGGCTTCGCCATCAGCCCCATTCTTTTTAATGTCTATGTGAGACCCCTGCTGAAGATCATCAAGCGCTATAACATCAAAGTCATCAATTACGCTGATGATATGCAACTCATTCTCTCCCTGGAGGGAGAGCAGTCCATCTCAGTAGAGGGGTTTCATAGATGTTTAGGAGATATGACACAATGGCTGAAGGAGAATTCTTTACAATTTAACATTGCTAAAACTGAACTGATGCACTTCGAAATGCATAAGAACAGGGAAGGGCCGCTTACGAATCTGTGGCCCGCCGAGTTCCCCAACCCTGGCCAGCCGGTAAAAATAGTTTGCAACCTAGGGGTCACTTTCGATTGCAACCTCTCCCTGGAGGTGCATGTGGGGAAAGTGGTGAGCAGTTGTCTGGGGATCATGCGCTCTTTGAGGAAGATTTTTCCCCTCTTACCACATCAAGCTTGTGCCCTGATTGCATGCAGCACCATACTTAGTCGGGTAGACTATTTTAACGCTCTACTCCTTGGGTCCCCTAAATTCCTGCTAGACAGGCTACAGCGGGTACAATCTGCTGCGGCTAAATTGGTATTAGGCTGGTCAAGGCGGACCTCTGCCTCTGGAGCACTCTCGGAGTTGCACTGGCTGCCCGTGACACAGAGAATTACATTTAAATCTCTGTGTCTAGTATTTAAAGCCTTGCATAGAAAAGGCCCAACTTCCTTTCAGCAAATGTTTGAGTGGTACGTTCCCGGCAGAGAGCTCCGCTCTTCGAGAGGAATGTCAATAAAAGTACCACGCTTCAACAAAGTTAGGGCAGGGGGCAGAACATTTGGGGTGGCTGCAGCCAGGCTGTGGAACACTTTACCTCTTGAACTGCGGCAAAACAATGAGCTGCTTACTTTCAGAAAGAACCTTAAAACCTGGCTATTCCCTAAGAACTAGGCCTGCGCATTGATTCCCCTCCTGTGTTGATATGGTCTCAGAGCTATCAGTGCCAAGATGCCTGTTAGGTGGTAGTGCGCTCTAGAAATTGTATAAATAAATAAATACTGATGCAAAACCCAATTGGCACTCTCTGGCCACATATAAGTCCCTTGTAAAAGGTATCATATGTTCCAAGGGCACTGTGACCAGTGAAGGTCTCTAAGGGCTCCAGCACTTATTGTGCCACCCTCAGAGGCCCTGTACCTTTACAAACACACACTGACATTGCAGGCTTCTTGTCTTGGTGCAGAACAAAGTGAAGAGTCGACATGGCACACATACCTTTGTGTCATGTCTTCAACCCACTGCCCTGGCATAGATCAGTCACCCCTTTAGCTGGGTGCACTTGCACTATACCAGCGGTGAGGGAAGAGGTTAATGAGCCTTGTACCCCTACAGTGTCTAAGCCAATTCTTAAGACATTGTAAGTGCAGTAATGCCATTAAGAGTAAACGGTGCTGGGAGTTTTTCATTACGAACACAGCACCATAATGGCTTTACTGAAAAGTGGGAACTTTGGTATCAAACTTCTCAGCACATTATACCCACACTAATGCCAGTGAGGGATTTAATGAAAATTCCACTCAGAGGGCATCTTAGAGATGCCCCCTGAAAAACAACCTAATGCTAGTGTCCTGGCTAAGTGGCTGCTTGCCAGCTGCCACCAACAGACATGTTTCTGGACCCCTGGGTCGAGAGCCTACAACTCTCTGGGTCCTGAAACAAAACACATCCTGGGACGAGGTGCTACACCTCCTTCCCTTTCTTAACAGCATTTGGTACTTTGCAATTGATTTGGAATGTTATACGTTGTATCTTTTTTGGTGTGATAACATGTTTTTTGTCTGATTTTTCAAACTTAATTGTTTGTACATTTGTATATTTGTATATATTGTATACACGATTGCATGTTGCTGAACTAACTGTACTGACAGTCTTCCGTTTATGTCTGTTGTTTTTTAAACCAATGAAATTTAAGTTTAAATGAAAATAAATTATTTTGGAATACAATTCTATTGGCCACGTAGTACATATTGGCTGCGTGGGTCTAGAGTTTTCTGCTAATCATCCTGACCAGCCAATCTGTTCTGTTTTTCCTCCCCCAGGATGGGCAGGTTCCACGAAAGGGGAGCTTCAAAGGCGTGTCCCTTTTGTGAGCTGCCCCCGCCATTTGCTGCTCCCAGCAAATGGCCCCCACCAGTTCTGACCCCCACTATGGGTGGGAGAATGAGCGGGAAAACCAAGTTAGGTGGAGAGGTGTGCCCACCTTTGCCAACCCTACCCCTCAGGTGGGGGCGGTGAGGTGAAGCACAACTCTCAGTCCACACCATCTTGCAGATTGGGGAACCCAGCTAACCAGAGTAAGGCTTATGCCCCCCTCCCACTGGAGGGTGGCACACTAGTACCCACCACAACGAAGGGACCAATTGGTCCCGACCTGTACCTACCTGTAACGCCTCTAAATGTATTATTTAGGGACAACGCTGAACCTTGCCCCCTCAGACAAGAAACAAGAAGAAGAAGGACCGAAGAGCTGTGCTGAAGAAGAAGAGGGCACCAACTGACTTGGCCCTAGCTATACCAGCCTGTCCCAACCTCGACCTGCTACTGCGAAATCCCAGTGTGTCCTGCAGCCAGCAGCCCCTAAGAACCCGGAGAACCTGCCCTACCTTACCAAACCAGGCAACGTCTCCCGTGAGCACAGGATTTGCTCACACACAGCAGTCGTGGGTGGGGGCGCAGGTGGGGGTTGTATGGGGGGGTTAATTAAAAAATGTTTACAATTCCCTTCCCCTCCGGTCCCGCGTCACGTCTCCTCTGTCTGCACCTCGCTGGAAGCAGGCAGCTTCCCTTTCCTCCCCTAAATCCCCTAAGCCAATCACAACACTGCAATGGCAGCTTTTGTGATTGGCTGGGACGCCGACCCCACAGGTGTCTATGGGGGATGACATTTTCTCTATGTAGGCTGCATGCAGCCTACTTGAGAAAATGCAGAGTTTGCATGACTGGTTTGGTCGGCCATGGGGCCGACCAAACAGTGGGCAAGCCACCCCACCCCTCCCCTGCCTGGAGCAGGAACAAACACCCACCCCCAACCAAACCCTGCCTTCTGCTTTCGCGCAGTGCGAGAAGCAGAAACATAAAATGGTATTCATGATACCATTTTCTGTTTCTGCTTCTCGCACTGCGAGAAAGCAGTGGGGCGACGCTCCTCCACCCATGTGGAGGAGCCGCCCCTGACCCACTAGCTCTGTCCAAATCCACGAGTCTGCACCTGCACCACCCTGCACCCGACGCCCACGGCCCGAGGTCGAGTGGGCCAACACCACGAAGAGGTCTCCCCGGAGATCTCAATCTGGGATCTGGTGATCCCTGACCTGCTTCAAGTCTCCAACTGACGCCGCAGCCTCTTCCTAGAGGATCCCCCCTCCCCCGACCGGAGCCAGTAAGAAAAACCCGGCACCTAAAGACACCCCTGCACCAGATGTCCCAGGGCCTGGGGTGGCCCAACCAATGGTGTCCTGGCACCCCAGGCATCCCAACTTACCTCTCCAACCTGTGGTCGCCTCCAGAAGATTTTTTGTCTCAGAGCGTGCAGTCTTTGTTGCAACCGGAGAATCCCCATTGAAATCAGCAGGGCACCCAATGCCAAAACAGCACCCTGCACCCGGTTGCCCCTGTGCCGCTGTGGGTGCACCTTGTCTGCTAAATCGGATACCCCTTTGCCCTGAGCCTAACACCAGAAGCTTTTCTCCCACAACCTTTTGGCCTGCACACTGCACCCTTCCACCCTAGTGCCGCTGAGGGTGTTCTGTGAGTGCGTCCTCGACCCTGGGGGAACCCTGGTTCTAACCCCAGAAACCCAACTCCCACAAAAAAGTACTTACCTGTAAACCGATAACTTAATTTCCTCCCATAGGATTGCATTGACTGCTTTTCTTTGAAAAATCTTCTAAATGTGGAAGTGGTTTGTATGAAACCTTGAAAAACTGCAAATGTATAAAAACTGAATTACTTACCTTTTCTCTAGGAAATGTCCAGTGTGATATCTAGGCGTTTCACACTGAGTAGTATAAGTACCTTAAAAAGTTATCTGAAAAGTAACGTACAAAGTAATCTCAAATGTACATTGCTTCCAACTGCATTCCAAATGTAATGAACTGCATTATACCTGCAAAAGTATTATTTCACTTACCTGCACCAGGCTGGGCTTGGTTCTAGAAATAAAATATCTTAATAATATTTTTGATTTAAACAAATTGGTCTGAGTTCAGTCTTTGAGTGTGTGACATCATTTCTTGCCTGGGTGTGTACAATATATGCTTAACACTACCCTCTGATGAAGCCTTACTGCTCGCCCACACTACCACAAATAGAGAGTGAGGTGCTATCTACTTTTACCTCTGCCTACCTTTGGTGATCCACTGGACTCTGTGCACACTGTACCTCACTTTGGTATAGCATATACGGAGCCAGCTTCTTACAGGAGGACATTATAGAAGATTATTTTCTTTCGGCTAAAACCATCACCTCTGTTTGAATTGTGAATAAAGTCAAGTAAAAATTACACCTATACAGCCTCCTCGCTTCTTTTTCCGCCCCTCCCTCCCACAGTTCCATTGGCAGGCGACTCCGTAAAGCTTCTGCTTTGGAGCCTTGATTTACTCTTACAAGCAATCTTACTTGATTCACGGCTTACACTCAATATCAAAACTCGCAAACCAACCCAAGATATCAGACTCTACCAAACACACATTCGACAAGCTCTTTTTGGAACTTGGGCAGGGAGTTCTTCAGAGTACGAGGAAGAATGACCTTTTCCAGAGCTAGCTTTTTCTGCTGCACCCTTGAGATTTTCCTTTTCCAAGGGTATTACCTGTTGCTCCAACTCCCTCTTTCTTTCTCTTCCCTTTTTTTTTCTTTATTGTGCCTTTCCCTTTCCTTATCATGCCTCTCATTGTCAGTTCCCTGCCTCTCTCTTTCCCTTGCCTTTCCTCTTGGACTCATTGCTTCTCTTCTCTTGTTCTTAGGGAGATAATTCCTACTTCTCCCTCCCAAACTCTCGGGCCGTTCCTTCGTCCTTACACTTTGCTTTTTGAAGAGCCAACTGCAAAGTCCGGATCCCAGTCACATGTAAAGCACTTGAGGGGATGCTGCATGGAGCCGGTGATAGGTGGTGTATCCTTGAAATCAGGGGTGGGATTGTTTCAAAGAAAAATTCAGAAAGCATCCTTTATGGCACACCTGGGGCATGCCTAGGGAAACGTTACCGTAAGCAGTAATTGTCGACGCTCAAGCGTCCTAGCCTCTACCCTCTTTTTTGAGTTCTCTTGTTTTTTGTTCCATTTCAGAGGCCATCCACTTCAAAGCACAAGCAGCTGGAGAAGAAAAAGAGCCCAGACGTACAAGCTGGGGGAAAGAAGAGAACATCAGACATGGTAAACTAGGCATCGAGTACTCTTGTATAGTCATTGGCACCGCAATGGGGCGTCCTGAGCACCATCATGCGTTCATCACCTGTACAAAAGGTTTTTTCCATAGCTGATATATGGTATGTCAGGCTTCCTCCAGAGCTGACATCTGATATATGATGCTTTCTCCAGACCTGAACAGTGGTGTGGTAAGCTTCCACCTGGCCCATGCTTTGATAGGCTGAGCTGGATCACGGTGTGGTAAGCTTTCTCTCGGCTCTTGCTTGGATTGACAGGCTAAGCTGGACCACGCTGTGGTAAGCTTTCTCCCGGCCCATGTTTTGACAGGTTAAGCTGGACCACAGAATATTAACCCCCTGACTGCTGGCTGTCTCAGCTTTCACAACTAGGTAGACCAATTGTTTATGATGCTTTCAGCCTCTTGCCCGATTTAGATATGGCTCCACTAGATGTGTAAAAAGCTTCCCTTTGAAGCAATATGACTCTGGGTCCATCTGTCAAAGCCCAAGCGATAAATGTTCTCCAGGACTTTACTACATTTCACATTTTTATATAAAATAGACGGTGTCTTTCCACATCTGTTTCTATTTCTGATTTGAGGAAAATGGCCTTGAGAAAATGCTATTTATTTAGAATCCCTCTTAATCATGGAGGCCTGCTCTAGAGTAGCTCTGTTTTTAAGACTGCCCCGTCCCCATAGCAAGTCTTGTTTTTAAACGGAAGGTGCGTTGCCGCCATGGAAAGGCTCATCTTCGCCCTCATCATAATATAGATGGCAGTGTCTTACAGACACCGCCACCATATTGTGGCAGTTTTCCGCCCGGTCGACGTGTCGACCGGCGGAAAAGCAGGAGGGTCTTCCCGTCCACTGTGAACCCCCCCAGCCATCCTAATAGGGCGGGGTGAATCATGGACGGATGGTGGGCGGAACACACCCGCTGGGCCGGCAGTGGCTACCGCCTGCCCGGTGGGGGCGATCCGCCCGCCATCCTAAAGGGCCCCATAGTAATGAATCCATCACAACCAACCACTTAGTAATGAAGCCAATCTCCCTTCTATCAGCTGGTGATGGGGACAGTTCTGAGCTGTGGCATTGCATTAGCCCCCTCCGCAGGCCTCAGGCCGGACACTTGCCTAGTGGAGCAGTCTTACCGCTTTGAACTAGTGATGCTGCAACAGTTTTCCGAGTTGGAGATGCTGCCGTCAGTGTTAAATCATTGAACTCATTGGGAATGTGAAAATTCGAAGCACCTCACACAAAAGAAGTGCTACGAATGAGCCCCGTCCATTCTGCAGGACAGTGGCCAGGATGCTGTATGTGGCTGGTGGTGCATTTTGGAGCTCACTCATTTACAGACAGCACACTTTACATTGAAATAACCACTACATTTGCACAGACATGCAGCTTTACTGATAAAACTGTATATCGTATAAACATTAATGTGTGGAAATCGGTTTCAGCGAATAATTACCATTTAACATCCATAAGTATAGTGTCTTGATTTGTTTTGATCCTATTAAAATCTTTGTTTCCATGACACCTCAGGAATACAGAAATTGCTTACCTTGTGCTTTGTTAACATCTGATATATTTTGAAATATTTGTGCTGTTCATTTACAGATATTTAAGTTTGTTGTATTTTAGAACTTCTTTTACATCCTACCACCTTTCCTTTCACACTCCCTGTACCTCAGGAAGATGTTCAGATAGTTCACTTTACAAAATCCTCTATCATTGCAGTCAGAAAAAGAAGAGTAAACCCCAATCTCATGTTAAAAGAATAAGCAGCAATTTGTCAGAAGACATATCCTGACATTTGACCTCTGACTTTGAAAGCAGAGTAAATGTGACAAGATGAAGACAAAATGCCAAGAGATCTTTATTGCGCACTCACCTTCTGAGCTCCAACATGATTATTTTTGAGGGTGCTGTTGTGACATTCCCAAGTTCTGAGACTTAAGGGATAGGGGGCAGGACAACTTCTTCCCACTCCAGCACATAAAGCAAGTCTGACCTCACACCCGCTCAGGGTCAGGATACCTTCCCAGGTGAGAGTGCGCTATTCAAATCCTCATAACATAACACAACATGGAGTCACACTATTACACATTCTCCAAACCCCGGAAGAGGTGTGGTGCAGCAGCCAGGGTGCCTGACTCCGGACCACGGGGTTCACGGTTCGATCACCGGCGGCAGGTCAGCCCAGCACCATGTGACTCTGGGCCATAGCTCGTTAATCTTCCCGAGGGCCCCTAGCGCCGGGAAACCACGTTGGCGGTATCTGTGCGGTTAACAAATTCAATGTTATTATTATTATTATTAAATGAAGTCAGTCTCAGCTTCTACTGCTCTGTTACTAGGCAGATCCAAGCCCCACTAACTCACCGTAGAGCCGGTATAACTGCCTTACCCCTAAAAAGAAACTTGTAATTATGTTAAGTTCCATAATCTATTGGGCACCATTGCATTTATGTCTACATAAACCTTATCGCAGTTACGTATGATAATTCAAATATTCCACCTTCTTCCTTTCTATCTAGAGTCCACAGCCAGCAGCCAAACAAGAAGAAATATTTGACACTGTGTATGAAAATCTATGAGCGGGCTAAAGACTGCACCTACGTCTTGTCCTCACTCCGGGGCCTCAACGCATCATCTATTGGCAACTATGGTCTTGTGCCCTTTCAAAGATGGCTGCTACAGGATGACACCGTCAAACACGCAACAGAAGATGGACCGGGTTATAAATCTCATAAACCAGCTCTGTACGTCTTGCACCGTCTTCCAAGGTCAGTCTGGCTTATCGGACAATCTGTACCTGCCCGAAGGGCTGGTCTGACCGCTCAGTTTGTGGGACAATATTTACTATTGCTTTTTATAATTTTACCACAAACCTTGCCTGCTTCAAGCACATATGTATACTGCCTCCCATGCATTCCAAAATATCTATAAAGCATGTCATCGCAGGTTCAAAACTGCCCTGATTTCTACATGTGGGCCACTTTTGTTTAGCTGTTTGATTCACTCACAGGGCAACTTTTATTTTGGGGCCAAGGCCTATTTTCTGTCCCAGTGCAACCCTGCTGTCTTCTCCCATCTTGAACTTCATAAACACAATGTCCTCAGTCCTCCTGAATTGTGCTTTTGAGATGTTTCAACAGCTCATTCCCGGATTGCTACACAAATGTGTGACACAGCAGACACAACATGAACTGAATCTTCATCTTGGTTGATTAATAAAGACAGAGTTTCCAACATGCCTCTCATTGTGAACTGGTTATTATATCTGCAGTGCCTGGGGCCTAACCGTCCTACTCATGAGAACTGTTTTTGTTATACATACAAACTTGTTTCCCTCCTCTCCTGAAACATGAGAAGACGTCTTATAAGTTGTCACTAACTTCAAGGGATTGTGCATCGTCTCAGATGCAGAACAATTAGAAAGAGCTGCGGAACAGAGGCAAAGATCCCAGCTGTGGGACCATTGCAGCCTGTAATGCACTTTTAAAACTGCCAATTTGACCAGGAAAAACAAACTTTTGGCCGGCCTAAACCTTCCATTTTAATGCTTATAATGCCATAAGGTAGGCCCTCAAAGCCCGTTTTCTTACCCTAACTATTTGGTGCCTGCCGCCAGTGTCCTGGGTCACATGACTGTGACGAGCTTAGCTTTTGGGCTTTGTCTATACTTCCCAGACAATGAGGTAAAGGGGACTAGGTGGTGGCAGGACGGCCATCCTGCCATGATGGTTGGAGTTGGAGCTGTTGCCGACCCCACATACATTTCAGAAGGCTTGCCTCCAGCACACATAAAGGAACATGACACTAGTTTTTGCTCACCCCAGACTTCTTGGAGCCTTGGCAGGGGAAGACAAAACTTTCCAGAACCAGATGTTGGGGTACCCTAGAAGATTCCTCAACTTCAAAGGTTGGCACAAGGTATAAGTATTTGACCCTCAGAACAGACTGCCCTGCTGCTACAGGAGGCCTGCCCTGCTGCTTTAGGCCTGCCTTGCCCCAGAACTCTGCCCTGCTGCTTGAGGCCTGCCCTGCTGCTTGAACCCGAGACTACCAGAGTGACTCCATGGGCCTGTTGGCTGGCCTCTTGTGTGAGCTCCAGTGACCTTGGACCCTGCACCTGGATTATGCTGGAGTGGGCTGGTGCCCCCAGGTCCTGACCCCATGATGGCTTCACTGTGTTATGGGATGTTTGGTACCAAACTTCTCGTCTTAAAATACCTGCACGGATTCCAGTATCATATTTATTTATAAGTGCACACAGAGGAACCCTTGCAGTGGTCCCCTGATCCCTACCAACCCTTGGTGTGACCACCCACTGGCCTAAGCCAGTCTGTCACCCTCAGACAGAGTTCTGACCTCATGGGGTGAGCGCCTCTGCGCCCAGAGGTCGAGAACAATGCCTGCCCAGGGTGGAGGTGTTCAGACCTCCCCCCAGTCAGGAAGAACCATCTACGCAGGAAGCTTCAAAGGCCTTGCCCCCTTTGAATCGTGACCCGCTTCTCCTGATAGAAGCACACCCCCCCCCCTCTGCTATCCTCACCCCTTTTGGCAGGAAAACAAAGAAAGAATAGTAGGGGTGCCCCTCTCTGCCAACTCCACCCCTCAGGTGCTGGGGGCGAGGCGAAGCACATTTTTCAGTGCCCACCATCTTGAAGACTTCTCCAATAAGGGCTAGGGCCCCCTCCAACAGGAGGTGGTCATAATAAATGGCCGTACCTGACACTCCCTTGTAAACACCCCATAATGCAGTATTTGCGTGGCATCCCCAGACCTGAACAGGAGTATCCACGGACCCAAGAAGAATACAAATGAAGAAACGCTGTTGGACCGAGAACTGAAGACCTCGTGGTGGACTTTGGGCACACACTCTGCACCAAGTCTTGGGGCCCCGGGACCCACCGGAGCTCAAAGGCACGAATACCCAAGGTACTGGACCGCTTGCTGAAAATAACCTACAAAACCTCACTTCACCCAGCCCTCGCGGCAGGGGCATCTTTGATCCAGCTGTGCACCAGTGGCCCCAGAGCCCTTGTGACCTCTTCTGTCTCTTGAGAGCCCTTGGACTTGCCTCAAGTCCCCCTTTGCTTTACTGTTACAGGTGGCCTCTCTCTTCATAGTGTGCTAGCTACAAAGTCACTTTGCTCCTTGCACTCAGTGAAATCCGCAAAGTTCCCGAGAACTTGGTTCTGGAACTTTGGACCTTGGCCCCCAAACCTTCCAATTTTCAAAGGTGAATCACATCAGTAATTGTATTGCCTTGATTTTCCATTGGCCTTTTTCCTGCCTTTTGCGCACAATAGTAAACACTGCATTTACTGTGATTTTTCTATGATGCGAAAAGTATTTACCTTGTACCAGAAGTTCTTGGTCTAAATATTTACATAAAAAGAAGTACTATTTTCCTAATTCGTTGTTGACTTTATTCATTGAGTGTGTGTCTCATTTCTTGCCTCTGTGAGTACAACAAATGCTTAACACTTCCTTAAAATAGAGAGTTAGTATTATCTACTTTTGCCTCTGTAAATCAATAAGGGCCTCCTCGACCTCTCGGCACAGTGTACCCCATTGTGGTGCCCTGTATAGAGAGGTGGGTTTCCTACACTGAGCTTCTCAGAGGCCAGCCTTATTTGCAAATTTTCAGAAAGCATCTGAAAACCTGGCTTTTTGCTGTTCCGCTTTAGTTTTCCGACTGCAGTTTTTGGCAGTCTTAGCCTATGGCAGACGTTAGCGCCAAGACGCCTTCAGGCATACGTCGCGCTCTACAAAATTCTAATCAAAGTGTTGCTTTGACATGTTATAAAATGGGTTCATCATTTTATGTTCCATCAAACTGTCTGTTTGGGTGTTTTCTTTGGCACAAAAGTACACTGCTGACTTTATCTCTTTCCGTGCCATTTGTGGTTGTCTTCGTCACACTAATCAAACCCATTCAGCAGTCACAAGGCCAACTCTGAATCCTAAACATTCTAATGGGAGTGTGAGGGGTCATGACTTTGGAAGTGAAATATGGAAATATTTCCCTCGGTGAAGTGTATTGTATTGTAATTGCATTTATATAGCGCCTACTACCCATGACTAGGCGTCAAATCGCTTTTTCGGCGGGTAGCACGCTACTCCGGGACCCATAGAGGATTAGTGTTGAATTAGTATAGTGAAACATGCAAGTACATTTCAAGTGGTGGATAGGTTAGTCAGTTATTTGGATTTGGAATGACAGCAGAAGGATAGAGGAGGACAAAGGTTTGTATTTATTTATCGCTCGCTTGTTGACGCATGCTATTCAGGAAGCCTATAAAGGATTAGTGGGGAATTATTATGGTGAAATATGAGGTCATTTCAGTGGTGGATATTAGTCTGTTACTTGGAGTGAGAAGGATAATGTGTGGATAAAAGGGGAAGAAAGATTTGAAATTCATATAGCACTTGTTACCCCTGATGGGTGTTGCAGCTCTTTTCTGGCGAGTAGCACGCTACTCCGGAACCCATAAAGGATTAGTGTTGAAAATTAGTATAGTATAAATATGAAGTAATTTGAGTAGTAGATATGTTATTCAGTTATTTGGGCAGTATATTAGTATAGTTGAATATGGAATTTGAGAAGTGAACATGTTAGTCTGTTAATTTTGATTTAAAAGGATAGTGGAGGGATAAAAGAGTGAAGGATATATATATATTTTTTTTAGGTCTTAGCAGTAGGAAGAGGCTTTTGGATGAGTAAAAAGGAGTTTTGGAGGGGGGGAGTCAGAGGGGAGAGTTTAAAAAGGTTTGTTTTAGGTGATCGGTGTAGTAAAAAGAGGTGTCAGATGATGCAAGGAGGGGTAGAGCAGGAGAGAGTCTAGAAAGGGTTAATTTGGTGATCATAGTAGTGGTATGGGGTTTGGGATACATGAGAGAGTGGATGTAGAGGATATATTGATAGATGTATAGGATGAGAGATAGGGTAGTGCATTAGAAGGAGTAGTAGAAAGAAGTTTGAGATGAGTCAGAAGGTTGGGCTAGAAGATATATAGAGCGGAGTATAGGCTGAGAAATAGCTAGTGCATTGGAAATGCTAAATTAGAAGAAAGTGATAAATATATAGATCCATAAGTACATTGAAAGTATATAGATACATAAAGGAAGTAAGTATATTTAGATTAAATATATTGATAAAGGCACAGGATGAGAAATAGGGTAGTGCATTGGATATGCTTTTTCAGGAGAAAAGTAACAGACACACAGATCCACGTACATGGAAGGCACATAGATGCACAATGGAAGTATGTACATGTAGACCAAAGATGATTTTTATTTATTGATGAATATTATTATTATTATTATTATTTTCTCCTAACAACATAATTATTTTACATGTTTTATAAAGTAATACACAAAGATAGGTACATATCTATAGTGAAAACAAATGCTTATATACAGAGGGATATGCTGTAAATTTCTGTTTCCGTATGGTGCTTATATGGGGAAGAGCCAAATCTTGAGTAGTTTTCTGAAGATAAGGTGGTTGTCGGTGGATCTTATGTTGGGGAGTAAAGAGTTCCACAGTTTGGCTGCTTGAACAGAGAAGGATGTGCCACCCATAGTTTTTTTCTTGTATGGTGGGATTTTGAGGCGAGATGTTCCTTTAGAGCGGAGGTTCCTTTGATGAATGTGTTTGGTGATTTTGTTCCTGATGAAGAGCGGTCCTATTCCATGTATTGCTTTGTGGGTAATACAAAGCAGCTTGAACGTGGATCTTCTGGCAACCGGTAACCAATGCAGGGCTTTCAAGGCAGGGTAGATGTGGTCTTGTGGTTTGATATGCAAGAGTAGTCTGGCAGCCGAGCTCTGAATCCGTTGTAGTCTTTTCATGGTCGTTAAAGGTGATCCGTGGTAGAGGCTATTGGCGTAATCGAGATGGACAGAACAAGGGAGATGGTAGCTTGGACCTTGTGTGGAAATCCCAAATGAGGGAAAATTCGTTGCAGCGTTTTTATAGTAGCAAAGCTTGATCTTGCTAGTTTATCCACTTGGACATTCATCGACAGCCCAAGGACACAGTTTACTTCACCCTCACACCAGTTTCCGAGTGTCCTGACCAGAAGGGGCAGGACATCCGGCTTTATGGAACCATGGCAACGGCTGCAAGTGACCAGCATGGGTGTTTTACTTGTTACTGCTCAGGATATCCATCGCAGATATCTCAGTCCTGATCCTAGCAGATTGAGGAAGAACTAAAGAGCCTACTAGCACAAGACATCATTGGGCCGCCAAACAAAAACATACAAAAAAAGTATCTGCGTTGACATGCCTCTACCAACATGGCCATCGAAAGGGAATGGTGCCCAGGCCCTCACCTGAATGACATGATCAGTTGCCTCAATGGAGGTGTGTTCTCTAAGCTAGACTTATTCAAAGGCTATCACCAGCTGGAACTTGACCCGCAGTCACCCTACATTACCACGTTCTCCACTCACCTGAGGCTGTTCCGCTACAAGGGTTTAAGCTTTGGTGTGCCATCCGCAGCTGAAATATTCCAAGAGATGGGGCGGAGAGTGATAAGGCCCATAAACAACTGTCTGAACTACAGCGATGACATTCTGGTATTTGGTCGTACCGATGAGGAGCACGAAAAGGCACTGAGAGAGGTATGCAGTCAGTTGGAAAAAACTGGACTGACGCTGAATGCAGACAATGGCGAGCTGAGAAAGGGAAACCTCATCTTTTTTGGGCACATCTTCTCCTGGAAGGGAATGCGGCCAGACCCAAGCAAAGTCGAAACGCTCCGCAAAGCACAGGCCCCAGTGGATATTGCAGAGGTGAGGTCATTTCTCAAACAGGCAAGTTACTGTGCTCTCTACATCAATTACTTAGCCACTGTGAGCACCTTACTTCAAGAACTCACCAAATAAGGGCAAACATTCCTATGGACCTCAGAGTGGGACAAATCTTACAAGGACATTCGGCATGCTGTCACGACCGTGGATCACCTCAACGCGTCCTTATGCACTGGATCTCATGGTGGACGCCAGCCCAGTGGGGTTAGAAGCCCTTCTTGCCCAACACAAGTCTGGGCGTGACCCACTGAGGCGCATTGTTGCATATGCAGGCAGAAGCCTGACAGGTGTAGAAATGTCATACTCTCAACCGGAGAAAGAGAGCTTAGCAGTGGTGTGGGTGTGTGAGCACTACCACATGTTCATCTATGGGAAGCCATTCACCATTGTGACAGACCACCAATCACTGGTCACAATACACGGCAACCCGAACACAAAAATTCCACCGTGCATCAAGAGGTGGTGGATACGTTTGATGGATTATGACTTCAACATTTTCCTCAACCAGGAAAGGAGCACAACCCCATTAACTACATGTCACAGCAACATATGCTGCATGCGCAACATACATTTTCCATGGCGGAAGAACACCTCAATTTTGTGCTGCGACAAAAGACACCTGTTCCAATTATGATGGAGGAACTTATGTAAGAAACAATGGCTGATGTCAAACTGGTAGCGGTCAAAACAATTATACAGCAACAGAGGTGGAGACATGCGAACAATACCAGCCCAGTAAGTGAAGGGGTCAGGAGAGAGAAAATACTTGCATTCAAACAAGTGCAGGAAGAACTGTCTAAAATGGAGCAAGGGATACTTCTTGGTGGTACCAGGATAGTCATACCTCAGACTCTTCGACGGCACATAGTCAGCCTTGCATATGAAAGCCACAGGGGAATGGTAGCACCCAAGAAAATGATGATAGAAAAAGTATGGTCCCGGGCTTTGACCGTTTGGAGGAGGACATGATCATGAACAGTTATCTTTGTCAGATCACATGAAGATGATCTAAGCCGGAACTACGCATGTGTGACCTTCGATGCTGTGTGGTCGACACAGGCAGTGGACTTTTAGGGGGCATTGAACACTGGTGGATACCTACTTGTCATAATTGATGAATACTTTCTCTTCCCCATAGTTCGCCATGTGTCGTCAACAAATCGGCATTTGCCATACTACTAATTCTGAATGACATACGAGCGCCTGAGGTGCCCCTCTAATGCTCAAAACAGACAATGGACCCCTCTTCACAGGAGAAGAATCTCACAAGTTCATGGTCTACCTAGGAGTACATCATCGGAAAATAACACCCTTATGGCCACAAGCCAATGGTATGGTGGAGCTTATCATGGGCAACATAAAGAAAGCAGTCCAACGAACCAAGCTGGGGCATATTTCAGTCAGCCAAGCCCGGTGCCAAGTACTTTGGGACTATTGCAACACCCCACACAGCTCCCCAGGGCGGTGCCCATCAGAACTGGTATTGGAGAGAACAAGGAGGACCCGTGTGCCTCAGCTGGAAGGCAAGCCCCCCCCCCCCCCCCCCAGAGCACAGCGACATTGCTGCGCGTGACCAAGAGAAAAATGAAAAGGCAAGCTGACATATGACGTTGCCCAACAACCTCTGAACTAGAGCATGGAGATCTGTCCTTGTGCAACAACGTCAACACGAAAGTCAGATAGTCTCTTCAAAGGGTGATGATCACATCAGCAGCAGGATCTCACTCCATCCCCAGGAACAGCTCTCACTTCAAAGTGTTCAGAGTGTCTGATGACGAGGAAGGAGATGGAAACGCGGGCGCCGAACAGAGGTCTCTGACCGATGCCTCGGAAGAGCTGCAGGAATCAGCTCTTTCAAGTGGTGATGGCAGGGGCGGCCTTAGGCATGTGCAAACTGTGCACCTGCACAAGGCCGCCAAATCCTAGGGGCCACCATGCCAATATATATCCTTAATATAAAAATCCTCTGAGGATGAATACATATTTGCGTGGCGCCCCCTGGCAGAGATTTGGTGGCCTCCGGCTCTGTTCCACTTCCAAACACCCTGACACCCCCCCTCTTCACTGGCCTCTGCGCTCCGCCCCGCCCGGATCCCCTCTTCTGGGGCCCCCTACCTACGCTCCCTGCCCAGGGCCGCCATGAGCCTAGAGCTGCCCCTGGTGATGGACCTCTGCATGCTGAGACTGCAGGAGAAGAGGGAGGCCGTCAGCAGCCCTGTGGAAAAGAGAGCCCGCGCCCCATGATAGTGGCTCGTCCAAACGACTCATTGAAGAACGGTGATGCATGATTATGAGGAACAGCTGCTTTTGATATCAGCTATTCTCTCTCTCTCGCCCCCAGCTCTCGGGGGTGGGGGGACATGCTTATTTTGTCAACAAAGGGGGAGCTGTTGGAATGATGGGATGTAGCTGGGCACTAGGATCCTGCTCGCACCGGACTGCAGGGGACTGCACACCGGACAGCGCTTCGGTTAGGAAGGGGCGAGGCAGGAACTGGACACTCACTCATAGTGGAGACACGAGGCAGGAAAGAGGTGCCTGCATGAGCTTGGGTGCTGGCTACGAAAAAAGATACCCTTGCACCCACCAGCCAGCCTCATCGTGTCGTTCTTTCTAGACCTGGGCAGTGGCACGCAAAAATATTGAGCTGCATTATTATGTTTTCCAAAAAGACAATATTTGCATAAATCCTAGTGCAACATTCTAGATTACTTGTCATGACACGGGGTTTATGTTTATTTCCTGTTTAGATTAATGAGAGAAAGCACGATATATCAGTGACTTAAGAATATTTATTTTACTTTCAGGTGTCCATAGCTATGCATTCAGAACAGACACTTGATAACAGCGGTGTGCACTAGTTTTCATAAAGGGTTATGCTGCAGCATCCTTTGCATCATGAAAGAATGCTTTCTTTTTAGGTCGAGCCTAGAGCAGCGCATGCGCTGCTTGCTTGATCTTTAGTAAAGGGCAAAAAAAAGTGTGCTACCTGCCAGAGTTTAGCTGGCCTGAGGCATGAGTGCATGTGTGCGTGCATGTGTGCATGTGTGCGTGCACGCGCAGCCGCCATCTGTCTCCTCGTCACGGGACATTAAGTTGCTGTCCCCTCTGCCTCCGTCCGATTACTTTAACGTTCATTGTCGTGGCTTAGCTGCACTGTCGTGGCTTGGCTGGCTTGTTTTATTTAAACTAACTGCAGACCTACGAAAATTCGCCCTTTAAAATTAACAGCACAAGCGCAGTCAACAATGGCCCCTGCAGCGTCTCCCGCCGAACTATAGTTTTCAGCTAGGCACCGTCTTTCACTTTAACCCCTCCGCTGCGCTGAACGTTCAGCGGACGTGCGCAGCACTACCGAGGTAGTGCATGTGACGTCTCTGAACGTGCGCAGCATTAAAGGGGTTAACATGGGGCTCACAGTCAACAATGCTCCCCCCAAGGCGCCACGCTGAAAACATCTTAACTATCATTAAAAACAAGTCACATCATAAGTACAAGTCAGGACTATTGGCTTTGTCAGTGGTTCTTAGTTGCACAAGATAAATAAACAGCAACTATGGCTTGTATATAACGGGAGGCGATATCATCTACTGCGTTGTAATGCCACTAACCATCTGGGACACAGCAATCGTTTGGTAACGGCATGCAATGTAATTGCGTGCTATGTAATTGTTTTTCCAATGATAAAACTACGTTGTAATACCATGCGTTGTTACGGTTTGTGATGTATCGTCACACACCCGTGTGCCGCCCGACTTGTATTTTGCTGTTTCTGTCATTGCATCCAAATATGTGATACAAGTCACATCATAAATACAAAGTGTGGCGCCCGACTTGTATTTTGCTGTCTCCGTCATTGCATCCAAATATGTGATACAAAGAGAAAGCAAAGAGTAAGCCAGTCTCTGGGGATCAGATGTGGGGAGGAAAAAGACTAGGGCTGGGAAAAGTGGCTCCCCGCTGCGGGATGCCTGAGTGATTTTTATGGCGCTCCGGCGCCTTTCCAAAACGTTGTGTCCGCTCCTCCCAGGCCAGCAGGCAGGAAAAGATGCCCACTGCCACACCAAGAGCAGAGATCCGGGCAGAAGAAGGGTGCAGGCGCCGAGGCTGGGGACATGGAGCTGCGCCAGAGTCAGCGTGCTCGCCGCATCAGAGTCTGAAGAGAGACCGAGGGAGCGGGGTCCAGGGAGCAGCAGGCAGAGGAGATGTTAGGGCACCGAGAACGGAGCAGCTGACTGAGCCCGGGCACCGTGAGCTCGCCCTTCCCTCTGCCCCAGCCGCTGCGGAGCTCTGTCAGCCCCGCTCGCTGCTCGCACCGCGCGCCTGGTGGTGCTGGGGCAGAGCACCGTGGGAAAGACAGGTAACTCGCTGCCTGCCAGCTGCTTGCCTTTATTGTGTGTGTGTGTTGAGCCGAGGCAGCATGGCCGCTGGAGAGGGAGGGAGGGGTGCAGACCGGCGGCGAGGGGGAGGCGGCGGAGAAGGAAAACATCCCGGGCTGCTTGGCGTGTGTGAGATCCCCAGCAACAGAAATTGCTACGTCCATCCCGGCAACAGAGACGCTAGCAATGGCGAAAGACATCCCTGTAAAAAAAAAAAAAAAAAAAAAAAGTAAACGCCCACAATGGCCCACCTCTGAATGACGAAAAAAAGGGGCGGGCTTAAAAAAAAGACAGAAACGCCCACGAATCTGCTCCAAGACTGATTGATATCATTCTCTTCCAATGGCTAGCCTCCATTTATGGAGATAGCCAATGGAAGAGAGAGGCGGGTTCAACCCCAGTACTGAAAAACATAAGATCTCGGCCTGCGCGACACTGCTGCGCAGTGTACGCTAGGCCGAGCCCTAAAAATGAGTTCCTGGTCTCGCATGGATTGATTCCTAAGTAAACATCGCAGCGTTGTAGGTGGCGGCGTCACCATATGTGCACTGTGAATACCCTTCTGCCCCTTTCCTCCCAGTCAATTAAATGCTTCCAGCCCTTTTCACAAACATTACTTCCACAAGTATGCACTTTAAAAAATGGCGTCACTCGTCAAACACACAGCCTTTGACTATGTACAAAATGCAATAAATGAACAGTGTTATCTTAGCTGGTTCGAATTCCCGCTATGCTTTGAAACAGCTGCTTCGCGGCCTCCTTCAGCACTGCTGATTGTGTGCAACATACATGTATCCGACAACAAAACAATCTCTAAATAAATCCAGTCTCTTCTGTGCTGACACTGGGGCTGCTCAGCACTGCATAAAGATAACAGCATGCGAACTGAGCGAAAGAAATATTCAGTTATCTGCAGAACTCAGGACATCATTCCAAGGCGTGCTCTTCTGAGCCCTCCTAGGGCACTGAATGTTCACAGCGACCAATCACATTCTTTGGCACCTGAGCCCGACTGAACGTCAAACAAAGAGAAACATTTCAGTAATGACTTTACAGCAGCACCAGTTCAGCTGGGCCTTTTGTGGGTTCACTTAGCATTCAGTGCTGCCCAGGACAGCTTGAGGATAAGACATGTGTGTATCAAAATATATTTAGCTGTTCCCTTGTGCCGGCGCGGTACATGACAGAAAGTAAATAAGCAGAAAGCATTCAGAGGAATCAAATGCTCAGATGTCTTTACTTTCTCCTAGGAACACGTAGGTTGTTCAAATATATATCTCTGCTTAGTTTACATGAGTTTATTAGCCATTTTCGGTATTTATTTATTTCCGGCAAGTACAAAAATATACACATTTGAAAATGTTGGGGTTCGTGATTCCCATTTCAAATTACGTATTTGGTTGCTGGGAAAGAAAATAATTTTGAGTAATTTTTTGTGACTCTGCACTTGTATCATCTTGTAGTACCGCTTTCGACTGCCCATGACTGTGAATCTCTTTGTGGGGCGCCACTTTCTTTCCCTGGGCCTTTGTTTTCTTAGCATTCTGTGTTTTTTGGACTTCCCTTTCTAATGGTCTTTTTTTTTTTTTTTTTTTTTTTTGAAAACCTTTATTGTGCATGAAAAATGATACAAATACGGGCCTACAACCGCCAGGCCGGCCACAATACTGTTAAGCACAGAAGCAAGCAATACGGTACCCCAGCTTCGTCAGGCACTATAGCAACAATTAACAGCAGTTACACTGATCGGAATCACGTCGCTAGGGAGAGGATCATTGAAGGTTAAAGATTTTTAAGTTTTAGTCCAAAATAATCAGTGTAGAATAAATCAAGGAGAACTGAGTCCGCATATTAACATCACAACATGGGCAGGCAGCATCAAGAAGAAGCAACAGTAGTGAATTCCACCCCGTCAACTTGGCAGTACTGTACACAGCAACAGGATAGGCAGTTTGCATTTACGTACCCCCCATATCGCTACCCACTCCCAACTAAACCCCTGTCACAGACCCAGAACGGAAAAAAGGAAAAATTATAAGAAGATCATACGTAGGCACTATAGAAACTAACAAAAACCAAATGTAACCCCCCACCCTACACACATGCAGAGGCTACGGCCTGCCCCCCCCCCAGCAGAGTGTCTGTCGCCCCAAAAACCCGAAATTTAGAAAGAAAAGAGAAGCAGAGAGAGAAAGGAAAGAAGAAGCAAAGAAAAAGGTCACCAGTGATATAGGGAGCGAGGAAGAAAATCTATCCCCGGACTCCCACTAAAGAACAACGGAGGGGGAGGGCCATATTACATACGCTCGAACTCCGCCGGCTCATTAAGTAGTCTGCCCCCCAGTACCAATAACGGGTAGCTACAACAAAATCTGACTGTTAGGGAGAGGCAACAAGCAATGACCAATGTCACATGTAAGAGTCGGGTCCCTCGCGATCTCCACCCGCCAATAGTTCGATGCAGCCAGAGGACCACCTAGCCCTGGCCTGATCTGGGATGAAGTCTCTCACCCGCGCCGCGTGGCTGTCCGATGTAGGCCGATTCGACAAAGAAACATGGCCGCTCCGAGGATGGGGGAGGTGCACAGTCGCTGAACAAATATCGCCTGATCTCAATAGATAGTTCTCCACTGGTAACGCAGTCATCCACAGCATCCAAGCGACAAAAATCCCAAGGTGGAGAAGTCAGGACTGGCAAGGAAGGAGCAGAAGACCAGGCAGGAGGGCAGGCCGGCAGTGACCAAAGCAGTGAATCCGCAGCACGAGGTAGAGAGCCAGC
Organism: Lissotriton vulgaris; assembly: GCF_964263255.1. Classification (NCBI taxonomy): domain Eukaryota; kingdom Metazoa; phylum Chordata; class Amphibia; order Caudata; family Salamandridae; genus Lissotriton; species Lissotriton vulgaris. The sequence continues at coordinate 799,231,786 of NC_141700.1, read as the reverse complement.
CAGAGAACAAAGGGGGAGACAATGTTGCACCGGCAGCCTTGACGAGTGGCAACAATTCTCTACGAGCCTCAGCAATAGCTTCCTCAATCGCAACAGTAGCAGCTAAAGGCGGCAGTGGGCTGGCAGGCTGTAACAGAGGCAATTCCGGATCTTTTTGGGAGTAAGCCCCCTGCGCTTGGCACATATCGTAAGCCCATACATCAAGTGTCTCATGCAGCTCGTTATAGTTGCGCAATATGTCCGATCGTAACTCACCCAGGGCCTTCATCACATCTTTGTAGGACCATTTCGGCTGCAGGTCCCGTGGCTCTGCACTCACGGGGGAAAAATCAACCTCTGCCCCCTGCACGAAGGCGCGCGCTCCATCCCAAATGGAAAGCACACAATCGTAATCACAGCACAGAAGAGCAGGCACCGCCATCTTGTCCTCAGTATACGGAGTGCCGGGGGGGGGGGAGAAATACAAGGGGGCCACGAGACCCGATCGGTAGGCAGCTTCTGTCCCTGTAGCAGTCTGTATCCTCTCCCGTATGTCGTGTCAACAGGGAGCAGCCTGTAGTGAGGCAATCGAGCAGGGCTGTGAGGGGCTCACCGGCGACAGACACTGTGATGGGAAGAGCCGACCAGCATCATGGCGGCTAGGAACAAAGGAGCCCCGGGGAAGTCCCCTCTCAGTCGTCCCGGCAGCTCCACGTATCCTCGGCTGGGTAGAGAAAGCAAGCATCGGCCAAGCAGCAGGCAGTTGGAATTACCCCCGCGCTGTTTCACAGCCGGCGCATCAGAACGGACACCTCGGGGCATGCGGGGTCCGACAGGCACTGTGGTGCAGGCGGGGACCCGGGCAAAGGCGATCCGACCCGTATCTTCCGACTCCGGGCGGGCGGAGAGGCAAGAGGGACACCGCTGGAATCGGCTCCTTTTCCCGCACCTAGTTAGCAGAAAAGATCAGGAGTACAGTAGTCAGGATGCAGGTGTGGGACTCCACAGCCGGCGGAGCCGAGCGACCGCACGTCCGCTCAGGTCGCCATCTTGGCTCCTCCCCCCTCTAATGGTCTTTTTGACCCCCGTTTGATGGCAACATATAGTAATACTAAATTCTCTTTCAAGGTTTTGTGCCTTTTTCATTTTTGGATATTGGCTCGTCTGTGATGGCCTGCTTTTTCATGTACTTTTTAATGTGTAATAAGAACCGCTTGAATATTCAGTTTCTTGTTTGTGGTCTGTTTTCTGTTTTTTTTCATTTCCTCTATTAGAGTCCTTTGTTGACCTGGCTTCCCTGGTATTTTTAGAAACTTTTCCTCTTTGAGCAAGTCCTCTGCCTTCAGGCCTTGCTTGATCATCCTCACACGTGTCCTTGGATGTTGAAAAGAAAGTGAATCAGGGCTCACAGCACATTTCACACAACCACACACACACACAACCATATTTCACACAACGACACACACACACACAACATCACACAACCACACACGTACACACACACAACCACACACACACATAACCACACACAACCACACACACAACCACACCCACACACAACCACAAACACAACACACACAACCACAAACACAACACACACAACCACACACACACAACCACACACAACCACAACCACTCACAACCACAACCACACACACACAACCACAACCACACAACCACACGCACAACCACACACAATCATAACCACACACACAACCACACATACAACCACACAAAACCACACACACAACCACACATACAACCGCACACACAACCACACACACAGCCACAACCACAGACACACACACAGCCACAACCACACACACACAACCACACACACACAACCACAAGCACACACACACACACACAATCACACACACAAGCACAACCACACACTGACAATCACACACACAACCACACACACAAACACATACACAACCACACACATACACACACACAATGACACCACACACCACCACACACACAACACACCCACACATAACCACACACAACCACACATACAACCGCACACACAACCACACACACACACAACCACACCTTCAGTGCACACTTTCACCAGACACAGACACCATCATTCGTCAGTGCATGCTTTCACCGGGCACAAACACCACCAGCCGTCAGTGCACGCTCAACCAGGCACACACCACCAGACGTCAGTGCACGCTTTCACCAGGCACACACACACCACCAGCCATCAGTGCACGCTTTCACCAGGCACACACCACCAGCCGTCAGTGCACGCTTTCACCAGGCACACACACACCACCAGCCATCAGTGCACGCTTTCACCAGGCACACACCACTAGCCGTCAGTGCACGCTTTCATCAGGAACACACCACCAGCCGTCAGTGCACGCTTTCACCAGGCACACACACCACCATCCATCAGTGCACAATTTCTGCAAGCAAACACACCACCATCCATCCGTGCACAATTTCTGCAAGCACACACACCAACATCCATCAGTGCACAATTTCTGCAAGCACACACACCACCAGCCATCAGTGCACGCTTTCACCGGCACAAACACCACCAGCAGTCAGTGCACGCTACCACCAGGCACACACACCACCAGCCATCATTGCACAATTTCTACAGGCACACACACCACCAGCCATCAGTGTACACATTAATTGTTAACGCATCCACAATTAACTATTGTAGCAATCACAGTATGGTGCACTTTACTTTTAAACATATTCATCTAAAGCGCAGCATGCCACCATTGCTGCAAAAATAAATACACTTTTTTGGGCCTACAATTTATAGTTTTTTGTTGCAATTGGTGTTGCAATATTTAGCAATGCCAATAGCTCAAACTTAATTAATGCAAGACCTATTGCATTGCAAATGCTTGTTTTATAATCTGGCCTGGTGCAGACAGAGAAGCTACTGTCTACCAATTGACTCTGTGTTCCTCTTCCAACTTTTCTTTTCCCCATCGATGCCTCGTGTTTCACTGAGTGGAAAAGTGGTGCCCATGTGGAGACAGCAATACATGACTTGCTCTGGTGGACTTTAGGTACCTCTTCTATTCCGTGCAGATTGGGAACCGCCTCATTATGGTGGATGCTGGAACATTCTCACTCTCTGATGCAAAAAGAAATTTCTGAATCCAAGAAAAAGACTCAATGGGTGAGGCAGCAGGTGTGAGATTTGTCCCACAGATGTGACGGAACGCATGCCTCACCCACACCAATACTTGGAACAAGTGCTAGCAAGGGTTAGGGCCCATATTTACTTAATTTTTTCACAGTGATAGACAAACTACTGGGGGGACAGATGGACAAATTAAGACTAGCCTAAAGATGTTGTTATTTTTTTAATGTACTTTATTGCATTTCACAAACAGCAGCATTGCATGTCACCGCAGGATACATGTTTTGTTGCGTTGTGTCAATGAAGAATGTGTAAGGTACAATGATACTGATGAATCTAGCACATTATGTACATTTACAACTTTGTAATTAATCCACAGTGTATGCTAAAGTACAAACAAGAAGCTGCTAACATCCCCACCCAAACCCAACCATCAAGACAGTCCGTCCGCCCGCATGCATATAACTTGTCGTTGAAAGAGTGTGAGTTGTCCCTTCATAAGATAAGCCGAGGTATTCAGTGACTAATGTCCACTACAGATGTGAAGAGGCACATCAAATGTCAGATCCCAAAGTTGGCAGTGGCACGTTTGGCCTCAATCAGCGCCCTCCCCATACGCTTTAAACTGTTCCAGCATGGAGTCCCATATCATGGCTATAGGACATTTGAGTAGCCCTCTGTACTCCTTCCTAAGCAACGCCGAGCTTTCCGCAGAGTACCATCGACAAACTTCCTTGTGCCAACTAAGTACAGTAGGCAGAGTAGGGTATTTCCAATGGCACGTTATTTTCCACTTGGCCAAGAGGAGCGTCAAGTCAACAAAGAGAGAATTTGCCGTGAAAGTGTTGGGTCTGGGTTATAACCCCAGTATCCAGTATCCCACTGTGCCCCAGTGTGTACTTTCCGCGATGGTTCGAAGTGAGCCCCAGACCCTCTCCCAGTACGACGACAGAGTGGGACACGCCCACTTCATATGTAGGAGGTCAATGTCATCAGCGTGGCACCCAGGGCAGCATGGCACCACTGTGGGGAAAATTCTGTGTAGTACAGAGGGTGTTAAGTATGCTCCGTGTAATAATGTGAACATTTTCCCATGTCTTGCAGGGTATCATGCTAGGAAATTCCAGGAGGGACTGCCATTCCTTATCACAAAGTAGGCCATCTAGATCTGCCTACCAATGGTCTCATAACGGCGTCAGAACTACAAATAGAAGGGAACGGAGGCCCTTGTAGTCGCTTAACTAAGTGTCGGCCCGTGCCCACTTCATAGGTTGCCTGCACCCGTGTGCATGTGTGAGGCTCTGACCCCATTGGTGACCATTGCTGATGCATGTTGTACAAGATATGGGCATGTGTAAGGAACAGGGCCCCCGGGAAGGTCATGCGATTGTATGAAATCCCAGTGTGAAAGCAAAGGACCATCCTGGAACAGGTCACCGGCAATGGTGACACCCACCTCGTCACGAGGTGCTAGTTTAGTGGCCGTGAGAGCACCCACTGGCGTGGATAAGCCGCATAAAGCAGTGTTCGGGGTATAAAGCGGTGTCATCCGCATCATAGGAAGCGTAGTGCTCCAATACATAAAACCATTATGTAGAAATAAAGGCAGGTTTTTGGGGGGAGGGCCTATTTTCCTGGGTAAAAGCAGTGTCTATAAGCTCTCACTGTGCAATTTAAAGGGGGAGTAACCTACTTCTTGTAAATGTTAGCCTGACAATCAATGTAAAAGTCACTGTAATTGGGCAGGAAGGCAATTTGAATGAAGATTGGGCACTCCCAGCCTGCCTTTCTCCGTTGGAAGCTGTAACTTACGGAGACTAATTTGGCGTCGGCCTGAGCCCATACGAGGTCAAACAGTAGAGAGTCCAAAGTCAGGCGCAGTGGAATAATTCTGGGTAAATTTACGAAATAGTACAACAATTTAGGGAGCATCACCATTTTGGCAAGGGCCAGGCGGCCCATCATCAGTAAAGGCAGGATAACCCCAAATTTGACCTGGGACCTGAGTGCTGAGATAGCTTTGAGTAAGTTCCCTTCGAGCAGATCCATGTGGGCTCTAAAGACCTGAATGCCCAAGTATATGAACGTGTGTTGGGCTACCGCTATCGTTTGAGGGCCCAGAAATACCCTACCATGGATCCTAGCGCTCTGGAAGTAAAATGCATAAGATTTTCCATCATTAACGCTCAGGCCAGACAAGTCTCCAGACGTTTGAAGTGTAGTAGACATAGGTGTGAGGTTTATTCCCAGGGCCCTGGTGTATATAAGTATGTCATCTGCGTATAGTGAAACTGTGAAGGATTGGAGTTTGCATTGGATACCCAAGCCCGCGGCCTCCTGTCACATCTTCTTTTCAGGGACTCCATTGCCAGCGCAAACAGTAACGGCAATAATGGGCATCCGTCACATACAACAAAATATAGGGTATGGCGTGGAGATGTGTGTGCCTGTTTTGGCTTGTGCTGTTGGGTTAGCGTTAAGTACCTTGACCCAGTTGATGTAAGTGGTGGGAATGTTAAATTTACACAACACTGAGAACAAATAGCCCCACTCCAGAGAGTCAAACACGTGTTGCAGGTCCAGTGAGAGGCAGCCAGCAGTAGGAATTGGAACAAAGATTTCACTATTAGCTACTTTTCTAGGCTCAAAAGAAATATATGACAGAAATGTACAAAAACTACATTTTGCCTCACACACACTACACTTCTTTTTTTGTGCTGACCATCCTTCTTCCCTACTTCAGTGTCAAACATAGCTTTTGTATTATGTTATCTGACTTGGGATGCAACTTCTTGGTCAATGCCACTAGCAACCTAGGCAGTTTTTATTTTATATGATGTTGATTCATTCAAACTATGGGATAGGAGAATCGCTGCAGGTTCAATGAACAGTAAATTATTAGACCTTGCCAGGGATGTAGGGAACTAGTGGCCAAATGGGCACAATTTAATCGACTGACAAGTGAGACAGAGTGAACCAGGGAGACAGGGACTTAATTTACAGAGGACTACATTAAAAACTCTCTTTTCTCAAGTTCTTAATTGCCCTAATAGCTTTGAGGAATCAGTGGAGCTATTTCTTCAACGAAACCATTGATTAAATGAGAGGAGAGGGGAAGGACAAGGAATTGACAATAGATTTTCATCCAGATTCCATGAAAAGGCACATCTGAAACCCCTGGTCCATCTATTGAGCCTCTACAAACAGGTGCAACTAGACCACCCTTGTCTAAAAATTCAAAAGGGAAATGCCTGAAGAACAATTTATGTTTAGACTGTGTGTCTAACAAACAATATATACAAGTCTACCAAGTGTCCACCCTAGAATTGGTCAGGAAACCCAGCAGCCCAGCCATGGGTTGGCCTTCAGTGGTTCTGGGCGTTTATACTAGCCATGTAGATGTATCATTACATGATGAGAACAGTGCTACTTCCTAAGTACAAGCCTTCGTTGACTCTAGGGTGGTAGGATTATCCGCAGAGCGGGGGTATGTGTGAACACTACCCTGGATTGCATCAAAAGGAGCAGAAGCCAGTCGCGGAAGAGCAGCTGGTGGTGTCTTTGAACCCATAGTACTCATAAGGTCGCCGGGTGTTGTGTGACTGATCATTGAGTAACTATACATTTTTATATCATCGATGCTACTCAAACCAAAGGATCCTTGGGTACATTGGCTGAAAGAATCCAGGAATCAATTGACATAATGGGGCTGGCCACTCAACATCAGACTACTGCAAAACAGAATACAGTGCCTCTTACATGATTCCTACTGCAAAAGTCTCAGAATTATTAGATGCAGAGAAGGTAGACATCTCAGTGGATGAAGCCATACCCAAACAATTTGGCAGTTCGGACTGGACTGTTCCCATGAGGCACAGGGTCAGACTGATTTGCATATGCCCAAGTCTGAACTGGGGTGGCGGTGTGAGCTAAAGAACGGTGATGGAATAAACCCAGATCAGTTGACTGGGGGTGAGTGTTTGATTGGCTCAAATGCTCCGTCCATCATCCCCTTTTGTATCGCTTTGCATACCCAAACAAGACCACAACTCCATGGATGCTTCAACTAACAAACCCTCTCCGCCTTATGACTAGCATAGATTTGATTCCCAGAGAAGAAATCCTTCAGTTAGAATGTGTGCTATAACTGCAGACCAGTTTAGAAAGTATTTAGAGAAGTACTTATACCCACTTAAAATCACTCGCTCCCGCCACATTCTTTTTCGGTCCAAAATGGAGAGAGTCGGGCATGTGTTAATTATCGACCTTTAAATGACATCACCATTAAAAACAGATATTCACTCCCTCTTATTCCTGTTTTCTCTGATAAGTTGACCCATTCTAACTATTGACAAAACTGGATGTGCTTGGTGTCTATTGATTAGTACAGCTCAGGCCAGGTAAGAATTAAAGACAGTCTTTCAAACTAATCATGGGTTCACACTCTGCAACTCTGGGCATTAAGCTTGCTTTATCTCCACAACGGCCCCCCGCAGCGGGATGCCTGGCTTTCACCTTGGGGATGCCCTCTAGGGGCTATCTCACAGGGAAAAGCCAGGACGGGTTCCCAAGGCAAGCGCCGAGATACCTTCCCAGGTGATCGAGCGCTATATAAAGAACATACACAAAAAATATATATATATATATATATATATATATATATATATATATATATATATATATATATTATAGGTTAAGGATGGAGCCAGGAAAGTTCAAACAATAGTCCCTAGGCCTCCTCCAGACATGGATTGAGGCGTCCAATGTGTCTTGGACTTTAAATAGTATTTGTCATTTCATTGAAGACTTTTCGAAGGAATTGACAACTATAACCACCATTTAAAAAAAAGGAAAAATGGTATTTCAATGGTCAGAGGAAGAGGAAGTGACATTTTAGTTGCTGAAAGATTCACAAGTGCCCCTATCGCCTGATAAATGCCTAATCAATTTCTGCCTTTCAGATAAGGTGGCCCTTGAATTTTGTGCTGAGTTATAGATCTGGAAAATCTAACGGAAAAGTGGATGCTCCTTCCGGACAAAGATGTGATAGAAGAAAAGATTCTAGGGCTAGATGTAGGTAATTTAGATTTACTGATTCGAAAATACCGAATTTTACCGATTTTTTCGAATCGGTAAATGCAATGTAGGCAATTATTCGGTTAAAAATACCGAATCGGTAAGATTCGGTATTTACCAAATTGGTAATTACCGATTCGGTAAAATTGCAAAAAAGTCAAGGGTGGCAGGGTGTCACTTTGACACCCTGCTGCACCCCTGATTAGTGCTTGTGTGCACATGTGGCACACATACATGCCCTAAGGGCATGTATGTCTGTCACATGGCACAGGTGTAAATGCACATATTTGCATTTACATAGTGTTAGAACTGGCTATTTCTGGTTGGCTAAGGCTGACGCCAAAGCTAGGCAGAAACCACCATTCTAGTCAGGGCAAGGGAGTCACACGCCAAGATAACCCCTGCTCACCCCCTTGGTAGCTTGGCACGAGCAGACAGGCTTATCCCGGAGGCAATGTGTAAAGCATTTACGCCAGTACACAACAGCAAAAACATCCTAGGCACATCACAAAAGGAACTCCACACAAGGTTATATAAAAATAACTTCTGTATTGTAAAAACACATCAGATAGAAGTCACACATGTACATTGTGCCAACTGGCACGGGCAATATTCACAAGGGATTATTTACACAGGACAGGGCCACGTGGGCGCCTGTCAGAATCAGCACTTAGTAGAAATAGCACTTCTAGGACTTAAAGTATAGTACAAAATAACAACCAGTAACTACTGGTAACAGGTAAGTACCACCTACGCAACCCTAACCCCCTTAGGAGCACGTCACGCAGGGAACCAGGACCTCACTAGAACCACCTGTACTAGAAAGAACAACCACCTAAGTATCACAATACAATTAGGGGTATAAGCAAGAACACATTACACATGATGCATCACAACATTCAGAGATGTAGGGAAGGAAAACACATGATGCATAAAACATACATTCAGCGGTGTAAGAACATGGCACATGATGCATCAAAAACACATTCAGAGGTACCGGAGAAACACATGATGCCTAAAACATTCAGAGGTGTAAGGACAGAGAAGACACATGATGCATAAAAACATTCAGAGGTGCCAGCACACAACTCAATAGCGCAAAAATACATGATGCATAAAAACACATTCACAGGTGAAATAAAACCACACAATTGCGCAAAACTTACATAAGCCCCCACCTGTGGCAGTCCCTAGGCCAACTGGCCTTGTTGGGGCTAGGACGCCCTGTGTCCAAAATGTCAGGGCGCACTGCCAATGCAGCGCCAGTCAGGGGTGTGCCACCGGCGCAAAACCTAAACGTTGCAGGTGCCCACTACTTGCTGGGCACCTGGGAACATCACAAGACCTAAACGGTGCAGCTGCCCACTAATTGCTGGGCAGCTGGGAATCAAAACTGCGACAGGGTCCTCACTGACCCTTAGGCGCAAACTGCGCCCACTGCTGGAGCCACACAGGCTCTGGGCATATCACATGCCCCAAACGTTGGGGCCACACAGGCTCTGAAACTAAAACAGGTCCCCTCTCACACTGGGGACAGGGCACAGGTCCTCCATATTACATCTGTGCCAAAACGCGGGAGCGGCCCGCTGCCATCTGGGGCCGCTCCGGACACAGCGCGGTGCCCTCTGGCACCTCTTCAGGGAAGCAATGGGGCCCTAGGAGCACACTGGCTCCTTAACACTAGGCACGCCGTTGGAGTCCTCCATGGGGAGACTCAAAGTCACCAAATGCCCCCCGGAGCCTCGCGGGCTCCCAAGATCCAAATGTGGCCCCTTCGTTGGAGCGGCCCCCTATCAGGCGGGGGCCGCTCAAGAACTAATCAGGCCGCGCTCCCGTGGACACTCACCGGGACTTCGCTGGTGCTGCAGGGGATGGGGACCACTGCCGGTCTCTTCCTTTGGGCAGCGGGGGGCTCCTCGTCCACCACGGAGCCCCGCCTGCACTCTCAGCCGCTCTCCCTTCACGTTGGGGCTCTCCATGGGACCGGAGCCCTGCCGGCGCCGGCAGCCGCGACTCTTCCTCTCTCGGGGCTCCCTCTTGGTCATGGGAGCCCCACAGCGGCCGCCGCCATCTTCTTCTCTCTCCCTGGACTGCGGGGCGGGACTTCCGGCCGGGCCGTACCGCAATTGGCTGGCCGGCCAACCACTTCCGGGTCGTCGCGGGCAGCGCGGTGGCCCATTTCAGGCACTCGTAGGCTGGGGCTGAATTAACCGAGGAGTGGGCTCCCTCGAGTTAGGGTATAAAAATAGCGGCCAGGTCCCTGGCAGGGTGGGCACCTTCCAGGGGACAAAATAATCACAAATAAGCGAGGTGGGCACTCTCTAGGGCAACCATAAGCAGGGTGGGCACCTGCAAAGCAAATAAAGTGCTCCCAGCGCTAAATGACAATCCACAGCGCTCCTAGCGCTAGAACAGCAAACAAAGCGCTTCCAGGCGCTTTAGGCTATAATAAGCCCTGGCAAAAGCAAGAAAAAGTTCCCCAGGAGTCTGCAAGGAGGGGACCATAGGCAAAGGTCCCTAGGGAAAGTCCATCAGGTGTCCAGGGGCTGGGCAGGGCTCAGGGAGGCAAGCCTTCCCCTGAGCCCAAGTAGCAGCACGCCCCTGGCAGGATTCAAGTCAGAAAACAAGAACATTTTTAGAGAGTCACAGAACCCTTTTTATACCCAAAATCCTTTGTCTAAAGGGTGCAGGCAGTGTGAGAACCAGCTAGAACTGGTTATAGGGAATTCCTTTCACTGGCCAGGCTAGGGACATCAGACGCACCCCAGGGGGTGGAGCCAGCATTGTGTGGGGAAAACCCAGCCTCATTCAGGACCCTCAAACCAGACGGTCAATCCACAAGCAGGCCCAGGCTCACTCCTCCCCTCACATCAGCATGCTAAACACTCCATTCACCACCGGGGCAGACCCTCCCAGACTCTTGGAGCCAGGCTCACCAGCCAGCCTCAGCCATCACACTCCAGACACAAATTACACAAATATGCCAACTTCTAGGAGTGGCACTTCTACACTAGACACAATCATGCCGCATATACCATTGCGCAGCATTCAATCTCACGAGTTTGCACATAACAAACTCGACCCTGCACTCCCCACACATCAGGAACTACCATGGGCATACATATTCCCCATTCATTCCTATGGGAGGGCAGGTCACTCACCACACATACACAGAGAGCTCACGCACTTTACACTGTACCACAGTGAAAAAGTGCGCAGAGGCCTAAAATCACCACCACCAGGTTCCAGAAACAGGCTAGGAAAAAGCAAAAAGTTTTGGGGTGAACCTGCCAGAAAGGGCCAGGTCCAACACATAGGAATTCGTTATTTACCACCAACTAATAGTTGGAGGTGAGGGCGCTAGAGGGCGCACTTGCAACATGGCCGCACTTATGTGAGGCTCTTGCAGCCTGGAGACGATATCCTCCATTTATCCTTCTTATCCGCCGTCTGCGCCGCCAATGTCCGTGTGGTCTATATGAGGAGGACCTAATGCACCTTCGACTCGAGTTTGGGTGAGATCCGCCGCTCCTGTCCGGAGCTACGGGCGTCTGGAGTTCTGCCCGTGTGGTGGCCTGGGAACGTCCGAACCTGCTGGCCGGCTTGCTGTATCACTGGGGGCCGCGGCGCACCACGAGGCGTGTAGGCCTTCCTGTGCACTCTGCCGCGGAGCTGCCGAGCGCCCTCTTGAATGAGATGTCACAGCTCATTGCAGAGATATGGGACAGCCGTCGACCAACGTGATTGGGACCCTTGCTTCGCATTTGAGGACGTGCTGGCCTGCGCTGCTGCTGCCGATCCCTGTGATGCCTTTTTACTGCCGGCGGACCCGGCTGCCGGGGAGGTTGCGACCATTGTGTGCTCCAGGTGAGGCGGGGTCATTTCACTGCCTGCTCGTGCCCCTGGTTGCTGTGGCCATCTGTGGACACCCCCCCTGATTATTGGCTACCCTGTGGTTGTCGGACCTCCCTGCTTTGTGCTTCTCCGTGGTGCCGGCCATACTTGAGCTCCGGGTGCGGACCATACCTGCTGTTCTGCGGCGCCTTTGGCGCTGTGTGTGGGGCTGCGGAGACTGGTGTTGTGGGGTGCTCGTACTTGCCTCGGATGCTGCTGTCTCGTGGGGTCACTACTGGCCACAGGCGACCTGCTCCTGGCGTTTCCTGCCTGGCTTCTCACGGATTGGCGGCTGGTGCTGGGACAGTGCTGCAAGTCCACTTATCGATTGTGGTGCCCACTGTATGAGACATTACTGCCTGATGTGTGCCTCCCATGCTGCGATGATCTGGCTGCCGCCTCATTGGTGAGTGAACTGCGACGAGAGGCTGCGCTTCTTGTATTAGGCTGCACCTTTGCAATTCTAACATACTGCTTACTGGAGCTGGGGATGGACCCCCGGAGTGTGCTACTGGCTTAATTTTTCACGTCCTTACCCTTTGATACCCCTGCTCTTGATCGTGGACTGGGTGTCATATCCCTGCTGTGTTGGAACGCTCCTGCTGTCTCCTCTTTTGACCATCCCGCAGAGGTTGCACGCTACGCAGTTGAGAGGGGAGCTCTTACCCTGGTTGGTTTGGAGCTTAGAGACCACTTTTGGACTATGTCACCATATCAGAACTTGCGTTGGACTGCTCCCGATATCTGGCCATGGGTAAACCTGACAACAAACAACCGAAAGTGTCTTTTGACTCTCTGGCGGCCAAAAGAGGTTCCCGGGTTGCGCAGGATACGGGGGGCTCTCGCTCTCCCTCTACTGCTCCTGACGCTGTTCCTCAACCTGCTGCCCCTGACTTTCAGCAAATGATGCAGGAAATGCGACAAGGGTTTGCGACCATAGTGGATAAAGTTGATAAGCTATCGTCGCGAATGGATGCAGTGGTGCAAAAATTGGACGTTCACGAGGAGCGAATCACGGCGGTGGAACAGCGCGTTTCTGACCACGACGATACGGCGGCTACCCACACTACACAACTGGCGCGTATGGACAATGTACTCCGGGTTATTGCTGCGAAGAATGAGGAGTTGGAGGCCAGAAGTAGGCGCAATAACATACGCGTGGTTGGCGTGCCGGAGACGACCAATGTGGGTAGGATGGAAACTTATGTGGAAAAGATACTGCTTGGCGCGATTGGTGCGGAGGCCTTCTCTAAGCAATTCATCGTGGAGAGGGCGCACCGATCCCTTGGACCACGACCCGCCACTGGGACTCCGCCGCGACCAATAATTGCCCGTCTCCTCAATTATCATGATCGAGACACAGCCTTACGTGCGGCCCGCACCGCCCGCACACTCTCTTATGACGGGGTCAACTTTACCATCTTCCCGGACTTCACGCCAGTGGTGCAGGAACAGAGGCGTAAGTTTCTAGATGTAAAGAAGAAACTCAGGGACCTCCAGGTGGATTATGGCCTATTGTACCCTGCCAAATTGCGAGTGACACATCAGGCGAAACAACATTTTTTTACCAATCCACAGCAGGCAGAGGACTTCGTGAAGCGGCTTAAGAGGGAGCATGCTGCTGATCGATGCAGTAGAGATGATGGACAGGAGGGATTCCACTCCGCCAACGAAGATGAGTAATATTGCATACTGTTTGGTCGAAGTATATACTGTGTACACATGGGGGTCTACCGTGAGTTGTCTTACTATCCTGTAGCCCTTCTGTTTTGCTACCCCCTCAACAGTGGGGAACTGTGTATTGGATTTTGTCACATACTACTTGAGGACGCTGGACGAGCGCCGGACTATGGTGGTAATTTACTCCAGGCACCCCCCCCCCCACTATCTGGGCCGTGCCTACTTGAGCTATGCGGGTCAATGGCGAGGTGTGGGGGGTGGTTGTGTGCGCCTCAAGACTGCACCCTGAAGGGTATTCCCCATTGACTTTGGTGTTTCTGATGCTAATATTATGTTTGGGGGTGTTCGCTATGGGAGGGGGGTGGGCGTGGGGTCCTGGCAGGTTGGGGTTGCTCAGGTGGGTGGCGGGAGGGAGTGCCTATGCTCGTGTGCGTTGGGCCCATGGGGCCACTTTCGTGCTATTTGCTGCTGGTTTTACTGCTGTGGTTATGATTGCGTTACTGACTCAAAGGTTTGGACTTCCCTGCGCGCCTTCGGGCCCCTCTTGGTGTGTTGCACTGTGGAGTGGTCCTATGCTTCTCACTCACATCCGACCCTTCCACCAGGGTGTAGTGGGATGTTGCTGGATGGCTAATGTGAGTTGGGGTGTAGGTATTTGCATAGGGTACTGTACGATACTTGCACTATTTTTGGGTGAGGCCTTATGTTCTGGACTGGTATGGGCTTGTGTTGTACTGGGTTGGGGTTACGGGCTGGGGTTGGGGGTTTTTTACGGTGTGTTTGTGGCACGGATTGGTTGCGGATGGGACTGCATGGTGTGCGCTCATTATACTGTTCTTTACCTGATAGGTGGCTTTGGCGTGTGTGTGGCTCAGCGTTGATGATCGACTGTGTGGAGAATGGCTGATGGCACACTGGATACCTTGGCGATCCTGTCCTGGGCTGTGAGGGGCCTTAATGATGCCAGAAAATGTAGGAACGTGCTGGCGTACTTGGATAGGCATCGGGTGCAGATTGCCTTCTTACAAGAGACGCATCTGCGTCCAAAGATTGACCCTAAGTTTGCTGCTCGATGGGCCTCCACTCGAAAATTTTCATCATATTCATCCTATGCTCGTGGGACTGCTGTTTTGATTAAGAAAACGCTCGCATTTCAGGAACTGGGGGAGAGGCTGGATCCTGAAGGGCGCTATGTGATTGTATGGGGTAGGCTGGGTTCAGACACTGTTGTACTTGTGAACTGTTATGCACCGAATACTGATTCCCCTGAATTTTTTCTCACCCTTTGGGGTCATGTTGTTGCCATTGACGCCACACACATTATTTGGTGCGGGGATTTTAACATTGCACTGTGGCCTGGGGCAGACCGATCTGATGGGAGCAGCCAATATAACACGCAAGCGAGGGACATTCTACAGGGCATACTAAGTGAGGCTGGATTGGTGGATAGTTGGAGGTTTACACATCCTGACAGTAGGGAGGGCACTCATTTCACCGCGCATGAACGCACTTGGGCACATTTGGACTATTGTTTCTTGTCGCGAGGGCTTAGCGTAGGCTTACACAAGGCACAACATCTCCCCAGAACTTATTCAGATCACTGCCCAGTCAGGGTGGTTGTGACGATGCCGGGTCTTAACAGGCCGCGTCCACCTTGGAGGCTATTTCCCTCAGTACTGTTGGATCCCATCTTCAAGACAGAACTCAGGGAGGAGATAGAGGCGTTTTTTCCACGAAATAAGGGGACGGTGGATAGTGTGGAGTTGATTTGGGAGGCTTTTAAGGTGACAGTTCGTGGGATTGCGTTGGCCAAGAGCTGTGGGGTGCTTAAAACTATTGTCAAATCCATAACGGCACTAGAGGCGGACCTAAAAGACTTAGAGAACAGGATGATTACTGACCCGGACCCGGAACTTCGTCATACGTTTAGGGGAAAGCTATCGGACTATGAAGAGGAAGCTGCTCGGGAAGTCAAGTATTGAGGAAAACACTGGACAGCTAGGAAGTACTGTGAGGGAGTGAGGCCTGGTAAGGTGCTTGCCTCGATCACGAGACACCCGCGTTTTAGCACTGGGGTCCTGGAACTAGCGCTGAGGGATGGCACCCGCTGTAGGGACGCGTTAGGGATCCAGAGAGCCTTCATGCATCACTATGAACAACTGTACACTTCACAACAGGCGGGGGAGGTCCGTTATGGTGGATTCCTCGATGATCTTGCATTGTGTTGGCTTTCTGATGGTCATAGAGCATTTCTTGGAAGCCCGCTGGAAGTGGAGGAAATAAGAGACGCCATAATGTCACTGAGCAATGGGAAGGCGACGGGGTTGGATGGACTCCCCGCCGAGTTCTATAAGTGTTACATTGATATTATGGCCCCGGTGCTTAAAGAGGTTTTTGAGGAGTCGCTGGAGGTGGGCATTTTGCCCGGGTCGATGAGGGAAGTGGCCATTACGTCCCTATTAAAACCTGGCAAGGATCCGTTAGACACGGACTCTTATTGTCCCCTGTCACTACTTAATTGTGACGCAAAAATCTTAGCGAAGGTACTAGCGGCACAGCTATCTCTGCTTATGCCCACTATAGTGCTCCCAGACCAATCGGGCTTTGTGCCCGGGCGTGCAACCTCCCATAATCTTCACACACTGTTTTCTTTGCTTCCAACTATTGCTCCTGAACTCCCTGTTGCTGCGGTTTTTCTAGATGCTACAAAAGCATTTGATTCGGTTGAATGGAATTACTTGATCGACATTTTGTGTAGAATGGGTTTTCCCAAAATATTTATTGCATGGGTGAAACTACTGTACACCCAACCCGTGGCCAGAGTGGTGGTGAATGGAGTTCTTTCCCCTCAATTGCCTATCTCGAGAGGCACGAGGCAGGGCTGTCCCCTTTCCCCGTTGTTATTTGCTATCGCCATAGAACCATTGGCGTGCCGTATCCGGCAACTACATAAGCATAGTGCATTTAACTGTTTCCAGCGCCAGATAGGTGTGTCACTATATGCAGACGACATTACGTTATATGTGAAGGACCCGCAGTTGAATCTCAATCCGATCCTGCGGGAGCTTATCGTATTTGGCGGCATTTCCGGTATTCATATGAATTGGAAGAAATCACAATTCTTTCCGCTGACTCCGTATGTCGAGAGGTTCCAACTGGACTACCCACTGGAGTGGTGCGATACGGACCTTCGCTATCTGGGCATAGTGATCTCTCTGGATAGGGAAGAGACGATCAGGCTCAATTATGGAGTTGCTATCTCTAAACTGGCTGATAAAATTACGCGGTGGATGTCTTTGCCACTTTCTATGGCGGGTAGGGCTTCCTTAGTGAAAATGGTTGTGCTTCCACGCTCCCTTTATCTGTTTCAGAATATCCCATACTACCCCGGTGCCTATTTTTTTAAACGCCTACGGTCGGAGCTCCTTAGATTGTTTTGGGGGGGGCAGGCAGCCGAGAGTGAAGTGGTCCACCTTGACACTGCCGTATGACAGGGGGGGGTTTGATGTCCCGGATTTTGAGATCTACTATCTTAGCGCTCAGGCACACTATGCCTATCATTGGATGCGTCCCACCCCCTTTATGCCACAGATAGCAACTGAAGAATGGATAGTGCATCCTCTCCCACTGGAGGGCATGGTACTGGGAAGACCTCGTGATGTGGATACCCGATCCACCACGGTGCACTGCACTATGGATGCGTGGTCTCGTATTGCAATCACTTTGGGGCTCGCGCTGCTTTATTCCCCGGCATTGCCACTCGCATACCACCCGAAACTATCCTTGCTACAGGAGACTGGGTTTCGGGCTATGTGCAAGCGAAACGGGGTGCTCACATGGGGCGACCTCTTTCTTGAGGGCACTCTTCGTACGAAGGATCAATTCTTCCGGGGAGAGCCACCCTCCCCCCTGGAGGTTTTCTATTATGTACGGCTTCGGCAGGGTTTACGTGCTCTACTGCCACAATTTCCGAATGAACCTGGGGTTGCCTTACCACTGCATGCACTGCTAGTGTCTGATGGTAGACATCTGGTCTCTAAATTGTACAACACCATTAGGAAGCAGCGAGATAATCCACCTAGTCATGCGAGAGAACAGTGGGCTCTTGAGTTGGGTGTAGATGTCACTGATGAACACTGGGCATATTGTTGTGGCGTTACTGCTAATATCTCCTCTAGCTGTAGATTGAAGATAATACATTATAAATTTGTGCAGAGGTTTTACTATACTCCAGTTAGGAAATTCAAGTTCCGCCTGGCGGACGATGGATGTGCTCGTTGTCGGGCGGAGGGGGCTGGTTTTCTTCATTTGGCCTGGGAATGTGATGCGATCCGTGCCTACTGGCTCCAAGTCCATGAGGCATTGGATGTTATGACTGAAAAGGCTGTACCGTTCGATCCCCTAATTATGCTGTTGGGGTACACGAAGGACATACCTCTTCCCTACCGCAGGTTTACAGATGTAGCCCTGTTACTGGCCAAGCGTAGGATAGCCTGTAGATGGGGTAGAGGCAGGGCTCCGAAATTCAAGGACTGGCTAGACGACATGGTGTATTGTCAGGACCAATATAATATATATGCTGACTTGATGCCTGTACGGTGCAGGCCTAAATATTTTTGGAGCCCACTGCAAGTTTACTGGCTGACCAGGCCCGCCCACAGTGAGGACTCTGATGATGCTGGCCGGGGAGAGCTGCTGTAGGGGGTTTCCTCCTTGATGACTTTGCAGCGCTAGTCTTCTAGGTCGCCCATTAATGATCCGTGTATTGTATGCACTGGTGGGTTGAGATGAGCATGTCATGGCTGTTACCCATAGTCTCTGATGCGGCACTGTTTACTCCTGCTCACCTTGTCATGATCTTCCCATGTCTGCTTTCGGCACCTGCTGCCTGCTGAGGATTGTTATTATCTCTTAGTGTTCTGCTTTATGCCTTATGTTAAGTGGGGCCCCACTGGTTGTGCTGCTCTCCCTCTCCAGGGTGACATGCTCCTACTGTGCAATGCCATTTCTGTTTCATGCTGACCTGTGCCACCAAGTGCAATATGTATTGTGTGATTTGGAGACTGCCCGCATTCCACTTTCCTTTTTGTCTTTATTGTGTACCTGACATTATGCCTGCTTCTCCTGTAACCAATCTGTGTATGCGCCACTGTATGGTTTCTTGTTCCTAATAAAGGTTTTAAAAAAAAAACTAATAGTTGGTGGTAAATAACGAATCCTTAAAGCCCTGAAACACTGTTGAAAGTGCTTTCTACATCTCATTTACCGATTCGTTATTTACCGAATCGGTAAAAAAGCCTCCTACATCTCAAAAGTCTATTACCGGTCGGTAATAGTCTACCTACATCTAGCCCCTATTGCCTTATCCTAGTATTGCTCCAGGAAGAATGGAGGCTGTGATCGAATTGAACGAATTAGCTGCTGGGATCTAAGACAGTGTGAATGTCCTTGAACTGCAAGATGTTCTAGTAAGGATTGTCTGCCTAGTCATAAGGAAAGGTTGTTTCGACCAACTCAACACTTATGTGACGTTGCATAGCTGGAAACTCATGATTCATGTTCGGCTGGACATTAAGCCTCATTTAGAGGACGAAAATCAGGCGTATCTATGAGTAAATTGACTCCACACTTGGAGATCGCTCTCGATCTGAGATTAAACCGAGGGCCCTTCAGTATAGTATATTAAGGGCCCGATTGTGGTTTTGGAGGGTGGGTTACTCCGTCACAAACGTGACAGATATCCTATCACCTTATCCGCTAGCACAAGTGCATCTTATCTTATCAAATGAAGTCATATTCCTCATATGTCCCAAGCTGAGGTTCTGACGCCACTTGTAAACTTGAAATTGGGCTCTCCTGATGATCCATGCTTGCCAGCACTTTTAAAATTGCTGCCCCCTATACAGACACCACTTTTGTCCAAATCTGTCTTTCGGTACAAGCATCATGCCACACCTTTGCAGAAAATGCCTAACCTTTGCTTAATAAGGCTAGCCTGAAGCACTGGGACCTGAAAAACATTATTCAGTCTGGTCTATCACAAGGGAACACAATTCCAGGTGCTTCCCAGCAGTTGAATGATGGCGGCCACACTGCACATTTAGCAGTGCCGTGAGTCCTTAGGCGCACTTGCTTTGCAAGACTCTGTTGGATGGACCTTACGCCAGTGTCAATAAAATGGTCCTTTCGATGATCCGCTCCTCTTACAGGGTTGACTCTTCCTTCCCTCGCTCTCAGGTTGAATATCTTGGCACCCAGGGTAGTCCAGCAATTGCTCCTTCAGATCGTCCTCCGGAAGAGGTTCTCAGACACCTCTGGGCAGTGGGATATCAGTGTGACACCAACTCCTGGCTGTGTAGTGATCTTTGAGTACATGGCAGAGTCCCCCTCCTCTGCAGTGGAGACCACATTAATGCACAAAGGTCGTCTTTAGCTCCCATGTTTTTACTTCTCTCACAGATGAAGGCGGTGTATTCCAACCGGTCTGGGTTGGTTACCCTATCATGTGTCCTGGCCAGGCCACCTCTGTATGAAAGGATGCTCTGTCCAGCAGGACAGTTTCCAGGTGGAGCACCCACAATAGAAATTCAAAGAGGTGAGAGGAGGCTGAGCCCAGCTGTTTAATACCCTTCCTCACACAGATCTGGAAGACAGACAAGAATCTGTGCCCCCTCAAAGGTCCCCTTTCCCTAACAACAGATACTTAAGGCCTCGTCCTACATCCCCTACCATCTACCTCATAGCAGTTACATTCAGAGTCATTTAAAACCCAATGCATCAGGAAAGTTTTTGTCACTTCTAAAAAGTACTCCCTCCTCCCATCTAGGAGATGACAGCAACTCACATGTTCTGCCTGCAGAAAGCAATCTCTCCTCCATCTTGCACTCTGGCCCAAGCTGTGGAGTTCCAAAATGGGACAAATGGGCCTGTATCACTCGTGCACTAGACGCTATCATGTCTAGAACACATGCACGCGTACAACACAAGGGATGTCATGTTCAGGATTCTGGGTTCATTGTAAGCAGCAGAACTTTATATGAATGGGCCTGTAAGCATGTCCTTATGTCTCACAGGTAAAAGTCTGTCACTACAATTCACCAACCATGGTACGCTGTCACCACTGTGCGCCATACACCAGCCCAGAGACAGGGACCATAGTCCCATGTCACTATGAGGGTGCATTCGGGGCACATGTCCCAGTTCAGGATTAGGTCCAGTACCTTTCATTGTCCAAAGACGGGACTAGGTCAATGTACACACATGGGATTAGTATGTGGCATCAGCAAAATTAAAAAAACAAGACCACAGGTATGCAGTTCAGGCGCGCAGGGGAGACGACTGTACATTATGTAGGGGACTGTACTGTACCAACAAGGTATCGGCTAAGTCTACATGACACTCAGATTCAAGGTGTGTTTGTCCTAATCACAGAGAGTAATTCTTGGGCTCTCTGCAAAGGAGACTCACATAGGATGGTCTGGTTCCTAAAGAAAATATTTATAACATGATCTGGTTGTCTTGTAAAGAGCTCTAATGACCTCAGACCAAGTCAGTGCTAATTAAAACAGCAAAGATAAAAAGTGAGAGTTCAATCGACCTCTAAATGCGAGAGTTTCACTCGCGAGGAGTGAGACTAGATGTTGAAGCCCGATTGCACACCTGATGCTTAATTTGAGCCTGTGGCTGCGGATGAAGCCCACTAGTATTCATTTTTGGAGACCTGAAATTATTTTTCCTGATCACACATTGACTGCAAGCAAGATGGGGATGTGAGCAAGAGCTGCAAAAATGCACCATAAGGAGAAAGCGTGAGGAAGAGAAAGATGTGAAAACTGACACAGAGGGAGAAAACAGAAACCTACAAGAGAGAGATAAGGGGACAAGGAATGTTTGGTGGTGGAATAAAGAGGGGGTAAATGAAAGACTACGCAGCCTTGGTGTTCGGCATACTGACATTTAATAGCGCTGGCGGCAGGTATCTGAGCAGGGCTTGGGTACCAACACTCCTTCTTTTACAGATGAAGCACGGTTAACAACCCCATAGGTGTCAAGCTGTTGGCTTGAGAATTTGTGAGACCATAAATGACCTGAAAACACAACACTCCTTTCAGTTTTTTAAATGCACTTCGACTATGACTGTAACATTTCCTAGCTATCGAGTCTTAATTCTGTTAGGGACATGGAGGCAAGGATTATGCATGCCTTTCTTCACTTTGATTCTCAGCAGCTCTCACCAAGTGCATTTTTTAAACAGTAATAGACATTACATTTCGCTATGGACACAGGGAAATTATGTTGCAAAAAAATAGCTGCAGATGATGGAGCAAGGATTCGCACGTAAAGCGACTTGCTCTTACTCATGAACCTCGTTTAAATTATAATCATATTAATCCAGCTGTTCGTCTAGTATTTAGCATTTTTCCCAACACGCGGGTGTCCCCAAGAGGCTTGCCTGTGTGTCTTTTCACACTAACAATGCTTGCACTAGAAGAAATGGCCGCTTCGCTGAAATTCAGTCTGCGCATGCGTCGGTCATAGCCATGTGATGTGACGCACTCGCATTCTGGAGGGAATCTGTTGCTCATGCGCACTGTTGCAAACATGGCCGCTTGTCTCTCACCACGCTCTATGCTTGCAACTGCTGCTTTAGCCTATCTGTCTTTTTGCACTAAACTTTAATGCTATAGATGTTATAAAGTATGGGGTGTGTAAAATTTTATCACGGTATACAGTGTGATCATTTTTATGTGTGATTCTAATTTGTTCTCGCTTACTTTTCATGTATCGCGTCTCTGGGGGCTGGGACATACATGAGCTACGCCATGATGAGGCTCCTCTGAGTATTGCCATGTGACCTGGGAGAAACTCTACTGCGCAGAAGCTGAAACAAGCCAGCTGGCTCCTGAAGCCCGATGCGCCTGAGAACCCAGCACAAGACGATGAAATTCCACCTTGAACCTCAGAGACATTGTTGCTATACCCTGTACACTCGTATTTTCTACTGTATTCCTATGGATGGGAACGTGAACCCAAGGGGCGGATAAGCAACATTTCAATATTTATGATGGGAACGTTGAATTCTAGGAGGTGACAATGACCGAATCACCTCTCCTGACCAATCATAATGTAGGAAACTGTCACTTGCAACATTAGTGGGTGGTCTAAGGGTCCCAAAATCGTATAACTGTCCTAGTGTAGCTTAGGGAAATTGTCCGACTTGTCCGAGTAGCAGACCTGTCACTGACCCTACGAACTCTATAGGTGATCAATCTAGAGTGCTGCGGAGCACTCTGTCCATACTTTCCACAAACTCATAAGGGGTGGAAATAGTCCTAAGTGCTGGCGAAGCACTTTTGCTGGGAAAAATCGAAACCCAATCGGGGTTACTGGCGGATTACTTGCAGGAGAGGGGTGACGCAGGCATTGCATCCGAAGCTGTAGGTATTGGTCGTACCTTGGGAAGCCCAGTCCTGACCCAAACCTGAGGGGTATCCTGTCCTGACCGTCCTTGAGCTGTACCTGCTCAATTCTGGTTTTCCAATCTTGAGGGTCCTTGTCCCCGTCTTTCCAAACTGACCCGTGGCCAGGGTTAGTCCTCATTCCTAATTAGGTAAATATTAATCTGTGGGTTTTGCGTTTTACATCTCTCTCTCTCTCTCTCTCTTCTCTCCTTTATAAAGCACTCTTGCCTGAGATATTGCTATCATTTTGAAATACCAATTATATGCGATTGTTTCTTAGACTTGTTCCACTTCTCTCCCCACCTGTAGGGTATTATTGATCTGTCATACATACTAGTGTGTTCCCAAATTTCTCCTTCCTTTAGCGTGGTTGCAGTGAACTTAGTAAGAATAGCCTAGGTAGCCTAGTTTAAATATAAGTTAGGTCCCGTTCATGTCCCATGTCCTAGTATAAACTTGCAGTGGCTAGTTGGTTCTTAATATTCTTACCCAGAGTGTTCACATATACTCAAATGATCCTTGCCCTAATCCATAGCTACATTTTGGTTGTGATCTTAATGCTTGATGTGTTATTTTGTATTTGGCTTATCTTGGCATATTCACTCTGAAATCCTTTTTATAAACTTTTAAGCTCATCAGGTGTTTGTGGTTATTTTACAGATTACAGTGTGGACAATGTATTTTGGTTTATAAAGTGTATTTCTTCTAGGACTCCTGTCACCTGTTCCCTGCTAGCTCCTGATCCGTCTGGAGTAATGTGCCTGTGGTAAGTCAGGTACATAATCAGCAGTGGTGTGAAGTCACCCCCCGAATTACTCATAGTAGCGTGTAAGAATTCACCCGGCTCACGCAAATCGCAAGTCAGTTGTTTGTACAAACACGCCAGGGCCCAGTGCGTGTGAGAATCGGGAAACCCAGTGACCCGGGTGAACTGCGCGCTCTATCAGTAATTTTCTGGTAGCAGAGGTAATGGTTAGGACTAGTTAAAATAGGTAGACAGGATAGTGGATAAACAAACTGTGGAAATAAAATATGCTGCTGATTTTTCTATTGCATTCTTTCAAATATTTTGCAATGTTTTAAGGATTTATATGACTGGTTTTATGAGATTTCATTGCTGCTATAAATGTTACATGTAATATAATAACAAAGAATTGTTTGTACATGTTCAGTGTAGTCCGAATCCCCGGGGAAGTATTTAGCTAACGGTGAGCAGAATCCGGTTAGCTGCTAAGGTCACTTGTTAGAGTCATTAGTGCAGGGTTAGGAATAACTGGAAGCACTAATTAGGATCTTTGTGCACCTGAATAAATGATAGCTACGAGTCCTTTATAAAACTTTCATTGTGATATCACCTAGTAAGGGTCACATACGGGAGGAGTAATAGGGCCTCCGAGGCTTGAATGGTAAGTAAATTAGTCCGCTGGTGAAATTCTGACTTAGTATATATCCCGGAAAGAAGTGGATGAGTCAGAAGAATAACAGGTTCTATATTACTAGTGTGAGAGGATAGGCAAAGAAGTCTGTCCGGAGTGAATGAAAAGTAGACAGAAGTCGTTTACTTGTAGAGAGAGAAAATTCTTTTATCTGTTTAGAACACTCAGACACAGTGGCAAACGTTGCGTGTTGTTAACTAAAATTTGCACTCGCACTTTAGGGAGAGTAAAAAGTTTCCGTTACCTTGTGAAGGAGGGAGTCGGTCGGAAGACTGCTCTGACGTCACTCCGTGCCGCGCTGGTATTGGTCAAGACAGCGGGTGTGTAGTGAAGCCGAATTTGTAAAGGAGGGGTGAGTGCCGAAGCGTGAGACCTCGTCTTGCGAAAAGGCCGCGCACCCATTGGACAGAGATTTTTGTATTCAGTGTTGATTGGTTACTACGCGATAAAAGCTGTGCTAGCATTGGAAGCACAAAGGCAAACAAAATTAATCAGGCCGAGTTAGAAGCGAGTCTAGAAAGGTGTATGTGGTACCCTGAGTTCTTACCTAATCCGAAAAACTCAGGCTTCTATAAGGAACAGATTATACGAGGTAGACCGCACATGATGTACGGAATAAAAAGAAAAATGTCATTTGCCGATAAAGTAAAGAATTTTTTCAAAACGGACAAACCCATTAGAACGAGGGAGGGTGTGATCATTCCTCCACCGAACACTCCTGCTTCATTCATGATGTTTGAAAAAGGGTATCATACCTGTGTATGGTTAGAAAATTGGGCAAAGTATACTGCAGATGACGGAGTCCTAGCATTCCCTATTGATGGCACGTTTAACGGCAGAATCTTGTTTAACTTGAGGACTCGCATGAATGAATTACATCCCAGACCTAGATTAACCCAGTACGAAGCTCTAGAGGAGTGGGAAATTGAGGCACTGGAAAGAGATAGACCCCGGATGGACAAGGGAGTGAGCAAATGGTATCCGAGGGTCCATAGGGAAACGAAAGAGCAGGAAATGAAACATTGGAGACAAAGCATGATGGTGGAGGGATTGTTTCCAATGATGGGAGTATTAGAACAAGGGAAAGGGAAATGTAAAGAAAAGACCCATCACCTAATGCCTGTAGGGGACTCAGAAGATGAGCACCTAGAAGATTTATTGATGAAAAACCCACCTCCCTATGTTGCAGAGTCAGAGCCTTTAAATTCACCAAACCCGTTTTCTAAATATCCTAGATGTCGGAGGGATAGCGAAACAGATGGAACGGGTACGGATAGTAAAACCAGTGATGGGGATGGGTTTTGCAGACCTAAATCCAAGGTCCCGAATTATCAACCGTTTGGAGAAGGCCCACCTCGGCTGGTTACCCCGACTGCCCCAAGTATCTATCCTCCTTTGGTACCCCAAGTATTGCATGATAATTCTGCAGAAAGGGCTTTACGAGAACAAGAGAAGGAAGCGCTGGCTAGACAGCGAGATGATTTAGTTCGGACCATAGCCCAGATACATCCTCATCCAGATTCCCTGACCATTCCAGTAACTATTGGTCCTGCTATCCCCCTGTATAGGGATGGCCTGGCTAGTCCTCGTCCTCCTGTTATCTCTCCAATTATGCCAACTCCAAGCATTCAACCCCCAAGAAAAGAAGTGCTCATAGATGATGATCAGGAAAGTGAGTGCGAATCAGTGGTCCTGATGGATATGCCCATCAGGGAATCTAGAGCTAGCATGTCAGGAACCAGAAGTCAGAGTAAGGCAAAAGAAGTTCTGATTGAAAGCACGTCTGGGGTTAGGAGTGCCACAGTAGTATCCCCAGAAGAATTAGACAGATGGACCAAAGAATTGGAAAAAGGAGACCACTCCCCAACCCAAAGCATTAGAGATATATAAATTAAGAATAGAAATAGAAGAAATGATGGCTGGAAATGTAGGATTAGACCGCTTAAACTCCTTCAGCGAAGAAGAGTTATTGTTCATCAGCAAAAACCTTACCCGGAACGCTAGATTGCTCCATGAGAGATTAATGGACACTGCCACAGAAATGGGAATAGATGTCAGTCGCTCCAAAATCCTTCAGAAACCCTACAGAGTAGATTTTTCAGACAAGGACTTAGATAGCTTGAATGTGGTAGGAAAACAAATCCAGATAAAAGAATTACTGAAACTCCTGCAGAAATGGGGGGATGTAGGAAAGTGGAGAACCCGGTGGGCAAAGAAAAAGGAAGACAGCAGGGCAAAGTCTCAGGCTTCAGAATACGTGCTAAAAGAAGTAACCCCCGCAGAAAAATTGTGCCCCATGAGAGAGGTCCCAGGGGGAAAATATGTCCATGTCCCTTGGTCCCGACAGGATATTGAGTCATTTACAAATGATTTCCCAAAATTGCGAGAGAAACCAGTTGATTAGTACCGACAGGTCGAGCGTTTCATAAAAGTCCATAAATGTCTCTTAAAAGACCTGGATGGGTTTTTCGACATTGTAGTGCCAGTGGATTTGTGGACTGAATGCAAAATTGAAATTGATTGGCCCAATGAGGAATATGCAAGAGATGACAAAACAGGAGCTCCTTCACCTGAAGTGATGAGAAAGTATAATCAGGTCATACAGTACCTCAAGAAGAAGGTGTCCGCAAAGGAAACTGATTGGACCAAGATAGATAGGACCACCCAAGAACGCGATGAAACTGTCCATTCCTTTTATGAAAGGTTACTGCAAGTATTCAAAACTTACAGTGGTATTGATAATGTGGACATGAAAGACATGACCCATTTCAGTTACCGATTCGTGCTAGGTTTAAGGCCTGAAATATCTCAATGGATTAGAGATAATAAGATAAGTTGGCAGGGAAAGCCCATAGATGATGTCCTGAAGTACGCAAAATATTGCGAAGATGAGATCGAAAATAAAAAGAAGGCCCTCAAGGAAAAGGTGATGTGGGCACAAGTGAAATTGGCTGAACAACAAGAAAAGCAGTTAAGTAAATTAAATTCTAATAATAATACACAGAATACCAATGCTGGGGGAGGAGGGAAGCCCCGAGCTAAAATGAGTCGGGAAGAAGCTATGAAAAAGTTCCCCTGCCACGGGTGCGGCCAGATAGGGCATTGGAGAGACGAGTGTCCACACCTACAGGCCGGTAATGCCCCTATAAATGGTTTAAATCCGCTGGTGCAGAAAGAGGGGACAAGGAAGAACCAGCAACAGGTAAAGCTACCTCCAGTACCTCGCGCTCCTAGACAGAATTATAAGAATCAGGGCCAGCAGAATGAGAGGGCGGAGGTATGGGAAGTCGAGAATGAAAGAAATGCAGTAATTCCACAGTACTTGTTAAATGATTCCTTCCTCTGTGAAGATCAAGATTGACGGGGCCTGAGGGGGGAGGACAAGGAGTGCGTGCTTGGCGCCTCCTTACCGGTAGACCAGACTGGACCATACATTGAAGGAGAGGTTGAAGGAAAAGACGTCACCTTTCTATTGGACACTGGTGCTACCCGGTCCACTGTGAGAACAGTGGATGTTCCTAACCTACCCCTCTCGGGAGAAGCAATCCAAGTAGTGGGTGTCTCCAATCAAATAATAAGTACTCCAGTAACTGAACCCATAGAAATTTCTATAGGAAATTTTAAAGAAATGCACAGGTTTGTGGTGTGTGATTCCAGTCCCGTGAACCTGTTAGGACGCGATTTGTTGTGCAAGATGAATTGCACCATCTATTGCACACCAAAAGGTGTCGAAATTCAGACCCCCGATGAAGATGGTTTGTACAAACTGATGCTAGTGAGACCTGACTCTGAAATTAAAACCTTGTCTGTTGAGGACTTACCTGAAGAGCTTCAGTTAAGAGTGGTACCAGAAGTATGGGATTTCACAGGAAAAGATGTAGGTTTAATGGCAAATGTGGACCCAATTAAAATAGCCATAAAAACAAATGATGTATACCCCAAAACCAGACAGTACAAAATGAGCGCAGAAGTAAAAGCAGGAGTCGCAATTGAAATTACCAGGTTGCTCGAAGCAGAAATCATAGAGGAAGTGATGAGCAGTCCCTGCAATTCACCTATCATTGGGATTAAAAAGCCTAGTGGAAAGTACCGGGTAGTGCAGGATTTGCGCAAGGTAAACCAAATTGTTGTACCTTGCTGTCCTATTGTGCCCAACCCTGCAGTGATACTATATCAGATTCCCTGGAATGCGGAATGGTTCACTGTCATTGACCTGTGCCATGCATTCTTTTCCATCCCATTGCATCCCGAAAGCAAGTTCCTTTTTAGTTTTGAATTCGACAGCCATATCTATGTCTGGAATCGTGTTCCTCAGGGGTACACTGAAAGTCCATCGATTTTCAACCAGATATTGAAAAAATGCCTTGAATCTCTAGTACTGCCAAGAGAGTCTGTTTTGGTGCAGTACATAGATGACCTGCTGGTGGCATCTAAGACTCAAAATGACTGTGTCACCGACACAATTGCCTTGCTAAATCACCTAGGAAAAGGAGGACATAAGGTGTCGCCTGATAAATTACAGTTTTGTAAAAACTCAGTGAAGTATCTGGGGCACCAGATAGAAAAAGGAATCAGAAAAGTCACTACAGAGAGGATCAAAATAATTAAAGCAATGGAACTACCCCGAACTCAAAAGGAAGTGAGAATGTTTCTAGGAGTCGTGGGTTACTGCAGACAGTGGATTGTAGGATTTGCAGCCCTAGCAAAACCTTTGATAAAAATGACCAAGAAAGGAGTAGAAGACCCCGTCAGTTGGGACAGTGAGAGCATGCACGCTTGGGTAACGTTGCGAAACTGTCTATGTACCGCTCCTGCATTAGGTATGCCTGACTATTCTAAGTCTTTTGAACTGTTCTGTGACACCAGAGAAAATTGTGCTCTTTCCGTCCTGACCCAGGAGCATGGACTGGTCCGGCGCCCTGTGGCCTATTTTTCGGCCACCCTGGATCCGGTGGCTGCTGGATTACCCGGATGCCTGAAAGCAGTAGCTGCTACTTGCGTCAGTCTAGAACAGAGTGAGAATATTGTCATGGGACATCATGTCACCGTATATGTTCCACATTCTGTTGTAATTCTACTGACAAGAACTAAGACTCAGTACCTCACACCTAGTCGGCTGACTAAGTATGAGAGGATTTTGATTGGGGCTGAAAATGTAACAATTTCCCGGTGCAACGTCCTAAACCCTGCAACGCTGTTACCTGTTCCTCTGGATGTAGAAATTGAAGAGGAGGGGGAACATAATTGCATCGACTCAACAGAATTCAGTACTAAGCCCCGTCCTGACATCCGCGAAATAGCTTTACTTGATGGAGATGTTACCATCTTTGTGGATGGCTCGTGTTTAAGACATGAAAGTGGAGGACTGTGTGCTGCCTATGCTGTGGTCACATTGACGCACACTCTGGAAGCATCTTACCTGTGCGAGGTGAAATCTGCACAAGTGGCAGAGCTCATCGCGTTAACCAGAGCATGTAAGAGGGGTAAGAACAAAAGAATAACTGTTTACACCGACAGCCAGTACTGTTACGGGGTTGTTCATGACTTCGGCCAATTGTGGTTACAAAGAGAATTCATGACTTCCTCAGGTACCCCTATCAGGAATGGAAAGGTGTTACATAACTTACTGGAAGCTATTCAATTGCCCAAAGAATTGGCTGTGGTCAAGGGTGCGGCTCACAGATCAGGAAATGATGATGTGACAGCCGGAAATAGATACGCTGACCAAATTGCCCAATTTTGTGCCCGATACCAAATGTCCCTCCAAATTGGGTTGTGGGGTGGAAACAGCTGCCAACTGATGTTGTTTGAGAATGTGTCAACATGGGAAGAATTAAAAGACTTACAACAGGCAACAGACAGGACAGAAAAAGGCAGATGGACAATGGATGGATGCAAATTAAGAGATGATGGTGTAGTGATAAACCCGACTGGGGTGCCTGTACTGCCCGACAGCCTGATAGACCCCATGATTAGAATGATACACGAACCAACACATATGGGAAGGGATGCGATGTGTCGTGTGTTTGACAAAGTGTTCTATAATTCAAAGTTCAGGAACCAGGCAGAAAGGTTTTGCCAGAGGTGCCTAGTGTGTCAGCAATTCAATGCAGGAAAGAAGACTGTAGTAGAGCAGAGTACCATCGGAAAGGCAGTAGGTCCCTTTGTCAGAATGCAGGCAGACTTTATAACAATGCCCAGATGCAAGGGATATAGATATATCCTGGTCATAGTTTGTCTGTTCTCCTGGTGGGTGGAGGCCTACCCAGCAAAGAAAAATGATGCCCTAACTACAGCCAAGCTATTGCTCAGGGAGTTGATACCTAGGTATGGAATCCCTGAGACGATTGAAACGGACCAAGGTGGGCATTTTGCCAACGATGTCCTAGAAGAACTCTGTAAAGCCTTTAAGATGAAGCAAAGACTGCATTGTGCCTACCATCCCGAGGCGTCTGGAATAGTGGAACAGATAAATGGCACCCTGAAGTCCAGACTGGCAAAGATGTGTGATTCCACAAAAATGAATTGGACAGAGGCTTTACCCCTTGTGCTGATGAGTTTGAGAAGTATCCCGAACAGAAAAACTGGCCTGAGCCCCCATGAGGTGTTAATGGGGAGAGTGATGCGACAGGCATGGGTACCTGGACACAAACTGCTAAGCATTTCTGATGATTTGGTGCTAGAATACTGCAAGCAGCTAGGTGACCAAGTGCGTTCTCTCTCTCAGCAGATTGGAGAGACGACTGATGATTGGCCAAAGACTCCAGCACATAAACTGCAACCAGGAGATTGGGTGGTGTTGAAGAAACACACCCGGAAGAGTTGCCTGGGACCAAAGTGGGGAAAGCCAAGACAAGTGATCCTCGTCACTACAACTGCTGTAAAGTGTGCTGGTGTACCGAAGTGGATCCACGCCAGTCACACGAAGCGGGTAACTGGAGAAAACGCGACTGGAGCTGAAGGCAGCTCAGCTGAGGAGGCTCCCGAGGAGAGTCCGGAGCTAGCTGACATCGAACTGCCGAGCACAAGTCAAGACGTTGATTGGTTCCCCGCCGACGACCTGGTTCATGATCCAATACGAACCAGAAAATATTCCTATCTAGACAGTGAGTGGGATAGTCCAGGTGAGACAGAACTAGAGGACGAAGGTCAGGTCAACAAGACTCACATCACACCTGATCAGGAAGTAGGCCAAGTAGTGATAGATCAAGACATCGAGACTCCTCCTGAAACTCCGGAGTCTGGAAAGGGACAGATAGTGGTAAAAGCTGACGTTCATGCGGAAGAAAATCAAGAGATCGAAGTGCATGAACAGGAACAGATAGAAATAGACGAACGTGTTCAGGAAGAAGAAATAAAGTCATCGGAAAATAAAAAGCCAAAGCTATTCAAACCTGAACAGGACCAGCCTAGGGACCAGGCAGAAGAAATAGATGAAAGACCTGGAACTAGTCAGACAGGAAGGGAAATAGACTGACAATACAGAGGTGCCACAACGAAGTGAAATCAAAAGAGTGCACGAGGAAGGCCAGGTTTCCTCGACCACTGGGAGTCACAGAGACAAAGGTGCACCCCGATACGTCAAAAGGCTGAGGCTCCGAATAAAAACAGTCGAAGAAAAACTGAAAGACCGAAAAAGGGCTGAAAGTGAAAGAAAAGCAGCCCGAGGCAAGTCTCTGAGAAAGAGCGACAGAGTAAAGAAGCAGAACCGGCTGTATCGGAGCCCTGAATGGACATACTTGGTGTTGGAAGAAATTGATGAGCCCAACCACAGTGGCAAAAGTGACGAAGAGTCCAGTGCTGATCGGAGTTCTGACGAAGATCCTCCGTGAGAAAAGCCCAAGTGAGCCTTCGGTATAAAGAAAAGAAGAGGGGTTGCAAAAGCCACCTGTAAGCTAAAATGTCTGATTCAAGCGTAGCTGGGAGATCCAGATTTGGGTGTTGTAAAACTTGCTGTAAAATATGCTTATGTAGTATAGCCATGTTAATAGTGATATGGATAGGACTTACAGTTTTCATACCTTTTATGATAAGTAAAGACCCTAACTTGTCCCCGACTGAACCAGAAACATTAGGAGTAGGAGTTGTACAGACTGTAGAAACACCACGAAACTTAGAACAACGTGACAACCCAGTTAGTCTGAGACACACACGACCTAATTTAGAAGCATCAGATGAGGATGGACTACATTTTCACAAGATGAGAAACCGGACGCATTTAAATGTTTTTGCTAACTTGTTAGTGCATTATGTAGAGGCTATGGAAATAGAAGACTGTTATGTCTGCATGAAGCTACCCACTTCTGTAGCTGAAGGCGTGACATACCACCACTTACCCCTAACCTATGGAATTTCCTGTAGTATATTAGCTAGCTTGTTTTATAGAAGCACGTTACAGTATTACTATTCAAATGCTGACGTAATCTTTTCTGAACTTCCTATTAGAGGACACCTGAACCTTGTACATATTAGAAGTGAAGTAACTCGTTATATGGGAGAATACTTCCTGACTATAGGTAACATAGATTTAGATGAAGCAAGACAAGCTAATCTGACCTGTTCTCTGCAAGAGCAGGAAAAGATGTTCATAAAGATGGCAGATAGAAGAGAAAAGTTTCAGAAGAAAGCAAGTCACGAAAAGGATAGAGTCCCTAGGTGGGCTGAGCACATGGATAACACCTCACAAGGCGAAGCTAATCCTGCTTTGTTGCTGGATTTTGAACGAAAAGGAAAACTTTGTATCCATAGGGAAAAGACAGAGTATTATAACAATGTATTCATTGGTTCCAGCGAGTGTGAGCATAATTATAAGGTAATTGGAGGTTGGGGTTTCAAAAATGGGTCAGAACCTGTGTTCCCCGGAATTTATTATATATGTGGGAACAAGGCGTATTTCAAATTACCGGATCACTGGTATGGAAGCTGCTATTTTGGCATTGTTTTCCCGAAAATATACCATGTGAATAATGCAGCTGGAAGCAATGAAGAAACTAATGGCTTAGTGCGTAGTAAACGTGAGAGTGTAGGTGAAGTTATAGGTGATATCTTTAGTGCACTGATACCTGGAATGGGGGTAGTTCTGAACACTCATAGAATCTGCAAATTATCTACAGTAGTGGATCGGTTATCAACTGACACTGCTGCTGGATTCCTGCTGGTCAATACTGAAATGGTTGCGATCAGATCAATGGTTTTGCAGAATCGCCTTGCTCTTGACACCTTATTGGCAAAAGAGGGCGGAGTCTGTAGAATGCTGAAGGCGCAACATTGTTGCACCTACATACCTGACAAAAGTATCGAATTGAAGCAATATGTAAAGAACATAACCGATTTGGAAAAAGAACTCAAACCATTAGAGGTTGACAGTGCCTGGACGAGACTGACTGGAGGTCTCTCCTCTATAGGTAGTTGGTTTTCTAACTTAGGTAGAAGCATTCTGTGGAAAATACTGATGCCAATAATTGGAATAGGTGTGGTTGTGATGATAATTTTCATCTGCTGTAAATGTCAAAAATGCAAAAAGTACACTGTAAATAAGAGAGGGGTGAAAAGAAACATTGATGAATTAGAATTGGAAGAATTGAGGAATGAAATATACAAAAAGGTAAAGAATCACCACTCTCATAGAGAAGCCGAAAGAAAAATCAACAATAAGTTCGTTGAGATAGAAATGAATGATATGGAAGAATGAAAGTTGGCATCTGTTTCCGTTATATGGTGATGATAGTAAACATCATCAAAGAGGGGATTGATGGAGCAAGGATTCGCACGTAAAGCGACTTGCTCTTACTCATGAACCTCGTTTAAATTATAATCATATTAATCCAGCTGTTCGTCTAGTATTTAGCATTTTTCCCAACACGCGGGTGTCCCCAAGAGGATTGCCTGTGTGTCTTTTCATACTAACAATGCTTGCACTAGAAGAAATGGCCGCTTCACTGAAATTCAGTCTGCGCATGCGTCGGTCATACCCATGTGATGTGACGCACTCGCATTCTGGAGGGAATCTGTTGCTCATGCGCACTGTTGCAAACATGGCCGCTTGTCTCTCACCACGCTCTATGCTTGCAACTGCTGCTTTAGCCTATCTGTCTTTTCGCACTAAACTTTAATGCTACAGATGTTATAAAGTAAGGGGTGTGTAAAATTTTATCACGGTATACAGTGTGATCATTTTTATGTGTGATTCTAATTTGTTCTCGCTTACTTTTCATGTATCGCGTCTCTGGGGGCTGGGACATACATGAGCTACGCCATGATGAGGCTCCTCTGAGTATTGCCATGTGACCTGGGAGAAACTCTACTGCGCAGAAGCTGAAACAAGCCAGCTGGCTCCTGAAGCCCGATGCGCCTGAGAACCCAGCACAAGACGATGAAATTCCACCTTGAACCTCAGAGACATTGTTGCTATACCCTGTACACTCGTATTTTCTACTGTATTCCTATGGATGGGAACGTGAACCCAAGGGGCGGATAAGCAAAATTTCAATATTTATGATGGGAACGTTGAATTCTAGGAGGTGACAATGACCGAATCACCTCTCCTGACCAATCATAATGTAGGAAACTGTCACTTGCAACATTAGTGGGTGGTCTAAGGGTCCCAAAATCGTATAACTGTCCTAGTGTAGCTTAGGGAAATTGTCCGACTTGTCCGAGTAGCAGACCTGTCACTGACCCTACGAACTCTATAGGTGATCAATCTAGAGTGCTGCGGAGCACTCTGTCCATACTTTCCACAAACTCATAAGGGGTGGAAATAGTCCTAAGTGCTGGCGAAGCACTTTTGCTGGGAAAAATCGAAACCCAATCGGGGTTACTGGCGGATTACTTGCAGGAGAGGGGTGACGCAGGCGTTGCATCCGAAGCTGTAGGTGTTGGTCGTACCTTGGGAAGCCCAGTCCTGACCCAAACCTGAGGGGTATCCTGTCCTGACCGTCCTTGAGCTGTACCTGCTCAATTCTGGTTTTCCAATCTTGAGGGTCCTTGTCCCCGTCTTTCCAAACTGACCCGTGGCCAGGGTTAGTCCTCATTCCTAATTAGGTAAATATTAATCCGTGGGTTTTGCGTTTTACATCTCTCTCTCTCTCTCTCTCTTCTCTCCTTTATAAAGCACTCTTGCCTGAGATATTGCTATCATTTTGAAATACCAATTATATGAGATTGTTTCTTAGACTTGTTCCACTTCTCTCCCCACCTGTAGGGTATTATTGATCTGTCATACATACTAGTGTGTTCCCAAATTTCTCCTTCCTTTAGCGTGGTTGCAGTGAACTTAGTAAGAATAGCCTAGGTAGCCTAGTTTAAATATAAATTAGGTCCCGTTCATGTCCCATATCCTAGTATAAACTTGCAGTGGCTAGTTGGTTCTTAATATTCTTACCCAGAGTGTTCACATATACTCAAATGATCCTTGCCCTAATCCATAGCTACATTTTGGTTGTGATCTTAATGCTTGATGTGTTATTTTGTATTTGGCTTATCTTGGCATATTCACTCTGAAATCCTTTTTATAAACTTTTAAGCTCATCAGGTGTTTGTGGTTATTTTACAGATTACAGCGGGGACAATGTATTTTGGTTTATAAAGTGTATTTCTTCTAGGACTCCTGTCACCTATTCCCTGCTAGCTCCTGATCCGTCTGGAGTAATGTGCCTGTGGTAAGTCAGGTACATAATCAGCAGTGGTGTGAAGTCACCCCCCGAATTACTCATAGTAGCGTGTAAGAATTCACCAGGCTCACGCAAATCGCAAGTCAGTTGTTTGTACAAACACGCCAGGGCCCAGTGCGTGTGAGAATCGGGAAACCCAGTGACCCGGGTGAACTGCGCGCTCTATTACAGAGTCCACCGATCATGGTAATTAGTCTGTAATATTGTCATCTGACTGCTCAATAACCTCCTCTTTCTTCTTCCAAGGAAATCCTAACTTCTCTTCATCTCACAATCCATTCTTCTGGTCCAAGCCTATGAGGGCAATGCAGAGGCTTGATCCAGTTCTTTTATAAACCTCTATCAAATAAAACGTGACCTGAACACAATCTTAGTAACATCATAAGTTAAATAACTGTGCTATCTATGAAACTAATAGCTGATCTCAGTCATCACAGTATTTCCATTAAGTATCCTACATATTCATCAAAACAATGAATCAGTAAATCACAGGAGACTTCTTTATTCTAAATGAGTATTTTCTGCGAGGGAAGAATCTGTTTTCTGAAATTACAGGGTCAGATATTCTTCACCTCGGTGTCCTTAATGTAACTGAAACTTTTCTTCTCAATAGTTATGAAAGTTTACATTCTATGTTGGGACTGGAGGCAACTACAATGCTTGTTGAAAGCCTACTTACCACCAAAGATACCTCTTTTGAAATGTGCTTGAAGGAGAATATCTTAAAGGTCGATTCTGATGACCAATCTGTCTCATTCATGATTTCTTCCACTCGCCCTCATACAGCGCCCACCTCAGATGCCGCAGCACTCGTTGTCGAATATGCTGAAAGATCGTTTGAAACATATGCCTGCCTCCTGCATCATCCATCTTACACACCTACAGATGGATGGAGACCAAACTGCTTTCTTCAATGAGATCAGTAGATGTCTTTCCCTTGGTGGTCTTACCTCTGCTGTCACGTTCTCATAGGCTTTCGTGCTTTGAACCACACACACTCTTGGTTTATCTTTGAAAGATGGATATGATATGGACCGGATATTTGTCTTGATGTCTGGCCAATGGTAGACTTCATGCGGCGTGAACATATGCCTGGAAATGTACAATGCCATGACATCGGATATCCTAAACATGATTAGGTATAGCAAGATAGCAAACTTCACAGATAGTTCATACTTCGATAGAAAAGTGCCATCCTGCCAAGACAGTAACATGTTTAAAATCTTATCTGTACCCTTAAGCCAGAGCACCTAGGCTCCAGGGGCTTGAATAATGTTATGCCTCTCATGAGATTACACACCCAAGGGTGTTCGCACACATGGGTCTCATTCACTCACCCATGTCTCGCAGAGATTGTCGCCCTGGGGGTATTCATCGTTCTATAGGTCAAACCGGTTGTTGCTTTTTCTGATAGAACATTTAATATGTGAACAATTCCTGCCCCCAAAGGATCTAGTCTTTTCTCCAAACACTAACCACACCATTTCCTCCAGGTTGAACAATATCTCTTGATTATGCCCATAGATGCTAAGGTTTCATGTTGCTTGTATGTGACATTTTCATAATTTCCGTGTAATTATGAGTGGCATTCACCAACTATGAGCGACACGCTCTCAAAAGAAACTATCAAGCAATGAAGACGAGGCAAACATATGAATATAAGAAATAACACCCATTTGAGAAACAAGACACTCTAAGAAGATCTTAAAACAGCTGCAAAGCACCAGAAATGGAAGGACACTAAATGACATAACACACAGAGAGTCTATCCAGCCTCTTCACCTGGGACCGGACTGTAACCAAACTGAATCAGCCTCCTTCCGACATTGGGGACAGTCCTACCAAAAATGCAAGGAGCCTCGCGTACATGCCCACGCCCATCCGTTTCTACAATGAAATGTTTTACCACGGTCAATTAACAGGCTTTGTAAGGTACAGCATGGGCATCAACTATGCATGTTCCTCTTAAATGCACAAGACAGGCCCGACAGATGCTGAACTCAACTACAGTGAGCAGAGAGACGGCAGAAATTGCCAGGGCAGCTCAAAATGATCATGACGCGCTCTAAAAGGTAAACCTTACTAGGAAGGAGATAACAGTGAGATGCCGCTTACTTCTGTGTCTTTAGTAGTGCGAAAGCCAATTTGGTATGGGCCAGTAGCCACCCAGCTACAAATCTCCTACCAGCAGCAGCCGCAGAGGAGGTCCACGACTCGACTCAGCACGCTGCAACGGGCATTCATCGATGAGGCTGAACTGTAATGCTGGGCTGCTGCGATACCACTACTCCGGTGGCAGCGGTCCCGGGTGGGTCAGACAGTGGGGTCTAGTCTGAAACCAGCAATAAATACTGTACATGGCACAACAAAGCGGTACAAGCAGCAGCAGGCTGCGCTACTATTGCCAAAGTTTATTTGTCATGATTAAACTGTCTGCTGCCCGCTTGTATGGGCCGCTGGGCCCGCCTATAATTGTGTGTGACACACTCTCCACTGTGTTTCCTGGCTATCTCGGCACTAGCCATTGGGCACTGATTCTTGTGACGCCAGTTAATCAGTATCAGAATGCCGTGCCAGACGGTATCGGGTGAATCATATATATGTTACATTTGTAGCAGAATCATGTTATGTTACATTTGTGTAGCTAGAGCAGCTGATCCAGCCCCCAAGTCCGTAGGGAGCAGCGCAGACTGCGCGTTGCCAGCTTTGCTCAGCCAGTGGTGCTGATTAGTGGCTCTCCGGCTTGACGGCTGAGGAGGCGCTATAATGCGTGACTTTGCATTTTAGTGCTGTGATGCGGACGACCACACTGAAATGCGCTTGTCTAACCCGTTGCATGGTACTTGGCAGGGCTGCATCTGGGCTCAACCTCAGGACTACCTCTTCTCTCATTCCTTCTTGTTGTCAGTGTGGGCCATCCCTCCCTTCGTCCCCCTTCTCTCTCCCTTTAACCCTTGCATCTGTTCAGTGATGAAAGGGGGATGTGTGGTATCCCCATAGTGGTTACTTTCATTGCCTATGCCCCCCCCCCCCTCTGTTCCGTAGGACAACAGAATGTTCCATCGTGATTATTTCAACTGCATAGTGTGTTCCCCTCAGTGAAGAGCTGTAGCTGTACTTTGGCTGAGGGGTTCCCTATAATCCTTTCTTCAAACACATCATCCTCCTGACCTGGTTATTCATTCTACGTTTCTACAAGTGCCAATAGTTGAGACCTATTGGCTTTGTCAATGCTTCTTAACATGGCCTCTCTGCTTTTGTTTAGTTTCTCAGTCAGGTATCAAAGAAGCTCTAGAACACATTTTAAAGTGTTTTCTTATAATTACGGTTTTAGGTATGCACTGATGATAGAAAAAAATACCGGCTTTAGGCCATTTTCGAAATTTTTGCAACAGCTAGGACATTAAAATACTGGACACGCCATTAAAAATGACCAGGTGTCATCTCTTCCCCGTGATCAGCTCATTCCTCGCATCGGCGAAGTTTCCCATCGCCTCCACCAGGAAGAGTGATCACATGGAGCAGCCATCAGCCCTCTCCGTCCGGAAGGACTTTCCCCTACCCAACGATCCCTCCCGGCCCAGAAGAGGTGCGTCCCTCCCTACGCCCATTGATTTCCTTGTCCCTCACATTTCTAATCCCACCCAGTCCAACCCCAGCATGATCCCTCCGAGACATATACAACCCATCCACTCTAACCCATACAGAGAACCTCCTCCCAATCCTAGAAGCAGCAATATTGACAACCTTACTTGTGTGACCATCACCCAGTCACCTTCCCCCCCTAATCCAGTATGTCACAAATGTGCATTACTCAATTGCAAGTCAGCCAGCAAACATGCCTCCGATATCTTCGACCTCATCCAACACAAGGACTTAGACATTATCCTTCTTACCGAAACTTGGCTAAATCCCTCTTCCACTCCCATCCTAGACCGCCTTGTACCTCCCACTCAGGACATTATTAGGCTAGACAGAACTCGGAAACTGGGTGGTGGCCTAGCCTGTAGTCACAGAAACACAATCTCGATCTCTCAAAGTGAGTCCATTACGCCCTCCTCCTATGAATACTTGTGTCTCAGCAAACGTCACACCTTCTACCACCCCCTGGGAGAAAAGCTCCCATTTATCGAGCAAAACAAATGGAAATCATCTCTGTAAACGTTGGTCCAACCGTGGCCCAAATCTTCCTTGGTGATTTCAACCTTCACTGGTCGAACCCCAATGACCTAGCGGTATCCTGCCTCAAGTCATTCTTAAATGAGCAAGATCTGACTCAGCACTGTGACTAACCAACTCATAGAAAAGGAGACATTTTAGACCTCATTATCTCTAATGAACATTCCATTAGCTTGGATGCCATTACCCCATGTGACTGGTCCAATCACCACTGCATCCTTTTTCATCAACAGAGAGTTGTCGATGACGAAGGCTTAACCTACTAAATTAAAGATATGGAAAAGGGACCTCAGGTCATTAAACTCCGATGAAATAGCTACCACTGTAAATCAGCCCTCTCCTCCCTAACCGACTTGGTTGAAGTGCAGTCTCTCACCGACTCCTACAACTCGACAATCTCCAACATCAACAATGACTGCTCCAATCCAATAAAAAAATGCCTCAACAAAATTATCCAAACTCTGGTTTAATGACAATTTAAACACGGAACGATGCAACCTGAGAGCACTTGAACGTTCCTGGCGGTCTAAGCCCTCTTTGGACCGCTTAAAACTCCTTAGAGCGGCTGGGAGCCTTCACAACAAACAAATTAAGAGCGCAAAAGGTTGACTATTTCAGATACCAACTTGATCAAGCAGCAAACCGCCCTAAGAAACTCTATGAACTGGTCAATCAGCGGTTGGTCCAAATCACTCTGACCCTGGGGGCAGATCACCCTCCTGCGATGAACTTACTGCTTTCTTCACTGAGAAAGCAAGACTCATCCCCATTGACCTCGCCTCTAAAAAGGATCTATTGCCTTCCTCCAGTGACATTTCACCTCCTGACCTCCTAGAAAAGCACGACTCTTCTAACCTGAACCTCAAGAATAATGCGGCTTAGAGCACCTTCACTCCTTTTAGTGAAAAAGACATCACCAAGATCCTCCAGAATATAAACCTATTCAACCACTTCAATGATCCATTGCCACCGGCCATCTTCAAAGAAATTAAGAATGTACTCATCCCCATCGGACAAAGATAATAAATGCTTAACCTTTCACAAGGCTTGATCCCCGACTGCCTAAAAGTGGCTCAGGTATCACCTATACTGAAAAAACTTAATGCAGGCAAGGCTGATCTCAATAACTTCCGTCCTATCTCCAACATTCCCTCCCTAGCTAAACTCATTGAAAGATGCGTACAATCCCAACTCTGTGCTCACATAGAGAATTATCAACTCCTTGACCAGCATCAATCTGGCTTTCGAAAGGAGCATAGTATCGAATCGGCGCTCACTTATGTTATGAATGACATTTTAAAAATACTGGACGAAAACCAATCCTGCCTCCAGATCCTCCTGGACCTTTCCTTTGCATTCGACACGGTTAATCATGACAACCTCCTTGACATTCTGAAAAACAGGATAGGTTTGTCTGGTCAGGTGCTTCAATGGTTTTCGTCCTTTCTCCACCACAGATCTCAAAGGCTGAAGGCAAACCTCTCTCTCTGCCAGCCCTCTCCAGTCCTCATGGGGGTTCCACAAGGGTCCGCCCTACCACCTATCCTCTTCAACCTGTTCTTGGAATCATTAGCTAACTTTCTAACTCCACAGACACTCTCTTCCATATGTACGCGGATGATACCCAAATCTATGTGAAAATCTCATCCACGGAAAATCTCATCTCTCTCAACACAACCCTATTGTCTACTCAAAGCTGTTTAACTGAGAACCATCTCCTTCTCAACACCGCCAAAACGGAATTCATGGTAATCTCCCCTCCGAACCACACCCCAAACTTGACCTTTGGTTGAATCTCCTCACGGCATTCAATTGCACTCCTCTCATCATAGACTCAGCCAAATCGCTCGGAGTCACCTTGGACAAGCACCTGAATATGAAAAAATCACATCAGTAAGGTGTGCAAGGGAGCCAATCACCTGTTGAGGATACTCCACAAAACAATTTCAAACAGGTGGTCCAAGTGCTTGTCCTGCCGAGGCTTGACTACGGCAGTGCAACCCTCTGTGGACTACCTAAATTCACCCTGGCTCCCCTAAGAGTATCACTGAATTCCGCAGCCAGGCTGGTTACAGGCTCCAAGTGAAATGAGCACATATCCCCAGTCCTAAAATCTCTCAAATGGTTGCCGTATGCTGCACGTATTCAATTAAAGATTGCCGTTCTGACGCACAAAGCTCTTCACTTAAATACTCTCAGGTACCTTGCGCAAAAACTTGAGCTATCTTGTGGGGCAGGAGACTCAAGGAGTGCCAATATTTTCCTCTTGAAACCACCCATCCTTAGGAAAAAGAGAACCTTTCACAGAGCCTCCTCAGGCGCCGCCCCAAAGATATGGAACTCTCTTCCTCCAGAAGTACGCAGAATTTCTTCAACAACAGCGTTCAAAGTGGAAGCCAAAAGATCCTTTATGAACAAATTCTTACCCTAATTGGGCTTGGCCCACCTGCTCGAAGTCATTGCTCTTACTTCCATTGTATCATCTTTTGTTAATTCTCCTCTTTTCCTTTACGATGACCCCTTCAGGGTCTGTTTTTACTTGTTTACTGTATTACCCTCCTTGGACATTGCGCTTACTTCCACTGTACCTTCTTTCGTTACTACTCCTCTTTTCCTTTTACAATGACTCCATCTGGGCTTGCTTCTATTTGATTTCTATACTAACACTCTCTCCTACTGGACCAGGCTAGTCAATCTCTTTCTCAGTCAAGGATCCCTCCCAATTGTCCTCAAAACAGGACAGGTTACCCCCTTCTAAAAAAAACCCTCTGTAGATGCAAACGACCTCAATAACTTCCGCCCCATCACCAATCTCCCTTTTCTTTCAAAGATGACAGAAAAATGTGTTGCAAAACAACTCTCCCGACACATTATGGACAGTAATCTCCTCGACATGTTCCAGTCGGGCTTTATTCAAAACTGCAGCACTGAAACAACCCTGCTGCAAGTGATCGATGATGCGCTGCATATTCTCGACTCGGGGGAATCGTGCCTTCTGATTCTTCTTGACCTCTCTGCAGCTTTTGACACTGTTAATCACAACACCCTCCTTAACATTCTCCAACAGAGAATGGGCATGGAAGGCACAGTACTCAAATGGTTTGCCTCTTTCCTCTCTGACAGATCCCAAATGATCAAGATTGCGAACAGTCTCTCGTCTCCATTGGTGGTTGGTCAAGGCATACCTCAAGGTTCTATCCTTGCTCCCACTCTGATCAATCTCTATCTGGAACCATTATGGAACCTTTTAAGCAAATCTGGAATCTTTTACCATCTCTATGCGAATGACACCCAAATCTACCTCAAGGTGTCTTCCGCTCATGATCTCTCACTACTCAGCTCTACTCTCAACGCTTTCACAACTGGATGTTAGCTCACCAACTCATTCTCAATCCCTCCAAAACGGAATTCCTCCTCTTATCTAGCTCTCTCTCTCCGCCTCCTGTTCAATCCTGGATGGATCAATCGAATCTACTCAACAGTAAACCCATCATTGTGGACTGCGCTAAATCCTTAGGTGTCATACTTGACAAAAGACTCAACCTAATCTCACACATCAATTCCATGGCCAAGAGCGCACGTTATCAGCTGCGCCTTTTATGGGGGATTCTTCGATTCTTCCTGGAGAATGACCTAAAAACCTTGGTCCATTCGCTAGTTCTCTCTAGGCTGGATTATTGTAATTCTCTTCTGACTGGCTTTCCCGAATCTCACCTCTCCCCCCTCAAATCCGTCCTCCATTCAGCAGCTCGCTTCATTTCAGGCTCCAAACGAAGTGACCACATCACTCCTATCCTGTCTTCTCTCTGATAGCTTCCCATCAAGGCTAGAGCTATCTAGAAAACGGTATGCATCACCCACAAAGCTTTGCACTCTTCCTCCCCTCGCTATCTGGCGAAGAAACTGAAATTATCTGGAGGCTCAAGACCTTCTCGGAATGCGGAAAAGTACCTTCTTGAACCCCCCT
This sequence comes from Lissotriton vulgaris, assembly GCF_964263255.1. NCBI lineage: Eukaryota > Metazoa > Chordata > Amphibia > Caudata > Salamandridae > Lissotriton > Lissotriton vulgaris. The sequence continues at coordinate 799,187,321 of NC_141700.1, read as the reverse complement.
CCTTCAAAAGGGAAAAATTGATGGTGCAATCGTTCTCAGGTAATGCGGTGAGAATTTGGAACTCACTTCCTCCTTCGCTCCGTGCCATCACCTCCATCCAGATCTTCAAAGCGGACCTCAAATCTCTTTTATTCCAGACACTTTCAGAACTAATTCCCTCCTTCTCAGACCCCGCCAGGAAGTTCTTTAGTCATTGTTAATTTGTCTTATATATTTATATTTTTGTTTGTACATCCTGGGCTTGCTGCGTTTGATATTGTGTTCCTTTTGCCTGCGTAGTTTTGATTCTATGGCCTGCTATTTTTCGCCAGGAAGGTCTTTAGTCATTGTAAAATTGGTCATATTTTATTCTTATTTTTGCTTGTACAGTCTGTGCTTGGGATTGTGCCTGTTGCCTGCGTCGCTTTGATTCTATGCCATGCTATTTTTGTTTGTTCCATTTCATTTCATTTCAATCTTTATTCGGTTTAAAAAACCTTATAAGATACAATACATTAAAATCATAACACATCATATTATAATACATAACAAATAGCAGCAGTGGGTAAAAACATCATCACATCTCATTTGTGCAAAATACGCAAAAAAACATCTACATTGGGGTTGGCTAGGTCCTGGTCGGTCCCTCTTCTATAGGGAACACTAAATAAGTATACACAATAGTAAAACAATAAATTAAACATCTGTTTTTGTTAAAAAAAAGGTGATGTACACCATAGCGATAAAACAGGCAGCACTAATAAATCAGTCAATAGCATGGTAAAGTAGTCCATTACATTTAAGTTTTTTGATTTTTCTTCCTCCTAATCAAGGCTACACATAGGAGAAAACGACTTAGGCTAAACACAATCGGTTGTGCAGTATCTCCTTTAAATATTCTGAGTCCAACCTTAATTTGTCTAAGGCCTAACCTATTACAAATTGGCTTAAGCCATTTTTTCCTTGCTTTAAGGTATGCTGGGCATATGAATAAAACATGAGACTCATCCTCTTTCATCCCCATTTCGCAGAACTCGCATATGTTAGAGCCAGCGGCCCCGGTCAACCCCTTATTACAGTTCCAGCTAGTTGTTCTATCTTTTAATAGCAAAATGCTATACCGTAACTTTAAGTATAGGCTTTTAGCCAATGGAGGGTGAATTTCATCCATGAGGGGCTCTAGTTGCATATTCATTTTAATTTCAAAAAATGTCAAGGTTAGAGTCCCTGTTCTGGGATTTACAAGCGCTGAGTCTCTAATATAGTCCCAGTACCTTTGCTTCAAGATGTTTTTTGAGCTGTTTGTAAGAGAATCAGGGTCAAACCAAAAGTCACTTAACTTTAATTTCTCGAGCCATTTTTTGACGTACTCTAGCCATGGCAAGCGCGTGGTATTCTTTATAGCCAGTATCTCTTGCAATGCTTCTCTATAATCAACCAACTCTTCAGTGGACCATAAACGGACCCAATAGAGTAGCGGACGAAGAGAAGCATAATCATCAGTACGCCTAAAATTAAGGTCCCATAACACGGGTGTCAGTGGTGTTGACCCAGGTATCGCTAGAAGTTGCCTAATGAAGGAATTTTCCCTCACTCGGAAGGTATCCTTTAAAGCATAGGCCCAGAGGTCTGCACCATAAAGTGAAGAAGATTGCACTTTATATTTAAATAATTCAATGGCTGGTGAGACTGCTTTAAAGTAACTATTCTTGTGCTTCTTTAAGATCGGTACCTGGTTTTGGGTTAGCCTTAGTTTTGAATTCTCCAATTGTGTTTTCCATGTGACATCACTGTCTAAAATAATACCCAGGTATTTAAAATTGGGAACTTCTTCTAATAGTTCATTGTTTATCTTAAAAACCCTATTAAAACCTTTATGGGGGTTGATTGTCATAACTTTTGTTTTTGAGGAGTTAATTTCTAATTCCTTGTCATGACAATACGAACTAAATGTGTTTAAAAGATTTTGGAGCCCCCTAGGTGTCTGAGAAATTAAAATTGTGTCGTCTGCGAATAGTAATGCCGGAATGGCTTGCCCGCTCAATTTGGGAGAGTCATGCTCGCAGCCCAAAAGAGTATCAGGGATGTCATTGACGTATAAAGAGAATAAGGTGGGTGCCATTACGCACCCTTGCCTTACCCCTTTAGCTATTTTTATTTTCTCAGTGACTTCTCCATTCGGTCCCCATCTAACTCGTGCGTAATTGTTCTCGTGGAGTCTGATTAAGATTTGAAGGATATTTCCAGGGACACCCATTCTGTTTAGTGTCTTCCAAAGGGCTGCCCTAGGAACCATGTCAAAAGCTGCCTTCAAATCAACAAAGGCCACGTATATATGGGAACTCCTTATAATAGTGTATTTCCAGACTAAACATAAAAATCTAAAAACCTGGTCTATAGTGCTTATCTTGCATCTAAAACCTGCCTGATATTTTGTATAAATAGAGTGCTCTTCAATCCAAGAGGTGAGCCGACCAAGAACCTGTCGTGCAAAATTTTTTTGCAACACGTCAATAAGGCTGATAGGCCGGTAATGCGAAGGATTTGACCTATCACCCTTCTTGAACAGAGCTACAATCTCTGCCCCCTTCCAGGTTTCCGGAATGGGAGCTCCTTGAGCAATTTCATTGGATAATAAATTGATGTAAGGAGCCCAGATGTAGTTTTCATGTTTCCAAAGATCACCTGGAATTCTGTCAGGGCCAGGTGCTTTCCCTGACTTGACTGCCTTAATTGCTGAAATAGTTTCTGTTAGAGAGAAGACAAGGGGTGCATCATGCGCTGCCAGAGGGGCCTGCAAACTATCCGAACCTCCACTCTCACCTGAACTTGTACAAGAGTATAACAAAGTAAAATGCTCGACCCATGTTTTTTCCTATAGAAATTTATCTTTGCATTCTGTCACCCCCCTGGGGCCTCTAGCAATGAGGCTCCAAAAGGAGGTCTGGTCTTTGCACTTACATGCGTCCAGTAGATCGGACCAAACCCTATCGTCCCACTCTTTCTTGGCCTTTAATAAGATTCTTTTATACTGGGCTCTCTTGGTTCTCACAATATCCATTGAACCCCCCCTGACCGCTGTAATTAGGTCTGTCTTGGCTTTCCGACAATCCTGGTTATACCAGGTGATCCCGATTTGTTTGCTCTTTTGGGCGTTATGTGGTCTTTTTACTGCCCTGGTCAGGATCCCGCCAAGTTGGTTAATTAGGTGTTCATGGGATTCTATCAAACTAGGATTTTGGGTGACAGTGCTGTTACCTAAGAGAGAAGACATGTGCCTCACAAATACATTATAGATTTGACTAATGGTTTTGGAGTTGTCTAATACTACTGGCCATTTCAGGGATCTACGGTTATTTGCCACTAAGGGATCCTGTGGCAATGACATTGTGCTATTAGCACTTTTGTCAAGGGTTTTAAAGATCTGGGTTTGGACAGATAAGATCAGAGGATAATGGTCGCTTTCCGTGCGATCATCCACCATTAGGTCGATGGTCATAGGCCACAAGTTCAGGGAAACAAGTAAATAATCTAAGTGGCTGGAGTGTGCCCCTCTGGTAAACGTTGGTCTACTGGGACAGTCTGATGGCAACCACCCATTACATGCACGTAAGCCTGATTCTAATGTCAAGTTCAGTAATTGTAGGGCGCTCACTGAGCAAGGTGCTTTATAATTTGTATCTATTAAGGGAATATTGTTGGCACTGTCCTCATCCTTATAGATGTCTTCTAGACCTGTAATAGGTTCAAAACCTCTGTTAAAATCACCACCTATAATCATTTGTGCATTTTGATCAAATCCCGCCACAAGATTACTCAGGTGGGTTACAACTGTTGATTCTTTACATGATCGATGTGGTCTGCTATAGATATTGATCACATAAATGCTACAACCCTTGGTATTTTTTAACTCGAGTAGTAAGATGTCGGGATTATTTGTATCAATTCGCTTAAAGGACAGGCCTCCTGTGATTTTCACCCAGATTGTTAATCCGCCAGAGGGTCTCCCCCCATTTGTATTTACTGCGGGTATGAAAAAAAATCTAGTCAACCTTGAAGTAGTTTTCAAGCCCCCAGGTCTCCTGGAACATGATTAGATCCCCACTAGCTAGATAATCATGCCAAGACGGATCTGAAAGGTTTTTTTTCAGACCCGCAATATTCCAGCAGATGATTTTTGTACTTCCTAAGACCCCTCGTGTTTCTACTACCTGACATGGTGCAATTACCCTAGAAGTCTCTAAATGCAGTTGTTGTGCCATTGAGTCAACAGAATGTAATGGCTGTTGCAAGGTTTTAATAGGTGCAACCTGCTTTGGTTCGACTTCAGAATGCAACCTAGGATATGTGTGGTTTGTACTACTTGGCGTTGTCAAAGCCCTTCCCTCAAGTCAGTCGCAGTCAGCTAAGCCAGCTAAGGCTTCAAACCTATTTGAGGTGCTAACTCCCCAGTTGTAGGATGGGGCTCCAAAGCCCCAACCATTTATAGGGGCATTCCATCTAGGTGCAGGGGTAATGGGAAAGGGTGGGTTCTGGTGAGACCCCAGCCATCCTCTATTAAAGTCAACATTGCCTATAGGTGCTGGGGTATTAGGATACAATACATTCTGCTGCATGCCTAACCATCCTCCATTATGATTAACATTTCCTATAGGCCCACAGTTATTGGCTATTATGCCAGGCCCTCGTCTGCCCATTTGGTTCCAATTTTGCCCTGAAGTAGTGTTGTGAAAAGTATTGTGTTGGTTTAATAGCCATGGACCTGCCCTGTTTTGGGGAGCGTAATTTGTGTCAAAAGCTGGTGGTCCCCCTCCCCAACCATTATCTCTCGTTGACCAAACTGGCTTCCGGGGTTTTTGATTGTTGGCCTTTTGTGATTCATTATAGAAGAATTCTAGTGTAAGAGGGATTATAGAGCTACTTCTTTTCTGTGGTGGAAGGATATTTGATAAAATATCCGGAAGGGCAGCTGGGGTCGAAAAGTGTAGTATCACACAGTCGCCCTTCCATTTTTTTTGCTTGTTTCCTATCCAACCAACCCTCCTTGCTGTTTTAATTTCGTCAGCCAGCCGCTGTTCACCCCCTGTGCTATCCGCATATTATTTGAGAGCCAGTATAGTGCCTTACTTTTTAATGAAGAGGCTGACTCGGTTTGGTCCGGTGGTAAGGTTGGTGTGTTGGCTAGCACTAGCACTAGCGGTGCTGCTTCAACTACAAATTCTGTTTGGTTTTCTTCAAGACTAGAGGGCACTGTGGCATGTGGTGGATCAGTTAATCGGACAGTTGGGGCTTCTGATGGCAAGTTGTTAGTAATATGGCCAGAAGTTTGTGGGCATTCTGCATGAGTTACTCCTGGAGGGGTAGCATCTGGTGTTACCCTGGGTTCATTATCTTTCTTTGGGGAATCACGGCCTTTATTAACATTACTTAAGACATTACCTATTGCATCTGCTAGGACATTTTGTGTACTTCCAAGTTTCTTTATCTCTGCAGAAAGTTTATCAATCTTACTGATAAGTGGCTTAATAATTGTCTGAATTTTTATTTCTAACAGCTCCGCTATTTTAGACATTAAATCCTCGTCTAATGTGTCCCTCGAGTTATTTTCCTCATTATTCTGGCAGGTACTTTTTAACTTTGGTGATGATGTGACCTTGTTTTTTCCAGAACGTGCCCCCCCACGTTTGCTTTGCAATCTGCGACAGGCTCTAATTGCCCTTGAGGTCTGTTTAGCTGGTGGATCGTCCTCCACGTCTTCTTTTCCATCATTTCCTTCAACCTCAATGACAACCTGTGCATCTGAGTCATTATCCACATGTTGTTCAATGTCCCCCACGTTCACTGTACTGACATCAATGTTGACAGTTACTGGGGAAACTGGTGCATGGGGAACGTTGTTGGAATCTAGTAACAGAGACTCATTGATTTGCGAGGAGGTGGGTGGGCTCATGGGAGGAAGGATAGGTGATTGGGACAGACCTAACGATTGTCTGCGTTCGCTGTTTATTTTGCTGACCACTTGAACAAGGTAGTTTTCCATAGTGTTCTTTGGTGTTTCGGATGCCGTGTGAGGATTTCTTTTGCGCATAATTATGCGAAGGTGTGTGATAGTCTTACACCCACAGCTCAATACAATAACAAAATATAACTCCCAAGGTTAAAACAAAAGTCTTACTTCAGAACTTGTGCAGTTATCCAGCTGACTCCTTTCCAGATCCGTCAGTGTGTTTGTCTGTTGTTGGCGTTTCCACGTGGGCCCCCTCCTTATCCCGGGCTCCTGGGCGATTCGATAGAAGCTATATAGCCTGCTTACCAACCCCCATCTGGATAGCTAGGGCTCAGGAGGCGGTCAACTAGCGTCTGAAACACCACTACTCAAAATAGGCAATCCTGCAGGTAAGTCCCTGGTGCACAGCGAAGATGATTGTAGTGGGGTGGCCTAGCCTGGCCTCCTCGTGCCGATGAGGGCCGTAGAGGGCCCGCCCTTTGCCCGGGCTTCGTCCCGGGCGTCCCGCTCGCGTCCCGCGACGCGGGTCTGCTCCTCCCTTTATCCTGCTGTCTGCGCTTTGCTGGCGCGTTTCTCGTCACTTCCGCGCGCCGCCGCGATGCCTGCCGGGAGTTGTAGTCCTCCCGGAGCGGCGGCGCGGTTCCCAATGCGCAGTTTGGACTCTCGGCGGTGGCGGCTTGGGCGTCGGCTCAGGCGAGTTGTTTTGTGGCCTGGAATGACTCTCGGCGGTGGCGGCAGGTAAGTAGGTCTCCCCCCGCTCTGCCGTTCTGCTCCTCCCTTTATCCTGCTGTCTGCGCTCTGCTGGCGCGTTTCTCGTCACTTCCGCGCGCCGCCGCGATGCCTGCCGGGAGTTGTAGTCCTCCCGGAGCGGCGGCGCGGTTCCCAATGCGCAGTTTGGACTCTCGGCGGTGGCGGCTTGGGCGTCGGCTCAGGCGAGTTGTTTTGTGGCCTGGAATGACTCTCGGCGGTGGCGGCAGGTAAGTAAGTCTCCCCCCGCTCTGCTCCTCCCTTTATCCTGCTGTCTGCGCTCTGCTGGCGCGTTTCTCGTCACTTCCGCGCGCCGCTGCGATGCCTGCCGGGAGTTGTAGTCCTCCCGGAGCGGCGGCGCGGTTCCCAATGCGCAGTTTGGACTCTCGGCGGTGGCGGCTTGGGCGTCGGCTCAGGCGAGTTGTTTTGTGGCCTGGAATGACTCTCGGCGGTGGCGGCAGGTAAGTAGGTCCCTGTTCCATTCCTGCAACAGTCCTCTCATGTAACGTAACTAGTTCTATTGTACAGCACTCTGACATCTTTAGGTAAAGTCTGCGCTTTATAAAAATGCATAAAATAAAATAAATAAAAGTAATGTATTACCTTCCATGGTGCAACTGTCCCAGAATCAGTGATCATTTCTTTTTGTTTTTCATGACTACTTGTTGGCGATTTTGCATGTATGTCCCTCCTCCCATCCTAATGCAAAGCGCTCTGATATCCCTTGGGATCTTGTTCGCGCTATATAACTTTATAAATAAATAAACTTTGGGTTCCTACAGCCTGCTCCGACAGGCTTGTTATGAACTTCCGAGCACCTATTACAGAAACATGGCGTCTGCGAGCTCCCACTTCCGGTCTGAGACGCACCTACAGTCAGCGCTCTAGCGTTTTCGTCGAATCCCTTGCCGTATCTTCTGACGGCAAGGACTTAGGACACCTGAGCGCGCGAGGAAAGAGCTCGCGCCCCGCGGCCGGAAGCACGCGCCCGTGAGTGACCGCTACGGAGGAAAAGGCACCTCACGCGCACGCTCCACCCGGAAGAGGGCGGGGCTTTGACACTCATTGGCCCCGCCCAGCCCGGTCCGCCATTGCTGCGGCGCTCCAGATTGTAAACACTGAGGCTGTGAGTGGGAAGGAGAACGACAGAGGTAGGAAGACGGGAGAGGCAAGCGGCGATCCCTGGGGAGGCGAGGGAGCGGACTGAAGGGCTGCGGGGGAGGGGGGCTGCGCCGCCACCCCAAACAGTGCCGACTTTATAAAAACTTCAAGTCCCACAATGCACCGGTGCACTAGCTCTTGTACCCATGTCTAAGGGCAGACTCTGGGAACAGCCTATGACGGGCTGCCAGAGCCAGGAGAAGCCTGTCCTCTCGAGGGCTGCCTGAGCTCCAGTCACTGCCTGTGGGTACAAACCTGAGCCTGGGGGGTTTCATGGGGAGGCTTCTACATACATGGAAGAGTTAATGTGCGCATGCTCGCCCGGAGGCTGCTCCATGCTCCAAGAGCCATGGCTGAATGCATGAATTCATCTCGTCCTTAGGACTTGGCTTGGGCCGCATTTCATTCCATTGTTTTTTTGCTCACTGTGCTACCACACACAGGGATGGCTCATACGAGCCTCTGGTCTTGACATGAAAGCAGGCAGCTGTCAAAGTAAAGTGTTAGCTCTCGAAAGAGTCCCTGTGTGTTTGCAGACTCCCCCAAAGGACGCCCCTGGGAGGTACCTGGAACCCGAGTGTTGTGGTAATGCTCCTTCGCTGTGTTGTTTATTAGCTGTACAGTGGGTCTGCTTACAAGTGCCCTAGCAGGACAGGTGCTGTTCAATTCACCCGATAAAATCCGACACCTTGAGGTTCAGAGTTTATCAAAAGTGATGAATAGCGCACATGACAAGCATTTTCCATTTAATGGGGATCATCAGGCAAATGTACAGATTTTTGCACCACAATCTGCATGTCTCAGTAATTGCATCGCAGGCCTCGAAAAATCTACTCGCCCACTCGCAACGGCAAGTAAGATTTTATCAGGTCAAGCTCCATTTACTAAGACCTACTGAACGGTCTGCTCATTCAGGAAGCGAATGAGCAATAAAGATGCCTTTAAATCTTGTTTTATTCTTGACATATTTGCTGTCTGTTCAAGGCCTTTTTACAACGCGATGCTTATCTTATCTGGAAAATGGTGTTTACGTTTCTTTCTTTTACTGTAGTTGGAGGATTTTGTTAAGAAAGCCGTCCGATGATCGTTGTGAAATAAAAATCGGTAGGATGTCAGTTGCTTTTCCCTAACACTAAACAGCTTGCAAATGAATAATACTCATATTTCAAAATATATCAGGATTTACGAAAGCACATTTTGTTATGTAATTCAGAAGTATGATTCTAACAAAGCTTTCAATAGTAGCAAAATCAACAGAACACGTTTCTCGGTAATGTGTCAATGGCAAATATTTGCAGAAACTTGATTTCCAAACACTATATAGTTTTATGAGTCAAGCCCCGTGTTCTGATTGAAAATGACTGTGCTACCTACCCCTTCATGCTTTAGTTATGTATCTACTAGCAGCCCGTCCCGACCTCGTCCAGGAGCAACAGGCTTCCCCGACCCCCGCCCGTCCCGACATTGTCCAGCAGCCCGGGCCCCCTCCCGGCCTGTCCCCCGCCTGCCCCGACATGGGTCCCCTTACCTCAGCTGCCGCTCCTCCCGCCTATACGCTGCTCGCACCGCCGCTGGCTTGTCCGCTGCTCCTCACGTCACCGCTCCTCCCCGCGCCATGTCCGCCACTCCCTTACCTCAGCTGCCGCTCCTCCAGCCTGTCCGCTGCTCGCTCCCCCGCTGGCCTGTCCGCTGCTCCTCACGTCACCGCTCCTCCCCCGCGCCATGTCTGCCGCTCCTTGTCGCACTCCTAGACGCCGCTCCTCCCCGCGCTCCTGACGTGAGCACGCACGTCGCGTCCGGCGCTACTTCGAAGGGACTACTTTTTTTATTACTGTACATTTTTTAAATAATGTTTTATATTACATTTATATAGCCTATAACCATCTACACACCCTGACGATTCCAACGGTGTATCAGGTGTGTGGATTGGCGCTGTGGTTCCCGAGTTTACCCGCCTCAAAGGCTGAAAGTTCTTCCTTTATTATAGTAGTATAGATTAAGAGGGATAGGTTTTAAACATGATTTGATAAACATTTTAGCCCCTTCCCTGCTGACAGTGCTGTTAATTAACTAGGAGGCAAGTCAGGGGTCATGTGAATGCTATGTTGGCTAGATTTGTTTAAATCAGCCAGTGTTTTTTATACAGCAGAACTCACTTATTCGAAGGTGATCTCATATGCAATAATGAAGAAATTGTCAGCTCAGTGAATTAAAATATTTCCATAATTTGAAGCAAGTTTATGGGTCAAGAGCATTACAGTTGGGTCGAGTAGATTATTAAAGTCACTAGACCTTCAGGTCTGGTAACATTTTAATGATTTTTCAAGTCCTGCTGGGGCATGTGCTCTGGTTAAATCATGTTAGTTTGACCTGCTGAAATGAATGGAGGTTGCACGCTTTATTGTACCTGGTAATTACTTGGTCAACTATACATACACCTAATAACTTATAATTGAGATCAGTGTGCAAACAGGTGTTTGCGCAGGGATCACAAATTGCCAGGGCACTTGTAATCATTAACGCATAATCTTGGTAATCCATAATCATCCAAGCGCTCTGATATCCTTCGGGATCTTGTTCACGCTAAAACTTTATAAATAAATACATGATTCAAGTAGTACTTTGATCGAATTGAGAATTCACAGGTTATGTCATTCTCACCATCTGAATTTTTAGTGCATATTATGGCACTTTACTCATTACTAATTGAGGTGGGAGGCAACACAAAATACTTTTTTAAGTTTTTGAGGTCTTTGTCTTGAGTCTTTTTTTGTATCAGGCTGAGTGGGGGATTTGCTCTCTTCATGTCTATATGTGTGTGACTTGTAAATTTCTGTTCTTGGTGTACTCTGGTTATTGTTTAACTTCTCCCACTTTGTAGCAGCCATTAGAATTAGCACTTGTCAGAACTGGCCCAGCTAATCAACAGTAACATCATGGCGTCTTTTTCTGGTAGAAATGCTGAAGAGATCACTTTTTGTTGTGTATTGGAGAAGGCTGAATTTCAAAAGTCATGGCCCCTGTCTGGATGATAACATTTGCCTTTCTTCTTCGTTTTTTTCTGTATATGGGGAGAGATGTGCAATGGGACTGGATACAAGCCGCTTGTTTCACCATGGACAGCAACAAACACCCATTAGTCTGGAAGGGCTGTTAAAGGGACTCTGTTCCGCGTGGAACAAATCCTGTTACCTTAGCTTCATGAAAAGGCACCAAATGTGCAAACCTAACCACCAATCATGTTTCTTCCCTTAATAGTGTGTATCGTTTCTTCTACCACCCAGTGTAAAAAAAATCATAATGGTTCCCCGGAATGAAAACATGTTTTCACAATTGTCTAGAATGAGCGGCTCTAAACCGACTTAATACTTGAGCTTTGCAGTTATGATCAGTTATCCCTTTAAACATTGCTATCAAATACCTGTTATCTAATACGCTATGGGCAGCTTGATCTTTCTAAAGTTTAAAACTATCCACAGGGTTATACTTTATTAGACAAGGTGGGAAGGGGTGGGCTGTGAGGGTTATGTGGAGTCCCTGTCTCTTTCATTCCTAATCCCTGTCATTATATAAGTGACAAAAGATGTTACTGATTTTTTTTTTCCTTTTTCCCAAGACCTTTATTGCACATGTTGTATTTGACACCGCGCGTAGCCTACAACCTCTTTGGGCCGGCTGCATTAGGTGGAATCTGTACGCATAGTTAGTAGGATAACACAGCCTTTGTAGCCGACAACCCTGGGGTCCGGCGGAGTGGTAGGATAAAACCTGTATACATCATACCTAGGGCAACTCGGGTAACAGTCAGGTCTATGATTTTTTCGTACTTTTTATGTGGTAGTGAATCTCCGGTGTCATGGATATGCTGTTAGCAATCCATGAACATCTATGGTTAGTATCCATTGGCAACATTGAACAGTGGGATCAGGGATATAAGAAGCACAGGTCTGTCGCATGTGATGCTGCGATATGACAAACAGTTGGATCAATGGTGTGTTGTACCATGGCATAGGAGTAGTCCCATTCGGCGGTGGTAAGTGGAAGTGGCCGTCATAGCCGTGTCCCGCACGCCAGGTGTCTCAGCGTGTGTGCCATTCTCTTGTAGTGGTAATGTTGCTATGGTGGTGAGGGATATAGGTCGTAGTGTAGGACCACTGGTATACGATCGGAGAGCGCGTCCCTCTGTCACGCCTCTCAAGTTATGTGTGACGTGCCTCATCATGTGAATGAAGTGAAGTTAGTAAGTGTCAGCGGAGTTGTAGGTGTCAGCATCACGTGCTTGTTACTGAACGTCTAATCAGGTATGGTAAAGGTCCTGGTTTGTAAAATAGAACTAATGTGGAAACTGAAACTTGAACCTTGACAAGGGGAGACTGGGAGAGAAGGGCTGTTAAGGGGTAGGGTGTCTGTGTGAGAGCGGGGGGGGGGGGAGTTGCAGCAATAGGTGGAATCTGGTAATGTGGGGTCAGGGTGAGGTGAGAGAGCAGCGGGGGCGCAAGGGGGAGCCATCACAAGGGCGTCCTTGCGGTGTCTCCAGGGTGGGACAGTCGTGTCTGTTCACGCACAAGGAGTGGGATATGGCTCCGTCACTCGGGGGATGGAAGGATTGTGAAACTGCGCGATCGAGTTGGGTGTGGAATGGAGCATCGGTGGTACCATACACGTTCGCGGAGTATAGGTGTTCTACAGTTATGAGCGGTGTGGTATGGGCTACTCCTTTAGAAGGAAGAAAACGGAGGGGGGGGGAACGGGCACTAGAGTATATTCAGTGTCTCATGCTTGTGAGATAGTTCAGGTGTGGGCTTCTTCAGGTGACCCCTCTGTCCAGGCATGTCTGCTGTAAGGACTTCAGTACGTCATCCCAGAGCTGGGCAATGGGGAATTTCCTAAGTCCCGCTGTTTCCTCTCTATGTAAAACTGTGCTCTCTGAGCGTGCCCAGTTAGTGAAAGAGGCGAGCCAATGTCGGATATGTGGGGGAGTGCTGGCCTTCCAATGTTTAGTGAGTAGGCGTTTGGCTGTGATAAGTCCCAAGTCCCAAAACCTGGCCGGTACCTTATTCAGTTTGGTGCGTTTATATAGGCCTAGGATGCAGGCTTCCCACATGTGCGGTACATTTTCGTCAGTACAGAGCGTTAGTAGCGTCACAATCTCGTCCCAGTATGTCTGGATATTGGGGCATAGCCAGATCATATGTAAGAAGTCTGCCCCAACCAGGGAGCAGCACTGGCATGCTGTATTTGTGATTGAGAAATATCTGTTTATTTTGTCGGGTGATAAATAAGTGCGATGCAGTATGTAGAATTGGATGACCTTGAAGCGAGGGTTGCATGGGATATTAGTCGGGCCAGCCAGTACCATTGCCCATTCCTTGTCGGTCCAGTCTCTCCCTCTATCCGTCGCCCACTTTTCCCTCAGCGGCAGGGTAGATTGTTGTGTATGGGTCAGGAGGGCCTGCGCCAGCCAGTGTATTACATGGGAGCCATTGCCCATGACATGCAGATATTGCATGAAGTGGTGCATTGGTGGGTCTCCAGATATGTCACCCCAGGCTGTTGTCAGTGCGTGTAATAGGAATTGCCCAGCTGGTAGGCCCGTGTCCGCAGCGAGGTCCGCAAAGGGCAGCAGGGCACCTTCCGCATATAGGTCTCCCAGTGTCTCTACACCTGCTTGTGTCCAGCTGTCTAGTGTCACATAAGATGTCACCGATGGCCCATTACAGAATGGCTTACCATCTCTTTACTTTTTCAATAAAAGCAAAGAACTGTTTTCAGCATGATGCTGCTCTTGGCCTGTGACTGGCGCCCTCCTGAGAGCAGTTCCGTTCCTCCGGTGTGGGCCTGTCTCCCAGTTTGAAGACCTCTGGTCTGGGTCTTCCGTGTGTTTGTTAGATTATCAGTTTATTTTATTAATTTATTGCAAGTAGTAGACCAGTTCCTTTACCTGGACCTTGATGTCTACAGTTACTTTCTGCAGGGAAATTCGGAAATCTTATTAACAGAAGCGTCTGTGATGTGTCTGTACTCTTTCGTTTACTTAATTCACCTCCTTTGAATCTATTGTAATGACCTTCTTTGGCACTCGCGGGGCTTTAAAACTTAAGTTAGCACATTGTCCAGTGAGTATTAGCTTTTGATGATTGTTATACTAGTTAATCTGATAACTCTTTGGCTTTCTCCCAGAAGTACAAGACTATGAGGCTGCTGATACCCTTAAGATGAGAAGCTCACTAGTTCATCCTCTAAAGGGGTGTTTTTCAAACTTGTGATCCACCGTCCCCCGTTAGTAAAACATTTTTCATGGCCCCACGTTGCATAAAGTAACAACTCATATCTGATCACAATTTGTATGTGAAGTATTATCTATTGTGCGCATGCTTGAACATTGTAGTGAGGCTTTTGGACATATCCTTAAAGAAATGTGGTCACAAACTGATGTTCAAAAGTGCTTTTCAAGAAATGTTCACACTAAATACATTGAGGGTAAAATACTGAGCACAAGCAAGACATTTTCAGGGGCGATTTTTGATTGACATTCCTATTGTACTAGTGGCCACCACCCTTTATCAGTTAACATGTTATGGAATTCAAAACCATTACGCATGCCTGTAAATCCTATGAATATTGTGTTATCTAACAATAACGGTGTTAAGATGCACTGGCAAGGAATATATGATTATTTGTTCTTGAAGGACTTAATTGAGACAAATTACCATGCATTGGCAATGTGCTTCACAGAAGGGTCCGGTGTTATGGAGATTTGGGGAGTGTTTGATGTCATATTTTAACCCGTAGAAAGTCCATCCTGGCTGGTTTGATCTGGCCAGCTCTCAAGAGAACAAAGCTACGACTAGGCCAGACAGGTGACCCCTATTAATTGATGCCCTTATTAAGTCTGGGTCATTTCAGCCTCTGACATTTTGAACAGGGGTGTGGAATTTAATAAAATATCCACTTTTCCATGGGGCAGGTTGCTTCATAAATTTACTTGTCCTGGAACAAAATCCACTTGTTCCTTTGATGCCATGTAGTGCGGTGACAAATTATGTCAGCAATCTCATTATATAAGAGCTCTGATATAAGCCTCTCTGATTATGCCAGTGCACATACCATAGTAGTGTTTGAATACTTACAATGCCCTTATGTTGCTGCTTTTCCTCAGATCTGCATACTGGGGCTGAAGGTAGTCGTAAGCAATAGTTCCAGGGTTTGAATGCCCTTTTGAGTCTGTGCAAATCTACAAAATTATAAGGTTTTTAAGGGTTTTCAACAACTCTTCTCTAATAATTTCCTATACTGAGAAATGTTGGAGATTTACTCCTGACAATGGCAGACGTAAACCTTCTTCCAGAGTTGGGGAAAAAAGTAGTTGGAGGAAAAGTGAACTTGCAAACACTTGATGTCTTTTAATTCCTATATGTCTACATATTGAAATTATCCACTTGGCCCATGCCCTATGATAAGGTTGACAAAAAAACACATGAGCTACAGTGGCTTCTTTAAAGATGGCAGGGGGAGGAGAGAAGGACAGCAGCACACGATGGAGATGAAGAAGAGGCCTTAGAAAGGATGGAGGAAAAGAGGATGCAGTAGGAAGGAAGGGAAGAGAGGGTGAACTAAGAGAAAGGAAATGGAGGGAAATGAAGGAATGAGGTCAAAGAGGAGGCATAAACAGAGAAGCGAGGATGTCATTTTGGGAATGAAAAGTGAGGGAAGATGTGTTGTGTTAGTTAAATGCCTACTATTTAATTGGAGAATCTGGGGTTTTACCCGTGATTCATGATTAGACCAATGTCTGATATTGACCAAATTACGTTCTCTCTTTGATGCCTCTCTTCCAAATTCAGGAACAGTTAGGGTAAGATATTATTCACTAATTTAAAACAAAATGTGTTGGAGAACAAAGGGGTAAAATGTTGGGCACAATTTCGTATTCTTAAGCATATTAATGTACGATTATTCTACTTTTCTAAATTCTACAGTAAAATTCCACTCCCCGTTAGTTTAGTGTAAAATGTGAAGTATCATGTCTGCACTGGCCAATAGACGGGCCCAGAGCAGTGCCCAGCCCCCCCACTCATGCTAATCCGAGGCCTGGCTTGTGGTGCAGGTTTTACCTGTATCGTCAGTGGCTCGTGGAACAGGTCTCACTTGTAGGTCAGCCTGCCCCTGACCCCACTGTTTTTAGTGTGAAAGGAGTTTCCCAGACAGCAGGGCGGCTAGATATATATATATATATATATATAATCGCGCACCGCAGGCTTCTATATTTAGTAACCAGGACACTGTTTTGAACCAGCAGTGCCATTTCTTGATTCCTCGAAGTCCTAAAGAATTGGAATTCTTAGTTTCCATATAGGAATGTAGTTTATTGGTAGTGCTCCAAAACATGCCGAATGGAATGCTACATAACAAGAGTTAAATATATGTTTAATGGAAAAAATAACACTTTCAAAGGGAGATAAACCCATAAAAATGGTTTAGGAATACACCATAGTGCTATACAAAAACGAATCCTTTAAACTATGAAATCCTTTATCTATGTTCACCAAAACCTATATATATGTCACACTTATGCATCTCATGAGGCTTATCAACATTTGGTGAATGATGGTCAGATATTTATTTCCATTGTTTAGGGAAAAAATGAATTCGAATTCCCCACAGAAAGTCTAAGATGCTCTAGGCTGTAATGTCTCTGAAGGAGGCTAAATAATGGGTAACTACTTATTATGAGTTAATGTAGGGGTGTACAGATTTGCAAAGCATAGTGCTTGGCATATTTTTAAAATACCCCAACTTCAGAAAGTGCTAAACTAGCACCGTTTTGTACTTTATTTTAACAAAGACCATGAAAAAGGGCCATGTGCAGTTACAGGTAGATTTTTCATCTTGTGTTTCTGCTGGCTTTAGAACTGCTGTTAACCAGTGGTAACGTGTCTGTGCTCCTCTTATAAACATGGGTGAATTGCTGTGCTCCTAATTGGTACTCAAAACTTACCTACAAGTCCCTATTAAAAGGTACAAAATGTGCCAAAACCTGGAAGTTAAATGCCATTAATGGACTGACTGTAGCACCTATTGTGCCATCCTCTACATTGGGAATGCAAACATGGCTTCAGGTCTATCCGGTGTAATCGGACTGTAGAAGTGTAAAAACTGAAAATTAATCTGTCAAAATAAACCCTTTTCGAGGGACAAAACATCCCGTTTACACATTGATGTCACCTCTATGGAGACCTTGCAGCCCACAAGCCAGGGTGCGTAGTATTTAAAAGAACATGTTGATGTGTAATGTTAAAGTCACCGCTGTGAATAGCGCCCAAAAACTGGTTTTCTCTGTGGCCTGCCCAACTGTCCTTTGAGTGCAGCTTAAAATCCTTATACTGTACATTGGGAATGGGAGTAGCTTGAAAAATAATTAAAGATTTTTTTAATAGTATTAATTTTGAATTCTGTTTTTTTTAATAAATATTATGGGAGAGTAACTATTAGAATTTTACCTATTTCCTGCCTGAAGCTCCTTGCGGATAATTTGCATTGCTTCTCCAGTATCTCCCAGTCTGTACTTGGCCTAAATATTGTACAAAATTTCTCCCAGAAGCTACACAATAAAGTCACTGGGATGGACAGATCAACATGCAGGGTCAGGAGGGACTGTGAACATCTTTTTTAATATTACTGTGTCAAATCATGCTTGACTGGTCTTCTGGGTTCACACCTAACACTAGGGGTACAATTGAAACGGAGGTAACGGGATGCCAAGACAGTTCTTGGTATTCACTGCCCAGTTGCTGAAGAGTCCCACTTTTGTCCTACCAGACCTCTGTCTCTGGGTTTTACATATACTACATAGGGCATAATTACAAGTAAAGGAACGGGGTGCCAAGACAGTTCTTGTGTTTCCACTATCAGATTGCTGACGAATCCTGCTTTTGTCCTACCAGACGTTTGTCTCTGGGTTTGTCGTGGGTACAGTGGCTGCCTTAAAATGCATTTTAGTGTTAAATGTGGGAGCACACTATGATTACCGTAGAACACTCTTGATATACACCCAATCCCTACGAGTTCAAGTTGAGTGCGGCTGAAGATTTTCACCGTCTTGAAAATGCCCAAAGTGGGTGTAGTTGACCCTGGAAACTACAACCCCATGGATTAAGGCGTGTCCCTGAGGCATTTCCTTCTACTAGCTTGTGCCAGGCATAAATGTGGAACCTCCAGTCACCCGACTTTAGAACACTGCTGGACCGGAGGAAGAACAGAATTTGACTGTACCTGCTGTCTGTAAACCGAGAGGAGCCCCGAGGACTGGACCCACTTCCTTTTGGACCCAGGAAAAAGAAGTGGGCTTACCGGGTCATAAGGCAGCTCTCCTGTTCAAGTTACAGGAATACAAAAAGCTACAAGAGACCTTTCTTACAACTGCCCTGCTGATCAGTGGCAACTGGATCTGAACTCGACCCTGCTGTTGGCCTCTGACTCCCCTAAGGTCCTGGGGTCCTTTATAAGTGTACTCTTGTGGTAGATTGGGACTTAAAGGACTAGGTAAAATCTTTGACCAGGGCAAACCTGATTTTTGTATTTGACCCGCACTCCATAGCGTCCAGCCTCACGTTGTACATAGATCCCGATTTATCGCAACCATTGACTATCATTGGCACTGTGTGCTTCTTGATGCTAGTCCTACTTAAATCTTTTATTACATTTTACTCTATTTTTTATTTGGTTTGGGATTTTTATAGTGTTGCATTTTGACTTTATACTATTTTCTAAATATTGATAAGTCACCCCTATGGAGGCCTTGTTGCCCACAAGCCAGAGTGCATGGTATTTAAATGTAGAATATGTAGAAATTTAATGTGAAGGTCCTTACAGTGAATAGTGTACAAATGTTGCTTTTCTCTGTGATGGGCCTAACTGTCCTTTGCAGTAAGACCGGGTACAGCTTAAATCTGAATACTGTACCTCGGCCATGGGATTAGCTAGAAAAATAATTAAACATCTTTTTTAATAGCTATTGAAAATCCAATTCAATGGTCAAGTCTGTTTTTTAATAAATATTAAGGAAAGGTAGGTTTTAGAAATATACCTATTCCCCGCACGAACTTTCAGGAAGATACTGCATAAATGCTTGAAAGATTGCTCTAAAATAAGCCTGTCTGCTTTGTGCCACTGCTACCAGGGACTTCAGCTTCAGTATATTAAGTGACTTTGAGGGTTCATGCTGACTAGGGTTGTGGTTATTCCTTGAGTTGCGTAGTCAACCACCCTAAATGATGAATCAATTCCTTACAG
This sequence comes from Lissotriton vulgaris, assembly GCF_964263255.1. Classification (NCBI taxonomy): domain Eukaryota; kingdom Metazoa; phylum Chordata; class Amphibia; order Caudata; family Salamandridae; genus Lissotriton; species Lissotriton vulgaris. The sequence goes on along the minus strand of NC_141700.1, from coordinate 799,168,135 downwards.
ATATTTATTTGTTTTGCTTCCTGCGCATGCCAAATAGTACGTATCTAAAGCAGCATGTCTCTGTAAGAATGTATTGATTTTTGCCCACCGACAGCGCATTTTCATGGAGCAACCGCGGCCCTCCCAGACCTAGAATCCAGAAGCCGACCTCATAGTTTGTATTATGTGCTTGATGAAACCAGACACACAGATGAATACATTTTTGTGTACATAGGACAGACTGTAAACGCTCCACAGTGTGTATGTTACGTGTGTTGTAAGTACACACATAGGGTCTTATTCGCAAACATGCTTGCACACTCCGATTCAACTGAAGTCACAAATAGACTATTGTGAATGACAGAGGTTGGTTTGGCAGAATTATACCCACACAAATGAAGGTTGTGAACATGAACTTTCTACTGTAGGGCTGAGGGTAGGCCTCTGGGTGCACCAGGGGTGAACTTTATGCTGTACCTTGGGAATGGTACACATTTGGAAAATAGACTTTTTAAAAATAGTTATTAAAAATTCATGTCAGTGGTGAGGTCGGGTTTTTAATAAATAGTAAGGAATCGTAACTTTTTTAAAGTTAGAATCTGCCTGTATGAAGGCCCTGAAGGCTATTGCATACATTTTTCAGCTTCCCTCAGTCTTTTCTTGGCCTGAATAAAGTGTGATTAATAGGTTGACCAGAAGGAGCAGGGCTGACTCCTTTGAGCTCAGCAGAAGGGTTGGGTCTGTTAGCATCCTTTTCATCCTTGGTATCAAATCCCGCTTCAGTGTAAAAAAGTTAGAACAGCTACAAACTTGCGACTTTGTGGGCAGCCACAAACCACTACCCTGGTACTTTCTGCCTTCAGGAAATGCACACATTTTCTGCCAAGGGCAGAAAGGAGTGCATTGTTGGCATGCAATGGGGAGGTACACTCCAGTATTTAATGCTGTGCAGGGAAAGCATTTCTTCTCATTGGTAAGTATTTTCCCTGTGGAGAAAGTAAACGAAAAGGGAAAGTTAACATTTTCTCTATATTGTTTACGGGGACGTTTTGTCCTGGTGAGAATGGCGCCCGTGTAAGTTTTACACATAGCGTTCTGTTGGAACTTATGACTGTCCTCGTTTTCCAGAAGTGCCAGTGTCCCATGAAATTTTGGCATTTTGCCCCAAATGTATTAGTTTGATATTTGTTTGTCAATCTGGCAAAACTGCCTAAAAAAAGGTCTCTCTCTGTTTTTAAAGATGCGCAGTGTATCCACAGACTGACTGCTGCCCATGCACTATTTGTATCCTGCGCTCAGACGCACATTGTGACCAGCTGGTGGCATTTGTAATCTATGCTTACTTTATGCAGGCGCGGTCTATGCACTTTACTGTTTCTAATCTGGTGCAGCTTATGAGGACAAAGTCTCTGTACACTGCACGGTGATAGCAGTTCTCGTTTCTGTTGATTGAGAGTGTATTGTGCAGCCAAGAGTCTTTCGATTCTATGTGAATCTGGGTGCGGTCCCCGAATGTAGGCAGTAAGAACGTGCTATGAGAGTGCTGTTAACACCCATAGGATAAAAGCTGTAGCAGGTGTGGAAGATAACCCAGTACATTCTAAGCCAGGATGACCAACATGGGTACAAAATCCAGGCCATATGTTTCTGGACAAGCCCACAATGCGTCACCGAGTTCCATTTGGACCAATTGTACATAAATGTATTCCAGGTGAATATCTCGAATGCTGTCCCTCCTGTTGTAATGTTGGACGCTCCTTCTCCAAGAGAACTTTGCTGTTCCGGTCAGTGCTGTCCAGCAAGGCTACCAGTTGCCGCTCTCCTTACCTGGCTTTTAATGTGGTAAATGCCTACGGGTAGTCACGTTTTAGTGTGATCGAATCCTACCATGGAAAGGTGGCTGGAATATGTGTCTTTGTGAACCTGCTCAATGTGGCAGCATGACTGTCTCTCAATGCTGACAACCTCTACTCCCTGTGTCGCCCTCAGTGTGTCAGATGGTGGTGGTGGTGGTGGTGGTGGTAGTAGGTGCAATATTTCACTAATTACTAATCTGAAAATCACTGCAGAAACATCAGAACAGGCTTTCCTAGTGTCGTGGGCAAATTGCTAGTATTTCGGCACCTGCCCCTGGAACCTGCCATGTGTTGCAGAATCCGCCTAGATGGCTTACCAAGTAGCAGAGAGAGCAGCAATATTCAGATGTGTAGTCGGGAGTGGGTGATCCAGCACTCACCTTGAACATAGCATATGCTCTCCCCCTGGCAGATTCCTGGGACACTCATTAGGTACAGATTTTCTGGATTAGCCTGGCTTAGGAGTCCAGGTGCTCCCTTGGAGCTGGGTGTGCGCATGATTGTATCCAAGAGAACTCCCCCGATGGTCTCCATCTCCCCAGGTGGAAAAGATGATCTTGAGTAATCTCGAATGATGCTTGTATCCTACAGCTCTCCCTACAAATTGTATCTTTAATCCCAGATTCACCAGCAGCCATCTTCTTGCTCCTCCACGTACTATTCCCTATTCCTCATCTCCCGGGCCATTCATCTGGCTGTGTGTAGGAAGGGGGAGACGACGGACATTAATGTCCCCCACCAACATTTGAAATGGAGAGTGGAACTGCAGACCACGTAGGTGGGGGTCTGAGATTTAAGACGTGTTGTTCTTCGTAAGATAAAGGACAGTCTTTGGAAGGGGAACTTTAGGCATGTTTTCAATATGTTCCCCCAAGACCCTTCTGTTGCATTGTATTCTAGGCACAGGAAAGTCTGCTTTTTGGAAATGACTGTAGCAGCTTCTCAGGTGCTTCCAGAGCTATTTTCTCCACAAACGACCCGGGAATGTTATGTCCAGCTCCATCCTCGAGGGCCGGAGATATACATGTGAAATTCCCAATTAGTACATAAATGTATTATTTTCATAGTCCAGGGGTGGTGTGGTTTGGTTTGGAGTCTGCATGCCACAAATTATATAAATAAAGCAAATGGTGGAAAACATGGCAAATTTGTAGCTCTTTGCTGAAGCCCTCCTCGGGAACATGGTGCTATCCCAAAAATAATTTAAAGGATGGATATAGGAGGCCTCAAATGTCCCTGGTCTGGGGGCACGGCTAGGATGATGGGGTATGTGCAGGTAAAAGGCCCCGGCTCAGCGGGCGCTGCTTCGTTTTCTGTGAAGGCTGCATGTGCTGTTCAAAACCATCTCTCTCTACCCGTCAGCTGGTTTTCAGACCAAGGCCCCATGAAGAAGTCTTGAAGCTCATTTTGCGCTTACTGACGGGCTCACAAGGTGGGTTGTGTGTTGTGCATCATGCTTCTATCTGGATCAGGGTAGCACTTCTGGTGCAAGAGCAAACACTGGAGCTGTCCCAGTTCAGAGGTCTTGAAAGCTGGGTGGTCGAACAATAAAACACTTGTTGTCCCTGTGGCCAAATAAGGCTCCCTTTGTAATAGTCATCGCAGAGTTTTGTTGGTAAAATGTTAAAGGTTTAGATTATGAGACCATAAAGGCAATAAACAATGATGGTTCCTGAATCCCTCCTCCGCTTTAAGACCCTTATGTGCTGCTGTTGTAAATTGCACTGTCTGTAGCTCCTTATAACTAAAATAAACTGCAGCTGTGTGCCATTGCACCTGTAGTCTCCTAGGCTATCGACCCCTGCTTCATTTCCCTGTGAGTCTCAGAATGTATGATATGCTGTTGCACACAAATGCATCCTTGAGTTGACATGCCTACACAGTTCTAGAAGTGAGTGAGCGCACCCAGGCCGGTGGGTGGCTCCGTCCAGAGCTCTTTACTCAGTTCTTTCAAAGAGCACCTTCAGTCGTCACCATAAATGCTCCCTCATCCATCGAGTGAGAGGCCAGTAAGGTCACCCTGAGCAGGCCTCCCTCTGCTAATCCGATTTCAAGTTGTAGAAAATTCTTTAGTCTTCAGTTCGTAGCTCTAAAAATATTTCTGCTTCCTTCCTGCCAATGCAGTTCCCCTTCGGTTTTCTGGGAGTTGATTCGAAGAATTTGGAGACCCCTGTCAAAAGGTTCTCTGTAGAAAGATATGAATCTAAGCTCATTCCTAGGATGTTGGTCTTAGCGGCAGTGACCAGTGTTGCTGTCTTCTGGAGTTCTCTGCGGACAGGGTTGTTGCAGTGTTCACTTCTTTTTGGACAGAAAGGCCCAGAGCTGCATGTGCAGTGCTTCATGAGACTTGTAAATTGATTGTGTCTCACGGTAGAAAGGTGTTTTGTGCCATGCTGGCTTTAAGGATTCAGTGCCTCCCCTCACATAGAGTATGATGTCTGGATAGTAAACCTGCAGTGTCCACTACCTATCAGAAAAGCAGTGTGTGGACTTGAGGGACACTGGGCTTCTCTGGAGAATTTGTGGGGAGTTGAGTCCTCCCTCCTAAACAGGGTAAGATGTGCTGTGTGTGGCCGGCTGGTCATTGCCTGAACCCACATTTATTGTCTGCTGTTCTAAGAGTGTACAGAGGATCAGTGAAACGAATTGCGGACGCTGCCAGTGTTCGAATCTGCATTTTGTGTGCAAGCAGTGACCGCTCCTCCGGTATGATGGTGGAGTGTCGCTCCACTGGTCAATTATCATTTTATTTTTCCTATCGCAGTCTCTGGCAGGGCAGGGCTGGCCAGAGCAGGGGGAAGAGTGGTTTGCAGTCCCTAATTGCTCATGAATGTTTAGCCGGCCCACGAGGGCCAGCCAAACAGTTATGCGCTCTTTGCAAGTTCCCCGCCAGGCTATAATGCACAGCCTGGTGAGGAACATGCACAGACTCCCTGTCCCCGTCAGCGCACCAATCCATGGAGCTCAGACTAATCACAAGGGGAGCCTGGATGCCCGGGTGCTTCCTGCTGCTGGCCGGGACAGGAGCCAGGAAGAAGGAAGCTGAAGAAGATTAGGACAGACGAGAGGCGGCGGGAAAACGTAAGTACTTTTCTAGTTTTTTTCCATTCCCTTCTGGCCTCCCGTCACTCCCGTCCAGTAGTAGCCGCTACTGCGTGCAAGTCATTTGAACGCTGAGCAGTGCCACAATTTGGCTTCACTCCGATACCGTTTATGGCTTTGTTGCTTATGTCCAGAACGAACATCCCCTGCAGCCATTATGGACCACCTTCTATTTGCCACCTTCCTGTGTGGTCCTTCAATCTTAATGCTTGGTCAACACCACCCAAGGTGGAGGATCTCGGGTTCCAAATCTTCCACAGGCTTTGCACCTTGTCTGTTTAACTGCAAGTGCTCTTAGTGTTTGCTCGACAAAGATGACGCATCTTGGAGCAAGATTTCAACCAACCGCCCTTGCTGAAAACTCAAACACACAAAACGCGATGGGAGGAGTAACTTGCAATAAGGCTAACCCCTGGCAATGGCTACGGGTAGCATTCCAACCCATCGTTCTTTTGTTCACCATAACAACTTAGTTTGATCCAGCTATATACAAATCAGTCTTGCCCCTGCGGGAACAGTCCAGCCCAGACTACCAGGGCAGGTCCTCCCTGAACCGGAACACAAGCATCCTAAGACTGGTTTCACCCTGATTGGGCTCTTCAGTCGGGTGTAAATTGGTTCCAGTGGCACAATGAGCATGGGATGCACTTCTGGGCATACCCTTGATCAATTATCATGTTACCCACCCATATGCAAATCATTCTGGACTCTTCTCCAAACGGAACAGTCCATCCTGAACTGCCAGGCCACGCCTTCCCTGAACCGAACCCTCGCTGAAGTCACTCTTGTCCTGAAAGGTTGCGTGTGACACGCCACTGGATGGCCAGCGGCGGCATCATGCACCATAAGGACTCCAGCCGGTCCCACAGAGTTGCCTCTTATGGTCGAGCAGCGTATCCAGCGTTTATGAGCGCAGAGGGGGCGTGGCCCTGAGTGCAGAGGGGGCGTGGCCCTGACATCGGCATTCACTGCTTTTCTTCATAGTTTTAACAACATGTTGTCGGGCAACCATGTGATCCAGAAGGAACCTGGCTGATATATGTACAGCAAAAGCAGCGGTTCATTTTGATTAAACAATTTTATAAAGTAAGCCCAAGTTATTAGTCACAGAGTCTAAATTAACCTTTTGTTAATTCAAAGACCAACAGAACAAAGTCCTGATAATTCAGGACCTCTGTGTGGCATTATTTATATGTTGTGTAACAGAAACCTGTCTTGAACATTGCTTTCTAGGTATAGGTAGCGGGTGGAGTGAATGCAGGACTAGAGCCATGTGTTCCTTTAGGTGAAAGCGGAGGAGTCTTGGCAGCAATTTGGATGAGTTGTGTTTTGCATATAATGAAGCTTGGGCTGTTGGCACAGTCAAGATTGGAGATCGCAAGTGTGAGGATGGCTTTCAGTTTCTGTTGGTGCCAAGGTATGGGAAGATGTGATCTATACTACTATAATAAAGGAAGAACTTTCAGCCTTTGAGGCGGGTAAACTCGGGAACCACAGCGCCAATCCGCACACCCGATACACCGTTGGAAATGTCAGGGTGTGTAGATGGTTATAGGCTATATAAATAAAAAATAAAAAACGTTATTTAAAAAATTTACAGTAAAAAAAAAGTAGTCCCTCCGAAGTAGCGCCGGCGCGACGTGCGTGCTCACGCCAGGAGCGCGGGGAGGAGCGGCGTCCAGGAGCACGACGAGCGGCGGACATGGTGCGTGGGAGGAGCGATGACGTGAGGAGCAGCGGACAGGCCAGCGGCGGTGCGAGCAGCGGACAGGTGGGGGATGAGCAGCGGCTGAGGTAAGGGGACCCATGTCGGGGCAGGCGGGGGACGGGCTAGGCGGGGGCCCGGGCTGCAGGAGAAAAGAGAATGATCCTGTGTTTTTATGGTGAAACAGCAATCATTAACACACCTCTAGGCCAAAAAGATTAGCTATGATGTAAGCTTTCCCAGCCAATTTACACTCTGTAGAACGGATTGGTCAGCTGTACACCTCTGCAAAGAAGAACAGACATATTTAATGCAGTATATCAGCAGCGGACAGGCGGGAGGAGCGGCGGCTGAGGTAAGGGGACTCATGTCCGGGCAGGCGGGGGTCGGGGCAGGCGGGGTTCAGGGCAGATGGAAGACGGGCAGGGCGGGGGCCCGGGCTGCTGGACAATGTCTGAGCGGGCGGGGGCGGGGAAGCCTGTTGCTCCCAGACAAGGTCGGGACGGGCTGCTATATAATATATTTATTGTGCTTACGACACTCTGTGTGATGTTGTTAATATGTGGTATCAAGGATGGGTCTGCATTCATGGTTAACTTTGGGTTTCTGACTTCCTTCTATTGTCCTGGACTTCATACGGCATTTGACTTGTATTTTTGCCATAGTCCATGGCTGATAAACTCTGTCTTTGTGGTATTGAGCTTTAGATGGTTATTCATCAGCCATGTGTTTTTTACCATGAAGAACGTCTTCAAGATTTGCGTTGTAGTGGTCTTCGGGCCATCCGTTTGTAGAATGATTTGCTTCTACGAGTAGAGTCTTGTTTAAATCTCTGCTACAGTACCACGCAGGCGTACTGTACAGTGCACTCTGGCAACCTGTACGTTGCACAACGCAATGGTGCGCTGTCTTACAGAGGCATAGTGCACAGCACAGTGGTGTGCAGCCACATACAGGCATAGTGTACAGTGCACAGTCGCACACAGGCACTGTTTACAGTGTTCAGCGCAATACTGCATAGTTGCGCACAGTACAGTGGTGTTGCATCGCATACAAGCATAGTGTACAGTGCCCAGCACAATGAATCACACACAGGTATTGAACGATTTAAAATGTTCTCTTTCGTTTCAACCTGTTCAGTTTTGTGCTGATTTACCCCCTACACCCCTCCATCAAGTTGTATTCCAAACCAACACTTCAGGTTTTAGTTTAAGAGCTGTGTAGTCTACTATTCACAAGCCAGGAAGTCCTTCCCTTTCAACTATAAGATACTACAGCAGAAAAGGAGTGCTTGGCTTGTAAATGTGCAATTACGGTGTTACTTGCTGGAGGTCACTCTGCCATACTGACTTCCCATGCTCCCCTTTTCTGGCTTCCCGTAAAGACTCTGAACTCAGGGTTTTGCAATGGTTTTTATTGTTTCAACTCTTTTTCATAGCCCGTCAAGCTGGTGCTTCCCTCACTTCTGCAGATTTGTTATGTCGTGGAGATCTACTCTGGCCTTGCCCTAAAGTCAAGCCCTTTATGTGGCATATGTCATCCATCTTATGATTGTGGGACTTCCCTAGAGCACTATTCCATGACTCATGTAGCCCCATCAAGGGAATAAACTAAAGATGTCTGGAATGCCTTTATTCTCCCATGCTTAAGGTGACTCTAGATTGTGTGATTACGAGAAGCGTCCCTACTTTCAGTGGAATAAAGTGTCCTGTAATTACCGCACCCCACCATTGGGTGTGGTAAAGCTATCAGCCAAGTCCATACCATCACTGCCTCATGCTTCCACATCCTGAAGATGCTGAGGAGGATTTTCAAATGGGTCCCAATCAGCATCTGAAAAATCGTCATGAATTTCCTTGTGGGAAGCAAGCCGCACTACGAGAACACCCTCTATCCTGGGATCAACAGAAAACTAATTTAAAGGCTGCAGACCATCCAGAATTTGGCCGCCAGAATCACTCTCAACCTCCCACTCCGCACTCGCATCACACCACACCTGAAAGAGCTCCACTGGCTCCCCACACACAGACCAGCTCAATTCAAACATCTCATCCACTCTTTCAAGGTCCAGTATACTGCCACAGTCGCATCTGCTTTCACAAACCTTCCAGACAGCTCCGTTCATCCGGGCTCTTACTTGCATGCATTCAAAAAACCAGCTCAGGCAGTTGAGCCTTCTCCTACACCAGTGCTAATACGTGGGGCAGACTTCTGCTACACGTAAGATTCCCCACCTCACTTCTTGAATTCCACCAGAAGCTGAAGACCTGGCTTTTTGAGTAGTCCTACTAGGCCCTAAGTTTGCCTGGACTCTCATCTGCTCAGCGACCGGATACTCTTCCGGGTTATAGTGCGCTCTGCAAATCTCCATAACAAAACGTAAAACGAGTATAGTCAGACCCTCCAGCATTTCGCGATTTCGCGATTCACGAAAAAATCGCGAAATCGGCAGATTACCGCGATGGCCGCGATAATAACAATATTGGCCGCGATATTTACAATCTACTGGGAGACAGCATCACAAACAATGCCCTTTAATTGGCTGTGCGCCCCCTCCCTTCGTGTGTGTCAGCCGGGGCCCGAGGCAGCATCTGAGCACACACAGAGCCGCACGGAGCTCTTCACAGGTCTTTGAAAGACCCATTCACCTGTTAATGAGGCTTTGTTATTCACCCCTCTTTCTCTCTCTCTCGTGGGCTCTCTGGGCTGAGTCTCGCCGCCTCTGCTGGGCTGCGGGGGAGGGGCTCTGCTCGTCCCTTTCTCTGCCCTGTCTTCTCGGCTGCGGTGCTGCTGAGGACCGAGCCCCCCTGCTGGAGCTTCCCTGCTCGGAGGCAGCCGGGAATCGCGATTGGCTGGTGCGCTTTTTAATCTGGTGCAGCGCTCTGAGAGAAAACAGCGCTAACGGGAACTGAACCCCCTCCTCACCAGGGACCAACTTCAGGGCTCAGGACTGAGGCAGGAGACAAAGCCCTCGCACCTAACAACGCTTGTGCCCCAGAGGAGACCGGCGCCAGCCGAGGCCTCCCCATGCGTTGGCAGCATCCTCTATTTTCACCAGACACCAACGTCTCCCCACCCTCGCCCACCTACCCCTCCAAACCTCACCCTCCACCTCGTCCCTTTTCATTTCTCAGAAACTTCTCTACCCTCGTCTAACAGCAGCCCATCTCTCCCTCGCCCACCTCTCTCCAGTACTCTTATGATTTCAGTGGAGTTAACTGTCCAAACCCAAGCCATGGGAAAGCCGCTCTCCTCTAACATTATTAACCAAGAGGCCATTGTTTAGCCCTCCTGACAGGTTCCACACCCACCTGCGTTTTACGGCATATTTCAAACAAACATTACAAAACAGCTGAGCAAAACATCCTCACATGCACGCAATAAAAACACAGGCTGAAAAAAGTCTAATAGCGTTTGGGAAATATGTGTCAAGTATGAAATATGTTCATGAAATTGAGATGTGTTAATCAAGAGAAAACTAAGAATATGACGAGTTAAAGAGCAATTGTCGGATTTTTTGTTTCACAATATGGGAAACGTTGTTCATATTTTTTTGGCACATATTTCCCAAACGCTATTAGACAGTTAACTCCACTGAAATAATCCATTCACGAAGATGATGATAATGGAGATAAGGAGCCAGATGAGTATGATGCTACATTAAACAATTTTAAATTTGGGGGGGGGGGGAATGAAGTGGTGACGAGGTTCAGGGCCTGCTGTATGTGAACCAATCATGAAGGCGCCTCCACAATGGCACAAGTGAAGACAAAAAACTGAAATCGTGTACATTATTATTCATTAACATTTTTGTGTCCTATATGCAGCCTTTAAGCCAAAAAAAAGTGTCTACATTGTAAATAAACCAAATATACGTGGTTTCATGTTGTTAAACAACTAAAAAAACGAAGATATCTGTGTTTGTTGTAGGAAAAACAGCTAAATAAAATGCCGCTAAATTGCCGCTAAATTTCCATATTTGTGCCGCTAAATTTCCATTTTTGTGCCGCTAAATTTGCTAATCAATGCCGCTATATCCTGGGGGGTCTGTATAGTTTACAGCGCACAGCACATTGGTGCAGTTAGATATTGGCATACGTCTGAGCATCATGAACATTGCTGGACACCTAAGCAGCAATTCAGAAGTGTTGTAGTAGGAAGGCCACACAGATACTCTCCATGGTATTGGTTCTATTCTTTGTTGAATGCTTTGTATGCACTAGAGTGCAATTTTTGAGTTGCCTGGCTCCTGAGCACATTAGTAGTGCCATATTGCATGGGCTTTTGAGCCCATTGTCTTTTTGCTTGTTTTATGATTGGCAGGTTTTTTTTTAAAGCAAAACCAAAGGGGATGATGGGCGAAGCGTTGAGCATTGCAAAGTGTTTTGAAAACCTGCAAGTGGTGTGTAAACATGCACTTTGTATTTACTTATGATTGCAGTAACTGCACCTCTTTTGCTGCCAGCCTTCCTTCTCGTAAGCAAGGACTATAAGTACAAAGTGTGTGTTTAGGCATTGCTTGCAGGTTTTCAAAACACATAAATATAAGACCTTGCCATTTACAATGCCAATTGCTCAAATGCTCCCAAAGGTGAGACCTTTTGCATTGCAAATGCTTGTTTTTAAAAGTTATGGCAACAAAACGTTGGTCAGGTTCTGAGCCAGTTTAGATTTCAGGGGAAGGAGCGTGCGCAATGTAATTCATTTTATTTATATTCTTCGCTCCGTTTGGCCGTATGCTCCTTCCATGCTTCGAAGTTACGCCGGAAGTGCTTCAGTTGTTACTCTGGTTGCTTGGTTGCAGGCCATTCTTGCAACAAACAGAGTTGAAGCTTGCGATTGTATAGCAATATAGGAACCCCCTTGTCTGCGGGGAGTAGAGGCAGCTACGGCTGAAGACGAGATAGAGATAGAGGTACCCCTAATAGTTCATTCATTACCTATGTGGCCGAAGGGGAGCAGCTATACCAGGAGGAGGAGTACATGAAAGCCATAGAATGCTAAAACATTGTGAGTAAATATCAAAAGTACTGTGATTACAGAAACTGAACTGCAGACCTGCGAGTATAGGAGCTAGGCACTGGGAATGCAGCAATATGTGAACTTTGACGCTGTGAGTCAGACCGCATAGACTGAACGCGAACTTAACTACAGCAGTGTGAGTCAGGGATTTGGGGTTCTAAAGCAATGTGAGTGCTGGAGTTAGAACACTGTCAGTACACAGTGAGAATAGCGAGGGGGCTGGAGCACTGCGAGTGAAAGCCAGAATAATATCACAGCCGTCACAACCCGAATACAGCCACTGAGGGCTTTAGTAGTGTTTATACAACCGTAGCAACATAGAAATGTGAGGAGTAGACTTATGCTGAGTGCATGGACTGCAGCTAGGACCTCGTGAATGCAGTCGTGTAGGGTATGGTAGTATAGAGCAATAGGATCATATCAATGCGAGTACAAGATGTGAGTACAAGATCAGAGCATCTTGAGTGCAAGAGCTAGAATCAAGTGAGTACAGCCGTGAATACAGCTATTAGGGTACAGCATTGAAGGTGGATGAGCTAAACACTACGAGTGTAGTCTTTCGAGATATTGTAGGCAGTAGATCAATTGGGATATAGCACAATGCGCTCGGGTACTGTAAATGCAAGAGGTAGAACCGCTTGCATACAGTCACTGGGAGCCTGGGCACAGTGAATGAAGGAGTCAAATCAGCATGACTACAGTAGTTGCAACACTGCAAGTAAGATAGGGTGACCAGGCTGTCCCAGCAAAATTCACTAACTATAGCACGTCAAGGCTTTTATACAGGGTCGACTGAACTCAGAGGGAAACAAGGGCGATACATCTTCACAACTTAGTGTGCCGTGACTACGAGAACGACAGTGTCACAACCACAGGCGATATAAGTGCATGCCTCAATATGACACATCTAAGAGAACGATATATATTTATGTCCATTCCTAAATATTGTACAACTACGGGAGCTCCATCCCCACTTCTTTAATATGCCGCAAGCACGAGGGCGAGAAATCTCCACCCCTTAGTGTGTCATAAACACACGAGGGCGATATATGTCCACCCCTTAGTGTGATACAACCACGGGGAAAATGCCATGAAGTAAAAGACGCAATAAAGGAAGAGGGGACGAGAGCAAGCCTAAACAAGATGGCATCGGCCTGTCCAAATGGGCCAACCTAAAAGTGGATAAGGCGGTAACACAAAAGCCCGGTTTTTAATCACGTGCTAGCGTTTAACATAAACGATGATGCGTGCCAATTGAAAATAAGGGCGGGGCTTAATGTCCCTTCCCAAACTGTATTGATTTCATAAGGCCCTCGCATGGTGAGAGCAGCGATGCACGCTGCTAACTCTAGGCAAGACCTAATAACATGTTTAATGTAACTCTGGTAAAGTACTATTTCTGGTCTGGTTTGCAATTAATGAGAACAATTTTATGCAGATGAGGCCATTGCATGCCTAGCACCTCGAAGGCCCTAAACACTACAGATGCAGGTAGGGTTCAGGGCTGGCCATATAACATGTATAACAAACAAAAGCACAATAATTGTGTCTGTTGGACCCGGCCCTTTGGGCAGGTTTACCCCTAGACTTTTTGCTTTTTCCTAGCCTGTTTCTGGAACCTGGTGTTGGTGACTCTAGGCCTCTGCGCCCTTTTTTCACTGTGGTACAGTGTAAAGCGCTTGAGCTCTCTGTATGAAGAGTGAGTGACCTGCCCTCCCATAGGAATGAATGGGGGATATGTATGCCCATGGTAGTTCCTGTTGTGTGGGGAGTGCAGGGGTCGAGTTTGATATGTGTGAACTCGTGAGAATGAATGCTGCAAAATGATGTATGCAGCTTGTTTGTACCTAGTCTGGAAGTACTACTTTTGGAAGTTGGTATAATTGTGTAAGTTGGTGCTAGCGTGTGATTGGCTGGTGAGTCTGCCCAGGAGTGCCTGGACCTGCTGGTGGATGGACTGTCCGGTTTGAGTAGGACAGGGTCTGCAGGGTCTGCAAGGCTCCAGAGGAGGGGGTCTGAGACAGCCGTGGATGAAAGGCCCCTCTGCTGTCAGGGATGGGAGGAAAGAGCGTCTGGTGGTGCCGGGCCGTGCCTGTCGGCCACCCTGCTAGCTCTCCTTCCTGACGGCTCACTGTCACCTCTGGCCCTGAAGCTGTCAGGAAAGACGTAAACCAGAAACATTCCAGTACTCGGGGTCCCTTGCACGAAGTTCTTCAAAGGCATTCCTGGGTATAAGAAGGAGCTGTGTCTCCCTCCAACTTGTTCTTGTTCTAGCTCTTGTGGCTGACTTGGATCTACCAGGGGTGGGCGCTGCCCATCCCCTGGGTGCCTGGATCCCTGGACTCCTGGGGGACCCTTCTGCCCTGCCTGGGCTGAAGGGGGGACTTGGCTTTGCCCCTGGGGAAGCTCTGGGACCATGGCAGCATGGAGAAGCTGCCTTTGTCTGAGGAGAGCGCTGGAGTTGATTTCTAGCGCCTGGAGGCGCTGTGCTTCCCCCTGAGCGCCTGGGAGCGCTCTGCCTGCTGTCTGGAGCTCTGGGGCGCTTTATTTCCCCCACGCGCTTGAGAGCGCCTTCTCTGGACTTTGTAGCGCTTAGGAGCGCTTTTCCTGCTTCGTAGCGCTGTGGATCGTGTTTAGCGCTTTGGAGCGCTTTATCTGGCCCCAAGCGCTTAGTAGCGCTTTTATACTGCAGTTAATGGAGGCCGGTGCCCACCCGGCATTGCCCCGTGTTGTCACCGCTGCGGCCCGGGGGCCTGAAGGCGATCAGGAGCCGAGGAGAGGAGAACGAAGAGGCCGCGACGGGATTGGCCCGTGCGGCGCAGCGTCATCAGCATAGTGGGCCGTGATTGGCCCACGGAGCGGAGCGTCATTGTTTACCTGCCCGGGAGCCGCACTGCCATTGGCTGACTCCCGGGTGCTGCTGGAGGCTCGCCCCCTGTGCTGCGACAGGATTGGTCCCTGCCATCGGGACCCCTTCGAGAGCCGCCTCATCCTCGCCGGGACCGGGAAAGACTGCCGACCTCGCCGAGGGAATCCAGCGAGTGCTCTCAGCCCCGGCCTGCCGTCTCTGCTCCCCGCTGCTCACTGAAGGACGGAGAGCGGGCGGAGAGCTGCCTGAGACCGGCCGGGCCAGAGCGCGAGTGAGCGCTGGAGGGCGAGGAGCGTCTGAGGCCTGACTACGTACCGGCCGAGGAGGAGGAGCGCGAGGACAGCCCGGTGAGTCCCGAGGGCTGGGGGGAGGCTCCGTGATGCTGCTGCTCCGTGAGGGAGCAGAGGGGTTCTCGTGGTGCCGGTCGAGGCACCAAGGAAGGGCGGCCCCGAATGGCAGTGGGTCGCCCCAACGCATTACAAAGCCTTCGAGGGCGGCCCCAGTTGGCAGTGGGTCGCCCCAACGCGCATGAGCCCAGGGAGGCTCAGAGGGGCCGCATTATGTTTACAAGCCCGTTTGGCTCCCGAGAGGGCCATCTTCGAGAGGGGGGGACTTCGGGGCATATTGTCGGTGCTCGTCCCTTCCTGCCCCTGAGTGTGAGGGCTAGAGTCCGGTGAGGCTCATGGGGGCACCAGTGTTTTAAGAGCCTCTGTGGCTCCAACGTTTGGCTCAGTGTTTTGAGAGCCTGTGTGGCTCAGGTGGCGCAGTTCTGTTGTTCTCCAGGTGCCCAGCACTTAGTGGGCACCTGCCACGTTTAGGCTTTTTGAACTTCGAGACTGGCGCTGCATGGCAGCGCACCCTGACACTGAGACTCAGGGCGTCTGAGCCCCAACAAGGCCATTGGCCTAGGGACTGCCACAGGTGGTGGCTTATGTGAGTTTGTGCGCAATCATCTGGTTATTGCACCTCTGAATGTGATTTCTTGCATCATGTGTTATTCCTGCACCTCTGAAGGTTTTTAGGCCTCATGTGATTTTTGCGCTATTGCTTTACTCTTGACACCTCTGAATGTTTGATGCATTATGTGTCTTTCTTTTCATGCGCTGCACCTCTGAATGTTTAGTCATCATGTGTCTTCTTGCGCTGCACCCCTGAATGTATTGTGATTACATCATGTGCTCTGTCCTGAACACCGCTGAATGTGTAGGTCTATACATCATGTGTTATCTTTCTTTACTACTCCTCTGAATGTATATTCATGCATCATGGGTAGTGGGTTCTGAGTTATACCCCTAAGTGGATTTCATCCTTAGGTGGTTGTTCTTTCTAGTACAGGTGGTCCTAGTGAGGTCCTGGGTACCTGCGTGACATGCTCCTAAGGTGTTTAGGGTTGCGTAGGGCGTACTTACCTGTTCCCAGTAGTTACTGGATGTGATTCATAACTGTTACTTTGTGCTACAGTGATTTTATATGCTTATTCTAATTTCTGACAAGTATTTCTATTTCGGAAAGTGTTGAATATGACAGTGGCCCATGTGGCCCTGTCTTGTGAATAATCCCATGTGAATATTGTCCGTGCCAATTGGCACCATGTATATGTGTGATTTTATCTGGTGTGCCTTTACAATACAAAGGGTATTTTTATAATAACCTTGTGTGGAGTCTCTTTTGTGGTGTACCTAGTATGTTGTTGCTATTGTGCGCTGACGCAAATGCTTTACACATTGCCTTCGAGTTTAGCCTAGACTGCTCGTGCCAAGCTACCAAGGGGGTGAGCAGGGGTTATCTTGGCGTGTGACTTCCTTGCCCTGACTAGATTGGTGGTTTCTGCCTGGCTTTGGCGTCAGCCTTAGCCTACCAGAAATAGCCAGTTCTAACATTGGTGGGTCAGCGGTGCGGATTTGGAACTTGTGTTTGCTCAGTGCCATAGCGACAACTGGCTACATTACAAAACTCTGCAATTGTTTTTTTCAGATAGTCACATGTTTGGGATTATTGTTTTTGATTTTTTTTTTTCCTCAAGAGTGTCATTTTCAAAGGTGGTTCTGCGCTTTATGTTTAGCGGCAGATGAGAGAAAGTGACAGGGCGGGACGCCAGTGGAGGGGAGGTTCCCATAGATTAGGAATCCCTTCCTGGGTCCAGTGTCCAATCCCAAATCCTGTACCTGTGTGGGTAGATAGGAGAGAGAGGGAGTGTGAGGAGAAAAGACTAGCTCAGGGGGGTAGTTGTTCCCTGGGTGTAGTGTGTGTGTCTGGATTCCCCAGTGTGGTAGGATCCAGTGGTGGCAGCTTTAAATGTGTCCAGTGTCTTAATTCCCATTCCCCGCTCCCAGAGTTTGGTACCTGTGTCACGTGTGGTCAGGTTGAGTGATCAGGGGTGGTAGAAACTGCCTTACCAGTCCGAGGGGGGGGAGTGTGCGAAGGAGTGATGTGCTGAACTGGAGGAGTTGGTGTGAGTTTTCTTTTTGTTAAAGAGCTTGCATGAGAGGTGTACCTCTGGTGGTGTGCACGAGGTCCTGCAGAGGAACTGGACAAGAAGGTGGATGTCTGGCGTGTGCTCTGTCTAGCCTTGGACATACTGAGAATCACCCTGTGATAGGGAGTACTGAAGGAGAGTGTGTCACTGATACGCCGCTGGCGTGTGCTCTGTCTAGCCTTGGACATACTGAGAATCACCCTGTGATAGGGAGTACTGAAGGAGAGTGTGTCACTGATACGCCGCTGGCGTGTGCTCTGTCTAGCCTGGGACATACTGAGAATCACCCTGTGATAGGGAGTACTGGAGGAGGGTGTGTCGCTGATACGCCGCTGGCGTGTGCTCTGTCTAGCCTGAGACATACTGGGCCTGTAGTCATGGAACTGGAAGGGGGTGCAGAGGGACAGTGTCCTTACTTCTGACCCCGGTGCAACCTGAGGGTTTAGGTCTTAGGTTGGGAGATTAGGAAACTTCTAGGTCAAGAGGAATCTCTGCCCAAGTGGATCAGCTGAAGAGACTGAGGGGGCTGCCCTAGCTGTGTGATCTGGGGCTCACCTGTAGTTGTTGTTTCCACTAAGGTAGAGGAAAGGGGGCTTTGCTGTGGACTGTGTCCCCCCACCTGCTTGAAGAGGAACTGTTCTGTGTGCTTTGTGCCTCAGGAGTGAAATAGTTTCCAGGTGGTAGACCAGTGACGGAGTGAGGTCCTGATCTGGTAGGAGAATTGTGTTCTGGTGAATGCTTCTCTGTGAGGGTGCGGAAACACAGAAGTAGAGGTAGGGTGGGGCATTCTTACCCGAGACCTCTGGTCAGCTTGGGGGGTGTGGACCCTAGGTTGCTGGATCAGTGGTAGTTGTAGCTACACTGAGAGAGAGAGTGGAGAACGGCTATTGTGTGCCAGGGGTTATTGCCCCCCGCTCTGTGGATTGGTTAGGACCTGTGATTTGGATGGTCTTGGCTGTGGATGACTAGGGAGTCCCAGTGGGGTGTCCTAGTTGTGTCAGAGAGTTATTGTTTAGAGGTAACCAGGTAGGTTCAGAGTGGCGAAAAACAAGGGGGTTGTCCCTGCCGGGCAGGTCCGTGTCCGTGGTTTTTGTCGCCCAAAGCAGTGGAGCCCATCAGTGGAGTGATTGGTCTACCCTGCGTTTTGGCTGGAAGGGGGCTGTGTTGGACCCGGCCCTTTGGGCAGGTTTACCCCTAGACTTTTTGCTTTTTCCTAGCCTGTTTCTGGAACCTGGTGTTGGTGACTCTAGGCCTCTGCGCCCTTTTTTCACTGTGGTACAGTGTAAAGCGCTTGAGCTCTCTGTATGAAGAGTGAGTGACCTGCCCTCCCATAGGAATGAATGGGGGATATGTATGCCCATGGTAGTTCCTGTTGTGTGGGGAGTGCAGGGGTCGAGTTTGATATGTGTGAACTCGTGAGAATGAATGCTGCAAAATGATGTATGCAGCTTGTTTGTACCTAGTCTGGAAGTACTACTTTTGGAAGTTGGTATAATTGTGTAAGTTGGTGCTAGCGTGTGATTGGCTGGTGAGTCTGCCCAGGAGTGCCTGGACCTGCTGGTGGATGGACTGTCCGGTTTGAGTAGGACAGGGTCTGCAGGGTCTGCAAGGCTCCAGAGGAGGGGGTCTGAGACAGCCGTGGATGAAAGGCCCCTCTGCTGTCAGGGATGGGAGGAAAGAGCGTCTGGTGGTGCCGGGCCGTGCCTGTCGGCCACCCTGCTAGCTCTCCTTCCTGACGGCTCACTGTCACCTCTGGCCCTGAAGCTGTCAGGAAAGACGTAAACCAGAAACATTCCAGTACTCGGGGTCCCTTGCACGAAGTTCTTCAAAGGCATTCCTGGGTATAAGAAGGAGCTGTGTCTCCCTCCAACTTGTTCTTGTTCTAGCTCTTGTGGCTGACTTGGATCTACCAGGGGTGGGCGCTGCCCATCCCCTGGGTGCCTGGATCCCTGGACTCCTGGGGGACCCTTCTGCCCTGCCTGGGCTGAAGGGGGGACTTGGCTTTGCCCCTGGGGAAGCTCTGGGACCATGGCAGCATGGAGAAGCTGCCTTTGTCTGAGGAGAGCGCTGGAGTTGATTTCTAGCGCCTGGAGGCGCTGTGCTTCCCCCTGAGCGCCTGGGAGCGCTCTGCCTGCTGTCTGGAGCTCTGGGGCGCTTTATTTCCCCCACGCGCTTGAGAGCGCCTTCTCTGGACTTTGTAGCGCTTAGGAGCGCTTTTCCTGCTTCGTAGCGCTGTGGATCGTGTTTAGCGCTTTGGAGCGCTTTATCTGGCCCCAAGCGCTTAGTAGCGCTTTTATACTGCAGTTAATGGAGGCCGGTGCCCACCCGGCATTGCCCCGTGTTGTCACCGCTGCGGCCCGGGGGCCTGAAGGCGATCAGGAGCCGAGGAGAGGAGAACGAAGAGGCCGCGACGGGATTGGCCCGTGCGGCGCAGCGTCATCAGCATAGTGGGCCGTGATTGGCCCACGGAGCGGAGCGTCATTGTTTACCTGCCCGGGAGCCGCACTGCCATTGGCTGACTCCCGGGTGCTGCTGGAGGCTCGCCCCCTGTGCTGCGACAGGATTGGTCCCTGCCATCGGGACCCCTTCGAGAGCCGCCTCATCCTCGCCGGGACCGGGAAAGACTGCCGACCTCGCCGAGGGAATCCAGCGAGTGCTCTCAGCCCCGGCCTGCCGTCTCTGCTCCCCGCTGCTCACTGAAGGACGGAGAGCGGGCGGAGAGCTGCCTGAGACCGGCCGGGCCAGAGCGCGAGTGAGCGCTGGAGGGCGAGGAGCGTCTGAGGCCTGACTACGTACCGGCCGAGGAGGAGGAGCGCGAGGACAGCCCGGTGAGTCCCGAGGGCTGGGGGGAGGCTCCGTGATGCTGCTGCTCCGTGAGGGAGCAGAGGGGTTCTCGTGGTGCCGGTCGAGGCACCAAGGAAGGGCGGCCCCGAATGGCAGTGGGTCGCCCCAACGCATTACAAAGCCTTCGAGGGCGGCCCCAGTTGGCAGTGGGTCGCCCCAACGCGCATGAGCCCAGGGAGGCTCAGAGGGGCCGCATTATGTTTACAAGCCCGTTTGGCTCCCGAGAGGGCCATCTTCGAGAGGGGGGGACTTCGGGGCATATTGTCGGTGCTCGTCCCTTCCTGCCCCTGAGTGTGAGGGCTAGAGTCCGGTGAGGCTCATGGGGGCACCAGTGTTTTAAGAGCCTCTGTGGCTCCAACGTTTGGCTCAGTGTTTTGAGAGCCTGTGTGGCTCAGGTGGCGCAGTTCTGTTGTTCTCCAGGTGCCCAGCACTTAGTGGGCACCTGCCACGTTTAGGCTTTTTGAACTTCGAGACTGGCGCTGCATGGCAGCGCACCCTGACACTGAGACTCAGGGCGTCTGAGCCCCAACAAGGCCATTGGCCTAGGGACTGCCACAGGTGGTGGCTTATGTGAGTTTGTGCGCAATCATCTGGTTATTGCACCTCTGAATGTGATTTCTTGCATCATGTGTTATTCCTGCACCTCTGAAGGTTTTTAGGCCTCATGTGATTTTTGCGCTATTGCTTTACTCTTGACACCTCTGAATGTTTGATGCATTATGTGTCTTTCTTTTCATGCGCTGCACCTCTGAATGTTTAGTCATCATGTGTCTTCTTGCGCTGCACCCCTGAATGTATTGTGATTACATCATGTGCTCTGTCCTGAACACCGCTGAATGTGTAGGTCTATACATCATGTGTTATCTTTCTTTACTACTCCTCTGAATGTATATTCATGCATCATGGGTAGTGGGTTCTGAGTTATACCCCTAAGTGGATTTCATCCTTAGGTGGTTGTTCTTTCTAGTACAGGTGGTCCTAGTGAGGTCCTGGGTACCTGCGTGACATGCTCCTAAGGTGTTTAGGGTTGCGTAGGGCGTACTTACCTGTTCCCAGTAGTTACTGGATGTGATTCATAACTGTTACTTTGTGCTACAGTGATTTTATATGCTTATTCTAATTTCTGACAAGTATTTCTATTTCGGAAAGTGTTGAATATGACAGTGGCCCATGTGGCCCTGTCTTGTGAATAATCCCATGTGAATATTGTCCGTGCCAATTGGCACCATGTATATGTGTGATTTTATCTGGTGTGCCTTTACAATACAAAGGGTATTTTTATAATAACCTTGTGTGGAGTCTCTTTTGTGGTGTACCTAGTATGTTGTTGCTATTGTGCGCTGACGCAAATGCTTTACACATTGCCTTCGAGTTTAGCCTAGACTGCTCGTGCCAAGCTACCAAGGGGGTGAGCAGGGGTTATCTTGGCGTGTGACTTCCTTGCCCTGACTAGATTGGTGGTTTCTGCCTGGCTTTGGCGTCAGCCTTAGCCTACCAGAAATAGCCAGTTCTAACAGTGTCTAGTTCTGAATGTTAATTGAAGAAACTGGGCACTGATATTCAGTGTGTACTAATTTACACTTTTGATACAGTCTCAAGGGGGCATGTGGAAAGAGGGTCTTGGGTAGCTTGACCCCCCCCCCCCCCCCCGTTCCCAGGTGTTAACATGCATGCAGCGTACAGATTATATGTATGAAAGTAAACTTCTTCCCAAAGAACGAAGCAGGACCCAGAGGGGAACAGGTAAGGCAGACTTTATTGCTCTGAGAAGAGTTCTAGTGGCGGCAAATGCATTTCGGCGTGGAGTGCCTTCTTCAGTGCCCAACACCAGATGCAATCATGTTGACTCGTTCACTCCTGCTGCCTTGAAGATGATTGGCGTCGGTCCGCTCCTCCCCCAAGCAATGCTGCACACCTGTGGAAGTTCGTTGAAGTCACCCGAACCACCACTCCCAGGATGTAACATTTTAACAGCATACCGGGCCGGTGTAATAGGGGGAGTATGGAGATGAATCTCTGCTGCGGCACCATAGGCAGGACGTGATGATGGCGTTGACTGTCACTCAAACAACAAGCCCGCTCACGAGTCCCCTCATACCGCCACAACCTCCGAGCCAGCGAGTCTATAGAGCAGGGACTACAATGCGGGAGCACAATGTCCAAACAGAGGTGCAATACCTCCACTACTCAAGGCCCCCTGGAACAGAGGTGGGTTCCGGACCAATCCAAACTTGGAAAAAGTAGGGTGCTGTGAAGCGGTGCCAGCTTGAGTCCAGACCCGAGGTGTGGCGTGGGTTCCTGTACTGTGCATCTGGCCAGCACAGAGGATATGAAAGTAAACTTCTGCCCAAAGAACGAAGCAGGACCCAGAGGGGAACAGGTAAGGCAGACTTTATTGCTCTGAGACGAGCTCTAGTGGCGGCAAATGCATTTCGGCGTGGAGTGCCTTCTTCAGTGCCCAACACCAGATGCAATCATGTTAACTCGTTCACTCCTGCTGCCTTGAAGATGATTGGCGTCGGTCCGCTCCTCCCCCAAGCAATGCTGCACACCTGTGTATATGTACATGGAGCAGCTTTGATCAAAGAAAAGCATGATTCTGGTAAACTGCACAGAATTTAACAGTGCAGCCTCATATTGACCCTCGAAAAAGCAATTTACGGCTGAGGGCGCTTCCAGGGTCTTGACCGACGAGTGATTAACCTGAATAGGGAGGGGAGTTGTATCGACCGGATTTTCGCACCAGATAGAATCAGCTCACCAAGACACCACCAATCCAGCCGAAACGTAACCACCTCCCTCCTCAGGACCTACTTACCAAGGCACCTGGGTACCTACCTGAGGATGGGGAATTAGCAATATACAAGCTTATATCATCAAGAACACCACTAAATCTATAGGATTACTAGAAATACTCCCTGATTACTAAGATATTCCATATACTACACCACACTCATACCTTATAGTCTCGCGGCAACTCAGACCCAGACTATGCTACCCTCCTACTCATTCATAGTGAAGGGGGCAGTTCCGATTACTTACCATTACACACTGATCACAATCAGTGTTCACACAAGCCACAATCCTGTGGGTATAGGCACTGTGTTCCCCCGGTGCTCTCACTCTTTCACACATACACAAGCCACAATCCTGTGGGTATACACATTGACCACGGTCAATGTTCTCACTAATGCCACTTTCCCTGGCGGCGATCTCACTATGCACCGTATCCTTCCGGTGCTCTCACAAGCTCCAATCCTGTGGGTATACACATTGATCACAATCAATGTTCTCACTAACGCCGCTACACAACGACTATCACTGTCCTATGAATACCTTCAGCTTTCTCTCTCTCTCTATCTGTATTGGGAAGTTTCTCTATCCAATATCTACTGGGGATGTAATATTATGGGTTATGTGATAGACAGTTCAATCCTCTCACACAAGAATGGCCAAATTACAATATGCAAAGGTTATTCTCTGATTCAAGTGCTCCTCTGCTCCCTTGCTCAGTTACCATTTACCCGGACGGGAGATGCATCCGTCCACATAACAGCATCTGACTAGAAGAAAGGTTAAATTTATTATAAGAAAACAAAAGTTACACAATGGTTCACTAAGAACTGGGGTTCCTTTATTACACAATATCAAATTATAACATCACAATAACTAACAATCTAGACATAGCCTGAAAAGTAAAGGGAAATAGACACGTCCAAGGAATAAAGCTTTATTACTAACACATCCACATAAAGCTGACAGGAACTGTAGATAGCTAAAAAGGAAAATGGATTATAACAGACTGCACACCGCTGAAAGAAAAGGGATTAATCGGTGCAACAATACAGTAGGGAATCTAGCCTAGGAAATAAAAGGAAAGTGAATGATTAAGTGTAAAGCAAACTAGTTTAGAATACCTCACCCTATAAGAAAGGAATGTTTCTCTCTCGCTCTGGTGGAATCAGGGCTCTCTCTCTCTCCCTCTGTCACCACGGCTTCACTCCACTGGCTCAACTGCTCCAACTGGCAGCTCCAACTCTTCCATCTGACTGGCAACTGCTTCAATACATTCTGACAAACTGGCAGCTCTAGCTGACCGTTCCAACTTCATTCCAAGATTCATCTGACTGCTCTCTCCAGCAACCAACTGACCTCTACCATTCCAAAAATCAACTGAACACTCCGCCTCTTCTGCACTTCGCTAATATGGAATGCTCTCTCCTCATGGAAAGTTCCAGCCAGTAGCCTCCTCCCACCAAATCCATGCACCAGGCTCCCTGCTCCAGACGCCCCCACAGTGATCAACTGCTTGTTTCGTCTAGAGACTTGAGCCCAGGGACATTTCCTGATAAGATTCAGCTCCGGCCGGTTCTCTCTAGTTTGCAAAGAGCGAACTACACCTCATAACTAAAACATCACCTTTACGCTGCAAGCTCCTCAGTCAGCAGAGGCAGAAAGCAAAATGGAGTCTCTCTGGTTCTGGGCCTTGTAGGCCCGAAAAGAATGAAATAGACACTTAGCTCTATACACAAACCCTACCAATAGATAATATTAAGTCAGAACTACAGGATCCACCCTCTACTATAGGTAGAATGATGATGAATTATGTCAAAGCCAATAGGCAATAGAGGGATTAGAGTCAGGAATAAGGGATCTATCATCATATAAAGCGGCTATCCTCTAGTTTATGCTTCTAGGTCTGAAAAAGAGGCCTGAAAAGGACCAAAACAAGCTAAGAATAGGGATCTAGGATGGTAGCAACCTTAAAGTCACCATCACTCAGAAATAGAGCCAAAAACCCGGTCAGCACAGGAGTGCATGCAACGAAAAGGCTGTACCCTATTTGACATTTAAATGATGAAATGTTTAATAAGTACTATCAATCTGCACTACAATCACAGAACTTACCTTATCCGACCAGTGCTGTGTTGGGAGTTTTACCATGGTTAATGACCCAACAGCAAACTTTTGTGAATGTTTATTACTCTTTTTCGGATCATGCAGTTGATGGTGCTATTAAATTGTCGATTGATTGCTGAGTCTGGGGTTTGTTGTCTTGCCACAGCTTGATGTTCTAGCAGGACTTCGAGGGAGGGATTCTGTCTGCGGATTGACATTTTCATTGCCAAGGGTTAGTTTTTGCGTGACGTTGCATGTCTTTATCCATTTAACATGGCTTCTCGCTTTCGGTGTGACCTTGTTTAACTCGCGGTGCAACACCATTCACATTGAAACGTATATACTCTTGGAGTGCGGGTACAAAGGTAAACGCCGCACTGAAAAACTATATGCATGAAATAGCCCCGCCCGTTCCATATTGTTAATTGCTCTTCCAACCCCCCTGTGCAGCATGAAGCCACCAAACTGGTGAGCATCCATGCATACATGCCAATAGACCTGATTCAGTCAGGAGACTCACGATTTTTGAAGCCAAAAATAGCCTTATTTTCGCTGTCTTCCATCTGAAATTGCTTTGCCCTTAATAGAAGTCAACGGGGGAAATACATTGTCCCAATTATTTTTATAGTGTCCCACTTTGGCACTAGAAGCCTCTAGCAAGCATAAAACAGCTGAGCCTTACATACCAGCAGAGGTGGGCGGTTTGTTTTGATCACAAAATCACATTCATATTTTATTTTTAAACAAACTTTATTGCCTTTTTATCATGCTTACATCGAACACCTTTAAGGTAGCAGCATACATTGATTTTGATCGGGCAATACAACCCATTGACCTGCTAATGGTGTCGATGTCAAAATCACATTCATGTTGTATGCACAGGGAGAGTATTGTGCCCAGAATCACAGGATGCTCAGCCGACGCCAAGACTCGAACCTACTTCACCAGTTCTAAAGTCCGTAGCTCTGCCCGTAATCCAATCTTCCTGCTTCATCCTCTGAGCCAAAACCCTTGGGACCGTTTTACAGCCAGCAACATATGTTGATTATGTCTCCTTTGAAGCCAAACCAAATATCTTGTAAAGTCCATGAACCGCTTTTTAATCGTCATTCTGCAAGCCACAAACCATGCCACTAAGAGTCATTTCAGGAGGACTGATAACCATCCAAAACACAGCATTACTATTTTCACACCAAATAATTGTGAAAGAAGGATGTCGTCTCTGTTTAAAAACAAAGTTACACAGCTAAAAGAAATTAGCATAGGTGAGACCTATTCACTTTGCCAATGCTTGGTCTTTCTGTGATCACCATCGCCATGTGCAATGGTCTTGTATCTGGAGCCACATTACCAGAACCAGCGTCAACTAGTCTTAGTAGCAACACTGTAGACTGCATGCTAACACCACAAGCAATTCACACTGAGGACACGCACTTCAGGATTGGAATGACACGCACTTCAGGATTGGAAGGACACGCACTTCAGGATTGGAAGGACACTCACTTCAGGATTGGAAGGACACGCACTTCAGGATTGGAAGGACACTCACTTCAGGATTGGAAGGACACGCACTTCAGGATTGGAAGGACACGCGCTTCAGGATTGGACGGACACGCGCTTCAGGATTGGACGGACACGCACTTCAGGATTGGAAGGACACGCACTTCAGGATTGGAAGGACACGCGCTTCAGGATTGGACGGACACGCGCTTCAGGATTGGACGGACACGCGCTTCAGGATTGGACGGACACGCGCTTCAGGATTGGAAGGACACGCACTTCAGGATTGGAAGGACGCGTAGAAGGACACGCACTTCAGGATTGGAAGGACACGCACTTCAGGATTGGAAGGACGCGCACTTCAGGATTGGAAGGACGCGCACTTCAGGATTGGAAGGAAATCCTACATTTCAAAGGCTGAACCGCCTGGTAGGTGAAGGACCCATAGTGGTAAAGTGAAGGTGAATTTGGACGGTAAAATTGACATTAGGTCGGGGGGAGGGGTTATGGGGACGGATAGGCAAGCATGTGAAGGGAGGGTTGGTTAAGAAGGATGGCGCGAGAGAGGAGTGGGGGCGGGTGATGCGGGTATGGACGTGGGCAGCTTCTTTTCTATACTTACCTTTTTCAATCTTAGAAATCTTAGATCCGGCCAGAGGAAGGAGTGGAGGGGTTCTCTGCCAGGATCCTGCGGTACTGGCTTCGATGCTTGTCCACTGGGAGGGTACCCGATGAGTTTTGTAGGCGATGAGCCACTGTGGATGCCACTTGCATTGTAAGGAGGGGCTGGAGCAGAGTCAGTCAGAGGTGCGGCGTGGCATCGAGTTGAAAGGCTATGTGTTGTACACTATGTTTAACCAAGTTGACCTAGCCGTCTATAATTTGAAAGACCCTATGGTGTAAACAATCTTTGACCAACCCGTATTTGCGATTTCCGGACAAACGGAAAAGGTCGCAAAGCACAACAAGGGGAAAGGACTGCAACGGAGAGCGTGTGCTGCTTATAATAGAGAATGTATTTTAGACTTGGTGGATGAGAATTAGTGCCGTGCAGGATTGGGAGTTAGGAATGCTGCCGAATAAAATAAAAGTAATGTGTGCATACTCTGGGGTGGGAGGTGGTGGTGGGGGAAGGCACAGGAAGATGAAGTGAATTGGAAGCAGCTCCCTGGCGAGGAAAGGGTGGTAGAAAATTAAACTTGCTTAAGAGCAGTTCTTTTATTTAATAGGTAATTTACTTAGCCGTAGCATGTAGCTGGCATGATTTGTGTTACTTCTTTATGAAGCATCATTTTGTCATGAGCAAGAGCTCGTCTCGATGGTATGCAAGCTGAAAGGCACATAGAACATAGGACTGGGCCACATTGAATACACAGACATATGAAAAACATTGCTCCCACAAGTATACACAGAATCGTCAACAGTTTCCAGCCCCAAGTAGCAAGCATGGACCAGAACCATCCCGAAAGTGTCCAAGTTCCATTGTCTGGGTGTATTTCAGCTGCAATCTTGTGAAGCTTGGAGATGGCATCATAAACAGATGGAGAATTGTCCGGGACATATACACAACAGCTGCTTCCGATAATTCTACATGCCCCCCCACGATCAGCCAAAACGACATCCAACACCATCCTGTTTTGGAGCGTAACAATCCTGGAAATCTGTAGTTCCTCGGTAATGTTCCCCAGAGCAATGGCAGTGTCATTCGCTACAGCCTCGACAACACGTGTCAGTCGTCTGATTTTTCGGCTGTTCAGTGCGGCCCCCACAAAGGAGAATAGTCCCAAATTAAAGTCCACATACTGTTGCAAGGCAGTATCAGTCTGGTCAATGTCATCCAGAACAACAGTTCGCTTAACCCTATTCAGGACGAAGTCATGATATAACGTGTAATCATTGTGATACATTGGTGGGGCAATAAATACAGGTGGTAGTACAAACGATACATAGCATGTGCCCAACCACCCCAATGGAAGCTGATGGTAACCCTTCGTTCCACAAATAAAATACGTATTCCGTGATGCAACAAATGAGATGCCATTCGGGCTATCAAAAGTGAGAGTAGTATTACATTCGCTTTTCCCCACTGCAATTGAACCCTTATTTCTGATACATAAATCGGCTTTTGTGGAAATGACATTAATAACATGTGCACTTGATACATTAATATTCCTCTGGTTGCTGTACACGCGTGGGGCAGACACGTTATCAGGCCTGTACTCTTCCCATTCAAATCGAGTACCCTCAACCCGTGGAAACCCATCCTTGTCATGGGAACATACTTTATTCAAACGGAAAAGCACCCCCCCTTTGGTTGGCCATCTCAGAGTAAAAAGGAGGGTGTACCAAGCGTTGCATGATCCATTATGTGAAAACGGGAGTGGAATAAGTGGGGTGCCCCCTCTCTTTTGGTGCCCTGGCAACATCCCACACACCCAACAATTTGAGGTATTGGTCATGTTATGTGTGTGGTGAAGAATCTGAATAAAACTGTTATTTAGATACGTTTGCCTATGACGTTCTTCATGAAAAGGTAATGTAAAATGAAAATGTTCAGACGGAGCCGGGGTAGTCGGCAGCAAATGTTCACGTACAGGCACCACAAGTTCAACTACCCAGGCTATAACAGCTATCACCACAATAGTCAGAACAAAAAGAAAGGCACCCAATACTTTTTTATCACGTGAAGCCATTGTTGCCATAGTTCAGAAATGTTCGTGCAAAGTCTTAAATAGCACAAATTGTTCGCAAAGTCTCAGATACACGTGCGTGTATACCTAAAAAAGGAAAAAATACGGTGCTGAACTCCGAGGTAGCCGTTGTTTTCTTCTCCGGGCCAAGACGGATGTCGCTACACTGGCAGAACTGATCCCCCCCCCCCCCCCTTGGAATTCCCGGTTTCCGTTTCACAAACCTGGAGCGGTAACCAACCAGTCTTAAAAAACAAAAATCTTGTTATCGAGGGCGCAAGTTGTAGCGCTCTCGTCCGGCAGCAGCGTGGTCCGGGAAGGCTCCCTCAACTTCGGTCGACGTCACAGCTGGGCTCTTTTCTTTCTCCAAGATCTCTTTGTAGTCGGTCAATACAGCAGGAGTCACCAGATCCGGGGAGACACGGCGACAATGTGTCGAATGCACCCACCGCTTCCTGTTGGTCACTCTTACAGCGGTGCGGGTTGCCAGAAGGACCTGTTCGGGGCCCTTCCACCTGGGCTCCAGACTGCTTGCTCTCTCAAACGAGCGAACCATCATGTGGTCACCAGGGCGGAGATCATGGCCCTCTGCAGTAGAGTTGTCAGGGAGCGCTTCTCGAACCTGTTGATGAATAGAGAGCAAATCATTTGTTAATCGTGCCAGATAGTCATTCATCATAACACAAGGCACATCATGTATTAATCGCGGCTTAGGCACCCCCCAGATATTCATCGGGCGCCCAAACACCACCTCATAGGGCGTAAGGCCAGTTCGTGAATGGGGTACTGATCTAAGAGAGAGTAGTGCTAGCGGCAAAGCATCAGGCCACTTCAACGATGTATTCGCCACAATTTTGGCCAGTTTAAGCTTCAGTGTCGCATTATACCGCTCGACCAGACCTGCTGACTGAGGGTGGAATACAGCGTGGAACTTCTGCTGAATCCCTAACCCCTTCAGTACATATTCCACAATCTTTCCAACAAAATGGGGCCCATTATCGCTCCACAGAAATTTACAAACTCCAAAGCGAGGAAAGAATTCCTTAAGCAACCCCTTGGCTGTTGTCAGAGCCGTATTGTCTTTCGTGGGGTAGGCCTCAACCCATTTGCTAAAAGCACATACCACCACTAGGACGTACTTCAGGTTATTGCAACGCTCGAGTTGGACGTAATCCATTTGGAGAACCTCAAATGGTGCAGAAGGTGGAACGAACCCTCCTTTCGGAGTATGGGTCCCCTTTCCAGGATTGTGCTGTAAACAAACCAGGCAGGTCTGCACTACTCTCTTCGCAGTGTTAGCAATCTCAGGATGTTCCCAAACTCGTGTTAAAAGCCGAGTGATTGCAAGAGCTCCGACATGCGCCAGTCCATGTGACATCTGGACCATCGCCTGCAAGTAAGCCGCAGGCAATTTCCACTTCTCCATGTCTTTGCTTCTCCAACAACCCTCGTCATCTAGTACCCCATCTACTGCCCATGCCGCAAGTTCAGATTCAGTAGCTGATTTTTGAATATCCAGTATTTCTGCCCTAGCATCACTCCATCGTTCAGCCTGTGACTGTATCACGTACATGGGGGAGCTAGTTCGAGACATAGCCGTTTGTCTTGCTATGCTGTCTGCAAAGGCATTTCCTTGGCCCACTTTATCCGTGATCTTTTTATGGGCACTGCACTTCACTATCGCTACTTTCTTGGGGCCAAGCAGCGCATTTAGGAGATCACGCACTAGCTCTCCGTGCATAATATGCTCTCCGTGTGATGTCAAAAACCCACGTTCTCTCCAGAGTAGCCCGAAGTCATGTGCCACTCCGAAGGCATACCGGCTATCCGTGTATATGTTCACACATAGACCAGTACTCAATTCGCAGGCTCTTGTTAAAGCTATCAGCTCTGCTGCCTGAGCCGATTTTTGTGGTATCCTAGCTGTTTCTACCACTGTCTTAAGTGTCGTGATCGCATAGGCTGCGGAAGTCGTACCATCTGGCAGCCTTACACATGATCCATCAACCCACAGTTCCCCATCCACATCTGGAAGTGGGACATCCTGTAAATCGACACGACCCTTTGTCTGTTCCTCGGTCAGGAAAACACAATCATGATGTTTTTCTTCCTGACCCTCCTCGGCCGGATAGGGCAATAAAGTGGCAGGGTTCAAAGTAGCGCATCTTTTCAGTGTAATATGTGGCGCCAAGAGTGTCAGCTCATATCCTGTTAGCCGTGCACTCGTAAGGTATTGGGTCTTTGTTTGGTTTAGCAAGGCATCTACTGCGTGAGGAACTAACACCAACAGTTTGTGTGATAACACTATTCCCTCACTCTGTCGTATGGCCACTGCTGTTGCTGCCACCGCTCGAAAACACCCAGGCAACCCTCGCGCTACAGGATCCAGAATGGCAGAGAAGTATGCACATGGTCTCTGCTTATCCCCGTGTAGTTGCACTAACACTGACAACGCGCACCCATCATTCTTGTGCACGTACAATGTGAAAAGTTTCGTGTAGTCTGGTGTGCCTAACACGGGTGCGGAACAAAGGGCCTGTCTCAACTGTTCAAAAGCCTTCTGACATTCATCTGTCCATGCTAAGGGCATTGGTGTAGCTTTGGACAATAACGCTAGCAAGGGCTTTATAACGTGTGAAAAACCCATAATCCATTGTCTACAAAAGGACGTCAACCCTATGAAGGCACGTACATCTCTCTGCGTGCAGGGGACTGGTGTGTCTAGAATTGCTTGAATTCGATCAGATGTTAATGCACGCCCCTCCTTAGACAACAGATGACCAAGGTAAGTCACCTGGGGTCTACAATATTGGAGCTTCTTTTTCGAAACCTTATGATTGTTCTGCGCCAAAAAGGAAAGCAACGCAATTGTACTTTCTTCACATTGTGCATAAGTGTCAGCAGCAAGCAGAAGGTCATCCATGTACTGGATGAGAGCAACGCCCGATTGCAATTTAAACAAATCAAGCTGCCTTTTCAAAGCCTGGCTGTAGATGCTAGGGCTTTCAGTATAACCTTGGGGAACACGACAAAATCTATATGATTTATTATTGAGCGTAAAGCCAAACAGG
Organism: Lissotriton vulgaris; assembly: GCF_964263255.1. Lineage (NCBI taxonomy): Eukaryota > Metazoa > Chordata > Amphibia > Caudata > Salamandridae > Lissotriton > Lissotriton vulgaris. The sequence continues at coordinate 799,136,122 of NC_141700.1, read as the reverse complement.
TATCTACTATCAGGATGAACAGGGATGGAAAAGAACGCATTCTTTAAATCAATGACACTAAACGTGGTGGCCGTTGGTGGAACCAAGGTAAGCAGGGTCGTAATATCGGACACCACCGGGTATTGGGGAATGACAATTTTGTTAATCTCTCGCAAATCAATAATAAAGCGATAGATTTTGCCGTCAGTATCTCTCTTGAGAATCGGAAGAATAGGACTGTTGCAAACATTATAACGGACCTCCTCTACAACCCCTGCTGAAATCAAATCCTGAACAATGCGTGTCAATGCAATTTCACCCTCTCTCGAAATCTTATTTTGTGGCACTCGTGGAAGGGGGGCCCCCTCCTTAACAGTAATATGTATTGGTGGGATACGCATCTCTCCCACATCCGTATCTGAGGTCGCCCATAACGTATGCGGTAAAGAGGCCAAAGCTGGAACATCCAAGATGGCGTAAAACCTATCGGGGTCAGGATAATTGTCATTCAGGATAACCCGCACTCCCTCAGGGGCACAACGTATCGTTGCTCGAAAATATTTAAGCAAGTCAATACCTAGGATATTGTCTGGTGTATGGGGTGATAACAAGAACTGACCAAAACTAAAGTATTTGTCAAGACATAGTGCAAGGGGCTTGGACAATGGGCTGGGGGAGGGTGTGCCATCAAACCCTACACATGTAATCATTTCGCCAGACAGGGGAGCCCTCGGAACCAAGTTTTTCGACAAAGCGCTACGTGTAGCCCCAGTGTCGACAAGAAATTGATCAGTAGAACCCAGAATACCCGCTGTTACATATGGACCCTGCTGATCTACCGGCACTTCAACTGATTCCTTACCCCATCCTACGCAGTCCTATGCATGCACATAATCCTGGTGTTCCACATTCTCTCCCTCCGAAATCTGATATTGATTCCGCCTATCAAACGTATTTCGTTCATCCTGGCCACGGCCCCTCTCCTCAACCCTACCACGATCACTTCCGCTACCTCTCGCTCCCGTATAACCTCCCCTCGACCTTCCACCTCCTCGACCACGCTGACTACGCTGCTCACGAAGTACCAGACAATCTTCAGCCCAATGCCCAAACTCCTTACAATAAGCGCACTGGTCCTCCGCAATGTCTGTACGACCATACGACGTATTTCCTCCACCCCATCTACCTCTATCATTCCCTCTACCCTGTGTTCCCCGAACCTGTGCCAACATCACCTTCGTTTTCAATTCCTTCGCCTTTTTCTCAACACTTTCTTTAGCCTCCAATTCCTGCCGCTGATAATACTGAGCCATAGTTAACAAGGACGCAGGGGTCGCCGTGGCCCAGGAACTTTCACTCCACTTCAATCGTTTTGCAATCTCCGGTAGGAGATTAGCCACATACTTATCTACAAACAAATGCCGACCTGTATCGTCTGTTAAAGATTGACCACTGTAATCATGGAATGCCTCCTCGAAGCGTGTAAAGAAGTCTGAGACCGTTTCATCAGGTTTCTGTTTGCACGACGTTAGCATAGTCCAATCAATCTTTTTAGAGGGAACAAGCGTCTTCAATTTATTCAAAATAGCCGCCGGAAGATCTAGAATCAACTGACAAGGCTTACATGCTGGTTCCCTATCTAAATCGGCAGCATTTATTTCTTTCCATGTGCCCCCCAGTATCGTTTCATCATTATTTTTACGAATTTGTCTCCACATATCAGGTGGCAGAATTAGCCCAAAGAACAAATCTATATCCACAAGAGTCATCACACAAGACGAAATAGCCCCTTCCACCCCTTCATAAAATGCCGCCGGATTTTTTCGAAGATCAGGTAAAGAGTTTTTCAATGCCATAACATCTGCTCTATTCCAAGGCGTGTATACCCAGTTATATACAAAATACCCTTTCGCATCTTTCGATAATTTATCATCATCTGTACCGTCCCCTTTAGGTGGAACATACAAAGGCGCGGCTTCACGCATAGGCATAACATGCAACGCAGAATTCTTATCTGAACCACGGAGAGAACACTCCTTAGCCTGCCCGCTATTCTCCAATTCAGACTCCTTTTGCCTCCTTTTTCGCTCCTCCCGTAATTTCGTCGTTTCGTCTCGCAGCTGGATCAGTTGCGTGAATAGGTCATCGACATCTGAAAGATCAAAGATACCTTGAAGCAAATTCTCACGATACACTGATACCGATTTAGGTTCTAACGTGACAGAAAGTTCACGATACGCAACAACAACTTCATCTGCCAAACTAGATAAAAAATACATCAATTCAAGATCCGACCACGCCTTTTTCTCCGTAAGCAACTGATCCTGAGAAACACACTTCTTATTCACTTTACGGGCCCAACTACGCAAATGTGCGGACCTCTCCGCAGTAAACCTGAGAGCAGATACCCCCTTCTGTTCCGACTTATCCTGTCCATCGTCCTCCGAATCTGCAGCTGGTGCCGTCGGCGAAACGTACGGAGGCGGTGACCGATCTAGCAATGAAAAATCATCAGATTCATTATTAAGGACAGGATAAAGCGGTCGACGGATAGGAAATTGACCAGTCGTTTGCAATTTTCGTTCCCGTTCCTCCCTCTCTTTCTTCTCCTGAGCCTCCTTTTCCTCAAGCTGTAAAGCCTTATCCCGAGCAGCCTTGCGCTGCTCTTTGTCCGCCAAGGCAACTTCACGCTTCATTCGCTCACGCACCGCTTTCTCCCACATTCGCACACAATCAAACATATTTTGTCTAGACCTGCGTTGAAACAAACATTGTTCCACAAACTGTACTTTACGTAAATCGAACGACCCATGTGGAGGCCATTGCAATTCAGGATCCGATTTTGTATACTTATGCCATAATTTGCTGTACATTATAGGGGGAGGCCAAATTTAATATACATCTCCCTATTCGGTGTTCCCTCTGGGGGAGCCGGCTGTGCTTCTGCTAACCTAATTGAGGTACCCTCTCCAAGACAGCACATCCCTCGGAGTGTGCTGAAAACAGGCATGTTCGAAAAGTATCACGAAAACGTGACACCGCACAAAATGGCACTTACAGTACTTCACACGATGGTGCCGCTCAGAGGGAAAAAACAAAGTTTAGAGAAACATCTCTACATGCCTGCCTATGTGAAGTGCACTACACATATAAGTTCAAAGATCTCACATCACAATGTTAGCTAACTCAAATCAAAAACATAGATCGTAGGACTTCGGCAAGCGTCCGAGGACTACCTTACCGATCACAAATCATAGAACTTCAGTAAGCGTCCGAAGACTACCTTACCGAACACAAAGCTTACCCAACTTCTCAAACGTCCAGATTCCAACTGCCAAGGTCTTGTAAGCCAAATCAGCCAAACGGCATTATCTCAGCGATGCAGACACTCGAAAACTCAGTCGGAGACCGGCGCCACCTGGAAGGTCAGATCGGAAGGAAAGAAAGAAACACCGTGGCAGCCAAGACTCGGGTCACTCGTGGCAGCGCGCGTCCATGGCGAGTTTCCAAGCCTTCGTCACGACCTCTCCTTCGGGCATCCGAGTCGCCGATGAGTCCCTTCGTGGTCGCCAATTTGAAGTAATCAGGGTTCCCAAGGCCTACATGCTCCGAAGTTAACCCACTTACACTCAAGAACTGTTGGCACGGAAACTGTAAAAGGCAAAGAACAAGTTTATTAAGACCCCATGGGGTGGTGGTACACTCAAACAGCACCCTTCGGTAATGCAAGAGGTATCACACCGAACACCGGTGTGACCCCAATTTATATACAGTTAGGGGCAATAAAAAAGATAGGCGGCACAAGTTAGAACACATTTATGTACATATATGGTCATGTTTTGGAACACTGCCAGCTCATTGGAGGGGGCACAACTCCGCTGGTCAGTTTGGCGCACATTCCTAAAGGCTTACTGGTCAGTTGGGACTGCGCATGTGCAAGCTTGACCAGTACTAAAAATAGCCTGTTGCTGGGCAGACTGAAGTGGTCATTGGAACGGACAACGGACTAAAGGGCACGCCGGCCACGAGGCCGCTTATGATCTAAGATGGCCGCCACAGTATTCAAAATGGCGTTTTCGTATATAGCCAAGTTAAGGAGGACAACGTGTAGGTTCAGCTAATCGCTAACGCGGCCAGGCCAATTACGACAGTGCTATATCTTCTTTCAGTCGATCTTACCTTTACATACAAGTGAGACCAATTAGCATTGCCAGTGCTTGTTACAGCACCCTTCAATGCCTGTCAAGATCGATGTTGCATCTTCCACATTTCTGCTGCAGTGTTTCTAGTGACTAGTCGGTGGCACTGAAATGCAGCCAGCTGGTGTTTTTAAATGAGGTTCGGTTTGGAGCAGGGCAAATGTACAGAAATACCAAGAAACTCCCATTGGTAGATTAAGTGCAGAAAGGGAGGAAAGCAACAACTTAAAGCAATGCTGCCGAGATTGACACACAGCCATCCTGAGCAAGGATTGGCTCTGTGGAGTATTGTATACAATGCTGTCTCCTGCACTGAGGTCACAAAAATGTAACAGTCGTACTAACTTGCAGAGAAGGCTATTTCAAATAGTTTTGCTAGTGATTGTTTCCCGTGTTTTCGCTCCGCTAGGGAGTAACTATTGCAATGTAATTGAGAAGAACATTGACTTCAGGGTAAGAAGCTAGTTGAAGCTTCCCATATCCTTTATCTGAGAAAGAGTTTGTTGCTGTGCGCATCCTGGCAGTGAACATTGATGTAAGGGTGTATCTAGATTGCTGTGCACACCTCCGCATTTAATGTTGCAATAAGAGAGTGCTTCAGTTGCTCTCTACTGTTTGGCATTAGGTGTTGCTGTAGGAGAGTGCTTTGACTGCTCCACATGTCCTGGCCGTGGAGTTTGCTGTAAGTGAGTGGCTCAATTACTGTTTACGTCCTTGCTGTGGACGTTGGAGTAAGCGAGTGCCTCTGTCGCTGTGGACGTTGGTGTAAGCCAGAGCCTCCATTGCTGTGGATGTTGGTGTGAGTGAGTGCCTCCATCGCTGTGGTAAGCGGGAGCCTCCATTGCTGTGGACGTTGGTGTAAGTGAGCGCCTCCATTTGCTGTGGACGTTGGTTTAAGCGAGTGCCTCCATTGCTCTGGACGTTAGTGTAAGCGAGCGCCTCCATTGCTGTGGACGTTGGTGTAATCAAGTGCCTCCAATGCTGTGAACTTTGGTGTTAGCAAGCGCCTCCATCTCTGTGGACGTTGGTGGTAAGCGAGTGCCTCCATCGCTGTGGACGTTGGTGGTAAGCGAGTGCCTCCATCGCTGTGGACGTTGGTGGTAAACGAGTGCCTCCATCGCTGTGGACGTTGGTGGTAAGCGAGTGCCTCCATCGCTGTGGGCGTTGGTGGTAAGCGAGTGCCTCCATCGCTGTGGACGTTGGTGGTAAGCGAGTGCCTCCATCGCTGTGGACGTTGGTGGTAAGTGAGTGCCTCCGTTGCTGTGCAAGTCATGGCAGTAGAGTTTGGTGTGAGCATGGTAGTGATCGTATGTAATAAAGCTCCACATCATTTAAAAAATAGGGCCATGTTTAACATCTATCTACTACCCCTGATCAAAGCCTTAAAACAGAGGAAAGTAACAACATTCAACTACGCAGACGATCTGCAGCTTTCCTTTACCATAGATAACTCTACTGAATCTATTACCAACTTTCAGGACACCATGGTGTTCATCCGTCATTGGATGGATCATAACCATCTGAAGCTGAACCCTGGAAAGACGGAGGTACTGCTGATAGGAGACAGCCGTATCTCCTGGGGCCCTCATTATTGGCCGGCTGAACTAGGGCCTTTCCCTAAACCCTCCTCTTCCGTAAAAAGCTTGGGGGTGACTATTGAAGGAGATCTGTCTCTTAACACCCAAGTGGGCACAGTAGTCTCTAAATGTTTCTTCCAATTACGAAAAATCCAGAAGATACATCACCTGCTCACCCAGGCAGCATTGATACAAGCTGTGATTGGCCTAGTCCTGTCCCACTTAGACTATGCAAATTCAATCTATCTAGGCCTTCCCTCTTACCAGATCAAGAGACTCCAGCTTGTACAGAACCAGGCGGCACAACTGATTTATCAACAGCCTAAGTGGCAATCGGCCAGACCCCTGATAAAAAAGCTACACTGGCTCCCACTGCTCCAATGGGCCACCTTACATTTAAGGCCCTAAACTGTTACAGTCCAATGTTTATTAACAACCTGATCTTGAGATACATTCCAACCCGTGATCTCCGTTCTAAACATCAAAATCTGCTGGTGAGCGCAAAGTTTAAACGTAAGCGGCATGGCGGAAGCCGCTTCGGCTATCTGGCGCCACAACTTTGGAACTCACTCCCATGGGAGATCCGTTCCTGTCCTCATGTGCTTCAATTCAGAAGGCAGCTCAAGACATGGCTGTTCATACAGGCACATGAGTAAACCGATCCCACTGCTGTCAACTCAGAACAGTCAACTCAGTACAGCTCGAAACAGCGCCATGAAACCTTGGTCTAAGTGCGCTTTACAAATAGGTTATAACATAACATAACATGTTCCACACCACATTTATTTTCCAGGAGCACTGAAGTTGTGGCGTGGACAGCTGCTGCATGCGGCACCATGCAGGGGTGGTATCAGTCGGTGGCGCTCCCCTGAGATGGCCACTGGTACAGAACACAGTAGAAGCTTTTGGTAAACCTCCAGACTCTAGAGGGGCCGGGCAGGAGCATAGTCCTTGCCCAGGACCTGCTCTGACACTACAGCTTCTATGACTCAATCTACGGGTGACCTCTAGGGCCAACATTGATGCCAACCTAAGCTGGCGAGGTGGGTTCCTTCCACTGCGGAAGGTGGCCGGGCAGTGCTGGGAGTTCATTCTCTGGACAGTCTGCGGACCTTTGGGCTTGTCTTCACTTTACCTCGGGAGGCTCGCATCATCAGTGGGCTAGTAGCCCATGACCACTGGGCAAGGTGATATTAAGATATAGATGTATTCATTCTCGGTCTCCCTCTCTCTTCTGATTATCAGCACAGCCGGTTTGCCAGGCGAGGGGCACTGGAATGTTATCTGACCTGCCCTTTATCACACACTGCGTCAGTGAGGCGCAGGGACGGATGCGCGCTCGAAAGGTTCTCCTGCTGAATCTGAGGGCTCTTTCGTGGCCTGCTCAGGCGTCAGCGCCTCTGGTGACCTCCACTCTCTGCAGGGCTTGTGTTTTGTCTCAATGGCCACCTGTTTCTGGAGCCTCGCCCGCTGCCCCCGTGTCTGTGCAGACACCCGCCGGAGCCCCCTCGCTAGGCATAAGGAATGCATCATTAATCACCGGTGGATGGAGAAATGTGGATTTATCCGCGATTCGTCATGCGACGCCGGCTTCACCGAAACCAAACCTTCTTCTAAGAACCGCGAATTACAAAACCGAGAAATACCCGTGCTTTCCGGTGCCCGGCCGAGTTGTTTGTTGGTTTTTGTCTGGCTAAAGTTCTTTCTCGTTCACGTGAGGAAGAAAAATGTGTTCTTTATTTCATTCTTCGCTATAGTCTTGTCAAAGTACTCTTCAGTAAAATGGTTCTTGAGATAGTCTGCCTCTGACGTCTTCCTTGACGTGTATCCTGGCTCTCTGTTCATCCACTACTCATCCATCCCTCTGCTCGTTCTGAAGCGGCCTTCGAACTGTTTGTAAAGGCCGAATAAATGAAGGGATGAATGCTGGCTGAGGCAAGAGGGAATGACGGGCTGGTGAAGAAGAGTACATACAAAGGGAAGTCCCTGCTCTCCATCCCCAGTGATACTTGGCCCCCTGTTGGGTGGTCTGCGGGACCCACTCTGGTGCAGATCGCAGGGTCCCACTCTGGTGCAGATTGCAGGGCCCCACTCTGGTGCAGATTGCAGGGCCCCACTCTGGTGCAGATCGCAGGGTCCCACTCTGGTGCAGATCGCCTGGTACCACTCTGGTGCAGATCGCAGGGTCCCACTCTGGTGCAGATCACAGGGTCCCACTCTGGTGCAGATCGCCGGAGACCACTCTGGTGCAGATCGCAGGGTCCCACTCTGGTGCAGATCGCAGGGTCCCACTCTGGTGCAGATCGCAGGGTCCCACTCTGGTGCAGATTGCAGGGCCCCACTCTGGTGCAGATCGCAGGGCCCCACTCTGGTGCAGATCGCAGGGTCCCACTCTGGTGCAGATCGCCTGGTACCACTCTGGTGCAGATCGCAGGGTCCCACTCTGGTGCAGATCACAGGGTCCCACTCTGGTGCAGATCACAGGGTCCCACTCTGGTGCAGATCGCCGGAGACCACTCTGGTGCAGATCGCAGGGTCCCACTCTGGTGCAGATCGCAGGGTCCCACTCTGGTGCAGATCGCAGGGTCCCACTCTGGTGCAGATCGCAGGGTCCCACTCTGGTGCAGATCGCAGGGTCCCACTCTGATTCAGATCGCAGGGTCCCTCTCTGGTGCAGATCGCCGGGTACCACTCTGGTGCAGATCGCCGGGTACCACTCTGGTGCAGATCGCCGGGTACCACTCTGGTGCAGATCGCCGGGTACCACTCTGGTGCAGATCGCCGGGTACCACTCTGGTGCAGATCGCCGGGTACCACTCTGGTGCAGATCGCCGGGTACCACTCTGGTGCAGATCGCAGGGCCCCACTCTGGTGCAGATCGCAGGGCCCCACTCTGGTGCAGATCGCAGGGCCCCACTCTGGTGCAGATCGCCGGGTCCCACTCTGGTGCAGATCGCCGGGTTCCACTCTGGTGCAGATCGCCGGGTCCCACTCTGGTGCAGATCGCCGGGTCCCACTCTGGTGCAGATCGCCGGGTCCCACTCTGGTGCAGATCGCCGGGTCCCACTCTGGTGCAGATCGCCGGGTCCCACTCTGGTGCAGATCGCCGGGTCCCACTCTGGTGCAGATCGCAGGGTCCCACTCTGGTGCAGATCGCAGGGTCCCACTCTGGTGCAGATCTCAGGGTCCCACTCTGGTGCAGATCTCAGGGTCCCACTCTGGGGCAGATCTCAGGTTCCCACTCTGGTGCAGATCGGCGGATACCACTCTGGTGCAGATCGCCGGGTCCCACTCTGGTGCAGATCGCCGGGTCCCACTCTTGTACAGATCGCCGGGTCCCACTCTTGTGCAGATCGCCGGGTCCCACTCTGGTGCAGATCGCCGGGTCCCACTCTGGTGCAGATCGCCGGGTCCCACTCTGGTGCAGATCGCCGGGTCCCACTCTGGTGCAGATCGCCGGGTCCCACTCTGGTGCAGATCTCAGGGTCCCACTCTGGTGCAGATCTCAGGGTCCCACTCTGGTGCAGATCGGCGGATACCACTCTGGTGCAGATCGCCGGGTCCCACTCTGGTGCAGATCGCCGGGTCCCACTCTGGTGCAGATCGCCGGGTCCCACTCTGGTGCAGATCGCCGGGTCCCACTCTGGTGCAGATCGCCGGGTCCCACTCTGGTGCAGATCGCCGGAGACCACTCGTGTGCAGATCGCCGGAGACCACTCGTGTGCAGATCGCCGGAGACCACTCGTGTGCAGATCGCCGGAGACCACTCGTGTGCAGATCGCCGGAGACCACTCGTGTGCAGATCGCCGGAGACCACTCGGGTGCAGATCGCCGGAGACCACTCGGGTGCAGATCGCCGGAGACCACTCGGGTGCAGATCGCCGGAGACCACTCGGGTGCAGATCGCCGGAGACCACTCGGGTGCAGATCGCCGGAGACCACTCGGGTGCAGATCGCCGGGTACCACTCTGGTGCAGATCGCGGTGCCTCAAGAGCTGATGCCCTGCTGTCTTAGGTCTGAGGCAGATAGTAGGACTGTGTGAAGCGACTGGACTTCTAGAACCAGTTACCAGGAGTCACCTTTTGAATAGACCTTCTCAAGCAGCTGGTGGCATCTGCGAGAGGATTGAGTGGACATTAAGGCTGACCGCTCTCGCACCATGGAAGTTATGGCCCTGGTGCTGCTTTTAAGGTACCTCAGGTGGGCACGGTGCGGATGCTTCACACCGCCAGCCTACGCCACGCTTCATTGCAGTCTACGTGCACGCATAGGCCACCTGGTTGGGTAGAAAGAGGTGGGAAGGCCAGCTTGAGCAAAGTACCCTAAGGACTGAACTTCATACGGTTGGACTTCCATACCTGACTTACTCTCTGAAGACAAATATCAGAACTTGTCCAATGTCAGGTGTGGGTCTCTTATCCACCTGGATTTTAGGTCTGGCCTAGAGTATGCTTCAGTTGTTGTACCTGCCTCATGAGCAAAAAAGCTTATAAATGAAAAATACAAAAACATAGAATGGTGCTTGGTCATCCCTCTCCATCCGTTGATCTTTTCGTCATTCACATTTTGATTCTGCCCCCCCCAGTGTGGGACAGTGGGACTAGCCTCTATATCTGTTGGTCTGTTCATCTGCCACTCACACTTTGCTTCTGCGCATCACCGCATACGGCATGGGCACTGGCTTGGTCCACTTCAGCCATTGGCTCTCTTGTCCCGTGAGTGACACATGTTGATCCGCCCTCATGTGCTCATCTACCTAACAAAAGAAGTGCACTCAGGGCCAGAGCTCGCGGGCCAGTGCTTGAATTTGCCAATGCTGATTTTCTTTCCATTCTTGAACTCCTATTAGTATGTCTCGGTTGGAGACCACCTTATCTGTTTATTGGCCAGACCTGTTGTTTCCAATGTATTTAGAGTGGGCTTTGGTTAGTTACTTGCTCATAATTAAACAGCTTTGTTGTCTCAGGGTTATGTCCTTGATACAGTGGGTTTCCTTCCTCCTCTTGTTTTTGACGCGCCCCCTCCCCCTGGAGCATTTCAGTATCACATTATCTTTATTGGTTGGTTGGTATCCTTCCACTGCTGAAGTTTCCTGCACTGGGGGAACTATGTTTTTATATTCCGTTACGCACTGCATGTGTTTTTTTGCTCTCCCTGCCTCCGTGTGCTTCTCCTCCTTTCAGTTCCCCTCTCTCTTCAGGTAGTTTTCCCCATGGCTTGTTTTTTCATTTCATTTAGACCCCTGTTTTCTCTTGCTGCTCTGTGGTCTTTACTTTCCCGCCCCCTCCCCGTTGCATCTATTTTCTTTATTATTATTTGTTTAGAGGGCCAGGCAGCTACAATTTGCTGCTGGATCTTTCTGTTATGCTCACATTTCTTACCTTCTTTTTCTTTAAAAAAAAGAAAGACATTTACATACTGCAAGATTGGCGTCCACAATCTTGGAGCGGTAAATACAAATAAACAAGCATTTGAAATGCAATAGGTCTCACATTTACCAGAGTTTGAGGTATTGGCAATGCCTTTTATTTGTGTTGGTTTTAAAACCGATAAATAAAAGGCATTGGATGGTCGTTTACAAAGCCAATAGCTTAAACTCTCGCAAATGCGAGACCTATTGCATTGCAAATGCGTTTGGCGCCCGTGCTATAAAAAAAAAAGGGTTAGGAGAGAGCGTGACACAGCTATTTGAGAAAATATTGCTCGGAGGCTGTAATTAAAGCCTACTGAGTAACAACACACGTAGCTAGGGATGTCGCCTTTGGAGGTTACAAAATGAGACTAGGCGGTACTAAGGAGGGACTACTGAGCCTATTGACCAATGAACAGCCGCAGTTTACAGTGGACCAACAAAAATGAATGTGCGTCCTCATGTAACGTAAATGGCTCTATGTAAAGCGCTCTGATACCCTATTCGGGTCAAGTTCGCGCTATATAAAACTCAGCAAAAAAACAATGACACAAGCCAATGAAAAATATGGGCGGAGAGTGGGCGAGGCTTAAAGTCCCTACCTCAATACAGCATGCCTCGCAGAGCGACGCATGTGCTGCCCAGGCTCGACCTAAAACATGGGGGCTGCATCATAACTTGTACACGCACTCACACATGTTGGGCTCAATATGTGAGCATGCATCATCACGTATGATGTGAAGCATGTGTCATGATATAAGTTGAACATCTTGGAATGGGTTTCGTTTAATTGGAAATCCATTCCATAGATTGCCTGACATATGGGTGTGTGCATGTTGATTTTAAACAGTTTGCAAAGCCCATAGCTCTGCTATTTGAAACAGAGACTTTTTGGCTTAGCTGAGCCTTATTTTTTTCATTTATCCACGTGCTTGTAAACTATCTTCGGGGTAGATTAATGAGAAGCATATAGTGCCTTTTTTTTGTTTTAAAAGGAAGGAATCCTACTTTCCTGTAAGGTGCATTGAAACTAAAAAGGTTTCTTTACTTGTTCTACGTACACCTGCTTGCTAGAGAGCATTATTACTGTGCGGTTAATATATGAAATTGTTAACTTTATATAATTTTTTTGAATGATTTTTGACATATGAGCCTGCATGTCTAGGTAGCGCTGTTTTCTTTCTTTTTCTTTCTGTAAAATATGTTCACAGAAAAAAATAATTATTGCAGTAGCTTCCCAATGCTATACCTATTGATTTTGCCAATGCCTGTTTAGTTTGTTAGCTTTTTCACATGTGGGACTAAAGCCAGCTTAGAAGTTTCGTAATTCATGGATAGAAATAGGACTGGATGCCTGGGACACGGGCATCTTGAGTCGTCTCTCTGAATGCTGCTGTTCCTAGTCTCTGCTAACTTGCTGTTGCAACACAACCGTGTGGTGAAGGAAGGGTGACGCGTCCCACATCTGATGTTCCCCCACAGTGCCCTTTATTTCCTGTTTAGAGCCCTTGGTTTCTGTTCCTCCTGCTGATGTCTGTCTCTATTGTTTGCAGGATCCCACAGGCCGCCTGCACGGTGTCATCGCCATGTTGTTGCCACTCAAGGTCCACCCCCGGGCCTTTGGGTTGGTAACGTTGCTGACCATGCTGCACCATGCTCCCCTTGCCAGAGCCTTTATCTATGCGGTAAGTATGCGGCACCATGAAACAGCAAGCGTCGCAGCATCTCATGGCTATTAAGCAGTCATTCCCAAGCCTAGAAAAGGTGCAAAGGTGGTTTGTTATTCTCTGCTTTTGTGGATGTGAGCGAGGACCTTCTGTAGAGATATGGGGGGTCCAGATTGGGACTCTTTTATGGGGCAGCTCAGTTTGGGGATGGTTGTACAAGCATTTAAATTCTTACTTCTAGCATGAAACAGGACCACCCTCTCTTTTGCCACTGAGGAAAAGTCTGGGGGATTCTTGCTCAAGTCCCAGGTCCGCTTAGATCTACACGTGAACTGTGCAGCAAAAGCACTCCAGCAGCCCCTTTGCACAGAATGATATCTCATATTCTAACCTAACCTTGGGGCAGTGCTGCAGGCTCTAAAACTATCCAGCATTGGTTACAGAAACTCCTTTTTCATGGGTCATCCCAAACACCATCCATTGTATGTGTATCCATTGTATGTGTAACGAAATACATTTATATAATTACCAGAAGACCATCTACTTTTACTGCACCAATGCAGAGGTGAAGACTACATTGGTGTCTCTTGTGCAGAGTTAACAAGCATTTGCAATGCAATCGGTCTCACATTTGTGAAAGTTAGAGCTATTGGCATTGCAAGTGATAATGTTTTTACCTATGTTTTTTTTTGTTTGCAGTGGAGGGATTATTTGGCTTTTTTTATTCTATAGATTTTTTATTAGATAAACCGTGACCAAATAAGTTCCGTAGAATTTAATTTGTTGATTGTATTATAAGAGTTCTTGCCTGGGTGCTCTGAAGGATTCAAAGGTGTCTGTGAGCGGCTCGACCTGCATTTTTACAAGCGATGTGCAAGGGAGGGCGAAAAAAGTCACAAGCAGTGTTTAGTAGAATACTGCTTTTGTTCTAACAAAGCGAGCAGATAACCAGGTGGTGCTAATAGTTGCTATTTGAGCTAATTATGGTTAATAATCTAGAGGTTAGTCTGACCCCTGGGGTTATATGCAGAGCTCCGCATTCTAAGACACCAAAGTGCTGACTCCTCCTCCAGGGCTGCGGCGCTTGGTATGCGACACTGAGATTGTTGCCATAGCTGCTGTGTTGATTCAACTGGAAGTGTAATCTGGGCCATCGATGGGATGCATGGTCAATATTAAAATTTAAAAAACTTTTGGGAGAACTGGTTTAATGTTTTTATTTTTCATTTACGGTGTATGCATTCTATTCTGTGCAGTTACCTGAACGTGAAAAACTAACAAAATATTTTGCTACTTCGTCTTATTTCTGACCCGCCCCCACTGCAGCCCGGCTCAGTTTTCGTACTTTTTAATGCACTTTGACCACTGAGAGTACCGATGATGTCGTCAATATGAAGCATTCTACAGAATGCGCAGTAGTGTGACTAAAGCTACTATACGAAACAACATGATTTCCTAATCTACTTGTTTGCGCACCTCACTGTGGAAGGGCTAGATCTCTAGTAAAGCAACATTTTCCCTTGAGAAATGTTAACCGGAAGAACCGGTATGTCAGTTAAAAATCATAACAAAATACAAGTAAATATAAAGAATTCTTACAGTTTATTAAAGTTGCAAATGTTAAAAGAAAAGTGGTCCCAGTGGGTTTGCTTTACTGGTTTGCCAACCCCACTTCCCTTGACTACAGTTAAGGGGTACCTCTCGTATTCACTTCCAGGGCTAGATCTCTGTCCGATGAGACTGTTATCTTAGCCCGATGCCTGGAAAGATGCGTTTGGTTCAGCCCCCTTCACTTATAAGAGCTCGGGGTGGGCTTCACCCCCCGGCCCTGTGTTGCTTCGCCCCCCGGCCCTGTGTTGCTTCGCCCCCCGGCCCTGTGTTGCTTCGCCCCCCGGCCCTGTGTTGCTTCGCCCCCCCGGCCCTGTGTTGCTTCGCCCCCCGGCCCTGTGTTGCTTCGCCCCCCGGCCCTGTGTTGCTTCGACCCCCGGCCCTGTGTTGCTTCGCCCCCCCCCCCCCCGGCCCTGTGTTGCTTCGCCCCCCCCCCCCGGCCCTGTGTTGCTTCGCCCCCCCCCCCCAGCCCTGTGTTGCTTCGCCCCCCCCCCAGCTCTGTGTTGCTTCGCCCCCCCCCAGCCCTGTGTTGCTTCGCCCCCCCCAGCCCTGTGTTGCTTCGCCCCCCCCAGCCCTGTGTTGCTTCGCCCCCCCCAGCCCTGTGTTGCTTCGCCCCCCCAGCCCTGTGTTGCTTCGCCCCCCCAGCCCTGTGTTGCTTCGCCCCCCCAGCCCTGTGTTGCTTCGCCCCCCCAGCCCTGTGTTGCTGCGCCCCCCCCAGCCCTGTGTTGCTGCGCCCCCCCCCAGCCCTGTGTTGCTTCGCCCCCCCGGCCCTGTGTTGCTTCGCCCCCCCGGCCCTGTGTTGCTTCGCCCCCCCGGCCCTGTGTTGCTGCCGCCCCCCCCGGCCCTGTGTTGCTGCGCCCCCCCCAGCCCTGTGTTGCTGCGCCCCCCCCCAGCCCTGTGTTGCTGCGCCCCCCCCAGCCCTGTGTTGCTGCGCCCCCCCCAGCCCTGTGTTGCTGCGCCCCCCCCAGCCCTGTGTTGCTGCGCCCCCCCCAGCCCTGTGTTGCTGCGCCCCCCCCAGCCCTGTGTTGCTGCGCCCCCCCAGCCCTGTGTTGCTGCGCCCCCCCCAGCCCTGTGTTGCTGCCCCCCCCCAGCCCTGTGTTGCTTCGCCCCCCCCAGCCCTGTGTTGCTTCGCCCCCCCCAGCCCTGTGTTGCTTCGCCCCCCCCCAGCCCTGTGTTGCTTCGCCCCCCCAGCCCTGTGTCGCCCCCCCCAGCCCTCTCAAAGTTTGAGGTCTAATCTCTCTTTTCTTTTCAAATTGGTCTCTAATCACTTCGGACCGTTGGGTACTGGACATTGTGTCAAAAGGCCATGCCTTGGAATTTGTCAAGTTCCCTTTAAACACTCCTCCAACTGGGCCACCTCCAGCTCACCTCAAGGAGCTCTTTCAACAAATTCGTCTCCTGATTCAAAAAGGTGCCATTGAAGTGGTTCCCAAAACTCAGAAGGGGCTCGGATTTTATTCTCGTTTTTTTCCTAGTCCTCAAGAAGTCCGGCGAGTGGCGCCCGATCCTCGACTTGCGGGCCTTAAACAAGTACCTGAAAAGTCAATCCTTCCGCCTGCTCACACTCACGGAAATCCTCTGCCTTCTCTCGAAGGGCAACTTCCTGACCACCATCGATCTCCAGGACGCCTACTTCCATGTGCCGATACTTCCAAGGCACCAGAAGTATCTGCGCTTCCGGGTAGGGCGCAGAGATATTCAATTCAAGGTTCTACCTTTTGGCCTTCGTTCCGTCCCTTGCGTCTTTACGAAAGTCCTGGCCCCAGTGGTGGCATATCTACGTTTGCGGGCGTCCAAATCTTTTCCTACCTGGATGACTGTCTAATCAAGTCGCTATCTCATCATCAGGTGTCTCTGGACACTCAATTCTGTCAGACTCTATTTCAATCCCTAGGTCTGTCCATCAACACAGAGAAGTCTCAGGTCGATCCAGCTCACTGCAGAACCTTTCTAGGCGCCACTCTGAATACCTCGCTGGTGATGGCATTCGGTTCTCACGAACGTCGACTGGGAACTCTACGCCTAGTGTCTCTCATCCGCTCAAATGGGTCCGTTTCAGTTTGTGTTGAAATCTTTTCTCGGGATGGCGTCCTCCTGCATATCCCTGATCCCAAATTGCAGGCTCAAAGGTCGTCCAATTCATTAGGAACTGGACAAACAGTGGCGTCAGGTCGCCGGCTCCTTCAAGGATCTGGTCCTGGTAATCGCTCGAATAAAGTCAGCTCTCCGTTGGTGGGCTCACCCTCCCAACATCGCTGCCGGCACTTCTTTCCTGACCATCGCTCCAGAGCTTGTCCTTACCACGGATGCCTCCTTGGAAGGCTGGGGCGCTCATCTTCAGGGGTTGTCTGTCAAGGGCAAGTGGACCCAGTCTCAACGCTCCTGGCACATCAACAGACTGGAACTGATGGTCAATTTTCTTGCGCTAATGTCCTTCCGCCTTCTGCCTCAGGGAGAATCGGTGCTCATTCAAACCGACAATACCACCAGTATGCACTATCTCAACAGACAAGGCAGGACCAAGTCACCGCTCCTCTCTCAGCTGGCACAGAGAATCTGGGATTGGGCTCTCCGTCATCGCATTACCCTGACAGCGGTTCACCTCCCAGGCATCTCCAACATCCTGGCGGATTCGCTCAGCAGGTCTGCGTCCTCGACTCACAAGAGGGAGTTGCATCAGCCGACTCTGGACTTCATATTTCGGCTGTGGGGTCGCCCAAACCTGGATCTTTTCGCAAGCCCTGTGAACCAGAAATGCCCGTCTTATGCAAGCTGGCTTCCCTACTGCGGGTCGTGCGGAAATGCCCTTTTGATGGACTGGTGCAATCTATTTGCCTACGCTTTTCCGCCGATCCCACTGGTTCCTCGAGTGCTGTGGAAAATGCGGAGACAGTCGTGCCACATTCTCCTGATCGCTCCCAGATGACCTCGTCAAGCGTGGTTCTCGGAACTGCTGCTCCTCTCACAGTGCGAGCCCATACTCCTTCGTCCTCGGGTGGATCTCCTCACAATGGACAAGGGTTAGATCTGCCATCCGGACCCCTTCTCTCTCAAATTATCGGCCTGGAACCTGAGCACCTTGAATTTGCCCACTTGAATATTTCACCGGCATGTAGAGACGTTCTTGCCAATGTGAGAGCTCCGTCCACAGTAAAGACTTACAAGCTAAAGTGGAAAAGGTTCTGTCACTGGTGTGCATCTGCCAACAACCATCCCGTGCATTCTTCCCCTGCTCAGCTTTTGCCGTTCTTTCTGCAATTGGCACAATGGGGACCTTCCCACTCCACTTTGAAAGTCTTCCTAGCGGCAATTTTTCGTTTTCGGCAGGACGGTTCTTCTACTCTCTACTCTTCCAGAGTCATTCAGCAGTTTTTCAAGGGGCTGTTCAGGATGTTTCCGCCCATTCGGCGACGTCCTCCTACCTGGCATCTCGATATTGTTTTGGCTCAAATGATGAAGGCGCCTTTTGAGCCCATCCACAAAGCGGATTGGAAATTTTTGACTTGGAAGGTTTCCCTCCTTCTCGCCCTGACTTCCTCACGTTGCGTGAGTGATATCCACGCCTTCACCATTCAGCCTCCTTTTCTTCAATTCAATTTGGACTGTGTTGTACTTCGCACTAACCCGGCATTCATGCCTAAGGTGCCAACTGATTTTCACCTCCATGAACCAGAATTCTTAAAGACTTTCTTTGCAAATCCCCAATCTCCGGTGGAGCGAAGCTTGCATTTATTGGATGTGAAAGGATGCCTTAAATTCCACATCAACAGAATGGCACCCTTTCGAAGATCTGATCAACTGTTCGTTGCTTACGGACGCATGCACAAGGGGCGTTCTGTTACCAAGCCAACTATTGCACGTTGGATTCAGCAATCGCGTTTTGTCATCAGAAGGCCGGCAAGCCTCTTCAATCTACAGTTAAAGCTCATGCCACCAGGGCGATTTCATCCTCTACTGCCCTGTTTACTGGTGTGCCGGTTCACCAAATATGTCGTGCAGCTACGTGGTTCAGCAGGCACAGCTTCAAAAAGCAATACTGCCTAGAGACGATCAACGAAGCTGATACAGCAGTGGGCCAAGCGGTGCATTGCAACCTTTTTAAATAAGGTGAGCCTCTTTCTTTCCCTCCGCCTGTAAGAGTTGTCATCGGTCTGGCAGTTTTATGTTATATCATTACATTTTCTGCCACTGCACGGCAGTTTTCTTACAGACCGCTATTACTGCTCACTATTCTATTCAAGCATGTGAATCTAGGAAAGACACCCCAATACTGGAGAAGAACAATTGTTACTTACCTGTAAACGGTGGTTCTCCAGTATTGGTGTCTTTCATAGATTCACATGCGACCCACCCACCTCCCCTCGGAGGCTCTCTCTCTTTTCTCCTCCTACACTCTTTTCACTCTTGTGCTACGAAAACCTGAGGGCCTGAGCCTCTGAGGAGAAGGTTCTAGAGGGTGCTGGTGCCTGATTGGCTGTAGTTTGGACTATCACAACGACCTGGATAGGCTATTGAAGTGCCTTTTTCTTTTAATAAAGTTCTATGTGATAATGCTAACCTATGGTATTTATGAGTATTTATGGTTTTGGGATGTATGTAACTGTTTTTATATACATTTATGATATTTGTTATTGCTATTTTATTTACCATGGGGCTCCCACTTCGACGGGGAATATTCAAGCATGTGAATTTATGAAAGACACCAATACTGGAGAACCACAGTTTACATGTAAGTAACAATTGTTCTTAGAGTGAAATCCTTTCCTCAAATTGAATCCTGCATGGATCCAGAAAATGATAAAGAACACGTTCAAGTCAGTATAGCCTACAACCAATCACAGTACGAACTACAGGTTGATCTCTGACAAGGTGCAAAGTCTGAATTCCCAAGTCCGCTGCTTCTTAGGTCATATGTCTCCACCAGATCAAAAAAGGTCTCTGAGTGTACATGGATCACTTGAGATTTCTGAAGGTGAACTGCACCCAGTATGGGTATAGACTGTTTGAGTTGACTATGGAGCAAGATTAGGGCAGTGAGTAAACCAAACCACAGTCTAAAAGCCAACCCAAGTCAGGGAGGTGACGTGGTAGTAAAGAGAGGTAGCTTGATCGGATAGACAAGAGAAGTTTGGCTGCTCGCAAAACCCAGGGTGGGCATTCGAGAAGAGTTGGGGGGAGAGATTTGAGCCCATCCCTAGTCTCTAGAGCAGGTTTGGCCTGCATATGTCTGTAAGTTATGTTTTCTATCTTTCAGTTTGTATGAAGTGAGATGTTTTACCGTAATTGTAATGTGTGCCGTTGGTTCAATTTCTGTTCTCTTCTAGCTCCCACCTGCTGTGGTCCATGTCTTGTGATGTGAGAGGCAGAACGCTCTATTGGGAGCTGCTCTCTCCATCTCTTACCAAGTACCTCTCAGGACAGTATTATCTACTGCCCCTTCCGTCGCGGCACCCCTTATCTACTAATTACTTCAATGCCTCGTCCTCACAGCTCTCTTCTAGGAGGATGCCAGATATTGTTGGATGATGTGGAATCTTTCCACCACAGTGGAGAAGGGCTGACCTGCTACATGGAATGGTTGGCACCAGAGGGGGTTTTAGTGATGTGGCATCCAAACAAGGGTGTACAGAGGAAAACTTTGAGGGTAATGGATTAAACCATAAAGCAGCTAAGTGTGTGCCTGGGGGTGGGTGTCTCCTTCCTGTAGATGCTTAATGTTCTGTTTTCTGACCGCTCTCTTGTTCCTTCCTTGCAGTTCTCGGATCATAATGCCAGCATGGTGTTTGATGACCTGCCGGCCTTCTTTGGATCAGAGCTCCCCCAAGAAGGACTCAAGGTAAGCGTGTGTCTTGAAGGACTAATTTAACATTTGCATACTTCGAACAGGAATAGTTACACAGCTCATTAAGGTGTGCAGAGACTCTCATTGCGTCAACCAGCCTTCTGCCTCCAGACCTCTGATTGTGGTGGAAGTTTGCTTGTCTTCTCTGGGCAGCTGATGGAGTAGCTTCCTGCCCACCTTCTTTGCTTCTGTGGAATCAACCTTTTTTTTTTGGGAGGCTCCCGTTTCTTTTCTAATTGACAGGTTCCTCGACTGTTGTCCCTGGGAATGAATCTCTGCCTGTCTTTTTTTTATTCTTAGTTGGTGTGTTTAAATAGCAGCTCCTCATCCTGGATTGACATGGACTGCAAATAAACACTTGTGAGTCCATGTTCCTCCCTTGTGAAAGTGTGGTGCAGAGTAATGACAACATACCAGTGCAGTTTTATTGCGTCACACACTTTTTTTTTTCTTCACCACACCCCCTCCAAGGGACTGGCGTCTGGGAGCTGTTGCAGCTTCTAGAGGAACCCACACATACTGAAAAAGGATTCCCTGTGAGTGCTCACAGACTCTGTAAAGTCCTAGAATCCGCTTAGCTGCAAGTTGGTTGCAGATCTAGAGATGCACTCTGTGAAGGTGAGTGGAATAAAAACAAACCTGGATTTCTGCTGCATCAGAACAGTGCAATATTAGAATGATCAGAATCCAATGCTTGAACTCGCACATGTGAAACGGATGAAAGCCACATACCTGTAGCATGATGTGATGAGTCCTTGTTAGGGTGGCCCCTGCCTAGAGATGGAGGGGTTCTAGGGAATCCTAGACAGGTGATTAAACTCACAAACCTCTATGTGTGGGGACAGGACTGCCCGTTCCTACAACCAGCGCTGGGACACCTCTGCTTGAGGTAGCTGTTTGCGCTTTTACAAATGCCGATATTATTATTATTATTATTATTATTATTATTGCATCCGGAATGAGGTCCATGGTTAGTTCAAGGTGCTTTTCAGCTTCAGGACAGGCTCAGATCCACGTCGACGTTTGAACCATGTGAACCAGGCTCCCGTTCCACCTCTCCCTCTGCACGGATGTGGTCCTGAATTGAAAGGTTTGCCAGTTACGTGGGTTCGGACTTCTTCTGCATAGAAAGTCTGCTCCCAAGGAGCCTGCGTTCAAAGCCGAACACAGTGAAACTGATGGCTTGGGCTGTGTTACCTGTGAAACAGGATTAGATTTGTGAGAAAGCCATGTGCACCATGGCTGCCTGATCGCCTAGAGAACATCGGTGGAATAATTCACGCTCTAGCCCCTGAAGCCAGACTATGTGACGTGTTTAGAGTTCGTACACCGCTGCTGCAAAGTCCGGTGCGCCGCATGAAGGACGAAAATATAGAATTGTCTAACCTGGTCAAAGAAAGTGGCAGAACAAGTGTCTCTGGGCAGCCATACACCCACTATTGCAAAGCACCGCAACTGTCACAATGCTGCATGACATGAACAGGGGGAAAGCTGGAAACTTGAAAGACTTGTAAATTCAGTTGTAATCATTTTGCATAGGTTATGAATGCTATTTGCATTCCAGTCATTTAGTGCTAAATTTAAAGAAAAAGAGGAATAAATGTGTGAATCCTCATGACGAGTAGAGAGTCTTGGGTGTCTGGTTTAGCATAGTGTATACCATCAACTATGAACAAAGCGTCTTCTGTCTATTTTAGATCAACACAAATAACCTTCTCTTTGGTTCAGTAGAGTGGAAACCATCAACTAGTCGTAAAGTTGCTTATGCATGGCTCAGCAGAATGTAAAACCTCAATAAAAAGCAAAGCGTCTTATGTTTGATTTTCAGAGTGTAAACCAATGACTAAGAGAAAGCTTCTTATCTCTGGTTCAGCAGAGTATAAACCATCAACAAGTAGCAAAATCCTTCTATCTCTGGTTCAGCAGAGTATAAACCATCAACAAGCAGCAAAATCCTTCTATCTCTGGTTCAGCAGAGTATAAACCATCAACAAGCAGCAAAATCCTCCTATCTCTGGTTCAGCAGAGTATAAACCATCAAGAAGCGGCACAATCCCTCTATCTCTGGGTCAGCAGAGTATAAACCATCAACAAGCAGCAAAATCCTCCTATCTCTGGTTCAGCAGAGTATAAACCATCAAGAAGCGGCACAATCCCTCTATCTCTGGGTCAGCAGAGTATAAACCATCAACAAGTAGCAAAATCCTTCTATCTCTGGTTCAGCAGAGTATAAACCATCAACAAGCAGCAAAATCCTTCTATCTCTGGTTCAGCAGAGTATAAACCATCAACAAGCAGCAAAATCCTCCTATCTCTGGTTCAGCAGAGTATAAACCATCAACAAGTAGCAAAATCCTTCTATCTCTGGTTCAGCAGAGTATAAACCATCAACAAGCAGCAAAATCCTTCTATCTCTGGTTCAGCAGAGTATAAACCATCAACAAGCAGCAAAATCCTTCTATCTCTGGTTCAGCAGAGTATAAACCATCAAGAAGCGGCACAATCCCTCTATCTCTGGGTCAGCAGAGTATAAACCATCAACAAGTAGCAAAATCCTCCTATCTCTGGTTCAGCAGAGTATAAACCATCAACAAGCAGCAAAATCCTTCTATCTCTGGTTCAGCAGAGTATAAACCATCAACAAGCAGCAAAATCCTTCTATCTCTGGTTCAGCAGAGTATAAACCATCAAGAAGCGGCACAATCCCTCTATCTCTGGATCAGCAGAGTATAAACCATCAACAAGCGGCGAAATCCGTCTATCTCTGGTTCAGCAGAGTATAAACCATCAACAAGCAGCAAAATCCTTCTATCTCTGGTTCAGCAGAGTATAAACCATCAACAAGCAGCAAAATCCTTCTATCTCTGGTTCAGCAGAGTATAAACCATCAAGAAGCGGCACAATCCCTCTATCTCTGGGTCAGCAGAGTATAAACCATCAACAAGCGGCGAAATCCGTCTATCTCTGGTTCAGCAGAGTATAAACCATCAACAAGTAGCAAAATACTTCTATCTCTGGTTCAGCAAAGTATTAACCATCAACTAGAGTTAAAATCCTTCTATCGCTGGTTCAGCAGAGTTTTAACCATCAACTAGCAGCAAAATCCTTGTATCTCTAGTTCAGCAGAGCATAAACCATTACTTGGAACCACAATCCTTGTATCTCTTGCTCAGCAGGGAGTATAAATCATCAGTTAGTATTAAATCCCGTGTATCTCTGATTCAGCAGAGTATAGACCATCAATTTGGAGTAAAGCTTCTTATGCCTGGCTCTGCAGAGCATAAGCCGTCAAATAGGAGCAAAGACTTTTATTTCTGGTTCAGCATTTTGTAAGCCTTCAACAAGGAGAAAAGCGTCTTGTCTGGTTCAGCAGAACACTAAATATTTATGTCTGGTTCTCCAGAATGTTAACCATCAACTAGTAACAACTGTAAAAAGTGTCACTCGGGACACCGCAGCAGGACGACAGCTTCAAGGAGCTCGCAGACCGATAATTTCGGTCCTCTCCCCCTGCCAGGTGACCCAGGAGGCTTTAACAGCAAATAGAAAGTTAAAGCGGAGGGAATCCCCCTCCATACACGTATAGCACCTTAGCGTGTGCGACACTTTTTAACAACACATATCACTTAATATAATCTATATCTTTTCACCCACACATACTCATTGGTCCTGAGGAAAGCCAGATGTAAATAAAAGGCCTGGCTGAAACATGTAGACCACATAGGACGTGGGAGCCCATAACTCACTCCACTACGTCCGACTGCCTTTTTATTCGCTAGCAGGGGCCCAGATATTAAAGTTATCCATATACCCTCGGGAACTGGGACCCACTGCATAGCTTTTAAATCACTTTCTTACACACTCCCCTCACAGCACACTCAGAGAAGTATACCAGCTCCTCAGTAATCTGGAGTCGAAGCTCACCCGGGACACATTCGGTGTCACTGTGGTGGGCCCGATGATGAAGCATGCCACCGACTAGGTTGGTGGGTGAGGGCTTAACAACCAAACCAAGTGGTTTGCCGTCATACGTACGCACTGAGTCTCCCTAAAACACAACTAAGCTAGTCCTTTATTGATAATACATATTAACCAGGGGATCCGGACTGGCTTATCTAGTCCTCTCTCTCCCTTTAGATTTGCTGGTGATGAAAATCAAACATCGCCAAAGGCCTTTGCACCTGGCCGCCCCAGCCCACGGAGAAGAGGGCCAAAGGTGTTTCATATCCCCTTATATCGCAGGACCCGAAGCCCCTTGTTGGTTTCACCAGACTGATCTCCCAGTAGAGAGCCAGCTTCCTACAATGATGTCTTGTTAGCTTGTGGATCTTTCCTTCTCCCTGCCAGCACCAGCACCGTCCCAACTACACTACTAAAGTTTTGTGAAATTCAAAAAGTACGCATGTGCTCATACCTCCCTCTATATATACCCTGTGTACATAAAGAAAAC
The DNA here is from genome assembly GCF_964263255.1 of Lissotriton vulgaris. NCBI lineage: Eukaryota > Metazoa > Chordata > Amphibia > Caudata > Salamandridae > Lissotriton > Lissotriton vulgaris. Next base: position 799,111,389 of record NC_141700.1, on the reverse strand, counting down.
GCCGATCTGTATCTGCTACAGCATTTCAAAGACTGCTCAAAATTTAAAGTAAAAAAAAAAAAGACTATTGCATTTGTATCTCTTTGAGGGTTAAGGGAGGATTTTTAGGAATGAGATAGTTTTACTGTCATGAGAAGGTGTGAAGCCACCTCTTGGTGGTGGCAGCATGGAAACCTTCTTGGTGGACGCTGGTGTGAGGCAGCTGCTCTGTACCCCTGCTGGTGGCTGTAGAGAGAGATCAGCGAGCAGTGTCCATGTTTACACTGCATGATGATCTGAAGTCACATATCACTCTGTTCCAGCTCTCTCAAATCTGGTCCCAGCGCTTGCTGTACAAAAATGCCATCCTTTCCTCCATTTGTCTGACAGTACAGTGCTTTCCTCTGGATACCCGTCCTGTGTGTGTTTCTTCGTCTCCTGTCTCTCAGGTGTGTGAGGCGTGAGTTCAGAGAACACAAGGTCATCTGACTTCAGGAGCCCTTGCAGTGCTCACTGTTGGGGGTATTACTGTGTCTTTGAGCTGCGGGGTGCTGCCTTTAACCTTCTCTTCCTTGAATGTTTACTAGCCTTGTGAGGCCTGGTTTATCTGTGACAGGGGTCTAAAGTGTGGTTGGAGGGAAGCATAACATCAGTGCGGTTTAATACCCACAGAGGCTTTTAAGATGATGTCTCTGTTTAGGCTTTCTTTTTGGTCATCGCCTGGTTTACCTGTTCAGCCACAGATTGTTCCAATAGACACTGGGTGGGCGCTCCTCGTGTGTTGCAGGTATTGGGGATTTTGTGTAAATGAATAACTGAGATTTTACCTGGTTTGCCTGGCCATAGATTATATTTTTGACCTTTACAATTTTCAGTTATTTTCAATGTTTGTGTCCTAAAAGTGTTGTTAAATGTGTGTTTAGGTAATGTAGAGCAGATTATTGTTGTGACAGAAGTATTTTGAAGAAGTATTCTTACAAAAGCGTAAGTGTTTATTAAAACTGCTGTTAAAATGCTGACGCGTTCTCAAGTGTAGTGTATTTGATTGCCTCGTATACATTGTTCAAGGTACTCTTCGTGTCTCCCCATTTATCGTTTCAAGAATTAATCTTTTTTGCCTCGGTCTCTAGCCCTCTTCTTGGAAGGTGACCTACATTTGGCAGAGGTGTTGCTGTAGCGCCTCGCCTGATGAAGCGCCACGGCTAGGGCGACTGACTCCGGAATCTGGGGATCACGGTTCGATCCCCAGGGCCGGCGGCAGATTAGCCCAGCACCATGTGACTCTGGGCAATAGCTTGATTAATCTTCCAGACGGCCCCCAGCGCCTAGAGACCCTTGCGGGTGAGTGTGCGCTTTACAAATGTGGATAATTATTATTATTAGTACTTTGGTGACCAGATATTGCACTGGTGCCAGCCGACAGCTGGCTTGTGCAGGGCTCCATTCATATTAGCAGTGGCTTTTGCACAGTGTCAGGCCAGACACCACACGTCGCTGTTTTTCCACCGTAGACTGTATCCAGTACAGAAGATGCCTCCTGAAAAGGTTGTGGTGTCCAATGGAAAGGTTCTCTGTGTGGCTTGCGTCTGAAGTGCATGCCCAGGTGTCCACCGTCACAGTGGGTGTTGCTGCACCAAGCTGTCTTGTATTGAAGTCCACAGATAATGTTTGCTTCCTTCCATTATCCTTTCAACAATCCTCGGAGGGTGGCTTGGGGTTCCCAGTCCACTCTAGGGGTTCTCTGTTACTCCTACCTAGGTACTCTTATGCTGGTCTCTTCTCTGGAACCATTTAGCAGCCATATAAAAGTCTTCTTTTTCGGGTATGCAGCGCTGGAGACCTTCGCATGTGTTGTGCACTCTGTAAAGGTCATCTACTTTTCTGTTTGTGTAATGTAACTGCTTGGGCTTGTTTCCGGTTCCAAGCAGCAGTTGTTTTCCGCGGTGAGTGCGTCCAGAGTTCTGGAAGACGGACGTTTTTGTCTCCCTTCTCTTCAAGGGATCTGAGCCCCGCCTCAGTGCTTGAGGAGTGGTCTCAATAGGGGCTGTGCCCACAAGCTTGTTCTCTTACTCCAGAAATCCTGGTATGGATGAATCTCCTCACTGCAGGTTGATGCCTTTGTCACAGGAAGGCCACCTTGAACAAGATGACATATATTTTTTTAGTTTAGTCTACTAAACCATTGTGTCCTTGGCGGTGTCAGGGCTTATTCCTTGATAGCGAATGTTGCCACTGAATCCCTCCCGGTTTACTTTAACTCCTTAGTTCTTTCCTGCCTTCCTTTTGTAATCGATTCTATTCAGCCCCACCTCTCGGAGGATACTGCTTTTAGACTTATTCATAAGATGAGAGACCTGTGGGAAGAAGTATTCATCCGAAAAAGATGCTTACCTTTGGTAATGGTGTTTCTGGGGATACTTCCTCTTCCCTCAGATTCCTAATCACCCTCCCTCCTCTCCTGCAGAGCTAGTGCCATGATTAATAAGATCCTGCGGAATGCAGCCATATGGTCTGCGGCATGGTTGCGGTCGTCGATGCTCTTGGTTCCGCTCTTTAGGCCTTGACGAGTTGCAGAAAAAGAAGTACTAGAAACTGACGCTTGTAGACCGGTAGGTGCTGCATGTACTCTGATGTCACATCTGGGGGGACGAGGTCACTACACATCTGCATGGCATTACCTGGGGTTTGCAGGAGAGCACTTGTGTTTTCAATCTGGGAACGTGAGATATTCGTAAAGTGAGGTATCTGCAGTAAGATATTGTTCTACCACAAGTATCATTACTCGGGGTAAATAAATGTTTAGGTCTGGCTTTAGCCATGACCTTTTGATTTGATTTATTAAAAGTATAATAGACTTCCGCCAACCTTCTTTATGCATTGGTCTCTTCTTGCGTGATTTGCATTGTTGTTCCGCCCATTAGAGTGCACTGCGTGACTATAGGTTAGCCCACTTCAGTCACTGGCTAACTTCACTCTCAGTGACAGTGTTCGGCCCTTTCACTAGAAGCACATCTACGCACAAAGTATTTCACTTATGTGTCGCGGACTACTATGGCAATGTGAGCCTTTTGAGGCCAAAAACGCATTTATAATTTTAAGTTTTTTTTAATTGATTGAGGGCCTGGCAGCTTCCCCAACAATGAAGTTTTGCAAAAATCTCGACAAAACAAGGATTGACTAAGCTAAAACACTGGCGGCCAATGCCAGACCCTATTGACTTTGACAGTGCCTGTTCTTTTCTATTTCAGTATATATCACCCTTTATAACCTAGTCATCTAAGATGCCCTGATGCTGATGTGTGTCAACAAAACTCAGAAAATAATTGCATTCAGCGATCCATTTTCTGAAACTTGAAAGATGCGAAGTAGAGGCCAGTTTGCCTTCCGTGCTCACATCTCTCAGGGTTCATGTTCCTGTGCAGGTGTCTTCATTGCTGCTCTGGTTAGTACTTTGGTCATGAACGCGACTGGAGTGTTAGAGATTGCGCACAGTGTTACTCTGAATTGCAGTGCAAGCCCCAGACATCTTGCCCTCACCCATATTTAGAGTGAGAAGTGAAGCCTTTTGTATGATATTCTGTATTGTAGTTTTTCATGAAGTGCCCACATTTGGCTATTTTAGCATCCAGCCACAGAACTGAAGCCCCTGGTACCTGTGGACTGAGCATACTTGAATGCCAAGGAGTAGAAATTGTCCTGGAAAAGCCTTGATGTAGGGAGTTTCAAATAGAGATGTCTTTCTTGTGTGTATTTGGAGGGCTGGATTTCCTCAGATTGACTCCAGAAGAGGAAAGGCTCCTTCCCTGCCACTTTTGTGGTCTTACTTCTTGTAACCTTTGTACCCAGTTTGCTCAAGAATGAATCTGACCAGCTGTTGGGGCCTGGTTGGATGAGGCAGAATGTACACGCGGGGTCCTCTCGCCACTACCAGTGAAGAGCATAAAGCAGTGGACCAAAGTATCTTAATTAAGTCTGCCACGTGGTTCTATGCTATTGTTTTGTATCAGTTTAGTGGATTTGTGTGAAATATTCAATTGCATACAGGTTCCTGCTGTGACCACATGTAAAGCCTTTCCGTATGTCGTATCGGCAGTGAGCTGTAACTTTTTTAAACAGTGGTAGGCATCGTCTTTGCCATTTTACATGTGTGTGGGTTAAAATAAATGTTTTTATTGGATGAAGTGTGCAAACATCCTCTCGATCTTGCTTGACTAATGGGAGAGGGTGAAGATTCAGTTCCTGCAGTTCTGCGTTTTTCCCTCCGTTCTGGTTTCCATTTATGATCGGTGCAGATTGTATTGTATTGCAATATGTATGTAGCCTTTATTTTCCCTGTGTGGGGGCTGAAGTGCTGGCCTAGATGGGCAGCTTGCTATACGGTGTAGAGTGTATGGATGGGAGAGTGTTGTTGTTGTTTCGATCCTTTGTGGAAAGTGTTTGTGATGGTGTGTGATGATCAAGGAAGTGTGTTTGATCGTGTTCTGGAACGCAGATCTTAGCAGTGCGATGGAGGACGAGGTCTGAGAGAAAGGCGCACACCTTGTGGTTTCCGGTCAGCTGACACCTTTGACCAGCGCTGCAGGTTCCTTTATGTATTTCTTATGATCCTAGTCCACAGAGCTGGAGACTGCACTGGGTTGTCCATTTTGAGATATTTGTTTTAAGGTTTGTTCCTGAGCCGGCATAGGTTGGAGGGGAAATGAAGGAGAGGTCTGCTGGGATGGGCTTTGTAATATCATCCTGTATCTCATTGTACTTGTGAGATGGTGAAAAACAGTCTTAGTTTCTAGCTTGTTGGGACCGGCAGTGGTGAACTGCATTCAAGTCCTCCATCGGCTGCAGTTTGACAGGTCTCTGCAGTTATTCCATGCATGTTCAGCCGGTGCTGGCTGGTTTAATTGCTCTGGACTAGTACAGTGCTGAACGATGGACATGACTTATAGCATTTTTATCTTATGTAAGTGTAAGTATGTCAAACAGTATAGTAAACTATTACGCAGCTTCTCTGAATTTATGGTGTTGGCATTAATGTGGGGGGCCAAGAGAGTTAATGTTGTATTGTAATCGCAAGCACTTAGTGTTACTACATTTGAAGAGGCGTTTATTCACCTTACCCCGGGCAGCACGCCGCTCCAGAACCCAGGGTTACTGTTTTTATTTCCAGTGGCTGTTAGTTACTGAGATTAGTCCCGTGCTCGTAATCCGTGAATTTACTCCAGTTTGTAAGGAGAAAATGGGGAAAACCGACATTGTACTTTGATGTCCACAAATTCACATGACTCTGCACAAGCTGTGTATTCTCCTTTGCCCCAGATTCCCCCCATGTGTCCTTGACAGATGTGCCATTATTTTGAGTGCTCTGGTGCCATATTTGGATGATGATCCACCATCATTTCGTGGCTTTACATGCCCCTTTCCTCTCTCTTAAACATTTGGAGATCACTGTCCTGGTACTCGGATGGGGTTCCCTGATAATTGTTACTAGCGTCCACTAGATGACCGGTGCCTCTTAATACCTCATCAAGAAGAGGACAGAGAGGACCTCTGAGAGGAATCCAAGCACCAACTCCTGAGGTGCCCCATGCTTCCGGATGATTCGAGTTTAAAGACTCCGGAGGAGTAAGGAAGGGAGGGTGGACAGGTAGGATAGTTGGGGTTTAAGGATATTTCTTTTTTAAAGTCTTGACAAGACTTCGCTGCTCCTCCACAACCAGGGGTTGTAGGTGGGTCTATGTGTAACCTGAACAATCACTCCGATTTAAACCATGAAAAGTAGTAGTAACATGAAATGAGCCTCGAAATTCTCTCGAGTTTGATGAAACGCCCTGTAAAATTGTCGCTGGCAGCAGAGACTTTGATCAACTTTGAAGGTGACGACAGCTATTCATAATCAATCAGAAGTAAGTTGGTGTCAGAGTGCTCCTGATGGAGACGCCTTGCTACAGAACTCTGTAGAATGCACCCGGTTCTTCCTGCACCAAAGCTCACTATTTCCCTGGTGCTCATCTCTGCTATTAACTTGGGCATCTCCTGAATAAGATATTAATAGCAGAGTCCTGATGTTTGTCTGTCTCGCCTACCTTATATGTACACATCCTGATCTCCGGTAAAGAATCAGATTGGTGAACCCCAGCGGAGGGAATGACGGCCCTAATTTATGCAGTATCACCAAACGTATTGATTTACTGTGGAGAGTAAATAGTTGCAAAGCAAATAACTCCTAGGCATTAAATAACCCAGTCCATGGAATCCATATTTTAATGAATTTAGTGGCTAAGCAAACATTTTCAATCTGAAAAATTTAGAAGTGAGCGGTAAAGATACTGCCAGGTATTTTAGAGCAGAAATAAAACCAGATAAAATTGATTCCTCAGTCGTGCCCAAATTTTTAATACTGCTAGTCACTACAAATTCCTGTTGCGGAAGCAGTCTGTGGGTTTTACCCATTTTGAGCAACATAAGGGACAATCTTACTCTGGGTGGTTAATACTAATGTTTTCTGGCAGTATTTGTAACATGTAACAGGTGGAACTTCCTACCCATGGGTGTACCCAGGCAGAGCTCATTTTCTGCAGAGTGGTATTTTGTGGTGTAGCGGGCTGTGTTGATCTGCAGAAGTAATAAACTGTAAGTGACGTTTCTGTGCCCATTCCAAATAATGGCCAATATTTGGACATGTCACTTTGGTAGGTAAATGTCTTCAACTTCCTCATTCCCTGTAGTCTGTTATCATCCACTCCTTCTAGACTCTATAAAAGGAGAATCGTTTATGGTAAAGTAAAGGGTGAGGGGGAATTAGGGATGCATGCAAATAGGCGAGGAAGTGTTAAATGGATATCTGGCCTTGCTTCTCCATTGGCCTGTGCACTTGCTGGAGACCTGTTCATTTTAATGCAGAATACAGTTTCAACATGTGGTATTGTCTTTCAGGGTTATTTGATTGACGCAAACCCTAGAAATGCCTGTTCACCTATTGACCATCCTCCGGTCCTGAATAACTCAACAGTGTTCGTTGCACTCATCCGCAGGTTTGACTGCAACTTTGATGTGAAGGTAAGAAATCTTTTGCTTTATGTGTTTGTCTCCATTTGTTATAGCCCCGGTATGCTCTCACTTGAATCTCCCTCTTGTCTTTAGTTTATACTTTCAGGGCGGATAGTTTTAAGGGTTGTCAAATGCTGCTTTTGTTTGCCTATGTGTATTTTCTTTCCACAGCCTTTGCCTTGATTCCTTGTTGCTCACACCTCATTACTTTACAGCCCTAAATGTCAAAGGCTTCGAGTAGACAAACGTACGCCTGGAGCTTCTGCCAAGTATGGATCGCTCCGCCAATCCACTAAAGCACATTCCTTACAGCTCGGACTCTGTGTTGGTTTTAACACTGGTCCCCATTTCTTTGAAAAGCGGGTTATCACTTTCGCTAATCAGACCATTTCACTGGCTGTTTGTTTTGTCCCTTAATCAAGTAGAACAGATCTGGAATGTTCAGGATGCAGAAAGAACTGTAAACTTCTAGATGGCAATAATTATCTGCATAGTCTAAGGAGGTCCATAAGCCAGATTTTGTCTCCTTCACGCAGAACATAATTTTGACAAAGAGTGGCAAACTAGTGCTACTATCAATGACCGTCCTCTCGGGCTGCCCATCCTGTTTAGTAGATCACGTGCTCTACTGCGAGAAGGGTATACATCTACACCCATCTCTCTCTGAGATAAAATGAGGTTTTGTACAGACCAACAGCCTAGTATTTGAAAATAGTATGTCATTTATGTAATGGCTGGAGTCTTTACTCTTCAGCCTTGGGGCTGGTAAACCATGAACCTCACTTACCACACAACATCCGTGTCATTTGTGATAATGAAATGTGAACGTACGCTTTGCCCTTTATGCAGGGGCATCTTGTTGCGCGGGTCTTGGGCTCTATTACGTCGGGTATCTTGTTAAGTCTGTCATTTGGTGAGCAGGAGGAAAAGGGCCCAGGATTTCCTTTTGTCTAAAATCTAGGTCTCTCACAATTCTAAGGAATGAAACATCATCCTCATGTTTCAGGATGCACAGACACCTCAACCTGCCTGCCTCCCTCTAGAATTTCTGTGTCTCTTCTGATGCGTGGGTAGTAGGCAAGATCATGGTAACCGTGACGTGCGAAGAAGGAAGTCACAAGTTCAGATTCACCGATCTCCTTCAAACCTATTTGGATCCGCCATTCGAGTCCATGTGGTCCATGTTCTTGCCTCTTGATCAAAATAGGATTATTGTCACTGTACCATCATCAAGGAACTTGAGGATCTGCCTGCCGGAAGCTAGGTTATGAAGATCTGAATCTGCTAAACGCAGACCCTGGGTGTCCCCAGGGAGGCGGAGTCCCTGTTGGGATGAAATTCCTCTGCTCACCTTTGTGAAGCTGTGCTGCCATGCCGTTCTCAATCAGTGATGTTAACAACCACATAAGCCCACTGAGGTTTCCTCTGTTAAGCTTAGTATGAGACATCCAAGCGTGACCGATGTCGAGAGGCACAACCCTACGCCGACGACACCCAGCTCATCCTCTCCCTCACCAAGGACCCGCACACCGCCAAGACCAACGTCCACGAGGGAATGAAGACCGTCGACGACTGGATGAGGAACAGCCATCTGAAGCTGAACTCGGACAAGACGGAGGTCCTTATCCTCGGACCCACCCCCTCGGCCTGAAACGACACCTGGTGGCAGACCACGCTGGGAACAGCACCGACACCCACCAACCACGCTCGCAACCTAGGTTTCGTCCTCGAATCCTCCCTCTCCATGTCAAAGCAGGTCAGCGCCGTCTTCTCCTCCTGCTACAACACCCTCTGCATACTCTGCAGGATCTTCAAGTGGATCCCGACTGAAACAAGAACAGTGACACAGGCCCTCGTCAGCAGCAGGCTGGACTACGGCAACGCACTCTATGCAGGAATCCCAGCCAAACACCTGCGCCGACTACAACGCATCCAAAACGCCTCCGCCCGACTGATCCTCCACTTCCCCCGCCGCAGCCACATCACCCCCCACCTAAGAGACCTACACCGGCTCCCTGTCGACAAGCGGATCACCTTCAAGCTCCTCACTCACGCACACAAAGCACTCCATAACGCCGGACCAGCCTACCTGAACAGCAGAGTCAGCTTCTACACCCCCACCCGCCAGCTCCGCTACCGCCGCAGTCCCCCGCATCCAACAAAAGACCTTCGGCAGCAGATCTTTCTCCTACCTCGCCGCCAAGACCTGGAACACCCTCCCGACCCACCTACGGCAGACCCAAGACCTACTCTCCTTCAGAAGGCTCCTCAAGACCTGGCTCTTCGAACAGTAGCAGCTCCCCCCTCCCCTCAGTGCCTTGAGACCCTCACAGGTAAGTAGTGCGCTTTACAAGTACTTTGATTGATTGATTGAACCATTTTATGAGGAGGAGTGCTGCCCCTCGACCCAGCCGCTGCGCGGACTGACACTGGTAGCAGCAGAATCTAAAGTTGGGGGACATTACTCTTTTCCTGTACTCCTTTAGGGGGTTGTCTGCTAGCTTTTCCCTGGGTAAAGTCTTTGCAATCCCATGTAACTATAATCTTTCCCTCTAATGATGCCTGTGACTTGCCTGTAAGGCCTCTGGTTGGTGCTATGATTTTGTGTCTTTTCAATGTTCAAGGGTGAATTGGAGGTCCATGGTTTGCTGTAAGCTGAGCTTGTCCTGCTGGATATTCTAGTCCGTAGGCACATCTCCTGCCTCAATAGTAGAGGCCTGCTGAGTTAAGGCAGGTGGCCCCGTCTATCCCGCCTCGGAGTGACCCTGAAAACGGCCCTTTGAATTACCAGACACCAAGAAACATACAATTGTTCTCTGCCTTTTGTTTTATGACTTGCATCCTTTGCTGATTGGCCGCCCATTTAATTTCCATTGCTTCTCTTTGAGCAAGCGTAACCAGGTCCCAGGGAGGGAGGCTTATTAAGTGGTCACACTAAGCACACGCCCCTTTCCTCCAAAGTTTGTAGAGGTACCCAAGAATTCAAAAGTGCAGCTCCTCTGCTGAGCCCGGATAAGCTGCATTGGTTGATATCTACTGGGTGTTTCACTGCCTAAGGAAGATTTGCCCCCAGGGCAGATTAGAAGAATTGAGATCCAGGAGAAGAACTTCTGTTGGTTGCCTTCTTTCGAACAGCACTGGGGAATGAGTCCAGGGTAACTTACAAACACTGCTGTTGCAAGAAGATGAAGAACAGTCCTGTCTGCCTGTGGAGATCGCGCAGTAGGGCTGCCAAGGACTGGCCAAACACCAGTGAAGGACAGAGCCTAGCTACGTGAAGTGCCTGCTTGTGACTGCTCTGTGGTCTGCGTTGTCCTTGGGCGATGCAACTCGAATCTTGATTCCAGTCCAAGTGGGTCAAAAGATATTGCCTTTTAAACCCCGTCATTTGCCCGTACTTGCTCAGTCTCTGGCTTTGTGCTTGCGCAGCCTTTGCCTAGTCCGTGATCCATGTGGGTGCTCTGCCGCTTGAGCCTCTTTCTCTTTTGTACATGGGTATTCGGAGATTTTCAACATCCTGACCTGCTTTACCCCACATGAGTTGTCCAGTGGCTGTGGACCTGAAGTTCACCACTGGACTCCAGGTCACCCTCAAGACACTACTTGATCCTCAAAAAGCATGCTTTGCCTCCCGAGGAAGGGAGGGCTCTTCTTTCCTTTTGGGTGGGGGTTTATTGGCCAAGAACACTCCTTGATTTGATCAAAACTAAGTCTGAAGCCTCAAGAACAGATCTATTAATGGCTTCCAACAGCAGCTCCTCCACAGACCATAAGTTAGCATACGTAATAGGTCTCTTAGCTAAAGCAAGGTATAGCGCTTAGCCCAAAGGAGCTATATTAGGGGTTGATTGATAATTTTTCTCAGAATGTGCTAGGCTGTTTCTGGTTTTCAACATCGGTCTGTGTTTAGTGTGCAGCACGTATTTGTTTTTGTTTTTTTGACTTATCTCAAAATAAAGTTCTTTATTTTGTAATTTAGAACTTCCTGGACAGTGATAGTGTACCTTTAGAGAGTCAAGTGCTTTGAAGCCTCTCTTGCTCAGTGTGTAAGCTCTGTATCTCCAAATGTTTTCAGTCTGTTTTTTTTTTTAATGCATCCAAGCACCAGCCGTTCTTTGTTTCCACCTCCTGGACTTCACATTATGTGATCTATAAACACTTTGCTCTGGATGCCAGTTTGTGGCCGTGTGTGTATTTGGGTAAAACCCTCTTAAAAAGAGGACTTCTTGCGCGCAATTAATGGTCTGTTAGTGAATTCCTTCCCCTCTATTAGTAACTACACATTAAAACATCATCTTTCTAGTATGGAGTAAACCTAGTGCTGTGTTCAGTTTTATTGCGGGTGTAGCTCATGTACTACTCTGTCCTCCGGATGACTGCTGCACCATCTGCATCTCTCATGGTGTCTCCCTATGTATAGGTAAAGAGCAAGTGACTGAGGTGCAAGGGGAGCAGATCCATACTACTGTGCATGTGTAAATGTTAGTGATGCCAATAGTCCAAGCACTCGTGGACACTGGCCAGTTGTGTTCAGAGTACAATACCTTCTCTCTTTGCTGCCCTCCTCACTCTTTTATGTTCCTAATATCTACAGGAAGTGAAGTTTAGGTGTTCGCTTGTGACTGTCTGTGTTTGGTGTTGCGGTCTAGGTCTTGCATGCTCAACAGGCCGGCTTTCTCGCCGCCATCGTGCACAATGTGGACTCCGAGCGGCTCCTGAACATGGTGTGGAATGATGGTAAGGCGTAGCAATTTGTTTCCTCTTCTCAAAACGGTTTCAGACATTGAAAGGAGTGACTGCTGTAGAACGCTAATAAATGGAAGAGCACTCTGGGTATGGTTGCCATACACCGCTTGATGTCACTGTAAACCACAGATGTAGCCTTTCACTTTCTTGTTACAAATCATTGTTGTCCAGTGTGTTACTGCAGGGAGAGTGAACCAAAACCTAAAATCCCAGAATGCTCTAGTTTGTTACATGAATGCCTGAGTGGAGCTGTTCTAAGGCATTGGCAAAGTTGAGAAACGCCCCTGTAATAAGTATGCATAAAAACAGAATCCTTTTTTACTTGACATCTGGGCATGCCCGTTTCACAGCAGCTTAGTGTGCATGCCCTGAGTGCTCAACCTTAACAATCACACTCTCAGACAGTTGGCAGAAATGAAATGATACTCTTGGTCTCTTCTCTCCCTTATTACTTCATGTCTACCTCAGCCATCTCTCTTTTCTGCACGTCTGTGTGTACCACCATCTTTATCCCTCTGTCAAACCTATGCCTTTCTCACATATCTCCCAGTACACCTCTGTCTGCTCCACCTGTCTCTTTCACAACTTCAACTATCTCTTTTCAACTCTGTGCCTGCATCTACAACTCTCTACCTCATCTGTCTTACTACCTTTTGTCTGCGCCTCATTGTCCGTTGCCATCTCATCTCCCTGTATCTTTTCTCCATCTGCATCATCTCTTAAGGCTACCTTACGCCTTTTTTCTCTTTACTTCTCTTCACTTCATTTCTCTCTACCTTTCTCTCTGCCACTATTTTCTTCATCATGCTTCTCTACCTCACTTATCTCTACCTCATCTCACTTTCTCCCCAACCTTTTAATTTACCTCCCCATTCATTCACTACTACCTCTCTCCACCTTCTTTTTCTATTTAACTCTGTATCCTCTACTACCAATGTCTCACTACCTTTGTCACCCACCTCTTTTAATACTTCTACCTTTTTTCCTTTACTGCTCTCTCATTTTTCTCTGGACCTCTTTCTCTCTTTCAACTTATTGTCTCTACCTCACCGGTCTCTACATCTCTTGACCTCACCTGTATCTCATCTTCTCTACATCTTGTCTTCTCTTGCTACTTCTTTATTGCCCTCGCCTCCCTCTCTCTACTTTGCCTCTCTCTAGTTCACCAGTTTGCTCTACACCTAATTTCTCCTATCTACCCTTTACCCCTTTCTACCTTTCTTTCTGCCTCAACCTGCCTTTCTATACTTATTCGCTTTTTGCCCATGTTCTTCATTGCCGCTCTTTACCTTTCATTTCTTTGTACTGCTCTCACAAACTCTCCTCTTTATATTTCTACCCTTATCTCGCTAACCTCTTTCTACTTTACCTCTTCCCTTTTTATATTTTTCTCCCTATTTCTGTTTCTCTTTACTTCTCTTCTATGTACAGTTTACCCTCTTAGTCTGTATCTTTCTTTCTAGTAACCTTGCCTTTCTTTACCTTATTGCTCTCTGCATCATCTCTCTTCTCTCTCTGCTTCACCTCTCTCAATATATTGTTGTATTAACTTCGCTGTCCTTCTCATGTCTCCCCCCACCACCCATTTCTCTTACTCTGAGACAAAGGCCATTATATACACATAAAAAGAGGGGAGGTGGGACAAGTTATGTGCAGACAATTAGGTGGACAATGTTTACATTTAACTTAGTGGAATGGTGATATTCCAACCCTGAGGGGCAGCACATCTCTTACTAACACATGTAGTGATGAGTGTGGACAGATGTTTGCAAAAGGAGTTCATGGTTCAACAAAGTTAATAGATGTTTTACCAGTTGAGAAGAGGTATGTGTATTAATTTCATATATACAGATATTGCATGGGAATTAATTACTAATATGCAATTTTATGACAATTGACCATCAGTTGGGCAAAAGCTGTACTTGGAGCTGCTTTGGGAGATGGCGTGGCAGTGATTGACAAGATGAAGGTATTCACATCTTTCTTAAAGTCAAAGAAAACGGGTGCTACTCTTAGATGGTTGGAAGGTGTTCTGGGGGTATACCAGAAGAGGAGGAGGTTTGTTTTTTCTTTTTCTGCATTGGGCACCTTCAAGATTAGTTGGTTGGGAGGAGGAGCTTCGCGGGCAACCAAGATGGCCGCGTGAGCTCGGAGCTCCGAAGACCCTCCGATCCTCCGTATTAATCCTGTCACATATCCTCATCGATGTTCGTGAAATATTGAAGTTGAACCGATGGTGACACGGATCCCGTTGTCCGATTTCAAATCCGACATTCCTGGGCGCAGTTGCACCGTGTGGAAGTTTGCAGACTGCAGTGGGACCAATATTCAGGCCGGGGCCAGTCATTGCGACACTACCAGACGGAGGTGACGAGGCACGGATCTGGCCGCTCCGGCTCACAACGGAGCTAGCGTAGTGGCAGAGTGAGCGCATACCAGACGGAGTGCGGGATAATTCATCTCTGACGCAGGTGAATCGGTGAGGCCCGTTGTGTGGACGGACGAGGTGGCCCGGGGACCAACTATGGCTGGCAAAGGTGGCGCTGATAAATCCCAGCCTCGGGTCAGCAGGAAGACTACGTACTCGCAGTCAAACAACATGGAACGCTACGCTCAGCCGAGGGGCTCGCCTGGTGCCTCCACGAGTCCCAAGGACCTGCCTCGGGAAGTGTCCCCTGATGTTCAAGAACCCACGCTCAGCGACATAATGGGCGCCATTGAATGCATGAAGGCTGAGATGCACCAGCAACACGAAGTGATGGCGCACAAGGTGGACACTGGCGATTGACGTCAGCCTGATCAGAGCGGACCTGGGCAAAATGAACGAGCGAGTCAAGTCGCTGGACATCAAGACTTCTAGCCTAACTACGGACGTATCGGACCTGCAAACCGAGGTCCGGAACTTGAAATCGGCCAACGACCTTTTTGCTAGGAGGCTTAAGGACTATGAGGGTCGGGCCAGGCGGCAGAACGTCCGCATTATTGGTGTGCCCGAGGGGGCCGAAGACTCGGCTGTGGACCTCTTCGTTGAAGACCTGGTCCAGAACCATCTTGTCCCTAAAGGGCTTAGTAAGTTCTTATCCGTGGAAGGGGCGCAGAGGATGCCTGGGGGCCGGCCGAAGGAAGGTGCCCCTCCAAGACCTATTAGGGACCGTGACTCCATTCTACAGGCCTCAAGGAGCGGTGGGCCTCTGCAGTTCCAGAACGCGGCCATTAACTTCTTTCCGGATTTCACCCAGTCCGTGCAGAAACGGAGACAGAGCTTCATGGGGGTGAAACGGCGACTGCGGGATATGGGCATGAAATATGCTATGCTGTTTCCTGCAAAACTGAGGATCGAACATGGCGGCCGGGCTTTGTTTTTTGACTTGCCGGAGGTGGTATCGGACTGGCTTGACACTTTGCCCCAGCGGGGTGACGACACGAGGAACTGTCAGAAGAAGCTACTGGCGGCCACGATCGGCAGGAGTGATGACTGGCTATAGGACTTGTTTTTGGACAATGGGTCTACCATCAGCTGTTTGGTTTGGTAATCCTGTACTCATAAGGGGGCTTCCCCTGTACTTTTCTATTTGGAGAATGGGGGGGGGGGGATAGGGTTACCTCCTATCTCCTCGGGGGCTTCTTGTAGATTAGTTTTCTAAGGGCGACAGGCACACTGAGAGTTGGGTGGGCTTTTTAGTCTGATGCAGGGGTGCAGGGTGGGGGCGGACGGGTTATTTGTTTTTGTTCTTGGGTTGAATTCTTTTATTCTTTGTTCCCTTTTTGGCAAGGAAATTGGTTGTATGATTCTGTTCATGTAATGGCGGTGCCCGTCGAGGGTGGGATGGGTGTGGATTTCGATGATGGGGGGTAGGAAATTGAATGTTTTAAGCTGGAATGTCAACGGGCTGGGGGACCGTATCAAGAGGGGTATTGTACTGCAAATGTTTAAGAGGTGTGTGCCGGACGTAATACTGTTGCAGGAAACTCATTTGGTGAGGAACTCATGCCACGCACTTAATAGAAAGGGCTTCAAAATGGTGGCACACTCGAGGTTCTCCTCGGGATCCCAGGGGGTGGGGATTATGGTGCGCTCGACCCTCCCCTTGGAGATTGACTCGAAAGTGGTCGATGAGCGAGGACGCTACGTCGCCGTCACGGGGAGATGGGAGGAGCGTACCCTGGCTCTAGTCTCGATTTACGTCCCCCCTGGGTTACAGACGGATACCTTCAAAGATCTTGGGGGCGCCATTTTAGGTCTTCCAGAGGGGCTGCTTCTAATGGGAGGCAGTAGGTTCAGGGACATTGGATCGATACCCATCCAGAGACCTACGGGGTGCGCAGACCTGGCTTCCCGACTTTCTTGACACCTTAGGACTTGTTGACTGCTGGAGGCTTCTGCATCCTACCCAGCGCCAATACTAGTTTCACTCAGGGGCTCATGGTAGCCTCTCTAGGATTGACTATGTCCTGACATTAGCGGCCCACGCATCGGCGGTTTCGGAGGCCAGATTGATGGCCAGGGGCATCTCGGACCACTCTCCGGTCTGGGTGTCCTTCGATTTTGATGTTGGAGCGGCCGAGAGGGTGGCACCGATTAACCTGTGGTACTTTCGTGATCCCAAGATCCGCTGACTCCTGGCCAAAGCCATGGAGCTCTACTTCTCCGAAAACACGGGCTCGGTTGCCTCCACTGTCTCCTCATGGGAGGCATTCAAGACTGTCCTGAGGGGGGAGGCGTTCTCACTAATTGCTGAGGTGCTGAGACGCAGAGACGTGCACGTGGTGACTATCGAGTCCGATATAGAGGCGATAGACACCCAGTTGGAGGCCGGCCCAACGCCGGATCTCCTACACACGCTCTCACTCAAACAGTCGGAGTATCGCGCCACAGTTACGGAGGCAGCGAAGGCCATGGGTAGGGAGCAGCAGGGGCGAATCTATGAGGTTGGAGACAAAGCCGGTAAGCTTATTGCCTGGCTTGATAAGAAGGAGAGGGCCAGCCGCGTTGTCCCTGAGGTATTGGGGGAAGATGGCACGGCTGTCACCGACCCTAGCGCTATTGCTCTGGCCTTCGCTGATTACTTTTCATCTGTTTATGCCTCGGCCTCAGAGATGTCGGAAGAAGACTCTGGCGCCTTGCTGCAAGACATAGAGGTCCCATGCCTGTCGGAGACTGAGAGAGAGGACATGGATACGGACATTGCAGTGGACGAGATCGCTCAGGCGATACGCTCCCTAAGATCCGGCAAGGCTCCTGGCCCTAACAGTATCCCAGTGGAGCTGTACAAGATTAAACCGGACCTTGTTGCTTCGCCATTGCGGGCTATGTTCCTTGAGGCGTGGGAGTCGGGTGCACTTCCCCCCGATCAGAGGCTGGCCACCATTGTGGTCATTCATAAGGAAGGGAAGCCCAGAGACTTGTCGGTCGTACCGCCCCATCTCATTACTGAATGCCGAGCCCAAGATCTTGACTAAAGTGCTAGCCAACCGGCTGGTTGGAGCGATTGGCGATTTGGTGCACCCGGACCAGTCTGGCTTTATTCCACATCGTAACACCGCCCTCAATTTGAGAAGACTTCACGGAGCCCTCGCGAGGGTCCGCACCCTTCAGGAGCCGGCCATCTTGGCATCCCTGGATGCCACGATGGCCTTCGACTCCCTTGACTGGCAATATTTGTGGGCGGTGCTGGAGAAGTTTGGGTTTGGTCCGGGGGTTCATAGGATGGGTCAAGCTCCTATACGCCAACCCGCTTGCTAAGGTGGCGGTTAACGGCCGCGCATCGGCTCCATTTGCCCTTGGCAGGGGCACCAGGCAGGGATGCCCCCTGTCCTCCCTTTTGTTTGCATTGGCACTGGAACCACTGGCGGCTTGGTTGAAAGGGCATCCGGACATTAGGGGAATCAAGTGGTCCCTGGGCTTTGAGGATAGGGTGTCTCTGTACGCAGATGACATTCTCCTGTACCTCACCTCGCCATGTATGTCCCTTATTGTTGTATGTGATGTTCTGTGTACCTTCGGTAGACATTCTGGACTAGTCATTAATTGGTCGAAGTCTCATTTATATGTCCTGAGGGGTGAGGTCCCGAGACTCCAGCGGGACTGTAACATACAGGTCGCGAGGCAGGGGTTCAAATACCTGGGCATCTACATTTCTGTTGATCCCACGGTACGTTACGCAAACAACTTGCTTCCCCCTCTTGCGCGCCTTCGGCGTGATGTGGAGGGGTGGCGGAAGGTGCCGCTTTCCTTGCTCGGACGGGCGGCATTGTTCAAAATGATGTCCCTGCCCCGGTTTCTATACGTGCTCCAGAACACCCAGGATTTGGTCCCGTCGGGATATTTCAGAGAGGTTGAGGGCCTCCAGCGGGCCCTGCTTTGGGATGGTAGGCCGCGCATTGCTATCACTAAACTGACTCTCCCGTGGTACGACGGGGGGATTGCGCTGCCTGACATCCGCAGATATTATTGGGCGTCTCAACTGGTAGCCATTAATCACGTCTTCTATGGACCAGCCGTTAATCCGGGCTTTGCTATGGACCGGTGGCTCCTGGGTGATCGGAAATATTACAGGGCTCTGAACTCTAGGTCTCTGGATGGAAGAATGACGGGTCCCACTAAGACATCGGTCCACATCTGGAGAGCTGTGACGAAGGCGCAGGGATGGAAAGGCAAACTCACAATGGTGACTCCACTCTGACTCCGATCTGCTGGGTAACTAATGGCATAAAAAGGGGTTCGACCGCTGGGACTTGATAGGCATCTCCAGGGTGGAAGACATGATCGCCAAGGGACAGATCAAGCCCTTTGAGGTACTGCAGAGAGAATTTCAGTTGGGGGAAAGGGAGTTCTTCAGGTATGCTCAGTGAAAACACGCCCTCCTGGCAGTTATGCCGGAAAGTGAAAAGATCCCTGAATCTTCCCCGCTGGAGGATAGGTTGTTGGACGGCTACATGCCCGACAGCGCTATCTCACTGACCTATAAGAAACTCATTAATGTTCGTACAGACCTTCTTCTAGGGGTGCGAGATCAGTGGACCCGTGACGGGATTGAGTTGGACGACGAGGATTGGCAGTGTGCGGTCTCGTCTCCGAAGGAGGTGGCAACTCCGGCTAGACTGAGACTTGTACAACTGAAAATCCTGCATAGGGTCTATGTCACTGGCCCCGGACTGGTCCACATGGGTCACTCGGAGGATGGTCTCTGTAGACGGGGGTGTGGTTCCCTAGCGACCATCATGCACATTATATGGGAATGTAGGGCGGTAGCTGCATATTGGCGGCGTATACACATAGTGATGGGTGAAGTGACTGGAGTTGACCTGCCCGCTGAAGCCCGGCGCTGTCTGTTAAATGTATGGGGCCCCACGGACTACACCAATTCACAAACTCAGTGGGTCACCCTGGGCAACATGGTGGTGACACAGAAGCTGACAGGGGCAGCGCCAACTAACCGGGGGTCACGCCACTCTTCCGTAGCTGTTTGTCTCCGGCTGCCGCTTCCTCCATCACGCGGCAGCCGTGTGTGAGAGACTACAGCCCCCAGCATCCTTGGCGGTGACACGCCCACCGGGAATCGCGCTCGGAGGCGCTCAAAAGACAGAGGTCCCTGCGGACGAGCGGGGGACACAGAAGCTGACAGGGGCAGCGCCAACTAACCGGGGGTCACGCCACTCTTCCGTAGCTGTTTGTCTCCGGCTGCCGCTTCCTCCATCACGCGGCAGCCGTGTGTGAGAGACTACAGCCCCCAGCATCCTTGGCGGTGACACGCCCACCGGGAATCGCGCTCGGAGGCGCTCAAAAGACAGAGGTCCCTGCGGACGAGCGGGGGACACAGAAGCTGACAGGGGCAGCGCCAACTAACCGGGGGTCACGCCACTCTTCCGTAGCTGTTTGTCTCCGGCTGCCGCTTCCTCCATCACGCGGCAGCCGTGTGTGAGAGACTACAGCCCCCAGCATCCTTGGCGGTGACACGCCCACCGGGAATCGCGCTCGGAGGCGCTCAAAAGACAGAGGTCCCTCCCGCCTCGCGGGACGGCGCCGGGCTAAGCCCGGGCAAAGGGCGGGCCCTCTGTGGCCCTCAGAGGCCTGCGGAGGCCGGGACGGGCTATCCCACTTGGTCTTCCATGAAGAGGTAAAGCCTTTTTACTGCCAACTCCACTGACTATCATATTGGATTGTGACTGTTTCCCCTTCCCACAAGGGAGCGGATACTCAAAGTATTCCCCTAGCCACAGCTGTTTGTCTTGTCTTCTTACACTTTAAACATGCCCAGCAAGGATCCTCCTACGAAAACGTCCTGTATAGCATCTAATCCCCCATGGCTAGATGATCTAAATAGTATGTGTAACAACAAGTACTCCCTTGTTACTTCGCCCTACCTGGTTTCTAACGCCAGTCCGCTAATTCTTAACGATAGTACACAGGGGCCCCATCAGACTTCCGTAAAATTAAAAGCAAACAAAACAACTCCCCCTAACTCCATATCTGGAAAAAGGAAACATGATGGGGTTGGTGAAAATGGGTCCCATTCCCAATCACCAACATTGCAGCATGTGTCTACAGATTCAAACCCGCCTGCTAACATGGCTCTGCTAATCCAGGAGATGGGCAAAAAAATAGATGACCCAGTATCCTCTCCCCAATTGGTCTTACTGACCATGATGGAACAGTTGATTAAAACTATCATTCACCCCCTGATCGACAAAATTAACAGCTTGGGGGAAAGACTAACGGGGATTGAGGAAACTGTTAAACACAATCAGCCTTACACAGCAACATCTAAGTGTTTACCCCAGGCCAGTCAACCTAATTTGCCTAAACAAACTGTGCAAAACACAGTTTCCCCAACACAAGTAACAGTCTCCACTTCTGTGTGCCCACCCGTCCTTAAACCACTACCCACACCTACCTCAGAACGTAAAATTGAGCCAAAATTAAAAAGCATTAAGTCCCCTCATATCAACCTTCCCCCAGAGGCCGCTCCATACGTGTCCATCCTGTCGGGGGCTCTTCCCTTGAAGCATGGCAAAATCGAGAGAACCAGTGACCTGGTAAATAAAGTTAAGTTCTGGTTATCGAAAAACAGACCCCTACCCCATAACCTCGATGGCAGAATAGTCAGCGTGAGGAGAGTGGGTTGGTTGGGTCCCCATCGGAAAGATATCTGTGGGGATCTGATTCTAATCAGATTTAGGAGCAGACATGTTGTCCCTTATCTACAGTCGTGGCTGCCCCAAGAAAGTGATGGCCCTATAACAACTTGGGACCTACATGACTTTTATCCAAGCGAATCTTACAACTCCCATCGGAATCAGTCTGCCAATCACAACCCAAAGCTGGACCATAGATCCTGGCCACCAAATCAGCACAGTTTCCCCTCTTTTAACCTTTTTCCTCATAGACTATTTAAGTTTAGCAATCTACCTCAATCCAACCTTTTCACCCCATTTAACAAGTGTCAATATTAGGCGGGTGCATATATTGTATATTCTTTGTTATTAATTCTAACTGGATCCGTTAATTTTATTTTACTTAATCCAATAAGATCTTTGTTGACCCTTTTTAAATGTATGTTGGTTGTTATTATATGTCTGTATATATTTTTTTTTTTACATTGTATGCTTTTATGGTTGAAACATAACCGAATAAAGCTAAATGAACTGAACATGGTGGCTAAAAGGGACATTGCACAGAAATGGGGAGCGGCTCTGCCCCCCACATTAGAGACGTGGAAGGCTAACATGGACTGGTGCATGTTCTGGGAGAAGACGGTGTATGTTGCCAGAGGTAGGCCAAAAAAAAAAGAATAAGATCTGGGGGCCCTGGAATGAGTATAGGGGTGATATTTGCCTCCCGCCGGACACAGCGCCCATGGAGGAGCGACTGTCCCCTTAGCCCTTGAGTCCAGCTGACTTAACGATACACATTGTCCTGTCTCCTCCCCCCCGATATCCGTGCATGTGACCTGTTCATGTATACTATTCCACATATATGTCCATCCTGCCCCGATTTGCCTTGCCCTCTTGCACCGTTATAGGTGCTTTTCCGTTTTTTATACTGTTTCTTTTCTTTTCACACTATAAAATAAACCTCATGTTGTTCTGTGCTGTATTCTGTGTGCACCATTTATACTACGTAAAGTCTTGCTGCCTAGCCTCCGGGATGTATGGCTGAATAGCTGTGTACTACAGTGTTGTAAATAAAGGTTTTCCAAAAAAAAAAAAAAAGATTAGTTGGTTGGCGCTTTGAGTGGTCAGAGTGTGACCACTGAAGGAGAGCCTGTTGTGTCCTTGAATTGTTTTGGAAATGATGCAACAGTGTTAGAGGTTGTTCTGATCCAGGAGGAGAAGTCAGTAAAGTTTTCTGATGTGGTGGTAATGTGATTGCATTTCCATTCTCCTGTGCCTCATAGTGTTGCTGTGTGTAAATTCAACACATGTTTTTGGAGTGGGATAAGTTTGCAATCAAAGGATGGTATGTGCGTGTGTATGAGAGGATGATTGGGCACTCAGTTGTGTGAAGGGAGAAGAAACAAATTACATGTTTTCCAACCAATTCAGGAATAAAAGGTATGTGAACATTGAGTGCTGAATATGCAACACTTTGATGGAAAACTTTATTAAAAAAATCAAACATTGATCTTTTATTCCAGATTTACAGTGTTTTTAATAATGTTCATATCTTCTGGGGAGCCATTCATTTTGCATTTCAAAACTGTAGACCTCTAACTTCAAAAGTTGCAAATGTAAATTTTAATCGCCTTCAGGCAGGAGTAGGAGGGGTTCTAGGGAAAGGCACGGCATCTAAAATACTTGCTGGCTGGCGCAGTGGATGGGATTCTTGGCTATGGCACATACCAGGTCAGAGGTGCCTGTCGCATCTGCTTTTGCACTTCAACTTGTAGACCACTAAGAGGTTGGAACTTTCCGATGGAAAGCGATGGTTGGTTTCGCATTATGTGATTTATTATTAAAATTGAAGTCTTAACTTTGCATGTGAGACATTAAACATTCAGCAAATTCTTCACAGTGGTGCACTGATTTATCCACCCCTAGTGTGCCCCTGTAGCCATGTCCTGCGTTGAAGAATTCTGACTTAGGTCCAGATGTACTTCAGGGATTTGTGTTGGAAAGCAGGTCAGATAGATCCGTAGAGCTTACCTCTGATGTGGCCTCTGAAATGATTTTTTGGAGCGAAACAGCCTGTTTGTATTTGTTAAACCTATTGATGCCCGTCCGACACCTCACCCATGGCGAGAAGATTCATAAACGTCTCTTCTTAGTCTGCAATCATGATGTTCTTTCCTCCTGCACTGTCAAGGTTGCAAAAACCCACCTTAAGCCCTTTGTGTAGCACCGAGCATTTGTCCTCAGACTCCGGTCTACATTGTCGCAACACTTACTCTTTTATTCAGCTACTATTCTTTTGCGGGTATAGTAGCTTAGTATCTTCATTTTGTTTGGATTCCTGACTTAAACTGATTCAACTAGATCCTGAAGCTGTTGCAATTTGGATTAAATGCTGTGTGTGGAAATAGGACCATTTAGATACCATACACAGGTGTGCGTGTGTTTATATTCATACAAGGGCCCCTGTTCCAACTTCTTTGCATGACCTGGTTTGGGGAGGGCTGCAGTCCTTATTAGATACAAGATAAGTGCTCTTGGGTGGCTCAGTCTTCCTCCTCTGCTTCCTCATTGGTTTCAAGTCTGTGTATTCTGCGTTTAGTACATTCAGATCTTTCCCAAAAGGTTCTGCGAAAGCAGCACTGCCCTACACAGATAACAGTCTTATCATAATGCCTCATTCTGCTTAGACTTCTATGCTACAAACCCTTTGTTTCTTTCGCCCTACAGATGAAATAAAGAATCAGATAGTTATTCCTTCTGTCTTCGTTGGAGAGATGACATCCGAGTACCTGCAGAATATCTTCAGCTACCTCAAAGGGTAAGGGAATATATCACTTGCCCATATTTCTTGATTTTAAAATACAATGCTAGCATGTGTCTGTGACAGACTTGGACAGTCTTCTAATTCTGAGAAGGGAAGGTGTAAACTGGCATCTTCCTCAACAAACTATGCAAGTCAGCACTGACGCACTCCACCCTCACTTGAGCAATCATTGTGTCTCCTTATGGCTGACTTTGATCTGCTTGCTTCTCCTCCCTCCACCTGTTCCTCTCTTGCCCGTGCCATTTTACATTGTTTACTGCATTATGTAGCTACAGTTCTAGCATTGTTCAAGAAATCATCTCCGTGGCCTCTACATCACCACAGGTGTCAATGTGAGTGCATAGTCCCTCAACCTTGGCCTCCCAGCACTGGCACACAGTATTACCCTTATGCACTCCGTGCTCTCCACGGGCTAAAATCCGTGCAAATTTTTACATGCAGTGGTCGCCCAAATCCTGGGAAGCCTCGCATAGGCCAAGAGACGTTATGTTTTCTGTTAATGTGGTTTGTATATCTCCGCTTATGTGAATGCTTCTTGGTGTTCTGGGATAACACAACAACTAAACCAAGACTGAGAGCTTAAACAATCAAATGGGAGGCCAGGGATACCGACAAATAACAGAGTAGGGAGGAATGAGAACAAGAAAAAACACTTTTTACTGGTTAAAGAGCCAGGTTTTCAGACTCCTTAGAAACATTCACAGATACGATTTTATGTACAAGGGCAGGGGAAGTGCATTCCACAAGTTGACAGCTGCAGCAGAAAAACCTCTGCCTTCAAAGGCAACTATCAGGGCACGGGATGTGGCCTAATGGCTAGAGCGGTCGATCTCGAAGCTTGGGAACTGGGTTCGAGTCTTTGCAGGGACGCTCAACATCCTGTGATTCTGGGCAAATCACGTAATCTCCCCCTGCCTATTAAAAAAAAATGAATGTGTCCATCTGTAACGCAACTGGTGCTCATGTAAAGCGCTCGGATATCTGATACCTTTGGGTTGAGTTTTTGCTATATAAAACTTAAAAAAAAAAAAAAAAAATCTGTCCTGCTTTAGGGACCTCTCGGAATGAAAAATGGGCAGAACTTGATTGGTGTTGTGATCTGTGCCATTGATATATCGACCTGCGATGACAGTGGGTTTAGTAAGCACTCTGCTATGCACTAGAAGCCATGGAAGTGATTTAGAAATAGGACTTACATGGTCCTGTTTTGGAACTCCTGTAAGTAGTCACCCTTCAGCGTTTTGCATACATTGTCCCCTATTGAGAAGCTTCACTTGACCCCCCAGGTGGAAAGTGTTGCCATATCCAGTCTGGACTGTACTAAGGCTTTCTATGGGTGGAATGGCTACAGAGTAGTATCCTCAGTTTTGGCTTACGGTTCCAGGAAACCGCTGATGCCAACCTTGGCCATTTTGGTGTACAGCGATAAAGAATTATCGGATAAATGCCAAAATGGAGGGCTTGCTTTGATGTCTCCGGTGGAGAGCCTTCACGACTGGCCACGGTGCTGGGTTCCAACCATAAACAGCATTCCTACTGGAACTCGGTCACAGCCAGGTTATATTCCAAGAAATTAGCTGGCCCCCACCAGCATATAACTCGCTGACAATCCTCCAAAGTTGATTGTGCACCTGTGTCATCCATGGCCACGACCGCTTGTGAAAGGCCAAAGATCAGCTGTTTGTCTTCAGCATTCATGTAAACATGGACTCTGGCCTCCTGGAGCAGGCGGGCCAGGGGCAGCATGCAGGCGTAAATAACAAAGATAACAGTAGTGATCCCTGAAGGACACTGAAGTGATCGTCTTTGCTTCGGAGCAGAATGGTGGGAAAGAGGCAGAGTCCGCCACTCACAAATGATTTTAACCATTTAAGTTCAATGCCATTGAGACCGGCTCGTTTAGCCTGGAGAGGAAAATAGTGGTTGGTGGTGCTGAAAACAAAAGATGTAATGGCATCTGCACCTGACACCACTGCCTTCAGCCAGTCTTCTAAGGTCTTCTGTCACTGGAGAGATATATATTGTGTTGCTGCGTTTCAGAAGCGGATCGGTCTGGAATTAATCCAACAGCACAATATTTTCGGCTTAGCTTTCGAGCTCCGCGAAGACCTGGTTCTTTAGCGATAGTGAAGGTTTCTTAAATAACAGTATCACAGTTGTTAAATTTCCATGCTTTGGAGACCAGGTCTGCTCGTTCCACAAGCAGAAGGTGGTATTATGACTGTTAGTGTTCTAGACTTTGGGTGATTTTGAGAGATTTGTCCCATCAGCCACACCAAGGGTGCTCCTGTTGGCCAAGGAGCAAATGCTGTGGCACATCTAGAGTTCCTGGCCTTGTGTGTGTGCGTGCAATATTTGAAATACCACCCTCTGACCTCACACCTTTTAATCATTTGTTTATATAGAGCAGTGTTATGCGCGGATGGGGTCCTTGGACAGTAACACGGAGGTGACTGCCAAAACAATGCATTTACGTTCCTATGCAAGCAATAACTTACTGGCACGGGAAGAAAGTCAGTAAAATATATCAACAATGCTAAAGCAAGCAAATCGATTTTGGTGAAAAAATGAAATCAACTTTGGTTACAAAATTATTCTGATTGGATGACCGTAGAGAAGTCTTCTATGGTGTTTCTTCTGATAACCAGAGTTCTGCTCCTAGCAATTCTGTTAATGTCAAAACAGATTAGTAACAAATTATAAGATCAATATAACAGATGATGAACTGGAGCATAGGAGTTAAATGTTGGCTGTCTTTACTGATTTGCTAATTCCTTACTTGGGGACAGTCCTTGCCAGTGGTACAATGAAAAATGACAGCAGTCCTAGTTCTTGTGATAGGCCCAAGTATCTGGGATGTGCTGCCAGTCCTCCTTGTTCTGCGAGCTTCATCCATATCTCTGGGAGGAAATCTAAACACACATATTCTGTACCTGACAGTACATCTATCTCACAAGACTAAGATAAACCCTTTTGTGTAAGTGCTGAACATGTGCCACAGATGTAAATAGAAAGGTTAGCTTTATCACTGTTACTTGACATCACAAATGGCATCTCGAGTTTGAGACCTCATGTTGCATCATCTGGTAAATGTCTTATTCTGTTTATACCACAATTTTCTGGCACTTACTGCCTGGGATGTTCGTAGTCAACCTTGCATCCCTCAAGCATTTTAAAAATGTTTTCTTTGTGTTTGTCGTCTCCATTGCCTGCGAATGGCCCTGTCCAGAATGTTGCCTTTGCCTGTTCGATACCCGCTGCAGACATTCTAACATTTTCCTCTCTTCACAGTGCTCATGTTGTCCTGGTTCCGGAGTACAACTTCCCTCTGGGGTACTACCTGATTCCTTTCATCGGCGTTGTGGGAATTGTGATCATCGTCATGTGCACCATATTGGTAAGTCACTGCAGACCATAGTGTGTCCCTTTTATCCCCAGTGACACTGTCGGAGATGGAACACTCCAGGGTGGAAGTAGCAGCTGCCTGTCTAACAATGTCCTGAAATCACCAAATGCTGAACTGCATTGGATATTGAATAGGGTCATCAGATCCTCGCATGATGTGTGAAAGCACCATACCTCTGGTCTTGGTCTTTCCCATTACGGAACGTTGTAGGCTCTGTCGGCCCAAATACGTGGTCAAAGCCAAAGAATGGAAACGTGTTATGTTATGTAAATGTAACTTATTAAGCGCACAAATACACTGAGGTGTCTTGGCGTTAAAAACTAAAGTAAGCCCAAAAGATCAACAAACTAGTTCTGGAATAACCAGGTTTTAAGACTCTTTCTAAATGAGGCAAGTGAACTTGCAGACCTGATATGCATTCCATGATTTGGCCGTGCCGTAACCAATGCTTCAGTCCCCCCAGCTACAGGTGCGAATCCTGGGAACCATCGTAAGCCTGGTTCAGTAGAGCGTAACTGTCTGCCAGGATAATACCAGAAAAAAATATTTTTAGGAACACTAGTCCCATATTATACAAAGTCTTATAGGCTAATCATTACGTCTTAAACTTGATGCGACTCGCTACAGGAAGCCAGTGAAGTCTCTGGATTTCCTTAGAAACTGACCCATGCTTAGGCAGATTTAATAGGAGTCTTGCCGCTGTATTTTGTACCATTTGCAGTTTTTAAGTTGTTTCTGCATATAATGGTACAGCCCGTTGCAAAAATCTGATTTTGATAGCACCAGTGCAATCGCAGACGTCGTCCTAGTACCGATGGGAATATAAGGAAGAGCCTTCTTCAGTTTCTTGATCACATAAGAGGTGGCAGAACTAGTAGCATTAGTGTGCTGTGAGTATGATAGTTTGTAGTCAGTCAGTACCCCAATATGTTTTGCTTTTTCAATTGGTTTTGGCAAGTCTTCCATCTCAACAGACCACCAAATGCCATCCCATCTGGGTTGGAGATTACCAAAGTTCACTATTTCGTTTTTCTCCGAATTAAGTTTAAGACCATGCTTTCCCATGCAGCTGTTAATTTCCAACATACAATTTTGAAATTGCAGTGCAGGGGAGGCTTGGTCTTTATACACAGCTACCATAATCTGTGTGTCGTTGGCATACAATATTGAATTGCAGCCGAAACGGCTGGATCAGAGGAACCAGTTCCCACACATAGATATTAAAAAGGGATGGTCTAAGCGACGAACCCTGTGGAACCCCACAAGGCAAAACATAAGGGGCGATTTAAAATGATCCAGGGTCACTGTTTGTCTTCTTTCCATCAGAAAAGAGGATTGCAAGGACAGTGCCAAACCCTTCACCCCTCATTTTTCCAAACATAGTTGCAGCAAATTATGATCAACAGTATCAAAAGCTGCCGACAGATCAAGTAGGATCAGGACAGCTCCACCACCTCTGTCCATCACTGCCCTAATCTCCTCTGTAGCCTGATCAAGGCAGTCTCCGTACTGTGTTCCAGATGAAAGACGAACTGGGAGGAATCAAGTAAATTGTTCTCTTGGACAAATTGAGCTAGCTGTTTATTCATGATTTTCTCCACTATCTTCACTGGAAAAGGCAGCCTGGAGATACGACAGTAATTGCTTGGGTTAGATGCGTCCCCGTTTTTTTTTATCAATGGAAGGATTGACACATCGTTGCATAAAGCAGGGAAAATACCCAAAGTGAACACTGTATTAAAAATTTCCATAAGAATAGGACTAACCTCCTTAGTTATATCTCTCAGTGCTGCGGGCCCGATTTAGATTTTCGCAGACGGGGTACTCCGTCACAACGGTGACAGATATCCCAGCCACCGAAATATAAATCCCATTATATCCTACAGTATTTCCATTTCAGTGGATGGGATATCGGTCACCGTTTTGATGGAGTAACCCATCTGCTGAGATCCTAGGCAGGCCATTGTGTCCTGCTAACGCGAAGGGATCTGGCAGCCTAAGCATGGACATCTGTTGTTGCCTGGTGGCAGGAGTGTTTCCACAGTGACATCTGAAATCAGGAGTAGTGTGAATAGCAAAATGGGCGGAGATTTGAAATCTAATGATCCCGTTGTTCTCTTTGAAAGTCTTAGGGTGGGGGCTGTCTGAAGGATACTCTCTCACAATGTTGATTGACCTTTAATGTGGGGGGGATTCTTAACTGTATATTTTGCTTTTAGTTTTGGAGGTGCAAATAAAAAATGCATCTCACTCAACACTTTTAGGATAATCAAGAAAATCCTCCCATTTATTCCTTTTTGGTACCAAAAAAACTGTTATTGCGTCACTAGTATGATCAAAAATTGCTTACTGCAATGGTCTGTATCCAAATTTAAAAGGTCAATACCGTAAGAAATTGCAGACGCTGCAAAACGCAGCAGACCGATTATTTCTGGTGGTCTCGAAATTTCAATCAGTCTCTTAAGACATCCAAGGGCTCCACTGGGTGACCATCAAACCCGTTGAGGCACGAAATTTAACCACTGAAGGTAGCTTGAGACCTAATCCAAGAGAAGGACTAATAGATCCCTCTCCTCACTTCTTCATATGAATAGACAATTTCTTAGGAGACCACACTCACTGAGACGCCCTTGGTCTCAATACACCCTTCACTTTGGTCCTGAAGATAGCCCACTTGACCTTCCAGGCAACAAAGGGCTGAAACATGTCGACCTCTTTTAATTACTGATCACAGTGTGTGGGAGCCCTAACAACTCTCCAACACACGTTGCAAACTTAACTCTCTCGAATCCAGATCCGATAAAGAAACCTTTCTGGCTGTACGAGGACTTTTACTTTGAAATACCCTACACATCACTGATTACTACTGCTTTTAATCAGGGGTAAACCTCTGGCTGGAGGATGCATAACTACTAACCCTATGATTATGCGAACACGTGACCAACCAGCGGAGAATCAAGATATACCGCTTTTTTGCAAATCAAACACGTGCATGAGGGTTTTTTATTTGGAACATATCGGTACGCGACCTGCATACCTAGGTTATGCAGGCCAAGTGATCCTTCCCTACTTGATTTTTTGACCATCAGAAACCACATTACATTTAAAACGCTATGCCTAACACATAAGGCCTTGCATGATACTGACCCAGATTACCTGAAAGCAGCCCTTCCATGGTATGAGCCCTGCAGAAACCGGAGATCAATAGGAGTAAAAAAAGTTCTGTCCTCTAGATTAGACAGGCTGAAATGGGCAGGAAGCAGCTGCTTCGCTGGAGCTGTCAAGCACTGGAATCTCCTGCCTTCTTACATTAGGGCTGCTCCCTCTTTACTTGCCTTCAGAAAGCTCCTGAAAACCTGGCTTTTTAACAATGAAATTTCATAATGGCTCCTGCTGTGATGCTCAAGTTGTGCTAGCGCCAAGATACCCCAGGGTAAGCGTGCGCTTTATAAATGTTTTATCGTAAGTAAGGTTGGTATTCACCAAAGGTACATTTGCCATCCAGGGGGTCCTCCTGTGTTTCTAGTGACATAGAGCCTGGGCCAGATGTGGTAAAAAAAACAAGTGAAGCGGCAGACATAACCACAGTTAGGTCACAATGCTGACTTTTGGGAGTCTGCTGTGCATCATAGAAGCTTCATTAATAGTCCAAAGCACTTTAGGTTGAGTGGCCTCGTCCCCCTTTTGTGGGACTCCAGAACAGTTTTCCAGTACATATAATTGCATGGATTATGTATTTTTAAATGCAGATTAAAAAAAATCTGAAGCAAAATTTTCTAAGACTAAAATGTACTGCATTGTGTAGTTTAAAAAAAGCAAAAAAAATATAGAACACACACATATATACACACCAAATTAAACGTAATATTTAGACTAAAACAATAGTGCAGCATTGATACCTAACTGTGAAGGAAAAGCATGGAAGAGACCAGAAAATGCAGTCAGCAAGGCTGCCGGTACATAATGCTGTAATTAGACACTGTTGCTTTGAACGACAACAGCTTTAATTTCCCACCAGACCTCGCACTGGCAGTTGCTCCAGTTCTTTTTTTTTTTTTTTTTTTTTTCCCTAGCCCCATGTGTGCAGATCCCTGAGGGTTATGATGGGTGTTTCACACCCTGTAGTTTTATGGGAAACTCAATTTCTTACACTTCACTTAATGTAGTTAGGGCTATGAAGTGTTTCTTTTCTGTTAAATAAAATCACTCCATGTTCCTGCTTTTCTCTCCACAATAAATAGAACCATCTCTTCCTTATTTTTGAAGTGTTCCCGGTGTGGGACGAAGAAAACAGCAAATTATCCTCAGGCAGTCTGGTTGCCTTCTGTGAGAAAGTGCCTCTTTTGACATGGATAGCTCCCACTTTTGCCTGGAAATGATGTGGTTTTGATTGTAGTGCACAGGGACTCTTCCATCGAGGTTCCCCATGCCAGTGCTTCTTCCCTGAAACTGTTCCACAATTGTCAACTTCAGTCCCCTGTTAGTCCCTAGTAAATGATACGTAGGGCCTGGGAGAGGAGGAGGGTCCCCCAGTGACCCCTTGCCAAGGTTATACCACTGCTCCTGCAGCTTGCATGCCTTTTTGCAGTGAAAACAACAAAATCAACATGGCACATTGCCTCTGCGCCATGCCAACAAGCACTGCCTAAAATATAGATAAGTCACCCCTCTAGCAGGCCTCTCAACTGTAAGGCAGGGTGCACTGTATCGCAGGTGTGGGCATATCTGCATGAGCAGATATGCCCCTGCAATATTGCAGTCTATTCTTAGATATTGTAAGTGTCAGGGTAGCCATTGAGAGTACATGAGCTGGAAACTCGAAAACTCGAGTTCTCCAGCACCATGATGGCCTCTCTGAACACAGGAGTGTTTGAAACCAAACAACTCCTCTTAGTAAACCCACATTGATTCCAGTGTTGAATTTATTAACCATGTACTCAGAGGGCAACTTAGAGGTGCCCCCTGATAATCCTACAAACCCTTTGTGGTCTCTGACCGACTTTAGGCAGCCTGCCACCACCAGACATGTTTCTGGACCCTTGAGTTGAGAGCTTGTGCTCTCTGGCCAGAAACAAAGCACATCCTGGGTGGAGGTGTCACACCTCCTCCCCCAGGATGGGCACAGTGCGTGAGAGAGTAGCTTTGAAGGCCTGCTGCCCTTGTAATGGGCCCCCAGCCTCTGCTGCTAGCAACTGATGGCCGCTCAGGCTCTAACCCCCACTTTTGTTGGGAGAACCGATGGCAAAACTTAGGAAGAATTGGTGTGCCCCCTTTGCCAACTCCACACCTCAGGTGCAGGAGGCGAAGTAAAGCACATTTTTCAGTGCCCACCATCTTGAAGATTGTGGTACTTATCCAGTCGGGGCTTGGGCTGTGCCCCCTCTCTCACAGAAGGGAAGCATAATAGTGGGTGTAGACGCTCCAGGTTAGGAACCCGTTAGTCCCTACCTGTTACTCCTATGTAATCTCCCTAAATCTAGTATTCTGGGGCTTCCCCAGACCCTGAAATCAGATGTTTGATTATCTAAGAAGCTCGTACACGAAGAGTCGTACCAGCAGGAGAGCAGGACTCTGTGCCAGCCCTCCCAGCCTGTCTGCTGCCTTTCGTCTCTGCTACTAAAAGACGACTCGTCCTACAGGCCTAGCACCTCCAAAGCCCAGGGAGGACTGCCTGCCTTTGATAAAGACCCCAATCCTCCAGTGGAGAGCTGACCTGTTCAGAAGAAATCCTCTACAAGAAAAAGAACTCTACCCTGAGGAATCACAATCTCACCTCCAGAACCACCTCTGCACCAACGCCCACAGCCCAAGTTGCCCTCCTGTCCTGTGAAGGCTCCCCAGCGCTTCTGAACACAAGTCCAACATCCGCTGACTCCTGCCGGACTTCACCTCAACGCCTGCAGCCTCAATACTAAGACTCCCCCTGACCTGACCGGTAAGAAGATTTCTGACGTGTATCCCGAAGCCCCTTGGCGATCCTGATCGACGGTGTCCTTATGTCTCCTAACATCTCTACTTACCTGGACTGCTGTGGGTTTTCTTCGACTGCCTCCTGGCCTGAGCCTGTCGCCCAACTCTTTGTTGCACCTCTGCACCTGAGCGCCCCAGTTCCGTTGAGGGTGTGCGTTTGGTGCTGCCTTGTGACCCCCCTGTACTTACATTAACTCCAGGAGATCGACCCCTGACGCTGCTTCATTCACCTGTGAGCAGTGCATCTTCGATAAACTCAGTCTCCATTGGTTAACATTGGGCACGACCCAGAATCTGACCTCTGCACCCGGTCACACCTGTGCCGCTGAGGATGCAGTCTTGGTGCCAACCTCAACCTTGCCTGATGTTGACCTGAAACCCTGAAGACTGGATATGAAAATCACGTTCTTACCTGAAAATCTATATTCTTGTTTTCCTCTATAGGTTAACATTGCTGAACTGAAAAATTGCAATGTGTCCATTTTTTAAAGTGAAAAGTATTTTTCCTGTATTTTTTGCAGTGTGAATATTTCTGGATTCACTATGCCGTGCATTATTCCGCGGTCTAGTGGTTGGGTCCAGAATCGTAGTCTTTTCTTTCTTTTTTTGTTTTCACTTCTCGTAGCCCAGGTGGGCGTCGACGTCCCACCTTTTGGTGTACTTCATGTGACGTCGGCACGCTTCCTGCGGAAGATCCCACCTTTGGGTGCCATCTTCAGATTCTTTTTTCCGCCGTTGGGTCTGGATCGCCACCGAGAGGCTCTAGAGTTTTTGGGAGGAAAGAACAGGAAAAAGGCGAAATTTTCACAGAAAAGAGTGGAGGAGATACCGAAGAACAAGATCACCATGCTGGGACGACGAAGAAGGAGGAGAACTTCGAGATCTTCGACGTCCAATGGAGAATGCGCACACAGGGGGCCCCCTGAGTGCAGGAATGAACAAAACACCCTTTAAATTCTGCCGTAACTGCCACCACAAATACCCACAGAAGGACCAGCACCCTGTCTGCAACCTCTGCTTACTGGTCGAACACGAGAGCAAGGATTGCAATGCCTGCTCAGCCTTCACCCCGAAGACACTCAGAGTTGGAGAGAGACAGAGGAGAGCCAACTACAACATGCATGGCAAAGGTCAACCTCTGTCGCTTCGGGACCTGGGGCTCTCCAGCGATGAAGAGGACAACATCGTTGAGGGACCAGATGACTACACGGTTGTAGAGACCGATAAGAAGGCATCTAAAGAGGTAGGAGAGACATCGCGATCAGGGCTCTCGAAAAACAGAGTCTAAGGGCCAGATTTAGGTAAATCCGATTTACCGACTCTTAAATACCGACTCATACCGAATCGGTATTTAAGAGTCGGTATATTGGAAGGAGGCAGATGTAGGTACAAAATTACCGATTCTGTAAGAGTCGGTATTTACCGATTCGGTAAATACCGAATCTGTATTTTCCATTGATTCCTATGGGCCTTGAAGCCCATAGGAATTAATGTGAAATACAGAATCGGTATTTACAGAATCAGTAAATACCGAATCCTGGCAGGGGGAACGGGGTGTCACTTTGACACCCTGTAGCACCCCAAATGCAGGCTTGTGTGCCATGTGGCACACATACATGCCCTAAGGGCATGTCTGTGTGTCACATGGCATAGGTGTACATGCACAGATGTGCATGTACACTGGAATTCGGCATTTTACCACCCAATAGGATTGGGTGCTAAAATAAGGAATCCTAAGGGCCTGTGGCACTGCAAACTGTGCCACCTACATATGGATGTACAGAATTGGTATATTTACCGATTCGGTAAACTACCGAAGTGGTAAATTTACCGAATCAGTAAATATACCGATTCTGTAAATTCTGACCCACCTACATCTCAAAAGCCAAATAACGGGCGGTAACGGCTGAAATCGGTCGTTACCGACCAGTATTTGGCTACCTACATCTGGCCCTCAGTCCTCGAAGGGAGCACTGGCGCTGAAAACCTCGACGGCTGCAGTTGCATCCAAGGACAAACAGCCCAGCGGATCCTTCGAAAAGGACTCCCAGGCGGCGAAGACCGGCAAAAAGCCAAGGTCGTCGAAGCACGTCCCCGAAAAGGACCGCTTGACTTCGAAAGAGAAGGATACGAAGGTTGCTTCGTCGACGACTAAGTCGAAGAAATCGTCTGAAACGCTTGACGCCGAGATGGAGAGAAAAAAGGGAAGGCTTAAGGCCGAAATGGAGAACATCCTGCAAAGGAAGAAAGAGTTCGACGAGAAAATTAAAAGGTTCACGATGCCGTCGAAAGCGCAGACGATGATCGTCGAAATAGAAGAGGAAGAGGAATTTGACGCCGAAAATTCCCAAGCCCCAGGAACACCTCCATGAAGAGGGCATATACTATGAGGAAGAAGGCGACTATGACCAACGAACAACTTTCGGCTCGACATCCTCGATGACACAAGACCTGGAATGGTAGGACATCGACTCAGAAAATCCGGAAGAGCCCGTGGAGACTTATCCTTCACCACCAGATGACATTGGGGCCTATAATATGGTCATCAAGAACGCGGCAGCGACCTATGGAGTCAAATTGGAGGAGGAAAAACCAAAGGCATGTTTCCTTTTAGAGACCCTGTTCCCCACTCAAACAAAGAGTCAGTTCCTCCCCATGCTTCCGAGTGTCATGGACCAAGGGAGGGAGGCATTCAAAGACCCGGCAACGTGCAGGTCTGTCACACCTAAGACGGAGAAAAAATACAAACACTCCTCTCAGGATCCTCTCTACATCCAGGGATCCGTCACGGCAGACTCAATTATTGCGGCAACAGCCAGAAAGAGGGCAAATGTCCCAACAACGTCAGGCCCACCACCAGACAAAGAAAGTAGGAGAATGAACCTGACTGGGAGAAAAATAGAGAGAAATGCAGCAGCACACTGACGCATGGCAATCTCAAATGCCCTACTGAACAGATACCAGTGCCAGCATTGGGACGAGATGAGGCAACTGCTCAAGCACCTCCCAGAGAAATACCAGCAAAGGGCATCACACCTGGTGGAAGAGGGGAAAAATATAGCAAATGCTTGCCTGAAAACGGCCTTGGATGGGGCTAACACATCCAGCAGACTTATGGTGATAGGAATGGCAAAAAAGGCAGGCCTGGCTTCGGATCTCGGGCTTTAAGCCGGCAGTGCAGAACAACATTCTAAGCACTCCCTTCAATGGAGAGAGACTGTTCGGGGCACCGGTGGATGAGAAACTCACCCAGCTCAAGAAAGAAAATGTAACGCCAAGGTCCATGGGGGCCTTACAATTCAGAGGGATGAGAAGGGGTACCCCGACACGGAGACCTAACGGAAGGGGAGGAAACCAGCCGGGAACATCACACCAGACATTCCAGCAGGCGCACCAGGGCGACAACCAATCCCAGCTGGGACAGCATAAGCAAACCTGGTAGTACCAGCCTCGGGGCCAGTCCTTTCGCGGGAGGGCGACTGTACGAGGGCAGACGAGGGGGCCAACAACCCACCTCAAAGTGACTCTGTCACGCCAAGCATGCCCACCCACACGATCCCTCTGAGGGTGGAGCACAACAAGACCAACGAGAGGGAGTTACACGGACCAAACATTGACTAACATGTAACACCAGTAGGAGGCAGGCTAAGACACTTCTTCCAGGAGTGGAAGAAAAGAACTACAGACAAATGGATACTCCACATCATACAGTTCGGATACTGCATAGAGCTGGAAAAGAAACCACCAAACAGAAAACAGAAAAGGAAAGCGCATTCAGGAAAAGAACTAGCACTACTCCTAGAGGAATCACAAGAACTCCTCCGGAAGGAGGCCATCAAACCAGTTCCAGTCAAAGAAAGGAACAAGGGAGTGTACTCAAACTATTTCCTAGTTCCAAAAGTGGACGAAACACTAAGACCCATCCTGGACCTAAGGTTCCTAAACAAATACTTAAAGACACAAAAGTTCAAAATGACATCCCTCCAAGAGGTCATTCCTCAGATAAGGGACGGAGACTTCATGTCCACCATAGAAATCAAAGATGCCTACCTGCACATCCCCATGAACAGGCAGCACAAACATCTACTAAGATTTACTATCAACCAAGAACACTACCAGTTCACAGCCCTAGCCTTCGGACTAAAGTCTGCACCAAGGGTATTCACCAAATGTCTTGCAGCCGTGGCAGCGTACCTGCGCAGAGAAGGGATTCATGTATACCCTTACCTCGACGACTGGCTAATAAAAGCAAGTTCACACAGGACATGCAAGGAACACGCACAGCGAGTCACAGAGACCCTGACAGACCTGGGATTCTCCATACACTGGGGACAGTCCTCAATGGAACCAGAGCAAGTGAAGATCTTCCTAGGAGCACAGATCAACACCATACAGAGCAAGGTGTTCCTCAGCGACAAGAGAACACTGGCCCTGCTGAAGGAGACACGCCACCACCAGAAGGGGCGAGCTCTGACAGCGAGGACAGCGAGCAAGATCATGGGGATGATGGCGTCCTGCATACACCTGGTCCCCAATATACGGCTCCACATGAGACCATTCCAGGAATGGCTGCAACAGCAATGGTCACAGGCTACAGGAAGTTGGGAAGATCTTGTGGTTGTAACGCACGCAGTGCACGAGGAAATTACAGGGTGGAACAGGAGAACATAACAAGAGGGAGGCCTCTAACACCACCGACCCCAACGGTGACCATCACCACAGACGCATACCAGATGGGATGGGGAGCACACATGAAAAAGCTCAAGGTGAGGGGTCTCTGGACTCCAGAGGATGCGGTCAGACACATCAACTTCCTGGAACTGAAGACCGTGTTCCTCGCCCTGAAGGCCTTCCAAAAAAAACTGTTCAACCAGAGAGTGTTGATACAAACAGACAACACAACAACGATGTTCTGCATCAACAAACAGGGAGGAACACAATCTGTCGCACTGTCCAACCTAGCGCAGGAAATATGGAGATGGGCCGTCCCACTAAAAATAGACCTGCTAGCCATACACCTACCAGGGAAGGACAATGTGGAAGCAGACTGGCTCAGAAGACAGACTTCAGCATCCCACTAGTGGGAACTCAATGCAAAGGAAACGCAAACGCTATTCAGGAGGTGGGGGACACCGACAATAGACCTATTTGCGACACACTGGAAAGCAAAATGCCAAAGCTTTTCATCCAGGCAACCAGGGGAAGGATCCCTGGGGAATGCCCTATGGATAAGCTAGTCGAAAACATTTGCCTACGCTTTCCCCCCGATACCACTGATACACAGGGTGCTCAACAAGTGCAGAACCAGCAACGTGACACTGATCCTGGTGGCACCTCAGTGGGCAAGGCAGACCTGGTACTCACAAATAATGGAAATGGCACAGGGACCACCCCACAAGTTCGAGAAAAGAAAATACTTACTCTCCATACAAAACAAAGAGGTACTACTCCCAGAGCTGGAGAGCCTCTCCCTAGCTTCATGGCTCCTGAAGACATAGTTTGCACACCTAAGGTTACCTGAGAGCACCCTGCGGGTGCTACGAGAGGCAAGGAGACCTAGACGTTGATCAAAGTTATCACCTGCTGCTGTTGAAATCAAGGACATTAACGATGTCAAAGAAGAGACACCACTCACCATCGAGGACTCTTTCGGGGTCAGAACTTTCCTCGTTATCAAGGCACACATGAGTGCTGAGTCATTCTTCGTGTTGCCATTGTGCGACTTTGGACATTTGATGTTGTCGCGTAAGACCAATATCTCAAAGCTTGCTTTCAACATCTCTGGATCTCACTAGGAACACATCAACATTATTTTTCCATCTGAGGATTTATCATAAGGAACTTGGCAATCACTTGTGAATCCAGCGCAACCATCGTTCACACCGTTCCTGGTCATGCTTGTACTCTGATTAGGATTTCTTCCAGCCAATTGACAATCGCCTTAGAGGAGTCCCGAGTCCGTTCTATTGGCATTGACTTTACAGCTGGAAACACTGAAAGTGTTAATCCTGTTTCTGCTATGCAGGATTTTCACTCATAGCAACAAACATAGAATATCTCCACTACTGTGTACCTACCCCAGAATTATTGTTTTTGTGTTATGGGTAAAGCTTGAACTCGGAGCTGACCCTTGAAATCTGCAATATTAGGCGTCACCACCATAGTGAAAACCAGAACCGCTTTTACTGAAGTTTTCTTTCTGAAAATCACTTACTTTATACAATACAAAAACAGGTTTGCAGTACCTAGCTCAAAAAGTGCAACTTCAGTGACAGGAACCTCTAAACCTTGTCATTAGAGAGAGAAAATAAAGGAACAGTTGCCTGTTAGACAAGCGAGCACAAGGTTAAAAACCTGCACTGCTCTTTTAAGGAGTCAGTAGGTGCAACCTTCCAGGGTCCACTGTACCAGCAGTTTAACTCAGTCTCCATTCTTTTTATTCCCAATTGTGCCCTTCGCACCACTCCCAAGCCAACAGACCACGCACGCAACCTGGGCTTCATCCTGGACTCCTTCCTCTCAATGACCATACAAGTCAACGCCGTCTCCTCATCGTGCTTCAACACCCTACGCATGCTCCGCAAGATCTTCCGCTGGATCCCGACCGAAACCAGGAAGACGGTCACCCAGGCACTCGTCACCAGCCGACTGGACTACGGAAACACCCTCTACGCCGGAACCACAGCCAAGCTACAGAAAAGACTCCAACGCATCCAGAACGCCTCCGCCCGACTCATCCTGGACATCCCCCGACGCAGCCACATCTCCGGCCACCTGAGGGACCTGCACTGGCTCCCCGTCAGCAAGAGGATCACGTTCAGGCTCCTCACCCACGCACACAAGTCTCTCCGCGACCTGGGCCCCAAGTACCTCAACGACCGCCTGACCTTCTACACGCCCACCCGGCAGCTACGTTCTACTAGCCTCGCCCTCGCCGTCGTACCACGCATCCGAAGAGCCAACGCCGGAGGCAGATCCTTCTGCTACCTGGCGGCCAAGACATGGAACTCCCTCCCCACCCACCTTTGGCTGACCCAGGACCACCTCGCCTTCAGGAGACAACTCAAGACCTGGCTGTTCGAGCAGTAGAGGACCCCTTCCCCCAAGCGCCTTGAGACCCTTCCGAGTGAGTAGTGCGCTATACAAATGGTATGATTGATTGATTGATTGATTGATTGCTTGTAGAAGTTCAGAAAATCTTGGGGCCTCAGGAAAGTTTCCCTCTATTTTTATGAGAAAGTCTCCTCAGAATATGCTTGTTACCTCCATTTGATGCCTCATATTTGTGAGAATTTGTTCACTTTTAAAGGGATTTTCTTCACAAATGCCTTTACTTTTTATTAATTATCCTCTTGTGGGAGGAATAAAAGCTGCCACTGACCTACACTCTGGTGTGATCTGTTTACCCTCCTCACATTGTCAAGGAATGTGACTTTGCCAGAAAAAGTGCACTGAAAGACCAAGAGGGTATTCACTAAGTGTCACTGGAATTATGCGGCAGGTGAGGGCCAAATTATGCGGCAGGGTTGAATAAATAGTACGACAAAACTCAAATTGTGCGGCTGAATACAGCACATTTTTTTAATAGTATTACTTAATTATTTTGCCATTTTTAAATTTAGTAACACTGCCTCGATATTGGTTTCACCTCATTTGTACTCGTTTAACACCCAGATGCAGCAATAAGCAACAGAAAGGTGAACAGCCAAGGTTTGCTAAAGGGCCTTCCTCTGTGCAGCAATATGGGTCGTTGCATTGTTAGTAACTTTAGAACCGTTTGAGTTGGCAACATTTTTTGGGGGTTAAAATCTGCAGATTATGCGGCAGATGATGGATTATGTGGCAAATGCGGCAAATCTATATTATGTGAAAATTGGCCAGCCGCACAATCTCTTAATTCTAGTGGCCCTCTTCTCGGTCAGATGAGGAGAGGAGGGGGGAATACTGAAATTAGGCCTGAGAATTGGCTCCATCTTTTAAGATGTGGCACTCTCCTAAAGGGCTCTCCCGAAGCAGATCGAGAGGGAAAGCAGCGTCTGGTCCATCGCCTTCACTCCAGGCACTTCTTGGATACCGATCGTCATCGAAGCAGGGCTGAGTACTTACATGTTCATTGTCAAAGGTCAGTTTGACAGCAGGGATAATGTTGACACCAAGAGGACAAGTATCCGCAGGCAATTCCTTGGTCTGATCCACC
This sequence comes from Lissotriton vulgaris, assembly GCF_964263255.1. Lineage (NCBI taxonomy): Eukaryota > Metazoa > Chordata > Amphibia > Caudata > Salamandridae > Lissotriton > Lissotriton vulgaris. The sequence goes on along the minus strand of NC_141700.1, from coordinate 799,070,109 downwards.
AGACATTGATACTGGTAAAGCCACCAAAGTATTCTCCCTCAGCCTTGCCCTCAGTGGTGAAATATTCCTGTTCGTCATCTAGTTATACGCCACTGAGGTAGTCATCTGATCTAGTTCTTCACATTCTTCTTTTGAGCATCAGAGTATCTTTTTCAGGAGCTTCTTAGGCCTTTGGACCTCGCACCAAGGCAAGTCTTGGACCCTAAGATGACTTCCATGTCAAAAATCAGAAAGATGCCTCTAATACGGACTCTTTCCTTCTTCACCAACTGTTCCATCGAATCGGCCAGCACCTCTATCTACTTCAACTCCTCCATCTTCAGGATATAATGGAGACAGAGAAAAATAATAATAATAATAAAAACATTTATTAAGCGCCTGAATACACTAGAACAGTGCGTCTCCGCGCTAAGATGCGGTCCAACACAACAAAACAACAGCAGACCACGAGGAAGAAGGGGACACAGAAAAGAATGAAACCCTACGTTAAGACTAATCTTCCGGAAATAAATGAGTCTTCAGTTTCTGCCGGAAACTAGTTTCCGACGGCTCCATACGCAATTCTCACACAGCGCCTGACACCTGGAGGCTTTGCGATCCCAGCATCCGTGAGCCATAGATAAGGAGCTGAATTGCATCACACCGTTCGACAAGAAAGTATTTGCCTCCACCAGTTTTGGGCCAGTTTTAGCTCAAAGTAGTCTTTTTTTCTTGTCCAATATACACGAGCCCTCTCAGACATGGCCAGTTCTATCTTGCTGGCTGCCATAATGAATTCAGAATAGCCTTTGTCCAAACAATTTAGGACAAACAAGACGCTGTCACATGTGTTATGGGCTGATCTTGACACATGTTTTGTGGGCTCTGCTAAGGGCACCAGTGTTGTGATCAGGTGTCATGCCTGGATGTGACTGACTTGGATTTTCTGGAATATCTGGGCATCCTTACATATCCATTGATGGAGCCAGTCTCTTTTGCAGAAAATGCCATCTCCGTACTAGTATGCTTCAAAGACAGCCATCTTTAATCCAGTTCACTAGACTCTCACCGATCTGCCAGGTTCATCAGCAATACTGATCAAATTCAGAGGTTAATCCTGTTGTCTTGCCTATGCACAGCAGCAACCAGTTAAACAGCTGGCCCAGATGTTACTCATAGGGTCTTGCCTATGCCCAGCAGCAACCCACGCAACCAGTTCAGCAGCTGGCCCAGATGTTTCGCGACTCCAGGAGATGTGATAATGCCAGAGTTGTGGCCAACATCAAGGGCAACAAACTTCTATATACTTCTCTTTGCCAGCTCCCTTAGCTCTTTATTTTCCCCTTGTAAGACCTAACACAGCCGGTAGGAGGCAGGAGTCTGTTTTTGCTACCCAGTTGGAAATCCATCACTTCAGATCAGTGGGTGCTAACAACCTTTCAAGGGGGATATGCTCTGCGATCCATCCCCCCCCCCCCCCCCCCGCCCCCCCCCCCTGTATGCCACCCGCTCCTACTAGTGCCAGCAGAAAATGTTGCTTTTTTTTTTACTTTAAGTGAAGTCCTGTTTGGCCAAGAGAAGGTGCCATAAGTGGAAAAAGGGTTAGGGGTGTTAATCATGTTATTTCCTGGTGCAAAAAGGGTGGAGGGCACATACCGATTTAATCGCCAGAATGCAAATTCAAAAAGTTCATGCTGCACAAGGTTCTTTCTGCCTTGGACCCTGATGATTGGATGGTGTTTTGGACTTTCAGAACGCATGCTTTTAGGTGCCTGTCTTGCGATCCCACACAGTGGTGGGGTTGAAGCATTAACAATTCAGTTTTTCCTTTCGGTTTTATGTTTGCATCTCAGGTGTTTGCGAAGGTAATGGTGGTGGTCACAGCCCAACTTCGCAGGTCGGGCATACATGTATTCATGCACCTCGACCACTGTCTACTCAAGACGTGCATGCCACAGTGAGTTGCAAATCCCCTCCAAATGACTGTCATCCATCTTTCATCCCTGGGGTTTTTCATCAACGAACCCAAGTCCCATCTTAAGCTATTTCACATGAATCCCTTGATAGTGGCCACCCTGGACACTGGCATTCAAAGCCTTCTCATCCTCTCAATGAGCTCAGACATTCTGGATATGATTCCGGTGTTTTGGGCTTAATCATGGGCCTTGGTAAGGTTGGTTCTTTGGCTTGTCCTGCTGTCCTCCTGCATCCTTCTGGTTCCATGAGCTGACTGGCACATGTGAAACCTGCAGTGAAGCCTCCATATTGACTGGGCACAAGGCCAGGATAGTATCTGCATATCAAAGGAAGCAGCCCTGGTCTTCGGTGGTGACAGGTGGACACTAACTTTTCTTGTGGCAGGATGCTCTCTACCCCATCCGAAGCTTAAAGTAGTTACAGATGCATCGTCCCTGCATTGGGTCAATCACCTGAGAGAGTTGGAGACCATGGAGCTTTGGCCGCCGTGAATCATTTCCTGCTGCTTTGTGCCGTTCATCTTGCTTTGAAAGCCTTTCTCTCATCTATCCAAAGGAGGGCAGTGCAGGTCCCGTCAGTTAACCCCACCACCATGTGGCGCTACAAAAGCAGGGTTGTTTGGAGTCTGGAACAACTGCATTTTGCATGTAGCCTGACCAACAAGGGATTTCTTGGTGGCGGGGTTGGTAAGCATCAGAGAACATGAGCTCAGTAGATGTACAGATCTCGGGTAGCGTTTTTATCCCATGGTGGTTCAGGGCTCTTCAACCAGTGGAGCATGCCGTGCTAGATCTTTTCCACAACACCGAGAACACACATTGTCCCCAAAAAGCATCCCTAGGTGACTCGTTCCTGTCTAGTGTCGAGCACTGGCCTTCTGGACAGGTTTCCATCGTAGCCTCTCTTTTAGATTCCAAGGAAGGTTAGACCTGGTCCTGGTCATCGTAATTGCACAGGACAGTGTTGTATCTGACCTACTGAGCATGAACATTTGCCCTCCAATCCGCCTTCTTCTCCAGGAGGACCTCCTTGGCCGGCAACAGGTTAGGGTTTTGCACCTGATCTGCCACAATTTTGCACCTAATTTGCCACAGTTTCACACCTCCATGCATGAAGACTGAGCAGCAAGAACTAGGAAGTTAGGCCATGCCTGCTGAAGTAGCAAATGAGTCTTTAAGATACGCGACCCTCTAATAAAAACATCTAGTTGGTTTGTTGCAATAAATTAGTGGTAGTGACTGACAACTTGATTCCCTATTAGACAAGTTATCAGATGCCCTGTTTGTCTTCTCTTTGACCAGCAAGGCTTTCCTGTGGCCACATTTAAAGGTTATATGTCAGCCCTACTGGCCTTTTTATGTTTTTCTGACCAGCCTTCTATATTTAAGACACCTATTGTGACGAGGCTCTTATGAGGTTTGACACAGAGGTTTCCTCGAAAGCCCTTTATTATGTTATGAATCCAACAACCTGTTATGTGTTTCTCAAACGTGTTTCCGTCCTCGGCACGGGATTGAAACAGCTCTGTTGGCGGTGACGGAGGATGCGAGGAGGCTGTTGGACCAAGGAGGAACAGCTGCCATCATCCTTCTGGACCTCAGCGCTGCGTTCGACATGGTCAATCATATCAACTTGGCCCACCGACTTAAAAGTATGGGAGTGTCGGGTGCTGCACTGACTTGGCTCCTATCCTTCCTCCGCAACCGTTACTTCCAGGTCTTTGAGGGGGATGTGGTGTCCTCCAGGCTACCTCTTAGCTGTGGGGTTCCACAGGGCTCCGCCCTGAGCCCCACGCTTTTTAATATCTATACGAGTCCTTTGTCGGGGATTGTCCATCCATTCGGCATTAAGATCATCACCTACGCAGACGACACTCAGCTGGTGCTATACTTAAATCACACTGAGGGGTCGACTAGCACCCTAGGCACTTGCCTGGAAGTGGTGGCCGAGTGGATGGGACTTTCATGCCTTATACTCAATGGGGACAAGACAGAAATTATTCTGTTGGGCAATCCATCGTCCTCTGTCCCAGCCTATCCGTGGCCGGATTCCTTCGGCCCCGCTCCACCCTCAAAGACACAGATAAAGAGCCTCGGCATGTGGCTCGACAGCTCTCTCGATTTCACAAACCAGGCAGCTAAACTCTCAGCCACTTACTATGGACTGATGAGAATGCTGCCCAAAATCATCCCCCTCCTCCCATTCCAGGCAATAAGAATTATGGTTCAGGCCCTTATACTTTCTTGCCTGGACTACGGGAATACCTTATATCTCGTAGCTCCCCAAGCTACGATCAACAAACTGCAAGTAACACAGAATTGTGCAGCCCGGCTGCTCTTTCAGACCCCGAGATGGCAGTCTGCAAGACCAGCATTGAGGAAACTTCATTGACTCCCGATTTCAGTCAGGATACAGTTTAAGGCTATGCACGCCTCCATAGCGCTGAGGCTTGACCTTCCCTGCCCTTCTATTAATCAGCGCTGGGAGACCTCAGGGTAGCCATGCACTATAGAAATAGAACATTCATTCATTCATGTTTAAATGGGACCTTAATGTGGTCCTCACGTTTCTGATGTACTCCTTGTTCAAACTTAGTCATTCCCTTCTGCTCCTTACCATCAACATGGTTTTTCTAATACCAGTCACTTGCACGCCAAATCAATGAGCTGCAGGAGCAGTCGGTTCAACCACCGTACACTTCTTTCTTTCCTGATAAAATGGTGCTGAGGTCACAGGCGTTCTTTCTGCGATATGTTCTATTATCCTTCAACATGGGTTAGTTAGTCCATCCTGCATTTTTGTCACTACCACTTCCGTCAAAAGAGGAAGAGAGCTGCTCCACCGACGTGAACCGAGGAGATTCCTCCGTTTTTATTTTGAGCGCACCAAAGAATACCAAGTAGACGGCCAGTCTTCATGGGCTTTGCTTGCATCAAGAAGGGGGAAGGTGGTGCAGAAACTGACCCTGTCCAGGTGGATTGTTCTGTCCATAAAACTGTTATGCCATGTCCAAGAAGGAACCCCCTGAGTGCCTATGAGCTCATCCTACCCATGTCACAGCCTCCTCAATGACATTGGCAAGGGTATGCCTGTCCGAGACCTCTGCCAGGCATTTGTGAATAAATTCACCAAGCACTCCTACCTAGACCGTCGAGTCGACAGAGAACCAGTTTGCACTGTGGGTTCTGCAGGACTGTTTGATAGAATCCACTCCTCTGACCCTCTAGCTATGGGAGGTGCTGCTTAGGTACTTATTCTAAAGATGAGGACATTTCTCACTGCCTTCCTTTCTCCCTTTCTGTGGCGCAAACTCCTGAATCTGTTAAAAAGAGCCTACATTTGTTTTGGCACACTTTCATCCAATTTGTCATGACTGATCAGCTTCTCACGGCTTGGATGTTTTCATGCAAAAGTGCCAACCGCACACAGGGGTGGCACCTACGTGTGTCTGTTTCGTCGCTTCCGGACACTGCATGGCTGTTGACGTTGTGGAGTCCAGCGGCCACACCCACTGGCACACAAAAGCAATTGTGAAAAATCCACATTCAGGCGGGCGCCATTAATTATTTTAAAGGCAGTGCCTTTTATGATGAATTGGCATCAAATGTTTCTTTATCGTTTTCCACCAATGCCTGGCGACAAACAAAACAGATAAAAATAAAGTGTTTTAAATCCATAATGCTATTGGTTGCTCTGGAGTGGATGAGAGGGTGGTGGTAAATCGACCTATGACCTATCAAAGGCCACACAAGAGCTTGCCATGCAGACCAGACTTATGCAGGATTCAAGCGAGCATCTACTGTAACGGGCTCCTGAATACACACAGGATGGCTGCAGGGGGCTCCTAAAGAATCTGGGAACTACTTGAAGGAGGCCAGTAAGACGGTCCCACAGATCTACCGATGCCTTCAAACGGAAGAGATCCTGCATGTGGGGCGAGCAAGAGCAGCAACTGGGTACACGCCAAGAGGAGACGGCGTTTCCATACTTGGTTAATTTGGCAAAGTCCAGTCTGCCGCTCTCTTCCACTTGAGTGCACCTTGAAGCTACTGCGACCGAAAACAAAACTGAATCGGACATTCCTTTGATTACAGTTCTGATACTGAAAGGTTTCTTAGAGGGCATATCGTATTAATCAGCCTGTGAGGAACCTTTGCTTCTACTTTGCCTCCGTTCAAGCCTATTGATAGTCATATTGCAGCGTTTTTCCTGGGAATCCCCTTTTCTAGTAGCTATAACCTTTTTTATGTTTTCTAGTTTCTTTTTTTTTTTTAAGAAACAAAGTTCGATTTTCTAGACCCCCATGGCACCAAGGACTCAGTCAACATGATTTTTTTTTTTAAACATATTTTATTGGATTTATGTGGCCACCGTACAGTACAAAACATTTATCACATCATCCATATCTGTCAAATATGTCCCCATGTTAACACCTAACAAACCCCTTAAATTCCCCCCCCCCCCCCCCCCCCTTATACTCGGTGGTGTGGGCATATACAGAATCTCATAACCCGTTATAATAGCAGCTGTACAGAAAGCTTTACACATCCTTGTTCATTGTTGATGATCACATGCACGAGTAACACTCATTCATCCCCCTCCTCCAGCTGTGAGTCCCGCAAAGCCTGAACCAGGGCCTCCCACGCTCTTGCCATCTCCAAGGCCTTATCATTGGCAACACGTTTAGCTTGTCTGAGCCTGACAACACTCTCACAATTTGCCCACTTACAGAACTCTGTGCCCCAGCGCCTGCTCGATGGCCCGTCCCTTGACTTCCAATGCCAGGTAATTTTACGTTTTGCCAACAATAGACCTAAATCAATAAATTTCCTGGTTGTTTAAGTTTTGCAGCGTGAATCTTTCTGGATTCAAAATGCTGTGCATATTCCGCGGTCTTGTGGTTGGGTCCGGATTCGTAGTCTTTTCTTTGTTTTTTTTTTTCGTCGCCCAGGTGGGCGTCTGCGTCACCCCTTCTTGGGTGTATTTCCGGTGACGTCGGCATGCTTCCTGCGGAAGCTCCCCCCCTTGGGCGCCATCTTCAGATTCTTTTTTCCGCGGTCGGGTCTGGATCGTTCCCGTTGGGCTCCAGACATTTTTGGAGAAAGTGCTAGAAAAGATTGAAATTGGAGAAGATATCGAAAGAAGAAGACTACGAAAGACTTCGCCGAACACTGACCAGCGAAAGGAAGGAGAAATCATCGAGGACTTCGACGATCGTCTACATCCGCGCGGCCAGGGAAGCCTAAACACTCGATGATGGACAACACGCCGTTCAAGTTCTGCCCTAACTGCCACCACAAGTTTGCGCAGAAGGACCAACACCCAGTTTGCAACCTTTGCTTACCGGTAGACCACAGAGGCGAGGACTGAAACGCCTGCTCCGCCTTCGCCCTGAAGACCCTTCGTGTGAGGAAAAGCCAGAGGGTAGCGCACGCCACCCTCCAAGAAAAAGGCCCAACGCCATCGCTGTACGAGCTGGGGATGTCCTCGGAGGAAGAGGACAACGCTGCCGCAGAAGATGACAGCTACACGGTCGTAGAGACCGATTACACGAAGACATCTGATAAGGTAGGAGACTCGTCGTTCCCCAAGAGCACAAGAGACTCCGAGTCTCTCAAAAACGAGGGCAAGACCCCGAAAGCGCCGACGCAGAGACACCTGGCGTCCGCGGCTACCCACAGGCCCAGCGGATCCTCTGAGAAGGAGTCCCTGGCGCCGAGAGCTGTTGAGCAGCAAAAGTCGTCGAAGATCGTCCCCGAAAAGGACCGATCGGCGTCGAGGGAGAAAGACCCTAAAGCCTCGACGCCGTACAGGGACCCGAAACCCAGTTCGACGTCCAAGTCCTCGACGCTGAAACTCTCAAAGCCGAGCCAGGCGCCGAAGAGAGTGGCCGAACAATCCGGCGCGGACAACGCGGCCGAGATGGAGAAGAAAAAACGGCGACTAGAAGCCGAAATGGAAAACATCTTGCAGCGGAAAAAGGATTTCGACGCCAAGATGAGAGCCTTCACGATTCAAAAACAATGTTATCCTGAGCACTCAATAAGTGTTTTTAATCCAAATTGAAAAAAGGTTCCGGTTGGTGCCCACGTCGTCGCACGTAGCCCAAATGTGCCTTAATGAAACAGTCAAGTGTTGAGGATAGAGGAACTAACCTCTGGACTGAGCACCAAATTTACAATGAAAACAACGTTTTCTATTTGAAGTTCATAATTATTTATTTATTCAGTTCCTCTGAATTGTAAATCATAAGACTCTTCCAATGTTATGTGGTTCAATTCATCAACATAATAGTCATCTTATGTCGAACTCGGTTCAGTACATTAATCCACTTAGTGACACCACCCAATGCATTTCGGGTCGTACAAAAACCATGACCCTTCGTCAGGGGTCTGTAACAAATGGAAATCAAACAGGACCAAAGTTAGTCACTCGCAAACTAGATCAACTCCAAAAAACTTTGTGCCATATATTCACAGTCATCGCTAAAGAAACGGAAAAAATGCCAAAAACCATGCTCGATAAAAGTTGCCAACGTACCAAGACAAAGTTATCACTATGCTTTCAGTCCAAAAGTTAAATTAAACTATAAGCAGAAAGGCGCTTCACCACAGTGTAAAACCCAAAAATCCACTGATTATTTACATTCGAGTTCGACATAAGATGACTATTATGTTGATGAATTGAACCACATAACATTGGAAGAGTCTTATGATTTACAATTCAGAGGAACTGAATAAATAAATAATTATGAACTTCAAATAGAAAACGTTGTTTTCATTGTAAATTTGGTGCTCAGTCCAGAGGTTAGTTCCTCTATCCTCAACACTTGACAGCCTTCACGATTCCCCACAAGACCAAGCCACCCATGCAAGAACTGGTCGAGGAGGAAGACTAACACATCGAGGAACATGAACCTGGCGCCGAAATGGTCGACTACCAGGAAGAGGACGAGAATCCCTACGAGGCTTACAGCTATGAGTAGGAAGAGGACAGCAGGTTGGACGCCGAGTCGGCCACCTCTGACCCGCAGGAGGAGGATACCTGGATGTCGACACCGAGAGCCCAAAAGAGGCGGTCGACACATACCCCTCGAGGCCATCGCCGCCGGACGACATCGGGGCTTACAACTCGGTGATAAGGTCGGCAGCAGCAGCTTTCAAGCTCAAGCTCGACGAGGAGAAGCAGAAAGCGGACTTTCTCCTCGAGACATTACTCCCCACGCAAACAAGGAGCCAGTATCTACCTATGCTCGACAGCGTCTTGTCGCAGGGGATGGAGGCATTCGGGGAGCCCGCAACATGCAAGGCAGTCACTCCCAGAACGGAAAAGAAGTACAAACATTCATCAAAGGATCCAGCCTACATTCAAGGCGTGATCTCAGCTGACTCCATCATCACGGCCACAGCAAGGAAGAGGGCTAACGTGGCCACTACTTCTGGACCACCTCCTGATAAGGAGAGCAAAAGGATGGACTTAGTGGGCAGAAGGATCGAACGGAATGCCGCGACCCAATGGCGCATGGCTAATTCCAATGCCCTCATAAACAGACACATGTACCAGATCATGGAGGAGCTAGGAAAACTGGTGAAAGACCTACCCCAGGAGGCCAGGCAGAAGGCCGAGAAACTGGTGGAAGATGGGAAGAATGCGACAAATTGTTGCCTCAAGACGGCCCTGGATGGAGCAGACACCTCCAGCAGGCTCATGATGATGGGTGTCATGGAAAGAAGACACGCATGGCTCAGAATCTCGGGCTTCAAGCCTGAGGTGCAACACAGCATCTTGAACACTCCGTTCAACGGCGAGACGCTGTTCGGGACAACAGTTGACGACAAACTCAGTCAACTAAAGAAAGACAATGAAACTGCACGATCCATGGGAGCTTTGCAGTTCAGAGGCAACAAAAGGGGCACCCAGTCACGGAGGCCCAGCGGATGAGGTGGAAACCAGCCAGGTACTTCACACCAGGCTTTCCAACAGACGCACCAGGCGGACTCGCAGGCGCAACAAAGTCAACAGAAGCAGTCCAGGCAGTACCAGTCAAGGGGCCAGTCCTTTCGAGGGAGAGGAAATGGACGAGGACAGCATAAAAGAGGGGGCCAGCAGCCCGCCTCTAAATGACTTCAGAGACATCCGTGTGCCCGCCCACAGAAAGGATCCCAGGGGGCAGCACGTACAAAGGGGTCAGGACACAATGGACAACTACCACCACGTAACACCAGTGGGTGGAAGATTAAGATTCTACCTCCAGAAATGGAGAGAGATCACATCAGACAAATGGATACTAAACATCATCCAATTCGGGTACTGCTTAGAATTGGAAGGGAGGCCAACAAGTAGGAGACCAAAGCGAAAGCCACTAGCAAACGAACAGCTACAGCGGCTTCAGGAAGAAGCAAGAGAGCTCCTACAGACGGAGGCCATAGAACGGGTTCCCTTCAAAGAAAGAAACCAGGGAATATACTCAACGTATTTCCTCGTGCCAAAGGTCGACGAGACAATGAGACCCATTCTGGACCTCAGGTTCCTGAACACATTCATAAGAACACTAAAGTTCAAAATGACCTCCCTGCAGGAGGTGCTACCGCAATTGCAGATTGGGGACTTCATGGTCACGATAGACCTCAAGGACGCCTACCTGCACATACCAATGAACGTAAAGCACAAACATATGCTCAGGTTCACGGTCGGAGAAAGCCACTACCAGTTCACAACACTAGCCTTCGGTCTAAAATCAGCACCGAGGGTCTTCACAAAGTGCCTCGCGGCAGTCGCAGCGCACCTACGAAGGCAGGGAATACATGTATATCCTTACCTGGACCACTGGTTAGTGAAAGCAAACTCGTACCAGAAATGCAAGAAAGACGCACATACAGTGACGAGCACGCTCATAAACCTGGGGTTCTCCATCCATTGGAAAAAATCGTCAATGGAGCCGGAACAAGTAAAGATCTTCCTGGGGGCACAGATCAACACCTTAAAGGGCAGGGTGTTCCCCAGCGAAAAGAGAGCAGGGGCCCTGGTGAGGGAAACTCGCCTCCACCGGAAGGGACAAGCTCGGACAGTGAGGACTGCGAGCAAGATCTTGGGGATGATGGCATCATGCATCCACCTGGTACCAAACGTACGACTTCACATGAGACCCATCCAAGAATGGCTCCAGGAACAATGGTCACAAGCTTCAGGAAGTTGGGAGGATCTAGTGGTTGTGACGCACGCAGTGCAGAAGGAAATGGCATGGTGGACCATGGAGAACATAGCAAAGGGAAAGCCTCTTATACCCCCAACACCAACAGTGACCATCACCACAGACGCATCCCTGAAGGGATGGGGCGCTCACATGGAAGAGCTCAAAGTGAGGGGTCTGTGGACACCAACAGATGCGACAAAGCACATCAATTATCTAGAATTGAAGACAATCTTCCTTGCACTGAAAGCCTTCCAAACAAGACTGTACAAGCACAGGGTGCTGCTGCAGACAGACAACACCACAGCGATGTTCTACATCAACAAGCAGGGTGGAACACAGTCAACAATGCTTTTGACACTGGCGCAGGAGATATGAAGATGGGCCAACCCCCTCAGGATAGACCTACTGGCCATACACCTACCGGGGAAGGAGAACATTCAGGCAGACTGGCTCAGCAGACAGACATCGGCATCCCACGAGTGGGAGCTCAATGCTCAGGAGAAGAAGTGGTTGTTCAACAAGTGGGGAACGCCATCGGTGGACCTGTTTGCAACACACCAGAATGCCAAATGCCAAAGCTTCGCATCCAGACAACCCGAAGAGGGGTCCCTTGGGAATGCCCTATGGATAGATTGGTGCGGGACATTTGCTTACGCTTTTTCCCCGATACCACTGATACACAGAGTACTGAGCAAGTGCAGAGCGAGCAACATGACCCTGATACTGGTCGCACCTCAGTGGGCCAGACAGACATGGTATTCACAGATCATGGAGATGGCACAGAGTGCACCCCACAGATTCGGCAGAAGAAAAGACCTGCTCTCCATGCACAACGGAGAGGTACTGCACCCAGAGCCAGAGAGCCTGAGCCTAGTGGCGTGGCTCCTGAGGACATAGAATTCGCACACTTGAGGCTGCCAGAGAGCACCCTCAGGGTCCTTCGGGAGGCACGAAGGCCCAGCACACGGAAGTGCTACGGGGCAAAGTGGAAGAGATTCACAATATGGTGCAGGAAGGAAAGACTTCACAATAAAATGAAGAAGGACTCCACAGTGCTAAAATACCTCACGCACTTACTGGAGAAAAAACTCAGCTCGTCCTCCTTAAGAGTCCACTTGGCAGTGATAGTCTCCTATACAAGGGGTGAGATGGGCAGGAGCTTCTTCACGTCACAGGTTGTGAAGAGATTCCTGGAAGGAACGAAGAGGATCGCACCACCCAAGCGGGTGCCACCACCGGCATGGAACTTGAACATAGTCCTGACGGAACTCATGAAGGAGCCCTTTGAACCGCTCCGCAAGGCCTCACTAGAAATGCTGACCATGAAGACAGCTTTCTTGGTTGCAATAACGTCCCTACGCCGAGTGAGCGAGCTTCAAGCGCTAACACTGCAGGAACATACATACAAATACACAATGACAGGGTTGTGATGAGGACTGACCCACACTTCTTGCCAAAGGTGGTGTCCAGATTCCATATGAACCAGTCCATACAGATACTGAGTTTTTTCCAAAAACCAACAAATAGCGCAGAGCGAGCCCTTCACACCCTAGACCCCAGAAGGGCGGTCATGCACTATATCGAGAGGACAAAAGGACACAGGAAGACAAAGCAGTTCTTCGTGTCATTCGCCAACAGGTTCATGGGTAAGGCTGTAACAAAGAACACTATTGCACGATGGATCGCGCAAACAATCCAACTCTGCCACAAACGGGCAGGGCAAGAACTAGCAGAGGGCCCATGTGCCCACTCCACTAGGAAAAAAGGTGCGACAATAGCCTTCCTGGCTAATACACCCATACAAGACATATGCCTGGCGGCAACATGGGCTTCAGTGCACACATTCATGAAGCACTACTGCGTTGATGTTCAAATGAACAAAGAAGCACAAGTTGGACAAAAGGTGCTCCAGCACATATTCAAGAATCAAAGCTCATCTTCCACCCAGCCGCCACAGAAATGAGAAACCGCTACGAAATCTATGCACAGCATAGTGAATCCAGAAAGATTCACGCTGCAAAACGAATAGTTTCTTACCTGTCGGTGTAGTTTTGCAGCTTGATGATCTTTCTGGATTCACTAGCGAACCCACCCACCTCCGCCAGAAAGATGAGGCTGGAGAGGAAAGAGGTGGTCAAAAAAAAAAAAAAGGACTTTATATACAAAGCGGTTAAAATAAGTTTCACCTACATAGAACATTGCCATCACTTCGGAGAAGAAAGAAACACGGAAAAAAAGAATCCGAAGATGGCGCCCAAGGGTGGGAGCTTCCGCAGGAAGCATGCCGACGTCACCGGAAATGCACCCAAGAAGGGGTGACGCCGACGCCCACCTGGGCGACGAAAAAAAAATAAATAAACAAAGAAAAGACTACGAATCCGGACCCAACCACAAGACCGCGGAATATGCACAGCATAGTGAATCCAGAAAGATCATCAAGCTGCAAAACTACACCGACAGGTAAGAAACTATTCGTTTTCGCTGTATGCGGGAACCAGTGCAGCAAGCAAGCAGCCATGTCGAAGTCTAGTTGTCTATCTGTGATTGCATTCAAAAGGTCCCCTACTTCTGCCCAATAATACCCAATAGTCTGGCGAAGCCACAGCATATGATCCAGTTCCACATCCTTCTCTAAACGTCTGGGGCATGCTGCATCTTGGACCTGGAAGTATTTCCTAATCTTACCCGGGGTCAGGTAAGCTCGATGTAAAATGAAAAACTGTACCTGTTGGAACCGGGCATTCCTGCTCCCTTTCCCTGCCCTTTTAAGAATGGGTTCCCATGTTGTATCCGGGATGGAACGGCCTATCCCCGCCTCCCATTTTGCTTTTAGGACCGCCAATGGTCGCAAGCCTTCATGCAGCATCCGAGATTGGAGGCATGTGACTGCTTTAACGGTCCCTGCGGCCATAACGACATAGTGGCAGGCCAATGTGGTCACAGGTTCCGCTTGCCCACCTCTCCAGTGCCTACGAATCGCCGCTGTAATTGCTGCATGAAGCAGGAAGCCTCCCTCGGGAAGGCTATACATGTCACGTGGCTCCTGAAAAGGCATCAGTTCCCCATTCATATATAAATCCCCTACCATTTGGAGACCTAATTGTTCCCAATCCGCTAGGGGAGTCCAGTCTCCTCCGTGCGGAAGCGCCGTCGGCATTCCTAGCGGAATCTCCGGCGCATATGGATGAGGCACTCCTGCCTTACGCTGGGTTCTATTCCAGCAACGCCTCAGGGTCCGCTCTTCTGTTGTCGGGTCCCTCAGATCAAGCCTCTGCTGCATGACTATGTAAGAGAGGACATGCCGTTGTATCCATTGTCCTCGCTCATGTTCAGGGCCCCTGTATTCCTGCGCTATACTTTGGGTCAGGACCTGCACTGCGCTGCCAAATAATAGAGCTCAAAATCGGGCACAGCAAGTCCGCCGTCCGGTTTAGGCCTCATCAAAGTTGTCAACGTTACCCGCCTTCTACCGTTGCCCCACAGGAAGCCTATGGTCAGTGACCGTAATTCTTTAAATAGTCGCGGTGGGCTCAGTCAACATGATAATCCTAATCAGAAAACAAGTTATACAGCAACCATTACACAACCCATTGAGCACTATCGAATGAGATATTATCCAGGTTTTGATCAATCCCATGAGACACTACAGGGATAGTTAATGGAACCCAAAACACACTCAAGACTAGAACACGAGGGATGCTTTCTAAATATCTACTTAAAATCAGAATTCTGGTATAAGGCAGCAAATATGTTGTTAACTGGCAAGCCAAAGCTTGTTTGACAAGATGTGAAACGGGCACTGCAGCTGTGTTGTGAAATCTGCCAGTTTGGATATTTACAAAGTTTGTGCATGGAAAGCTGTGCCCACTTCACTAAGGATCACAGTCTCGACTCAGAACCCAGGGGGCCAGGCTGCTTGAGAAGCCCTTATAGCCAGAGAGCTGTTTATGAATATATTGAATATGTAATCCATTTTAGAAACATTCACCACAATCTGAGTGCTGTGCTCTTGCTGTTCTATTCAATTAATAATGAAGATGCTGTGATGCAGAAGGAAGTCTGGTAATGCATGTTCTTCATGGTGGAACTCTGCAGGGACGTCACAAACGTCCCACCAGCCACCCTGGCTGGATCCCTTAATCAGGAAACTGCTTTAAGAGTGAATCAGAACTAGGCATGAAGGGAGAGGGGAGCTGCGGCTCCTCAAAGAAGCAAGGTTTAGTGCCAGCGTTTCCGTCGCCGCTGCCGGTTTCTCTGAATTTCCCTTTGTTTCTTAAACGTTCTTCCTCACCGTTAGGACTCTGTGTTAAGGGCGGTATACTGCAGTGTTGATCAGTTTTACATTTTGAGATTAATTTGGGATATATTTACATTTTCCATAGAAACAAATGGATTTCACTAAAGTTCGCCTTAATTACACACCAGACTTTTTATCTACATTTAAAATGTCAATTTCCACATAATCGAATGTAAAATAGATATAATGATAACGTGTTCTGGTATTGTGCACACAGGTGGGACTATTCAAGTGTTTATGACTTTAATGAAGATACCTATAATGCAAAATAAAGATCACTTCTAGGTAACTCATCTCTTCTGGATGCCTCAAATTAAGAAACAATGTTTGGTAGGGCAGGCAAATTGGGTAGTTTTCTTTTCATTAAATTTCCCCTCTAGGTGCAGCCAAAGGTTGCGTACACGCTCTGTATGTTTAACATCCAAATCCATTGTGTACATTGACATCAGTGGAGGGGTCGCGCACAGCAGAGTCCACTCCTACTCACAAATGCACACACATGGTATTGAATTATAATTCTGAAAAGTGATATTGCTAATGTTTCTGTGGCCTTTCAGCCTCTGGGATTACTCATTAGTGGCGCATATCAAGATGAACGAATGAATGGAACAGTATTTATATGGCACAACTGCCAGCCAGTGGGCATACGGGCGCTGTGAGTCTCCTGCTCAACCAAGAGCTCTGAGCCTTGACACCCATTGGATAGTAGTTGCACCATCTAAATACTGTTTCATCAGAGGTCTGTATAGATTCTATTTCATTCAAGCTCGGCTATGCCTTGAAAAGTGTGGACCTGTGTCGGCTGTTCTAGGTCCAGTGATCCCAGGTAGAGTGAGGGCATGGGGCGGTCTTTCATAACAAACTCGCCTGTAAATGAAGCTGAAGAGAGACCATTGAATCTGAATAATATTCTCTTGCTACAGATTGCACGATGTTTGCAGCACAGGAAGCGGATGAGAAGAAACCGTCTCTCGAACGACCAGCTGAAGAAACTACCCGTCCATAAATTCAACAAAGGTCAGACCCCGTCTTTCCCAGCGTTAAAACTTTATGCAAAAGAGCGCGATGTCGGTTACTCTGCGGTTCGATAATCATTTTGAAATGCTTGCCCTAATCAATATCGGCGGGAATAGGCCAGTTCATGGTTTGTCCGGTGACCTCTTTGTATTAAATCTCACAGTGTGCACTTCTCGTTGGATTCTGGTAGCATGGCAAAGATTTCCAGTCTTACCGTGGTCCGTCTTGGTTTAGAGTTTCAAGTTTGGAGCCATTGGTGTTGGTAGAGCTTGTAGTATATGGTCAGAAGATCTTGTGTACATTCGATTTCTTTGGTGTCACCATGGGACCGAACAGAATTAATGTTGTCGCTTTGTAAGTAATACCTAGGAAGCAAGTAATGGAATCCAGATGCACTGTGCGCTGTGACCGGATGCCCTTCCATTGTGTTGTGAACAGTTTGAATGGTGCGTAATATTGACAATGTCATTCATTGCAGGAATTTTCTGTCCGCTTCTGAGTTTGAGGTTGTCAGTTCTGTGTGGCTGGGAGTTTAAAGCTTTACAGAAGTACTTGAGTATTTCGCTTTTGGCTAATAGGTTACTAAGTTTGTAAATTGTGTCTTTGTGTCAGGGTTGATGTATTTTCTCGTTGATTTACCCTACATACAATTACTTCTGGTGGATGGGACTGTAATCAGGAACTTGCTGTGGCTAATGTGTGCACAACTCGGAGGTAAAAGGGGGTGGAAAGGGCCAGGACACCAAAAGGGGTGGATTCAAAATAAAACACAGGGGTTAGAATGCGAGACAGTTTGAAGGGGAGAATGCAACATGTGGGGTACCAGGGATAGAAGGAGCAGGGATCAGCTAGACGGTCTGAGGAGAATCGTAGACACTGACACATGAGGAGATGGTGGGGATGTCGGGCTGGAGCCAGAGATGTGGTGTAGTGACTGGGATGCTTGCATGGATCTTGAAAGCTATGGCTTTTTCCCCGGTATGACTTTTGTGGCCTACCTTATGTTTTCTCCTTCGTGGGCTTTACAGTCTGCAAGTTCAGGGGATGTGCTCTGTGCTCTTGATTATGGTGTTCAACAATAGAGCCCAGGCTTCGTTGGCTGGGTTTTCACCCTCGCTCCTAGTAGAGGTTTGCGGTTGCCCTTTCACACCAAGCTTTGTGAAGACTGATTGTTGGGTCAGCTGATTCAATTTCTAGAAGCACATGGTTTTTAAAGGAGCCCACAGCCGGGCAGATAGTGTACTAGTCTGCCCCTTATACTCCCTCAAAACTGGAGTTCTCGTCTGTGTGGTGTGACTTGTAGGGGTCTGTATGAATGTGACCTGAGGCTATTATATTTAGTGAGAATTTAATGGTGTGCCTCTTGGACACAGTGTGCGTTCCTGCATAAAATAATGCCCACTTCCTTGAGGCTATTGTTGTCTCCTGAGGGCATGGCAACCTGCCTGTACTATATGATCAGACTCCTGTCCAGAAAATGTAGTTGTCTGGTGGGCCGGGGTGTTTAACATATCTGCTCTACAGCCAAACCAGTTTTCCATCCACTGTACCTGAAACTCCAACCGTACCCGCCATACCCCATTCATGTGTTTTACTAGGAGTTTCCGAGCTAAAATGGGACGTTCACCAAGGGGGTCTGGTCCCAGTCTACAAAACATCTCCACCAGTTGAATCCAACCCTTCCAAAGTCCGGTGAAGAGATGAAAAGTCTGATAATGGAATTTTAAAGTCTACTTGTACTTTGATTGGCATTTTCTTCAGGCGAGTGCCCCAAAGTCGAATGTATTCTTGCTCCTTGAGCAAGTTACTGAGGTCAGTCTGGCTCTCTGAAAACCCACTGTGCAGGAGATACTTTACCTGTAACCAGATCTAGCTGATGTGGTTCTCCTCGAGGTTGAGGAACTGAGGACTGCGAGGGTGGTGAGCATGCATCACCTCCGACCTGCCCCCTACAATCTCCAAAATCAGGGTCAATATCATCTTCACACATTCAGCCCCAACGTGCACAGGATTCTCCTGTACCCTCTGGTGGGGGTTTGGGAGTAATGCTCAGTCGCTCATCCTGAATCTAGAACTATTTCTTAGTGACATCTGCTTTTAAATTCACTTTTGGCTTTTCAACCCTGTGTTCTTGGTGGATGCTCCTGGCCCTGTGGAAACTCCAAACACCCTAAAATCCAGAGCAAAATGAGTTTGTTTTCAGATAGAAGGCTTCTGAAGTTTGGAAAGATCCAGAGACTTTGCCTTGGTGCCTTCGCCTCTTAGAACCACGTCCTCAAATGTTGTCTATCCACCATACTACGACCCGGAATGCTCATTTATTCTATCAGCAGCACTGCAAAAAGAGACCGGAAACAAATGTGGTCCAAGACTTAACCCGATTGGGAGGTTACGTAGAAGGACAGTGTGAGTGCTAATATTTATTGGATGGGGACAAGGCAAAGTCAAACAAACGTAAAAATGTAATGTACTTCCAACTATAACTTGCTGATTCAGAGACCTTGTGTAAACTGACCTTTAGGATCCTAAGTACGTTGTGTACTTGTTCCAGCATAGGGTGATGGTTATTTTGGCTATATGTATATATTTTATTCTGTTTGTGAGGAACCTGCCACACGTGCTCAAATCTACTGTTTCCTCACCTTGCATTCCAAGCTGCTAGGATTCTTGGGTGGATATTTTGTAGAAAACTTGAAACGTTGAGCAGATGCCACCGAGAGCCTGCTGCAGTGATTAGCCGTCGACCACAAACATTGTAGTGCAGCTCATTCATTTATGCTCTCAGTACTGTACTCTGTGCTCCCCTACATTTCTCCGGCTGCCACAGTCCGTGGATTGTGCTGCAGTTTCCACTCTGCAGCTGCTTCTCAAGTTCATGCTGCTGCAGATGTCACCATGATCTCGGGCTGGTGCCTGGATCCTCTCAAGTGAGACAGTTTCTGAAGGCGGCTAGAACAGTCCAGTCTTTTTTTTTTTTTTAGGTTGCTGTCAATCATTCAACTTAAACAATGCTAGGTGTATGCTTCGGTACCCCCTCAGTGTGGTCGCCATCTGCGCTACTTTTTTTGGAGGGGGTGGGCATTGTCATTAACCATTTGGTGATCTGGTCGTCATTCAGTGGTTGCCATATTCATATTCTTTTTTCCACTGTTGGGTCTGGGTGCAGGGGAGCTTGCTCCGGAACGGGCAAGAGAAGGAGCCTTTTTCAGCAGAAATAGAGGAAGAACCAGAAGGAACCAGCAAACACCATCAGACACAGAAGATCATCACTGGTTTTACACCAAAGATCACTGGTTTTTAAACCCTAGCAAGACCAGAAGGCCTTCAACTGCGTGGCCAAAGAATGCTAATAGGGCATGTAACACTCTTCATTCAAATTCTACCCTAAATGCCGCTACAAATTTGCGTAGAAAGATAGCCATCAAGTCTGCAACTTGTGTCTGCCCAAGGTACACACGCTAGGGGGCTGGGACACATGCTCTGAATTTCAACTAAAGACCCTGATGGTAAGGGGAGAACAGAGGTGGATGCACAACGTCACAGCACAGAAAAAAATCGCTAGGGCAAAGAAGGCCTACAGCGATGACCACGCTTAAATGAAGCAGTGGCAAAATGCCAAATCTTAGACAATCAACACGGAAGAGAGGAAGGTGCAGAAAAACCACTGTTGAAGTACACCGAAGGTCGTCAACATAAATTCCAGGTATAATCAAGAATGGAGTTGAAGGGGTTTGAATCCAATCTGAAGAAACTTACCTTGAGCTCGAAGACGGCAGAGGGCAAACCCTCTGAAATGGCTTTGGCCCTAAAAGGCAACCAAGAGCACTAGAGGGAGAAGAGAATCCATGAGGAGAACACTAAAGCACCGAAAAAAGAAGGCACATGTAGTCGACACAGAGGAAAAAGTGTTAAATGTTGAAAGAAAGAAGAGGCACCTTGAGGCCAAGATGGAGGTCTTAATCAGAAGAAAGGAGGAGTTTGATCACTCCTTAAAGGGATCAAATATTCTGCTCCAGCTGTCAAAGGAAATACCGGTCTAGGTCGAAGTCTAAGAACCGGAGTTACAGCTCCTGTCAACATGAGCTGAGGAGCAGGAGATCGCCTCGGTATTTGAAGAGGAGTTTGACGACCGCCCCTTCAAGGAGAGGTTGTTTGAGGCTGACACCACTAAGGACTGGTAGGATATTGACGCCGACTCACCGGATGAGGGTGTGGACACATACCCCTTGTGGCCCCCGGCCCCTGATGACCGACTCTGCAGTGCAATCCAATGGTGAAATGGGCGGCACATACCTATGGTGTCAAACTTGAAGAGGAGCGAGATGAGTCTTGCTTCTGGCTTGAAATTTGGCTCCCTTGACAAGGAAGTAGCTAATTTCCCCCATTGCTCCCAAATGTGGTGGATCAGGGACAGGGCACCAAATGGTCGACAACGGGACAAAGCCCACAAAAGCAGAGAGAGAGAAAGGACTCATCCATTGAATGGCAGAATAATGCATAGCACATGAATCCAGAACATTATTCGAACTACAAAATTACTACTACAGGTAAGTAGCCAGTTAATTTTTCTTGGACTGCTGTGTTTGCACATTGAAATAAAAGCATTATGTGACCCTCTCCCCGGGTACGAAGAATTGTGCTGCAGACACAAGGGAAGCAGGGGGTGAACATACCAGCAGTGGGGTGGACAGAGGAATATGACTCGTTATTTCGCATGCAATTAGTTCGCATGCCATTCCTACGCGCTTTTTTCTTAGCAAATACCGTTACTATGCAAGTTTTTAGTTTGCATACCATTATGTTGAAAGTGTTAATGTATTCGAACTAAAAACTTGCCTAGTAATAATTCAACCCAACAGTACATACAAATACACTACATTACACATCCCAAAGTTAAAAACACTACCAAACCCTCCAAAATACACTATCCTACACCACCGAAACACCACTACACTAAACACTAAATCACTACCCCTGCATGACGCTGCCCCTAGCCCCAGTCCTGTCCCTACTCCCTAACACTACCCTGCATGACCCCCCAACACTACCATAAACTCTACAACAGTACCCTACACTACACAAAGACTACAACCAGGGGTGTGGAAATTTTTAAATAATCTACTTGTCCATGGGACAAAATGCAACATATATCTACATGTCCTGTACGACAATCTACTTGTCCCATCTGTTCCCAAATCAATAATGTGGGATGACAAAGAGCCAATAATGGATTTTTGTTTTAATAAAACTGACCAGTGATATCAATGATTTGCAAAAATGTTGAAGGAAAACTTGACTTTATTGCTGAGAAAAGCAATATTCTCCTTAAGCACTGATACAAAACAATAAATGATCTTCAATAATCAAATGACACCTGTTAAAGCCCACAGCTGGTACGAAGGTAGTGTCACAGCGATCTAGCAGACAGTAACAGAAGGCCAAAGTAATAAAAAATGTAACTGAGTCAAATAGCCAAGTTTTAAGTTGCCTTTTGAAGGCTGACAGTCAATTAACCGTAAATGAAAAGGAAGAATGTCAATAATTTTGCAGTGCGTACAGTAAAGGGGTTACCTCCACAATGAGACTTCAGAAATTTGGGAGTCTGCAGGAGTTGACTATTGTTGCATTTAAGTGACCTCTTTTGGGTATACAGAGACAGTCTATTCAGGAGATAACATGGGGCCTCACCATGATAAGGGCTGAAAGCCAATGTTAGAGTTTTGAAGTTGATACGCTATACCACTGGAAGCCAGTGCAGATGTCTCAAATATGGAGAGACATGATGGCATCTCGGCACTCTCCTGATTAGTCGTGCCACTGCATTTTGAATTAACTGAAGTCGGTGTATCAAATATACAGGAAGACCAAGGTTGAGACTGTTAAATTAGTCCAGATGGGACAAAATTAAAGAATGAACTGTTTTCCTTGTCTCTTCAGAAACCAGATCAAGAAACTTCTTTATAATTTTCATCTTCGTAAGGCAGACAGACAAAATATGTTTAATTTGAGGCATAAAAGAGAGGGTAGAGTCAAAGATGATGCACACATTTCTAGCAGACGTGGTATGATTAGGACAGGCGGTTGGCAGGCCACCACCAGATAGAAGGGGGCAGGGGCCATTTTGGTAAATACCAAAACTTTTGATTTGTCATAATTGTGTTTTAAACAATTTGCATCCATCCAAGTTGTGACTGCTCCAAGACATTCTTTGAAGTGGTGAAAAGCTTCCTCCATATTATCTTGGAAGGATCTTGAATAACTGACTTCAGGTATGGTAGCTTCGATATACTGGTCCAAATCGCAAGCTGCAGCATATTTGCACATCCATCCATGTTGGTTGTATGTGGAAATATCTACTCCAGAAACATCATGCTGCCAAAATATTGAGAACCAAAATATAGAGTTTGGAGTTAGGAATAGTAAATCTTTGCTTACCAATTACCATCTCCAAATTTTGACGCTCAAAATGTTGTATATAATATTCTGGTAGCATGATATACTTATTCATAATTAAGGTGGAGTAGCTCAGTGTTGAAGTAAAAAATAAATGGATGAGAAATGCTGTGCAGTTGGGGAGGTGCTGACTGTCACAAAACGTCTGGCCTCCTTCCAGCCTAATTAGTTCTTCCCCTTTCATCTTGCCATACTGACATACTCACTGCACATACACACAACCCAACTGCAATGACACGCACACCTGAGACAGACACCCACTGCACACTCAAACAACGCCATTGCACAGACACATAGCTACACTGCAGATGCATACTGTACACTCATACATCACTTAATGGACAGACACACAACCCCATGCAGGACCACACCCCTAGAGACATACCCCCCGCGCAGACTTAACCACACCTCCTATAGATAGACCCAAACACTTCCTATTGATAGGCAGTGCCTAACAGGAAAGGTTTGCATAACACGTGCTTAACTTGGCCCTGACTGGAGCAGAGATACTGCCCGCAAATCTATCCATGGATTTCCAGAAAAGGCTGAAAGAAGCCACTCGTTTTCTGTTCTAATGAAGGACATTCTACAAATGTATGAGAATGTTGCAGAAGGGGAAGGGTTTCAAGGAAGTTTTGGATTAGGTGGCAATGATGTCCAGCATAGGTCCACGAGGGCAGGTCGGAATCCATGGCCAGACTTTCAAAAGTACCACTGACTACTCAAATTAGTTCCAATTAGATTAAATTGGTTTATGTTTATTTTATGTAATAATCCTGAAAACCTTGTATGGGTGTGGCCCTCTTTGGAACATGTTGGACACCCCTAGTCTCTGGCTGTTTAAGATCTATAGTTTGCCAATGCTTATTTCAATTTTGGTTCGCAAATAGCACAGCTTTTCAGGTTGTTAGGCTCAAAGTGTAAATGTGCACTTGTGAAAAGATTCACTTGCACCTACCTTTTCTTGTGAATAAATATTTTCTGAGGTGAGAGAAGAGGGTGTTTCAGAAGGGGTTTTCAGGGTCGGTATGCCCTGGGAAGTTTATGACCACCCACAAAATAATGCATTTGGGAGTATTCACAACTCACTCCACAGCCCATTCTCATCATTGACATGGCCAAATATTTATTCATATCAAAGATGAAACAAAATCTGTGTCCAGGGTAAACGTAGGAAGAAAATTCCACCTAATTTGGTAGGATTGTAGGGAAAGGTCTCACTGCTTGCTTTGTGGTTCATTTCCACAGAGCATTGGGAAAAATGGAGACCGTATTACTGTTAGGAAAACTACATGTATTGACTCGGAAGTATGTTGATTGTACAATTCAGGGGTTTTGTGGCAGTTTTCATTGCTCAAAAGAGGTAGTTTCTGATATGCATTTCTTCACATCTTCATTATTCGGTTTACTCACAATAAAATTTCACTGGAGGTGTCCAACATTTGCCAGTAGAATGTACACTGAATCCACGGAACTGTCACACACGCAATAAAAAATCGTCAGCTAAGAGCACAACCTCAAATAAAAGGCCTTCAAAATGCTGGGCTAAGTTTGTCTCAAAAAGATCCAAAAGCTCTTAAATCTTACAAAATACTTTGCCATGTTAAGGGTCGGGGCAGGATAATTCTTACATTTCACACATAAAAAAAATAACGTCAAATTTGAATACCCTGAAAATATGAAATTGTAATGCCTAAGCACTCTGAAAATGTGGCAGCGCCTCTCCCGAACACAAGATCACCTTTCAGCACCTAAATGACGAGGTCTATCCCGTCCTGG
This sequence comes from Lissotriton vulgaris, assembly GCF_964263255.1. NCBI lineage: Eukaryota > Metazoa > Chordata > Amphibia > Caudata > Salamandridae > Lissotriton > Lissotriton vulgaris. The sequence goes on along the minus strand of NC_141700.1, from coordinate 799,045,414 downwards.
CGGCCAATCAGGGTCTCTTGGATCTTAAAGCACCATCCAACTCCACTGCCCTCTTTAGCACAGCCTCGGCCGACCGCTCCAACCCTTGCAGTGCTGCCATGGCCAGAACAGGAGAGAATCTGAGCTAAAAGGGACCCCGCATGCCAGATGAGATAGCCCTCTCCAGCGCTACCCACGCAGGACTGCTTCAGGGCGCACCAGTAGTTAAGGATTTTAAATACAAACTCACTCTCCGGCATGAGCAATATTCACCAAACTTTCGATTTGTTTAGACAACTGCACCAAAGGAAAGAGAGAAAACGGACAACCAAACAGATGGAAGAAAGTATTTACCGTGCCTCAGCCCATTTTATATTGCGTTCTTCTTTTAACCTAAAACAAGTTAAAATAACTTTAATATGGAGTTCCTTCTTGTATAATTGTGGCAATTACTAAACAAAAAAAATGCAGACACTACGCTCTTAAAGACCCCTCTCCTTGTTCATCCCGGTTTCATTCTCTTTCTACCGCCGCTTTTCCCTACTTCGTGTGCTTGCAGAGCAAAAGTGTCACGTTTCAGCACTAGCCACGCAGACATTAGCAGCTAGGAAAACACAAACACGTATTTTTAGAATCCTACCAACAAGGCAAATAAATGTTACGTTCTGTATTCGGCATCCCGTGCCATCACGCATGCTATGGCATTAGTAAATTATATGACAGAGACTTGTTGAGCAGCCATAGACAGACCATTGTTCTTGTGCGCACTCCTAATACACAAGCGATGCGTGCGTACAGAAGCTACAACCAGTAGTGGAAGAGAAGCTGCGTCTGACAGAACACTACCAGCCCCTCACCGAGATGATAGCTGTGGGGGCGGGGCCGAGCAGGGAAATCGCCGTTTACTTTGATTTAATGTCTAGTTGTCCGTCGGACAAAGTAGACATTAAATCTTCTTGCCCCTGACAGAAATCAACATGTCTCGGGCGTCGGGCGATATGAATTCCCCTCCCCTGTACAACACTACCCTGAACTCTAAAACACTACCCCCACCACGACCCTACCCCTACTCCCAGTCCATCCCCTTCACTTAAACACTACTCTAAACCTTGAAACACTACCCTACACTACACAAAAACTACTACACTACCCTTAATCCTAAAACACTACCCCCACCACGACCCTACCCCTACTCCCAGTCCATCCCCTTCACTTAAACACTACACCGCACAACCCCCTGACACTACTCTAAACCTTGAAACACTACCCTACACTACATAAAAACTACTACACTACCCTTAATCCTAAAACACTACCCAAGCACGACCATGCCCCTACCCCAGTCCATCCCCTACACTGAAACACTACCCTGCATAACCCTCCGACACAACCATAAAACACTACCCTAAACCCTAAAACACTACCCTAAGTACGACCCTGCCCCTACTCCCAGTCCTGCCCCTACACACAAACACTTCCCTACACGACCCCCTGACACTGCCCTAAACCCTAAAACACTACCCTACCCTGCACAAACACTACTACAGTAGCCTAAACCCTAAAACAAAATCCCAAGCACAACCATGTCCCTACCTCCAATCCGCTCCCTACACCTAAACACTACCCTGCACGACCCCCCGACACTACCCTACACTACACAAACACCACAACGCTACACTAATCTCTAAAACACTAACCCCTGCACGACCCTACCCCATCCCCCACTCCTGTACCTACACACAAACACTACCCACAACACTACTCCTCAAACACAAACCCTACAAAATTAAACAGCCCCTCTTACCTGTATCTCCTCGGTGGGTGCCCGGAGCCGGCATCGCTGCATCCTCGACTCCCATATTACTACGCATGCGTTGTAACAGCTCATGCGAAGTAATAACATGCGTACTAAAGGCTACATGCTATTACAGCGCATGCGTGTAATGCATGCATAGTAATGGTATGCGGTGTAATGACCGCGTACAAAAGGATGTTTCCCGTACAGAGTGGCTCTAGTTGCTGGTACAGCAGAGCGACAGGGCCAACAGTTGGAACCAGGTATGACAAACCAGCGTAGCATGTACGAAAGTTGGTGGGAATTTTACTTGATTGGACATCTCACCTTGTCTCCTTGAGCAGGTCTACTGGGAGTCGGTGATCTAATCTGTGTCCCTTCTGTAAAGGAGCTATATTCATCCAAGGAGATGTGCTTGCACTTTGCACAATTTGGACATATAACAGCCACCACTCATCCACTTGTTTCCCAGGGCCTTTTAATTGTGTTGTACAGAACCTGAACCGTTTGTGTAGGTTTATGTTAAAAAGAGAATATTATCAGCCCTTCAAACGTTGTGTGCATTCCACAGAGCCTGCATTTCAGCCCTACATGTCCTGTGTGGGTGTTGTTGAGACTACAGGGTTTAGCACTTAGCCCCCCTGTGCATGTTGTACAGATTGTGTGTCTACCCTTTTGTCCTGTGCATGCTGTTGAGAGAAAAGGGTTTAGCACACGGCCAGGGCGACTGATGCCGGACGCTGGGGATCACGGTTCGATCCCCGGCTCTGGCGGCAGGGATCTGCCCAGCACTATGCGACTCTGGACAATAGCTCGCTAAATCTTCCCAACGGCCCGAGCGCCAAGAGACCCCTTCGGGGGGTGATTCATGCGCTATACAAGTACTGGATTTTTTTTTACCTGTTGTACAGAATGTGTTTGTCAGCCCTTTCTTCTTGTGTGTGTTGTAGAACATTTGTGTTTGCTCTAAAGCACCCTGTGCATGTCGCACTGAATGTCCATGTCAACTCTTTATGCCCTGTTTGTGTTGCTGAGAGCAAGGGTTTCAATTTTTTCAGGCCCCTGTGCAGATTGTACAGTATGTGTCAGCTGTCCTGTCTTCAGTGTTTATTTTTGTAGATTTTTGTAGTGTTTTCTCAGTGGTTTCCAGACCTTTTGAAATCGCTGCTTCTCGGCGTGAATTCAGCTGCCTAACTCCCCAAAATAGACAAAAGCTGTATTTTTCCAGTGTTAACAAAACATGTTGTTTTTCACAATGTTTGTTATATTTTTAAAGATGAATTAATGCAGGCTATATTGTGTCTTTCCATTTTCAATGTGTCCCGTGGCCTTGTTAGACTGAAGCATTCTGTCAATGTATTGAACTCTCCTGCACTCGGATCTCATTATCCTCGCACTCATCTCATTACCTCTGTTGGACATGGCCTTCTTCGGGGACTATCCCCAAAACTTTTTGCTATTTTTATTTTTTTGTCCACCTAGTCTTCGCCGGCTCTCGTAACCCTAGAACTTGAGGCAAATTACCCTGAACTGCAGCGCGAAGTCACGAGCTCCCTCTCTACGCCAGATAGGAGTGAGGTACTTGCACCATTGGGTTAAGTATCATCCCCGGGAGAGCGCGTTTGAAGGAAGTGACCCGATTAGGGTCACTCGCAGCCACCTCTCAGCCTTCCTAACAAATGAAGAGTCGGTCAGACAGTGGAGGATACAAACCAACTGTATTTATTAGAGATACACTCGAAGCCCGGTCCGACCAGCCTCCTTAGATTGCTGCAGAGGGACTGACCTCTGCCAACGTGGTAACACGTAATGTACATCTTCAGAACCACTAAAGCTCACACGCTTGCTGGGGCGGGTGTGGTGAAAGCAACACTAATTCAGTTTCAAGGCAGGTACCCAGGGTGGGTACTGCATTGGCGAGTAGGGGGACGTGGCTCTGATCGTGCCCTGCGGGACTCTCCTGCCCATTAGGTCTTACTCAGGTTGGGGTTTCCATGGGAAGCCAACCTGAAGGGGGTCTCCCCTGTCGCCAGAGTGGCCCTAGCGTAGTCCAGATTGGGAAGCTCTCTGTAGGTGTTGACAGAACATGGGAAAACCCCTAGGTGGGGTCCCCCAGCCTCTGAGGTTAGATGCAGCTCTGCTTGAGGTGGCAGAGACTGTGCGTGCTACAGTTGATCAGGAAAACTGTGCAATGCTCGTGCTTCTGGATCTCTCTGCGGCCTTTGATACGGTATCTCACCGGATCCTGATAGAGGCTTGAGATGATGGAAGTGACTGGAACCGTACTTGCCTGGTTTAAATCATTTCTTGAGGACCGATCTCAACAAGTCTCTCCATCCTCCAATATCATCTGCGAAACCTCGGACTTGTGGTGTCCCCAGAGATCGGCCTTGAGCCTACCCTTTTTAACGTTTACCCCGCCCCTTCGGCCCCTCTAGCTGAACAATGGGGTGTAAAGGTTGTCTCCTATGCTGGTGTTTTCCTTTACGGAACACACGGTGGCAGCCTTCTCTAATTTCAAGCAGTGTCTTCTCAATATCTCATTGTGGATGACAGACAGCTGCTTGAAATTGAACACCGAAAAAACTGAGGTTTTATTTTTTAATCAGGTACATCCCCCAAAGGCAGAACTCTGGTGGCCTTTAGAGCGTAATCCCCCCCAGTACCTGTGAAGAAACCTAGGTTTTAAATTTGACTCCACACTAACAGGTAAAGCTCAGATCAGTCATGTCTACTTCCAGTGCTTCTGGAATCTAAAAAGTCTACGAAAGATCCTACGAAACGGTGGTGCATGCACTGGTCACATCACAATGAGACTATGCCAATAGTCTGTATTTAGGCCTCTCTGCCTATCTGATCAGAAAACTGCAGATCATCCAAAATTCGGCTGCAAGGCTGAGCAGGAATGTGCCACTCCACCACCACATCTACGTAGCTTGCATTGGCTACCAGTAAGGAAAATTTAAAGCTCTGACCCGAGCCTACAGGGCATTGGGGGAGAAAGGTCCAAAATACCTGAAAAAGAGAATTCAGAAATATTCCCAGACCAGGGTCCTAAGATCCAATCTTCATGATGTGCTGGTTACCCCACGATTCAAAAAACCCAGCATTGGCGGGTGCTCGTTTTCAGTAAAAACTGTGGCCTTATGGAATACCATGCCAGTACACATCAGGAAGGCTAAGACCGAAAGATTATTTAGGAAAGCATTGAAAACGTGGCTGTTTAGCCTTCCCTGAAACCCCTCATGTTGCTTAAATCCTGCTGCTGTTGCCATTACTAGCGCCGGGACACCCCCGCTGGAGTTAGCCGTGCGCTCTATAAATGGTAATAATAATAATAGACCCCTTTCATTCGACACCTCCCGAGTTTGCAGAGGCCCTTTTCAGCCTTGGGCCGGAGCCCTTCCCCGCTGTTGGTGCAGTGCGGAAGGGCTTGTACCCTTCTTCCCTCATGTTAGGACGGGGTGCTTCGCTGTGCGAGTGAAATGGATCATCCGCCTGCCAGGACAAACTGATTGCGCCCCAACACCAATGCTGTGCTGAGCCAGTCTCCATATTACTAGGACAGGTCAGCCTGGGCACTTGCGCCCGTGACATTTTTAGGTCCCCGCCACCAGCCTGCCACCACAGGCCGGTGTGCGGCTGCCACTGAGGAGGTGCTTCGCTTAGCAGGATTGTCAAGGTCACACTGTCAGACCTTATTGTTCTTATGGGAAAATATACTCAGTTACAGAAAAATAAACCGCATGTGTAGATATATATATAATTTACATGTGTAACCTCCGTCCTTTAAAAGTTTGACTTTAAGACTACTGCTGTAAATCTGCGCTTGTACATTGTCCACGAGTGCTTCAGATACTATAACTGAGCATCCAAAATTCAGGAGTTCTGCTCCAAACCTGCCGACGAGCTTCTTCACTGTGTCTAGCTGTCTTTGTGAGTCTGGGCCGAGGCTTGTAGGCCATTCATATCTAATCCTGGTTTACCCGCTTTCCAAGATGGTTTAATCCTTCGAACCTCACGAACCTGGGTTTTCGTATCTGCTGCCACGCGAGACACTTCGAAGCAGGCTGCTGTCAGGCGCTTTAGAAATGGCTTTTGTATTTTTCTTTTTGGGTTTTGGGAGGCATCATTCTAACAGGGTTCTCAATCTGTTATCCAAGGCTGCCTGAGAACAGAAACTGTTTTACTTTTCTTGACCTCTGTGCTCCCAGCAGAGGGCGCTCCCTCCTCACAATAACCGAGGTCTGTCTGAGTCGTGTCCACAGTATTCATCTTGAAGAGGCTGCTCCTTCACCACGCAGGCCAAGTCTCTCTAGGAGCTGCATGCACAGTGTTCTGCCACCAGAGGGCGCTCTGGCCCCACACTGGCCCAAGTCTCTCTTGGTGCCGCGTGCACAGTATGCTGCCACCAGAGGGCGCTCTGTCCCCACACTGGCCTAAGTCTGTCAATGAATCACATGCACAGTGTGCTGCCAGCAGAGGGCGCTCTGTCCCCACACTGGCCTAAGTCTGTCAATGAATCACATGCACAGTGTGCTGCCAGCAGAGGACGCTATGTCACCACACTGGCCCAAGTCTCTTCTTGGTGCCGCATGCACAGTATGCTGCCACCAGAGGGCGCTCTATCCCCACACTGGCCCAAGCCTATTCAGGTGCCACATGCACAGTGTGCTGCCAGCAGAGGGCGCTCTGTCACCGCACTGGCCCAAGTCTCTCTAGGAGCTGCGTGCACAGTGTGCTGCCAGCAGAGGATGCTCTGTCCCCACACTGGCCCATGTCTCTCTAGGAGCCACATGCACAGTGTGCTGCCAGCACACGGCGCTCTGTCCCCACACTGGTCCAAGTCTCTCTAGGAGCTGCATGCACAGTGTGCTGCCAGCAGAGAATGCTCTGTCCCCACACTGGCCCATGTCTCTCTAGGAGCCACATGCACAGTGTGCTGCCAGCACACGGCGCTCTGTCCCCACACTGGCCCAAGTCTCTCTAGGAGCTGCATGCACAGTGTGCTGCCAGCACACGGCGCTCTGTCCCCACACTGGTCCAAGTCTCTCTAGGAGCCACATGCACAGTTTGTTGCCAGCACACGGTGCTCTGGCCCCACACTGGCCCAAGTCTGTCCAGGAATCACATGCACAGTGTGCTGCCAGCAGAGGGTGTTCTGTCCACACACTGGCCTAAGTCTGTCAATGAATCACATGCACAGTGTGCTGCAAGCAGAGGGCGCTGTCCCCACACTGGCCCAAGTCTCTCTGTCCCCACATTGGCCCAAGTGTCTCTAGGAGCCGCATGCACAGTGTGCTGCCACCAGAGGCCGCTCTGTCCCCACACTGGCCCAAGTCTCTCGAGGAGCCACATGCAGTGTGCTGCCACCAGATGGCGCACTGTCCCCACATTGGCCCAAGTCTCTCTAGGAGCCGCATGCAGTGTGCTGCCACCAGATGGCGCACTGTCCCCACACTGGCCCAAGTCTTTCTAGGAGCCACATGATCAGTGTGCTGCCAGCAGATGGCGCTCTGTCCCCACACTGGCCCAAATCCCTCTAGGAGCCACATGCAGTGTGCTACCACCAGATGGCGCTCTGTCCCCACACTGGCCCAAGTCTCTGTAGGAGTCACATGTATGGTGTGCTGTCCCCAGAGGGCGCTCTGTGCCACAGTGGCACACGTCTGTCCATGAGCCACATGCAGTGTGCTGCCAGCAGAGGGCGCTCTGCCCCCGCACTGGCCCAACTATGCCCGGGAGTTCCTTGTACAATTTTTTACACTACAATACAAAATACTTTAGTGGCATCGCAATTGAGAACAAGTATTACCAAATTAAAATATGTTAAGTGTTCGTCTGTCTAGTTGTGGTCAGTGCACAGTCTATATTATCTTATTATTAATTTTAGGCCTCAAGAGTGTTGAGTTCAACAGAAGCAGCCCAGAAAAACATGGGGAAGTAGGAGTACCAAAACCAATCTAAAGACAGGCGTGCTAACCTTTGTTTTTGCACTCCTTCTTCCCTGGGGTGGGGGGTGAATCCCAGTGGTGGTTGCCACTGGGTAGTTTATAGTTAAATCAAATGGTGCTCCCTTCCTAGAGTTGCACGTCCTATGCATGAGACGCATGTAAAGTGTGGCCCCAGCAGAGGGCGCTCCCTCCCCACGCTGGCCTGTCCTGTCCATAAACCCGAGAGAGATGTACCGTGTGGCTCCAGCAGAGGGCGCTCCCTCCCCACGCTGGCCTGTCCTGTCCATAAACCCGAGAGAGATGTACCGTGTGGTCCCACCAGAGGGCGCTCCCTCCCCACGCTGGCCTGTCCTGTCCATAAGCCCGAGAGAGATGTTCCGTGTGGTCCCACCAGAGGGCGCTCCCTGCTCACACTGCCCCGTCCTGTCCCGCAGCCACATGTACAGAGCTCTTCCTGCCAACGCCCTGCTCTCTCCTGACTTCCGTGTCTGCCGCCACCGCCTCCCCTGCTCTGACCTCAGCCATGCCGTGAGTCACCGGTGAGTCAGCGGTGCCGCCGGGCACGGCTGCTGCCTCCAGAGCAGCACTGTGGTTTCCACCGAGCGCAGCTGGAGAGCTTCAAAGCCAGGCCGAGTGTGAGGGCCAGCGTCCCAAGGGGGCGATGTGATCCGGACCAGCGTGCAGGGGCCCCCGCTGGGAGTAAAGACCCCTCCCTGGGCCACTGAGAGCCAGCACTCCCCCTCTGGGCCACTGGGAGCCGAGACCCCTCCCCGGGCCACTGGGAACCAAGACACCTCCCCGGGCCACTGGGAGCCAAGACCCCTCCCCTGGCCACTGAGAGCCAGGACTCCCCCCTCTGGGCCACTGATCCTCGAAACCTCGAATCCTCAAAACAAAGCCCTCCAACCACTCGCTCGACCCCATCCCCAGTTCCATTGCCATTGACTTCTATACCCTTTCTCTTCCCTTTTGGACCACTCTGGTCAACCTCTCCCTCTGTCAAGGCTCCCTCCCTGTTCCCTTCAAATCTGGGCAGGTCACCCCTCTGCTTAAAAAACCCACTGCGGATGCGAATGACCTCAACAACTTCCGCCCCATCACTAACCTACCCTTTCTTGCGAAGATCACAGAAAGATGTGTAGCGAAACAACTCTCTCGTCATATCAAGGACAATGATCTTGACGCGCTGCGAATACTTGACTCGGGGGGGGGGGGGGGGGGTCTTGTCTTCTAATTCTCCTTGACCTTTCGGCAGCCTTTGACACTGTCAACCACAACACTCTCCTCAACACTCTTCAACAGAGAATGGGCTTGGAGGGCACTGAGCTTAAATGGTTTGCCTCCTTCCTCTCAGACAGATCCCAAATGATCAAAATAGCGGACAGTCTTTCACCTCCTTTGGCGGTGGGTCAAGGTGTTCCCCAAGGCTCTATTCTTGCACCCACATTGTTCAATCTCTATTTGGAACCTCTGGGAAATCTCCTAAGTAAGTAAATCTGGGGTCAACTATCACCTCTACGCTGAAGACACTCAAATCTACCTCAAGGTTGCCTCCACTCACGATCTCTCTGTCCTAAGCTCTACCCTCGACGCCATTCATAACTGGATGTCAACACATCAACTGATTCTGAACCCCTCCAAATCTGAGTTCCTCCTCCTCTCCTCCTCACCCGGTGCAATCATGGATGGACCAGATGAATCTGCTGAACACTAAACCCATCATTGTCGACAGCGCAAAATCCCTGGGTGTCATACTCGACACAAAACTCAATCTACTCTCCCACATTAATTCAATTGCAAAGTCTGCCCGATACCAACTGCGCCTTCTTTGGGGGATTCGTCGCTTCTTCCCGGTGCATGACCTCAAAACCCTGGTCCAATCGCTGGTCCTCTCCAGACTGGACGACTGCAATTCTCTTCTGACTGGCCTCCCCAAATCTCACCTATCCCCCCTTAAGTCTGTTCTACATTCAGCAGCTCGTTTCAATTATGGGGCCAAAAGAAGCGACCACATCACTCTCCTGTTATCCTCCCTCCGCTAGCTCCCCATCGAGGCTAGAGCTATCTACAAGACTGCCTGCATCACCCATGAAGCCTTGCACTCCTCCTCTCTGCGCTACCTGGCAAATAAACTGAAACTCTCTGGAGGCTCTAGACCATCACAAAATGCGGAAAATCTACTGCTTGAACCTCCCACTTTCAAGAAGGAGAGATCGATGGCCCAATACTTTTCAGGCAGCGCAGTGAGAATCTGGAACTCACTTCCGCCTCAGCTCCGGACCACCACCTCCTCCCAGGCCTTCAAATCTGACCTCAAAGTTCTCCTTCTTCAAAGACATTTCCAAATGTAATCCTTGCCCTCTCTACTATCTGAAGGAAGCCCTTCAACTACTGAGAAATCTACTTTACACAACTATGGAAGTGTCTTCCCAGTGTGTTCTTGTGTTTTGAGAGTCTGCCTTTTATTGCAGTATTATCCTTCTTCCTGTGTCTGGGACTCGTTTGTAACTTGCACCCGTCACTTTCTCCTGTAACACACTGTTTTCTACCTCCTACATTTGTTTGTTTCGATACCTGCACAAGTGCCACCAGTGCCTACGTAACGTTTGTTCTTGTGCTGGAGTGTCCTCCATATATTGCAGTATTAAACCTCTATGTTTATTTTGTACGCTTTTTGTAACCTGCACACGTCACTTTTTCCTCCTGCAATGCACCGTTTGCTACCTCTTATATTTTGTTGGTGCACGATTGTCATTTTTGCTTCATTTAATGTAACGTTTGCTTTTGTATTTTGCTCACTTGTAATGTTCTCATGTATCAGTTCTGTTCCTATTGTGAAGCGCTCTGACACCTTCGGGTAAAGTCCGCGCTATATATTAAAATGCATAAATAAATAAATAACTGGGAACCAAGACTCCCCTCCCTGGGCCACTGGGAACCATGACCCCCCACCCCCCCCCCCTCCCCATGGCCACTGGCATCCAAGACTCCCCTCCCTGGGCCACTGGGAGCCGAGACTCACCTCCCGGGCCACTGGGAGCCGAGACTCACCTCCCGGGCCACTGGGAGCCGAGACTCACCTCCCTGGCCACTGGGAGCCAAGACCCCTCCCCGGGCCACTGAGAGCCAAGACCCCTCCCCTGGCCACTGAGAGCCGAGACCCCTCCCCGGGCCACTGAGAGCCGAGACCCCTCCCCGGGCCACTGAGAGCCGAGACCCCTCCCCGGGCCACTGAGAGCCGAGACCCCTCCCCGGGCCACTGAGAGCCGAGACCCCTCCCCGGGCCACTGAGAGCCGAGACCCCTCCCCGGGCCACTGAGAGCCGAGACCCCTCCCCGGGCCACTGAAGCCGAGACCCCTCCCCGGGCCACTGAGAGCCGAGACCCCTCCCCGGGCCACTGAGAGCCGAGACCCCTCCTCTGGCCACTGAGAGCCGAGTCCCCTCCCCGGGCCACTGACATCCGAGACCCCTCCCCGGGCGCCAAGACTCCCCTCTCTGCCACTGGGTGCCGAAACCCCTCCCTGGACCACTGGGAGCCAAGACCCCTCCCTGGGCCACTGGGCGCCAAGATTCCCCTGTCTGCTACTGTACGCCAAGACTCCCCTCTCTGCCACGGGGTGCCAAGTCTCCCCTCTCTGCCACTGGGCGCCAAGACCCCGCTCCCTGCCACTGGGCGCCAAGACCCCGCTCCCTGCCACTGGGCGCCAAGACCCCGCTCCCTGATTCCCCTGTCTGCTACTGTACGCCAAGACTCCCCTCTCTGCCACTGGGTGCCAAGTCTCCCCTCTCTGCCACTGGGCGCCAAGACCCCGCTCCCTGCCACTGGGCGCCAAGACCCCGCTCTCTGCCACTGAGTGCCGAGACCCCGCTCTCTGCCACTGAGTGCCGAGACCCCGCTCTCTGCCACTGAGTGCCGAGACCCCGCTCTCTGCCACTGAGTGCCGAGACCCCGCTCTCTGCCACTGAGTGCCGAGACCCCGCTCTCTGCCACTGAGTGCCGAGACCCCGCTCTCTGCCACTCCTTGTTACGATTTTAAAAGGTTGGAACTCGCAGTTTAATTGAATGAGTGATATTGTACCGGATATCGCCAGCTCCTCGGTACCTGATATCGCCAGCTCCTCTGTACCTGATATCGCCAGCTCCTCTGTACCTGATATCGCCAGCTCCTCGGCACCTGATATCGCCAGCTCCTCGGCACCTGATATCGCCAGCTCCTCGGCACCTGATATCGCCAGCTCCTCGGCACCTGATATCGCCAGCTCCACGGCACCTGATATCGCCAGCTCCTCGGCACCTGATATCGCCAGCTCCTCGGCACCTGATATCGCCAGCTCCTCTGCACCTGATATCGCCAGCTCCTCGGCACCTGATATCGCCAGTTCCTCGGCACCTGATATCGCCAGCTCCTCGGCACCTGATATCGCCAGCTCCTCGGCACCTGATATCGCCAGCTCCTCGGCACCTGATATCGCCAGCTCCTCGGCACCTGATATCGCCAGATCCTCCCTAACCTGTCTACCCTCTGCCTCCTTGCTTGGATATTAAGTGGTACAGTCGACCGATTTTGACCCTCCTCCTGCAAACTGCGAAGTTCTTCTGGCAGTCAGACGTCCCTCTACCAAGTCAGTATACGTGTGCCGATGTCACAAATTTGGTAAATATTGTACAGAATGGTCTGTTGACATCCGGTCTGCCTCCCTCTATGACATTCTTCGTTTTCATTCTTTCTTTGGCCCGGCAGGGCTCTGTTCTGGGCACCTTGAAGGGTTACCTTTTGTCCCTTTCTGCTTTTCTACGTTTGCTAGATCAACCATCACTTTTAAAACCTCCTATTGTACATAGATTCTTGAAGGGGCTTACACACTTGTTTCCCATCTCACCATTTGTCATTTCACAGTGAGACCATAACCTGGTTCTAACATATTTGATGTGTGCACCTTTCGAGCCACTGCACAATTGCCCACTCCAGCTGCTTACTATCAAAACAGCCTTCTTAGTGGCAGTAACTTCTGCAAGTCTGGTGAGCGAATTGCAGGCTCTATCCTCTCAGCCTCCTTTCCTGACCGTCTTGCTGGACAAAGTAGTGCTCCACACTAGGACTTCTGTTATTTTCCTAACGTGGTGACACCTTTCCATCTAGGGCAATCTGTCGCCCTGCCCACCTTCTATGCTCCTCCGTATTCTTGAAAGGAAGAAGAGAGTCTCCACCGCCTGGACCCAAAAAGAGCATAATCGTTCTACTTTGACCGCACTAAAGAGTTCTGGGTGGATGACCAACTCTTTGTAGGGTACATTGAAGAAGGGCTGTGCTGTGCAAAAGAGGACCATCTCCTGTTGGGTATCCTCTGCATGCAAATATGATATGCTTCGGCAAAGGAACAGCCACCTGAAAGCCTGTAGAGCTCTTCAGCCAGAGCTAAGGCAGCCAGCACAGCTCTTCAACCAGAGCTAAGGCAGCCAGCACAGCTCTTCAGCCAGAGCTAAGGCAGCCAGCACAGCTCTTCAGCCAGAGCTAAGGCAGCCAGCACAGCTCTTCAACCAGAGCTAAGGCAGCCAGCACAGCTCTTCAGCCAGAGCTAAGGCAGCCAGCACAGCTCTTCAGCCAGAGCTAAGGCAGCCAGCACAGCTCTTCAGCCAGAGCTAAGGCAGCCAGCACAGCTCTTCAGCCAGAGCTAAGGCAGCCAGCACAGCTCTTCAGCCAGAGCTAAGGCAGCCAGCACAGCTCTTCAGCCAGAGCTAAGGCAGCCAGCACAGCTCTTCAGCCAGAGCTAAGGCAGCCAGCACAGCTCTTCAGCCAGAGCTAAGGCAGCCAGCACAGCTCTTCAGCCAGAGCAAAGGCAGCCAGCACAGCTCTTCAGCCAGAGCTAAGGCAGCCAGCACAGCTCTTCAGCCAGAGCTAAGGCAGCCAGCACAGCTCTTCAACCAGAGCTAAGGCAGCCAGCACAGCTCTTCAGCCAGAGCTAAGGCAGCCAGCACAGCTCTTCAACCAGAGCTAAGGCAGCCAGCACAGCTCTTCAGCCAGAGCTAAGGCAGCCAGCACAGCTCTTCAACCAGAGCTAAGGCAGCCAGCACAGCTCTTCAGCCAGAGCTAAGGCAGCCAGCACAGCTCTTCAACCAAAGCTAAGGCAGCCAGCACAGCTCTTCAGCCAGAGCTAAGGCAGCCAGCACAGCTCTTCAGCCAGAGCTAAGGCAGCCAGCACAGCTCTTCAGCCAGAGCTAAGGCAGCCAGCACAGCTCTTCAGCCAGAGCTAAGGCAGCCAGCACAGCTCTTCAGCCAGAGCTAAGGCAGCCAGCACAGCTCTTCAACCAGAGCTAAGGCAGCCAGCACAGCTCTTCAGCCAGAGCTAAGGCAGCCAGCACAGCTCTTCAGCGTGGTGTTCCAGACCTCAAAGTCTCCCAGGCAGCTACAGGTGCATTCCTGCACATGGTTGCCTGACATTATTGCCTGGATAATCGGGTCCATAGTGAAGGCCTCTTCGGCCAGTCCAACGGGACTTTCTGGTCTAACACTTTTCCACGGTTCCTCCTCCCAGGATGGTATTGCCTGGGTATCTGTTAAAAGGTACGGATTCTGCAGCTAGATGTCTCTAACAGATGGACAAGTCACTTACCTTTAGTTATGCCTTATCTGGTAGATACATGATCTATCTGCAGATTCCTTACTGCCCCCCCCAACACCCCTCCACTGTGGATCAGTTTTTAGTACCAGGGCTGTTTCCCTTCAGGACCCTAGTTGTTTAACACACCATGGTGCGTTGACTTCAAGGCTCCACGCGTGGAAAGCCGTGAAAAGTACTGATGTCTGCACACTGGGGTGGTGCCTATATAGACGACGCCGACGTCATGACGAACCAGATGCCTACGATGTCATGAAGAGTCGACCAACTCCACCTATCGGCGCGCATAGGGTACTGCTATCAAAAATCTTACTGCTTGATGCGAGGAAGTTCTAAGGTAAGGAATCTGCGGCTAGATCATGTTTCTACCAGATAAGACGTTACTGAAGGTAAGTAACTTCTCCATCAGGATAGCAGTGACACTAGCAGGTGGGCATTCATGGCAGGGGATCCTGCTAGATTACCTCGTGGGGGACACTCCCATCCCCGCAGTATTGTTTATTCCTGGTGGAGTTGGAGCTGTTGACTGGGAAGTTGGGCATAGGGTGAAAGTTGTTGAGATCTCTGGTTTGCCCGCCGGTTTGGTTGCATATTGTAATTGATGCATTAATCAGTTCCATGGTGTGTGGGACCAGGGTGTCATTATATTCCTTAATTTTTTAAGGCGAGCACTTCGATACTTACTTAGCTCCAACTACTGGGGTGACTCTTTTGAACTACCTGAAATTGTCTCAGAAAAGAGGCTTGAATCACAGTAAGTAATGGGTTGCTGAGGATCACACGTCTACTGCTCATATATATTGAGATATTCTGCCACTTCACTATGGTTACTTACAGTTTCCTGTGCCCTGATTTAGCTTTTGTTCTCTGTGATGCTGGTATACCTCGCACTTAGGCCACACTTTATAACTTCGGTTTTCTGATCACAAACTCAGTCTCTCGGATGCTGGAAACTACATTTTCTCCATGTATGACACCAGTCTTCCCCCTCCCCCCCAAGCTTCTCATGATTTTATTCCCAAAAGGACCACTGCGGTGTTCTCATAGTGCAATAAAGACACTCTTCCAGTACGCCAACGCTATATCAACAAATATACATTTGGTGTCTGCGCACAAGCGATATGAATGTTTCAATGCCTGTTTATTGGGCCTGGCTTGAAAGCGCCACTTGATAGAGCTCTGCTTTATGATCAACAGGAAAAAGAACTTTCAGAAGTACTGTTGAGTTGAGGGCTTTGGCTCCGCCCCAAGTATTGGTTCCCTTGAGTACCACATTTGATTGGGCAGAAGAAGTGTGCTTCAGCTAAAAAAGAGTGCTTCTGTTGCATTGGGCGCCTCATAGGAAAGGCTATGCTCATTAGAGCAGCACTGAGTTGGTTATGGTGACAGACATCTGCCGTGGCTGTAAGCCTGATCTGTTTATTATATTACAAAGAGTGACAACAAAGGCAGAAGGCCTGTCTTACTTATTTACAAAAGCAATATAAAGGCAATACTCTGTTTGCGTGGACTGTCATCACACTGTGTTCAAGATTGTACAAAGGTATTTTGTGGCAGCGAACCGCACAGATTACTCCAGTAGGCAGGAGTTTTGGGGTTGACAACCCCACAGGGCAGAGGATCTGAGCTTTGAGAGTACTTGTTATACATTTCTAGGAAGGGTTGCATATTGTTAAACCTGCTGTAATCGTTCACATTTTTATAAAATTAAGCTTGCCTTGTGGGAAAGCTTATATGGCATAAAGTAGGCATGAGTAGAGAATGGTAGGAAGCTGGTGATAAAGGTCCACTGATTGGTTCATTGGAAATAGTAATGTTCTAGGCTGTAGGTATAATCTCTTTCTTATGAAAAATTACAACTAAGGCAGTAGGCCTAAATTATCTGTTGTGAAAACCACACGTTAAAGTCAGAAGGCCTTCATGAGTGGGTTCGTATTACTCTGTATTAAAGACGTTAGGCCTACACGGGTCGGTTGGTGTCGCTGTATTAAAGCCAGTAGGCCTTCACGGGTGGGTTCGTATTACTCTGTATTAAAGCCAGTAGGCCTTCACGGGTGGGTTGGTATTACTCTGTATTAAAGCCAGTAGGCCTTCACGGGTGGGTTCGTATTACTCTGTATTAAAGCCAGTAGGCCTTCACGGGTGGGTTCGTATTACTCTGTATTAAAGCCAGTAGCCCTTCACGGGTGGGTTCGTATTACTCTGTATTAAAGCCAGTAGGCCTTCACGGGTGGGTTCGTATTACTCTGTATTAAAGCCAGTAGGCCTTCATGAGTGGGTTCGTATTACTCTGTATTAAAGCCAGTAGGCCTTCACGGGTGGGTTGGTATTATATTGTATTAAAGCCAGTAGGCCTACACGGGTCGGTTGGTGTCACTCTGTATTAAAGCCAGTAGGCCTTCACGGGTGGGTTCGTATTACTCTGTATTAAAGCCAGTAGGCCTTCACGGGTGGGTTCGTATTACTCTGTATTAAAGCCAGTAGGCCTTCATGAGTGGGTTCGTATTACTCTGTATTAAAGACGTTAGGCCTACACGGGTCGGTTGGTGTCACTGTATTAAAGCCAGTAGGCCTTCAAGGGTGGGTTGATATTACTCTGTATTAAAGCCAGTAGGCCTTCACGGGTGGGTTCGTATTACTCTGTATTAAAGCCAGTAGGCCTTCACGGGTGGGTTCGTATTACTCTGTATTAAAGCCAGTAGGCCTTCATGAGTGGGTTCGTATTACTCTGTATTAAAGCCAGTAGGCCTTCACGGGTGGGTTGGTATTATATTGTATTAAAGCCAGTAGGCCTACACGGGTCGGTTGGTGTCACTCTGTATTAAAGCCAGTAGGCCTTCACGGGTGGGTTCGTATTACTCTGTATTAAAGCCAGTAGGCCTTCACGGGTGGGTTCGTATTACTCTGTATTAAAGCCAGTAGGCCTTCATGAGTGGGTTCGTATTACTCTGTATTAAAGACGTTAGGCCTACACGGGTCGGTTGGTGTCACTGTATTAAAGCCAGTAGGCCTTCAAGGGTGGGTTGATATTACTCTGTATTAAAGCCAGTAGGCCTTCACGGGTGGGTTCGTATTACTCTGTATTAAAGCCAGTAGGCCTTCACGGGTGGGTTCGTATTACTCTGTATTAAAGCCAGTAGGCCTTCACGGGTGGGTTGGTATTATATTGTATTAAAGCCAGTAGGCCTACACGGGTCGGTTGGTGTCACTCTGTATTCAAGCCAGTAGGCCTTCACAGGTGGGTTGGTATTACACTTTATTAAGGCTGGTAGATCAGTCTTGCGCTCTACGGATTCTCCCAGATTCCTGTAGTAGGCACGGCTTCTGGTGTTGCCTCCCCTTTGACAAACCCTGCTTGTAGAAGGATTGATTGCACTTTGACAATCCTTATTTACCATTTCAGGGGGGCTTGAATATTGTTTTGCCGACTGTCCTTTTCTATATATTAAATTTTTTCTAAATGTACACCTGAGGAGTGCTTTATGGGAAAGCCTGGTCAGAATTCAGTGCGACTGAGTTGGCTTTGGTGACAAGCCAGTGGAAAGGGGACAGCCTGCTTGGGACATGTGTACAAGTGTTGTCAGATGCTCAGAACTGATCTTTTTATTATGAAAAGCTATGACAAACTAGTTCCGGTTTACTTATTGTAAAAAGCTTATGTTAAAGCCAATAGGCATTTAAGAGTGCTTTGTCATTCTACTGACTTGAAGACTATAGATAATTTGTAGTTTGAAATCTCAAAGGCGGCCATAGTAAGCCGCCCTTTGGTGATGGTTGCCTCATGTGACAAACCCATCAGTGACGGAAGAGGCTTCTTCAGTTATAAGCCAGACCTTTGGGCATTGCCCAAATCTTTTTGTTTGATTGGGATTAAGAACACTTCATTTAAAATCTCAAAACACACTTCTGGCCACCGTGCCTTATGGTAGTTTAATTATTTCTTGATACAAAGAGTGCCCAAATCAAATAATTAAACCTTTGAAGCTAAAAACAGTGGACTCTAGAAAAGAAAGAGGCAATTAAAGGCATGTGGGGCAAGGTGAGGTCCACACGCTGAAAACACTGTCATGTTTGGCTCAGTGAGGGACTTACTAGGTGCATGTTCTCCCATCACAGACTATTTGATTTCTCCGGCACAGATACAGATAGAGTGACCAGGACCAGTCTAAGAAGCGCCTCTTCTACTCCACTGAACTAACTGAGTGTTCGTAGGCCTGGTGTGTCCTGGTCCGATGTGTGTTCTTGGGCTAGTGTGTCCTGGTCAGATGTGTGTTCTTGGGCCTGGTGTGTCCTGGTCAGATGTGTGTTCTTGGGCCTGGTGTGTCCTGGTCAGATGTGTGTTCTTGAGCCGAGTGTGTCCTGGTCAGATGTGTGTTCTTGGGCCTGGTGTGTACTGGTCAGATGTGTGTTCTTAGGCCTGGTGTGTCCTGGTCAGATGTGTGTTCGAAGGCCTGGTGTGTCCTGGTCAGTTGTGTGTTCTTGAGCCTGGTTTATCCTAGTCAGATGTGTGTTCGAAGGCCTGGTGTCTTAGAGGCAGGAGTTGTTCCTTCTATTACTAAACGTGGGATCAAAGGGAGGGCATTGGTGGAGGTACGTAGCGTTGGCATACTCTACGTGTGAGTTATTGGGTGTTTGCATTACACCTGGAAGTAAGGATTGTATGGAGTACACAGGCAGAGGGAGAAGGGGTTGGCAAGGTCAGGGGGGATTGTTGTTGTTCCTTTAAGTAGTGGGATTGCAGGGAAGGCCCAGGTAGTGAGAGTTGGTGTAGTCCAGAAGGGATTTGGTGGTGTTCCTACTCTTACTAAGTAGTGGGACCCAAGGGAGGGCACACGTGGAGGGAGTTGTCATGGTCGCAACAGACTCTTATTCACACTATCAACAGCTTTTTGATGCGGGATGGAAGACTACGAAGGGATACTTTGCAATAGTACATTTTAGTGTGTATAGACCACAGATCTGATCTGGGTATGGAGCATTCATTTGAAGTCGGTGGTTGCACCTCTGCTTTTATTTGTGTTGGAGGCAGTGGTTACTAATGTGAGTGATGGCTGGAGGTCTACCATCGGTGTGGTGGCTGGAGGTGCGTTCGCTGTTGTGTGCCTTGTGCAGCACCCTTAGCCTCGAGAAAAGTGTGATATCCCGAAGATGACCCTCTGGCACATTTCTTTCTAACCCGCTCTACTTGTCTGTGTTGGGTGATTGCCTGATGTTGGTTGGTCATTGTGTGAGCGCCTCATATCTTCACCAGTTGTTCCTGTGTTTCTTTCCACTCTATCCACGCGAGCCCTTCGCCCCTAGAGCTCATCCCATGCAGGTGACATCAAGCAGCAGGTGCTCAGAGGCACCGCCTCTCTGCCTCAGACCATGTATTATTCAGGGAGGCAGTGGGCGCCTTTTCTCTGCAGTATATTTGTTTTGAGATCAGCTCACGATGGTGAAGCTGATACTTAGAGTTGAATCTGGTGATCAGGTGGCATTGCCCCCCTGCAGCTCATCAACCCATGCACCTGCAGCCCATGATGCTATTGATGGCAGAAGAGGCTGGTTATTTTGGGGGCTCCTTGGTAGGCCTGCAGCGGGTCAGGCTTTGCTTGAACATGGCTGCGTCAGCTCCTTACCATCCAGGGACCCTCTAGATGGCACCAACTCCAGATAAAGCGGTATGGCTCGTCATTGTAGAACCCCCTTTTATGCTGAACATGTTAAGTAAAGTTGGTCAGCCTCACCTGCTCCCAGTCACTTGAAGCTAAGCACACAGGGCGCTTCTCCTGGTCTTGGCCCAGCAGTTGTTTCATGTATCTCTCACAGAGCTCAGCTTCACAAGCAGCAATCCTATCATAGCAGCTAGAGGACAGGTATGGAGCCGGTGCTCCTACAGGTATGGCCAAGGCTTCTTTGGGGCGGGCATGTTCCTCCTGTGCACAGACGTTGCCACACACCGGATCTTCTGGACGGTGCCCTCCCCCTCCCCGTCCACTGCTTCGGCTCGGCTCTAATTGATTGGAAATGTTTGTGCTGCTCTGCGCGGTCCGCGCCAGTCCTTCCTCGACGTGCTTGCCTTCCCTCCGTCAACACTTTGACAACAAAGAAAGCACCTTGTGTTCCATGCAGTCTTCTGAAAATGTGACTTCATGTCAAGGGAATGCACCAATCGGAGCGGTTAAAATTAACTAGTCTGCTCGGTAGTGACCTGCACATCACTGGGCGCCTGCCCGAGAGGGAGCTAGGGCTGGTGGTGAGCGCCGAGGGATCCGGTGAGCTCGGAGATGGTCTTCTTTTTTTTTTTTTTTTTTTTAAATATTTTTATTGTCGCAGGAATCGTTAAGAAACAAACATCATACATAAGTACTGTTACATTCACAAAATATTGTTAGATAGCATAAATTTACATTGCTCATAATAAAGGGTTAGGGTATTGGAATACAAAAACACAAATAAGAAGGGAGAAGGATAAAAACTTAGATAGAGCAAGAGTTAAATTTGACCGCTTTTGGACGTCCCTATTTAATAAAAGAACTATTTCCCTAAAACAAATAATGGTGATTCAATTAATTCTCACATATATCTTCATATATCAACACTAATCCACATTTTTTATACCTCAAAAAATTGTTTCCAAATTTTTTCTTTTCTAGCTAAAGTTTTGGGTCCTCTATGTTTTGCGAGTGTAAGTTCCATGGTTCTGATTTCTATAACCAGTGTTAGCCACTCAGCTACCGTTGGAGTGTTCTTAGATATCCAAGCTCTTGCTATAATTAGTCTTGCACAGGCTAATAAGATTGTTATGAGATCTTGATTTAGACAGTGAGTCTCATAGATATCAAGTAAAACCAATTCGGGTGATAAGTCCGGTAATTTAATCTGACTGTCTTGAAGATGTTTTATAATTCCCATCCAATAGCTAGAGTACGCCGGACAGGAGTAAAGCATATGTTCTATATCAGCAGCATAGATGTTACACTTCATACATTTAGTTTTTTCTGATGTTTGGTTCCCTTGAGCCCAAGCGGAAATCCTCTCTGGAGTATAATATAATTCTGTAATAGTCCTGTATGATTGCAGTCTTAGATTGGAGGAGTGTACAACATCATTTATATGAGTCAACGCTTTACTGATCTGTTCTGAATTAATATCCCTATTTAACCGGCGAGACCATTTAGTAGCTAAGTTGGTAGTATTTTCAATTTTATCTTTGGTTAAGAGTTGATATCCCAGCTTTATAAGTGATTTAGTTTTATCGGAATATATACACTCTATTATTTCAGACTGAGTAATTGATGTTAATTTCATTTTATTGATAAAGAAGTCTCTCAGCTGGCGATATCGGTAGTGCATATCATTTGTCACACCATTTAAAATGTTCATGGTATCAAAATCTAACATACCATTATGTCCAAATATGTCACCTAATGTATTAAGACCACAATTAATCCAACGATACCCAGTCCCATCCGAGAAAATTCCTGGAAGACCCGGGTTGTCCCATAGCCTGAGTTCAGTATTATAGAATGAAATCTGACTGATTTGCATAATCGATAATTAATCAAAGGGAGGGATAAGGGATCAGAGTCTCCGTTTTCGTTCCCCAATGGTTAGTTAGCAGTTATCAAAAGTAGAATAACGGACACTAGTTACACCTTATGACCTTTGGCATAAGGGATACAGATCAGAGTAGCCTCAAAAAACTCTGTGTTATGGTTGGAAAAGGTGCGGTATATGTGTTTCGTCCGCCCCACACTAGAGTTGTGGCAGTTATCATTGGCTGCTCTGAAGTAGTGGGTTTGCCAGCCTCGCCCGAGGCGCCTCTGGTCAAGGGTGCAGTGTCCAGAGATTTTACGTGAAAAAGGTGTAAAGAAAACTGTGCAAAAAAGGAAAAAATATTTAAAAATAGGGGGTAAACAGCCCCAAAGTTCTTTAATGGGGGTTGTTCCTCACCACAGTTAAAATAAGTGGTACGATCTTAGACCGAGTTACTAGGTCTGATAGTATAGTTAATAAAATACGTCGACATGTTTCAGCTCCTGGGGCCTGGAAGGGTCTGCGGAGCTTTCGTCAGGACTCACAAAACATAAAGGTATTGTACTCACACAATTTGTGCAGTCATTTTGGTACAAACATTCTTGTTCAGATTATGTATTATTAGGGAATTTCCCTTCGTGATCTGCAATGAGATAGACAAAAGTACAGGTTTTGCATACACACATACATCTTACACCTAATGATAGTGAATTTCATTATCAGAGTTTTGTGACATTTTCGGCAAAACTTCTAAACTTAAACAATGGCAAATAATGGAGAGTAGAGATGCTAGGTTCTCTTATGTTAAAAACGAAATACTGGTTGAGTGTACTTAGTCTAAAGGGCACATTAGAGCTGTACTGATGGTACAAACAGTTCTTTGACCTGTCAGTCTGGTAGGGGATAGAGTGTTATTGGAGCACCCGGTAGGGAGCACAGCGGGAGGTCAGGCTGTATGCATAACGCTATTTCATCGCGTACAGATTAAACAATGTTTTCCTACCTGAAAAACAATACGTGTTCTGCCTCACCGGGGTCTCATTATTTTGAAGCCGCTTGAAGCTCAGAGCTGTCACAGAGAGCGTCCCGTTAGTATTCAGAGGGGATTATTTATCTTACCGATATCTCGAGGTGATCGCCGCCATTACCCGCGTGTGTAGATGCTTCCGCCTTGTGCTGACTCTGCCCCGGGGTGTGGTTGGGATCGAGAGCGCTGTGATTTAAAGGCGCAAGGCGGGTCAGATAGGCGTGTTGGTTTCTTTGGAGTTTTTTTTGTATCTTTGAGGCGATAGCTTTAATGGTCTAATGGCACAGAGTTGTTATCTTGTTAATCTTGCGACATGTCATATATATATCTCTTGTTGCATTTGCAGGTAATCATGTATATGACATGTGAGGAGTTGCACGCCAACATACGAACTGCAACTCCTCACATGTCATATACATGATTACCTGCAAATGCAACAAGAGATATATTGGCATGACATGTCGCAAGATTAAATTGAGGATCGGCGAACATAAAGTAATATCCGCCTTAAGAAAAACACCACAAAACTGTGCCCATTTCATCGAGATGGGCCATTCCTGTGAAGAGCTCCAATGGACAGTGCTTGAGATGCTCACCGATAAAAACACAAACTGTGAGCGCCGTTTGTTTGAAAAAGAGCAAAGGTGGGTGGATCGCCTTAAAACCTGTGAGTATGGGCTGAACGATGCCATCCCCTGGCACCGTTTTGCCAACTGACAACAAGCTACAGAATTGCACTTTTGATGAAACCGCTCGATAACAACTCTGTGCCATTAGACCATTAAAGCTATCGCCTCAAAGATACAAAAAAAACTCCAAAGAAACCAACACGCCTATCTGACCCGCCTTGCGCCTTTAAATCACAGCGCTCTCGATCCCAACCACACCCCGGGGCAGAGTCAGCACAAGGCGGAAGCATCTACACACGCGGGTAATGGCGGCGATCACCTCGAGATATCGGTAAGATAAATAATCCCCTCTGAATACTAACGGGACGCTCTCTGTGACAGCTCTGAGCTTCAAGCGGCTTCAAAATAATGAGACCCCGGTGAGGCAGAACACGTATTGTTTTTCAGGTAGGAAAACATTGTTTAATCTGTACGCGATGAAATAGCGTTATGCATACAGCCTGACCTCCCGCTGTGCTCCCTACCGGGTGCTCCAATAACACTCTGTCCCCTACCAGACTGACAGGTCAAAGAACTGTTTGTACCATCAGTACAGCTCTAATGTGCCCTTTAGACTAAGTACACTCAACCAGTATTTCGTTTTTAACATAAGAGAACCTAGCATCTCTACTCTCCATTATTTGCCATTGTTTAAGTTTAGAAGTTTTGCCGAAAATGTCACAAAACTCTGATAATGAAATTCACTATCATTAGGTGTAAGATGTATGTGTGTATGCAAAACCTGTACTTTTGTCTATCTCATTGCAGATCACGAAGGGAAATTCCCTAATAATACATAATCTGAACAAGAATGTTTGTACCAAAATGACTGCACAAATTGTGTGAGTACAATACCTTTATGTTTTGTGAGTCCTGACGAAAGCTCCGCAGACCCTTCCAGGCCCCAGGAGCTGAAACATGTCGACGTATTTTATTAACTATACTATCAGACCTAGTAACTCGGTCTAAGATCGTACCACTTATTTTAACTGTGGTGAGGAACAACCCCCATTAAAGAACTTTGGGGCTGTTTACCCCCTATTTTTAAATATTTTTTCCTTTTTTGCACAGTTTTCTTTACACCTTTTTCACGTAAAATCTCTGGACACTGCACCCTTGACCAGAGGCGCCTCGGGCGAGGCTGGCAAACCCACTACTTCAGAGCAGCCAATGATAACTGCCACAACTCTAGTGTGGGGCGGACGAAACACATATACCGCACCTTTTCCAACCATAACACAGAGTTTTTTGAGGCTACTCTGATCTGTATCCCTTATGCCAAAGGTCATAAGGTGTAACTAGTGTCCGTTATTCTACTTTTGATAACTGCTGATTTGCATAATCTTCTTCCAAATATTTATAGCATGCTTAGCAGTCTTAAATCTCACCCTTTTGTAGAAATTTGGGTCATGTGTGCGGAGCAGAAATTGGTTGGAATTAGTACCTAACAAAAATTGATAAAAAAAAATACAGGACTCTTTCTTTAATAAACTCCGAATTCTAAAGAAAAACGTTGCCAGGAAGTATAATTTAAAATCTGGAAAGACAAGTCCCCCTTTAGAGATTGGTAATTTCAAAAAATTTATAGCCCTGCGTGCCTTTTTGTATCCCCAAATAAAGCTGCTGCAAACGGAGTCTAGTTTTTTAAAGAAAGATTGGTTCGGTTGTAGTGGTATAGCTCTAAACAAATAGAGTAGCTTGGGGAGTATTTTCATTTTAATCAAATTTAACCGACCTAGCAGACTAAGAGGGATTTTATGTCATTTTTTAAGAGTTGTGGAAGTTTCTTTTAGAAAAGTATCATAGTTTGTTTCCAATATTTTCCCTACTTTCGCCATTACCTTGATACCTAAATAAGTAGCTTCTTTGCAAGTGTCATAGACATGTAAATCGGGAGTATAATTAGCTATGATTTGAGTTTTACTCACGTTCAGTTTATAACCTGAGATTAGACCATATATATTTGCCTCGTTAATAATTTCTGGCATAGCTCTGTTAAAGTCGGTCGTATAAATAGCTATGTCATCGGCATAAGCCGTTAATTTCAAAACAGTTCCTCCATGACTTATTGGAATAATATTTACTTGGTCATTTAGTGCATTTAAAAAAGGTTCTAAGGAGAGGGCAAAAAGTAAAGGGGAAAGGGGGCAACCCTGTCTCGTGCCTCTTTGTATTTTAAAGTTTGCTGATTCTTTATCTCCATAGCTAATCAAAGCTAGAGGTTCGTCATAAAGGGACATAACCCAATCCAGGTAAGACCCGGAAAGACCCAGTTTCCTTAATACTTCCCACAGATAATCCCACCCCACTCGGTCAAAAGCCTTTTCTGCGTCTAACAAAATCATACCGAGTGGGGTGTGTGTGCCTTCAGCAACATCAAAGGCAATTATTGAGGTGTTGACATGTGTGGTAGTGTCCCTTCCCATAACAAAACCGTGTTGTTGTGGATTAACCATGGAAGGCATACTAGGGGCCAACCGATTTGCCAATATCTTAGAGAAGATTTTGACATCAGTGTTTAGTAAAGAAATCGGTCGGTAAGACCCACATTCTTTTTCCGGTTTCCCTTTTTTCAAAAAAAATATTATTTTCGCTATTTTCCATGAAGGGGGTGCTTTTTTGGATACACTAATTGAATTTATCACTTTCTCTAATAGGGGTAAAAGTTCTTGTGCGCAAAGTTTATAAAGTTCTCCTGGTAGGCTATCTTCTCCGACCGCTTTCCCTGATGGTAGACTATCTATGGCCCGTTTTATTTCTTCTAATGTTATTACAGAATTAAGTTGTTCAATAGTTTCTCTACTGAGTGTTTGAGGTGCAGTTAAGTATTTTTCCAAATATTGTGTTATGGCTGATTTTGCAGGTGAAGTCTCTGGAGTGTACAATTGTTGGTAGAATTTGACAAACTGGTTTAGTATTTGATCCGTTCTATCGTATGTCCTTAAGTCATTCCCTACTATTTCTTTAATTTTTGTTTTAGCTTTCCTGTCCGCGGTTTGAAAGGCCAGTAATTTCCCAATGCGATCGCCACCCTCATATTGTCTAAATTTATATTTTTGTAGTTGTGTAGTGTATCTTTCTCTCAGTGTTTTTAATAAACCTGCTTGTGATTTCGCCAGTTTTAGCCTAATACTCTCAATGTTATTCTTTGCATATTTCGTTGCCTCTGCCAAGCTTATTTCCAAATTTCGTATCTCGTCTAGTATTTGTTTCGTCTCATGACGAATCTCAGCATTTTGCCTAAATATGTACTGTTGGGCGAAGCCTCTGATACTGCATTTACATGAGTCCCATACCATATTAATATTAGCAGTATTAATATTAATTGAAATAAACTCCTGAATATGTTGCTTGAGTAAGGTTGAGAATCTTGTATCTGTTAATAAATGTCTCGGGAAAGAAAATTTTCGAGTTTCTTTAGCTTGGTCAGGAAGCTTCACCTCAAGTAATAATGGATTGTGGTCAGAGGTAATTTTAGGGCAGATATCAATCGAGCAATTATCCAAAATTTTTTCTGAGGCCCAAATCATATCAATTCTTGAACAAGATCTATGCGGTACGGAGTAATATGTGTACCCTGCCTGAAGAGGATATTTTGATCTCCATATGTCTCTGACATTATTCAATCTAGCTAAATCCAAGATAGCCGTTCTAACTTTGTTCATTCTTTTATGTTTACTTTGCCCAGTGGAATCAATTTCATAGTTAATTGTGCAATTAAAATCCCCAGCTATTATTAATTCTCCTTCCCAATCCAGTAAGTATAAACTTAATTCGTCATAAACCCTAGGGTCGTCGATATTTGGTCCATATATTACACATAATACTATCTTACAATTATCACTTTGCATCTGTGCAATTGCCCACCTCCCCCGAACATCAGATGCAGTTTTTGTTGTTACCAATCTAGCACCTCGTTGTATTAAAATAGCTACCCCTCTTATGGTCTCATCTAAAGTAGAGCATACCACCAAATTATAATTCAGTTGTGAAAACAGCTTACGATCTTGATATTTAATATGTGTTTCTGATAGTAGAACTATATTCGGGTTATACATCTTTATCTCCTCCTTTACTAAGTTTCTCTTATTCTTACTGTTCAGGCCGTCCACATTCCAACTTACTATTCTTAATTTAGACATGTTACTATCCTATTAATTATCCAGTACAAAATTCTCCCAACTACCTTTACCCTTCTCATATATATTCCATTTTCTTTGTTAAACTTAAAACAGTAATTGAATCCTGCGATCCATTTTTTACCCATATTTTTTCCCCCCCCACCCCTGACCAAAATGGTCCCCTCCCCTGCCAGGACCCCGGCAATGCCCTCGCGCCCACCCGTCCCTTAGGGGGGAGCACCCCTCTATCTAGTGCTGCCGCTGAAAAGGCAGCAGAGAGAGAAAGCTAGCATGATATTCTGCTCATGCTCATGCCTCAATTACATTATTACATAACAGTTACATAGCTCCTTGTTTACACGTTCTTTTATCTACAACTATTTAGCCGATATGTCGATATGCTATTTAATTTTCTTTTTGTTTGTCTCTTTCATTTTCCCTAGAAAATTTTTCCAGAGCCTGTTCAGCGTCTTCTAAATCTGTAAAAAAAGCCACCTTGCCATTTCGTATAACTTTGAGTCGAGCAGGTTCTTGGAGATAAGCCATGCACCCCAAATTTTTGAAAGGATCTATCAGCTTCCTAAGCTCCCAGCGTTTATCCATGGTGCCCTTACTAAGATCCGATTTCACAAAAAATGTTAAATTGTCAACAGTCACGGGATTATTCGGTCTTGCTTTCAATGATACAGCTTGCCGCAAAAGAAAGTTACCAAAATAAATCAGAAATGGTCGAGGAAATTTACTATTGGTGTTTTTTTGTATCAGGGGCAATCTATGAACTCTCTGCAACTGTGAGTCCCAGTCCCAGTCCGCCAGGTCAGAAAAGGATCTCTGGAAAAGTTTCACCACAAATGTCCTAGGATCAGACCCCTCCATTCCTTCCGGTATACCAAATAGGCGGAGATTTTGCCTTCGAGCGCGATTTTCCAAATCCTCCACCTTAGCCTCTAGTTTAGTAACTCTTAAAGTATTATGTTTTGCGGTTGCTGATGTCTTATTAACATCTCCTTCAACTTCTACAATGCGTTGTTTAATATCCTCGATCTCTTTAGTCGCGCCCCCCAGGCCTAGGCAGATAGAGCTCATTGTTTCCTGCATCTTAGTGTTGTCTTCTCTAAGTTGCAGATACTGTTGTTGAATCTCCGCTCTCTGCTCTAGGAGAGTCTGCATTATAGATTCCATGAACATCCTTGTTGGATCTGGAGACTCATGGGTATTAGGAAGGCGAGAAAAACTAAAAGGGTTAGTGGGGTTAATGGATTCATGAGGTTCCTGTGGTACCCTTGCTTGAACGCATGTTTCATATAGCACTCCAGGATCTGTAGGTATATCTTGGGTCTTACTATGAGAATCGTCTGATCTCATCCCTCTGTCTTTTTCTCCATGACTGTTGGCCATATTCTCTATAAGAGTTTCTGTAATCGGTCTCTACTAACCAAGATTCCCCGCAACATTCTGGCCTAGCCATGACCGACCCAGTGCATCCATCCGGGGCACTTGCAACAAGTACAATCCCCTCGCCTACTTTAACTGATAATAATGTTTCTACTCCCACTGAACTTAACATTGAAACACTCGAACCAGGCGATCCAGATCCGAATCATGCTATCATCAGCTCCGGTCAATTAAACGAGGAAAGTGAGGAAAATCAGACTATAATCTCGAAACTGAGGAAAATACAGACACCGATTACAGAAACTCTTATAGAGAATATGGCTCGGAGATGGTCTTCATGCAGAAGGAAGGCCTCAGTTTGGACTGGGAGAGGGCTCGCGCGTAGGGCATGGGAAAGGCTCTCAGACCGATACCAAACTCCGGAATGTTGATCTGTAAAGTGTCACATGACGTATCTTTTTTTAAAAAATTCTTTTTTATTGAAAATAAAAATAAAACCAAGAAACGTAATAATGGTGCAGTTACAAGACCTAATACATTGTTGAAAGAATACTGAAAACAGAAATAAAACCATATTGTAGATTGGGTCAAAGGAAAAAAGGGGGCCCTCTACTGCCATCAGCCCCAGCATTCGTCAGCCTATGGTGTCATATCATCATCATCAACACCACTCGGTTCTGCAAATGGGGTACAAATAAAGCCTCTACTTTTGTTCCACGGGCCCCACACCTTAGTCCATGTACCCGGACATCCTCTACATTCGCACACCGCCCTTTCCGCCTGCATGCACCAGTCCATGTCCGATGACCATTCAGCATACTTAAGAACAACCCCGCTTCCAGGTTCTAGCGATGTTGCGCTTGGCAACCATACAACCCAGTGTGACCCAGAGGCGCTCATACCTGTTTAGATCAGTCGCCTCCCAAACATTCAAAAGGCAATGTCGTGGGGATAGAGCTGTTGGTTTATGGCATAAGTGGGACGTGGCGGAAGCAACCCTTTCCTAATATCTCTTGAGGGCGGGCAGTCCCACCACTTATGTACAAAGGTACCCAGCTGAGCACAACCCCGAGGACATTTAGGAGAGGACGAGTGCCGAACTGGTGTAGTATGTCCTGTGAAGCACTTTAAGTTGGATCAACTTAAAACGTGAGCGAACCGCTACCTCCCTGGTCACTGCTCAGACCGGTCTGACCGTTGCATTCTCTGCTCTCTGAAGTTGCACCAGCCGCTCCACTGCTGGCATTCACTGCCTTGTGTAGGTATCTTGTGCAGTAGTAGTGATGGCAGGGGAATGTGGCATTCTTCAAGGCGATCAGGGTTGTTGAAAACTCTTAGTATTTCATTTTGGTGCTCGCTTGCTCAGGGAGAAGTTCAGGTCATTCCTGCGGTTCTAAGCATGGAAGAAAAAGACTGCTTTTTGTAACTGAATTGGTTGCAGACGAAATGTAGCCGGTATCAGAAGTCGAGTGGGACCTCTCTTTAATGCCAGCATTGTTCATCAGTCTTTCGTTGTAGGCTAGTGCGTCATCGATGTAGAAATGAATCCAAAGGCCTAGTTCATGGAATATGGCCATGACGAGGCTTAGGATGGTGGCCGGCTAGAGAGAACACCATGGAAGCGGTCTCCTCTTAATCACTGGAAACTATTGCCCCAGAAGGAAATGAACCAGTCAAGTTTGGGTGTGTGAGGTTGGTGACACGACCTAAAAAGGATTCCTATCTCAACTTTAAAAGTATTAGTTACAAACCACTACCAAACATAAAGAAAAGTATCCAGGACAGAGGGGGCAGGTCTAGGCTTATAAAAGGGTCTTAAATTTACTGATGGCTCCAATTCAATCAGCGAAGGTTACAGTTTCCGCTCATGAAATTGGGCTCTATGCTGATTTCTACACTTAAGTCTTAGAAACGGCATAAGTCAAATGACATCTGATTTCATGAAACAGTTCGGTTTAAGATTAAATCCTTTCAAGACAGAAAAATGAATTTGTTACCAATAACCTTTTACAGGTTAAAGAGATTTTTTTATAAAAATTAGCTTTCAGTCAGTTCAGTGGTAGTTAGCACTTCTCGGACTTTGAGTGACAACAGATGTAAAAACATATAAACAAGACTTGAGCAGCCAGCTCCGCAACAATATGATCACATGGACGTGACATAGTATGTCATTGAGCGGCTTGTTGCAAGCGCACAGCGTAAACTGCCAATGTTTAGCAGCTTCACATCCTGCCAGCAGGGAAAACCACAAGCTGGCAAACAGTCAGGAAGTGTCTCTCAAATTGAGCCCTTTGCCAGCTTCTGTGGGTCACGTACTCAGTGTAAGGAACATTAGGTTTGGTGGAAAGTTGGTTGTGGAAAAGTGGGTGCGGCCCATTCTTCTGTGTTCTGTAAGCCAGCTTCTGATGGATACATCTTCCTCCAAGTTTATAACCTTATGAACACTCCTTCCAGGCTTCAGACTGGTCTGGCAAACGTTCCCCACAGCAATAGCCCTTCCTTCTGCCAGGTGGCGCCCTGCAGATTCAACCATGACTCAGGCTCAGCAGATGTCTCTGGCCTGTATTAGGCACCAAAGAATCTGTTTTTTCTATGCCTCATCAATATGGTCTGGAGTGTTGTCATGTGCTCCACCTACAAACTCCTCGCCTTTCAGCAACAACTAAGTCAAACGCCTCCTCAAAGTTCATTGCAGACCGTGTCATAAGGCGATGTACCTTTTGGACCCCAAGGAGGACTGTATTTGGTGGAAGGGAACATGCCATTGCGACCTGGGACTCTTGTACCTCCATGCACCAGAAAACCATCAGTGACGGGTAGGTCAAGTTACTTTTGGCTAAGACCAGCAGGGAGAGACTCCCTATCTCAAATGTAAGTCACTTTTTGAGAACTTTCTCTTAAGGTATCCTCTTCAAGGAAACAGTCCTTTTCACAATGCCAGACTCTTCCTTGACATGTTCTAAACCCTATCCTGGATCTTCACTTTCTGAACTTGTTCATTCAGTAGGACAAGTTAAATATACTGCCCTTGAGCCAGGTCCTGTTTGTCTTAAACTCTATAGATTGTTTGGTGTCCCTGGAAATTCAGTATGCCTACCCTCACCTTCCGATTCTCCACTACCACAGCCCCTGAATGAGGTTCACAGTCGTTCCCCACATTTCACTTTGTGGGCCTCCGGTTTGGACTGGCCACAGCCCCATGCATCTTTATGAAGCTGCTGGCGGTTATAGGAGCTTTGCTGCAGGGGTCGGCAGTACCTATGTTTCTGTACTTCTACAAATGTTTGGGGAATGAGAAGTCCCTGGTGCTGGTCCAGGAACATCTACCTGCAGTGGACGATGGACAATGACCTGGGCTTTACCATCAGTGTCTAAAAGAACTGCTCACTCCCGCACAGAGACTGACGATAATTGAGACGGTGATCGACACAGCACTTATGAGACCTTGCCTCCTCCTCAGAGGATTGTGGATATTTGGTTAACTAGTCTGTGGTGTCTGAGGTATTCACCTGTTACAACGCATTTTTTACTCCGCACTACCACTACAATGCAGGCATTACAACGCATACCGTTACAACGCATTGCGGTGGGGGGGTGCTCTAGGATAAGAGGTAAGTTTAATTTACTATCCAACACCTTCCCTAGGGTCCACGGGGACTGGAGTTAGAATAGTAAATTATAATTACCACTATCCAGCACCCCAAAGCGCTATGCGTTGTAGCGGTATGCGTTGTAAATACCGCGTTGTAATGGTACGCGGAGTAAAAGTATGCGTTGTAACGACATACATCTGGTGTCTGACTTCAGGCTTTGATCCTGGACCTGAATGTCTTGTGCTAGCTAGGCCTCATGGCCTTGTGAATTCTTTTAGCTCTTCCTGACAGGTGGTGGACAAGAATCTACCTATAGTATCTGAGGAGGAGGAGGCTGCAATTCCAAGGAAGTTGATGGCGTTAGGAGCAGAAATATCCTGTTGATGTATCATTATCTTTACTGGTGATGGGACCACTTTAGCCTTCTGAAGGGCTGTCAATGCATCTCCCCTCAGGCCACCCGGGCAATGGATTCCTCCTCGCTGGATTTGGGGTCACCATCTTGGCGGCATGATGGCCCACATAAATGTGTTAAATGTGTTAGAGCTGCGGACAGGTCTTGTTAACGTAAAGGCATTTCATTCTTCAGTGTCAGAGAGCGACATACAAATCCTGTCTGACAACAAACTCACCATCCATTATAAGATTAGACCGGGCGGTGTGCTGGTGTAGACCCTGTGTTGGGAAGCAATTCTCTTATGGAATTGGTCAAAGCATCTGGAAATTTTCTTAGTAGTGGCTCACCTTGCTGGTCCCCTCAATGTGAGCAATGTGTATGTACAGTGGTTCCTATAGAACATATGTTAATACACGTGATTACCTCAACGAGAGTGAGACGCCATCATCGTTATACTTTTCATGTTAGACATACATTGCAATGAGTCCAAAATGTTTTATATGATCAAATATTTATTGCAGATTACAGTAGAGACACTGTTATGCTAATGTAAAACAGCGTAATATGTGTTTGAGGAGGTGCTCAGCAAGTGAACGGAACAGTGAAGGAGCGGCGCTGGTAAGCTGTGTACAAGTGAGAAACAGACAAAACAACTCCAATATGAATGCATACGCGAGCTAGCTGCCTGCGTCTCAAACAGTGGTAGAGGGATTTCAATTCCAATATCCCTACTTGAGCTTTAGTTGCTCTTGGCAATCCAGTTAAATGGAAAAAGTCAACGTTTTGACCCCTTAGTATGTGACTTGATTGGGGTCTTCATCGGGACGGTGATCACAGATGCACCTCAGTCTGCAACGGTCTGCATGGGACAGATATCGGTCTCGTTACCAAATCTATAGTCAAACCAAAACAATGATCAAAAGTACTCGCGCTTGCCGACTGCCTAATCGAATGTCCACAGGTCTACAACCACCTCTCACCAGGTCTAAAAGACAGGTAAAGGGACAAACAACTAAGGATCATAAATAAAAAGCAAGTTTTCTTGGGTAAACAGGCAGAGGTTACCTGGAGTATGTGTAATGGTACCCAGGCGTCTTCTCACCGTCCTGCTGCACTTCAAATTTAAAGAACTCAGGAGGAAATCAAATAAAAACGTAACCGGCAACTAGTGGCAAAAACGCAAATTCTAATACTGAACAACGCCACTCCCGATCATGGTGCAGTGAATGGTCAGGTAAGTGAGGAGCGTGACGACGTGCTTAATTTCGGTGGAGAGTAAGTTCCTGTGAGTCAAAAATACCCATGTTCTGAGGGAATGAGGGAAGCCCTTTTGTTCTTCATGTGATCCCTCACCGTGAGGGCAGATGCTCTGTCACCTCTCTGCAGGACTATGAGTGGGAGCCACACCCTCAAGGGACTGAGTTGATCTGATGATTGGGTTTTACATTTGTGGATCTCTGTGCAGCGGCCAGGAACAGTAGGTGCCCTCAGTTGTACTGCAGTTTTTACTGCTGGCTGTTCCACTGAACCCCCACCACTGCAGGGTTCACAGCGCCTGGACACCCTCACAGATGATTAGTCGCGCTCTACTAATCTAGTCTGATCTGATTGCAAATATATCCCTAAGAATTGCACCCTACAGGACAACTCCAGCTGATCTCTGGTCCTGCTGTAGGTATTTCTGCTGATCCCGCTTCTGTTCCGTAAAGTGTGGGAGGATTGTGCACAGCTGGTTCTGATTGTCCTAGACTGGGTGACAAGGATCTGGGGTGCCAATCTGTTGGCACGCTGCATCCAACCACCTCTCCCTCTCTTCTGCAGAGCGAGCCTGCTCTCAGGGCAGGCTGGTCAGGTCCTCATCCCAAGCCTCAAGCTTTGTGGCTGCACACATGTAGATGGAGCAATTCCAGTTAGAGTCCTTTTGTCGTCTTGGTGAGGTCGCAGACGCCATTGTGGCGACCACTAAGTCTGCTGCTAAATCTATCTATGCAGGCCACTGGACTAAGTTTGTTCAATGCTGTGAGAGAGAAGGCATTAACATGTTTAAATCTTGCCTTACAACTTTTTTACCTATTTGAGTCTTGTTTTGACTTTCTTCATGACATCTACTTTTGAGCCGATGCACAGTTGCCCTGTTCAGCTTCTTTGCTCTAAAAGCCGTTCCGCATGTGGCGATAACTGCTGTTTGCAGGGCTTCGCGCTCTTTGGGTTCAACCACCCTTCACAGTGTTCTATCCAGTTAATATAGCTCTTTGCGACTGCTTGTCCTTCTCACATAAAGTGGTCTCTGCTTTCCATATAACCCAGTCTGTTGTGATTCCCTTTGTGCTCCCTCCTCCACGTCTAATCTAGAAGGAGAAGTGACTGTATGGACTGGATGTCTTATTACATCAAATACCCTTGTCAATGCCATGTGGATAATCAGCTGTGTGTGTGCTTTTCCCAACCTAAAAAGGGCAAAGCCATGACCAAGTTCACCCTCTCGGCTCTGCTGTCCTCTGACGAGGAAAGACCCTAAAGAGCGGATTGATGCTCATTCCATCAGGGCGATGGCTGCTAACATGGCTGTTTCCAGAGGCGTACCAGTGGCCGGCATCTATAAGGCAACTCTGTGGTTTTCCTTGGATACTTTTGCAAAGCACTACTACCTCACGTGCCCAGCACACAGTGATGTCATTTGCCTGAACTGTGTTGCATGATGTCATTGGTTAACCGGCACCACTTATTCTCACCTCCCAGGTAGGTACTGCTTTGGGACTCATTCATAAGATGTGGAATCAGCGGAAAGATGTATCAATAAGAAGAAACTGTTACTATCCCTCGGTCACGATATTTCTGGTGGATTCATACGCTTCCCGTAGATTCACCACTGCCCTGTTCCTCCCCCCTGAGTTAGTGCCATGGCTATTAAGATCCCGGATCCCAAGCTATGCAAGCATGGTACTTGTTTTATATGTCAGTGTTTTGCTTTTCTCAGTTACTCTCTGCATGCTTTAGTGTGCTACTGAATGAATCTCGGGAACTGACGCAAAGGCGTTGGTTGATTTCTATCATACTTTGGCCACACTGTGTCCGCAGTACGAGTAGAGCCGCCTGGCAGCGCTCGAGGGACTTTGGTTGGGAAAATGTATCTGGACCATCTTGAAGACTGGTAGGATGATTCATGTGGTGAGGAGTCTGCGGCAAGTTGTATTATCCATCTAAAATATGGTTACGGAAGGTACGCAGTGGTTTCTTTTGGCTCTTATGGAGGACATGTACTGACCCTTCCACAGTGAAAGAGGTTCCTCTATGAAAGCGGCAGGACCCCAGCCTCACCCCTCAAGGCATACAGTACAGTCCCCCATTCCCTAAAATCGATGGAGAAAGGGGCGTCAAACAGGCACCTCAAAGATCCTTTGCTGCTGCTCGGGTGTGGGTTCTCCTACCCATAGCATTCGATAAAAGAACTTGTGTATTAGTTGATAGGAATCCTCATTCAATTCGCATTGATTTATTTGGTTTTGCAGCGTACTCAGTTACATTTTTCCTAATGAAACTTTGTTGAGTTCCAGCATTTAATGCCTTTCTTAGTGTTCTTAATGTTTTCTTTCAAGAGTTCTGATACGCAGGGAAGTAAAGTCTTTACACAGACCACACCTTGCACATGTACAGAACCTTGAATTGGAGCCCTGGCCCTTTGGAAAATCAACAGTTGGTCACTGGATCACACGGGAT
The DNA here is from genome assembly GCF_964263255.1 of Lissotriton vulgaris. NCBI lineage: Eukaryota > Metazoa > Chordata > Amphibia > Caudata > Salamandridae > Lissotriton > Lissotriton vulgaris. Next base: position 799,008,628 of record NC_141700.1, on the reverse strand, counting down.
CCTGTGCGGTTCTGTGGGGGCTTCCAAAGCACCATGTTTCATAGAGACCAGGTAGCTGGTGTTGAGGAAGATGCCCCCCTGACAGAAGCCTGGGAGTGTTCCTTGTAACACCCAGATGTTTGCTCGGCCAGACTCATTCTAACCTATGGGAGTGAAGGAGATTTGGGACCGGAGCTGATTAGGGCAACTGATGAGAAACCTTCTATGCCAGTGCAGTGGGTTTCACTCACATGTTGGCAGCAAACCTGCTGTGCTGGGCGCACTGAGGTGAGGAGCACAAGTAAGACGAAAACTAAGTAAAATGTGAAGCTTTTGCAAGTTGTGCAAGTTGTGAACAGTTACCGCAGTAGGAACCAGGCTACCACTTAGGAAAAGTATGCACAAATAAAATTCCCATTGCCAGCCCTTCAAGCTCTGTGATGATTGAACACTGTTTCCCTGATCTGTGTTTACTTGACGGTAATTAGCTTTCACTTTGATGCTGTAGTGGTGCATGCAAAGCACTGTGAATATGGTACCTGGTTCATTTGTTGTGCTCATGTTTTACCCTGTTGACTGGGGGAACAGCATAGTTAAGACGTCAGTGGACACATCAGGGCAATCTAGGCCTGTGGCAAAGCCGCACTGCATTCTGACATTACATGGGAGTTGGTGCAAGATTGTTCATCAGGAGGTTGAAACGCTCTCCACTGATGGGGCAGGAGTTCAGCGGTAATCTGAGAGTGGTGAAGTAGTGCATTACAGAGGTTACCTCTTTTGGTCTGAGTCGATGTCGCACTGCAGCTGAGTCTCCATTGCGATTTAGTTTTTGATGGTAATTCCAGAGCTCAGAACTCTGCTCAGCGGCTGCGTTGGCCAGCCCCAGAATCCCCAGCTTAAGTCAGATACAACTCTGTATTATTGGCTTCATAGCCTAAACCGTAGCTTCTCTTCTATTTGCTGTGTTCTTCGATCAGGCACTTGGACCAGTTGCTGCACACAAAGCTTGAAATCACCACGGCTAAAGGTGAAAATGCTCTCACACAGAGTAGTAGGTCTGCCCTGTAAGCGCAGAGGGAGGTGGTCCCTTCCCTGTTCTTCCAGTGCTGACAGCCCTCCATGTGAAGGGGAGCTCTCTGCAGTGGACAGCAATGGGAGGGGTTTATTTTACTCTCCTACTGTGTTGCAAAACGCCATTTCTTATTGCTGTTTCTGTTGACATCTAATAAAAGTGAGTAACCTTGGGACGTGCATTTAATATTCATTGCTTTTGATGCAACGCGGAGGAAGAAGAAATGAACTTATGTATCAGCTGTGTCTTATAGGCCTTGTTGGGTGGTCAAGGTCCATACATAAAAGTTTGCAGTTTCCTGATATTTATGGCCTAGAAACCATGAGGAGCCAAGTTCATACCCGAGTGGGAACACGATATGGGGCTCTAGTCTTCTCTCTCAGAGGGATATACCTTGGGCATCTGAGCTTCTTGAGCAGCAGCGTACAACATGGCAGTCCTCGCTTTTCGCAGTAGAATGACATGGGAGCCCTTGCTTTTCGCTCTGGAATATATATGCCAAAGGGTCTTAGCTTTATGCGTAGTAGATTGTGTGATGACAGGCTTTGCTTTCTGTTCAATAAGAGACACCGTGGGAGCCTCAGCTTCTCACTCAGCAGAATACACCATGATTCCTGTGCAAAGGATCCTCCATGAGAATTGGAGATCCTTGCTCAGCAGGAAACCGCTTCGAACGCCTAGCTTCTAGCTCGCTAGGAAACGCCAGGGACGCATCGCTTCCTATGAAATAGGATTCTGCAGGAGATCCATAGCTTCTCATGCAGTAGGACACATCAAGGGAGTCCACGCTTCTCCCTCAAAGGGATTTGCTGGAGTATTCCAAGCTACACGCTCAGCACTATATGCCCTGGGAGTCCTAGATTTTCGCTGAGCACTTGTGGGAGTCCAAGCCTCATGTATAGAAGTCCTTGCTTGTTCCCTGGTAAGAATATGAACTGGAAGTTCATTCACGTCTCTCAGTAGAATACACCACGGACGTCTTTGACCCCCGCGCAGTAGTTCTAGCATCTCGGCCAGTGGGTTACCAGTGGGGCAATCTAATGGGTCCAGTGGATTACTTAAATTGATTCTTTGTTTCCCCTCCTTTAACTCCTTGGAGGCCAAAGCTGATGTCCATTGCCATCTCTCACTATGGAGGATCAGCCATCATTCCCAGGATAAGTTGGACTTCTTGGATTAACTCTGTGGAGTACTGTGGCCCAGGTTGTATGCAAGTGTTACATTTCTACACCATGCTCATTCTCATGACATCATCCTTTTGTAAGGAATATGCCCAGCCTCTAATCTCACGCCGCTACTGGGGAACACTAACGTCCCGATCAGAGGGGTTTTTCTCTGGCTTACCCGCAGGCTGCCATCTAGTGCAACCTGACTGATCTGGCCAGTGCTGGAGTCCACAGGCCCCTAGGCTCAGTGGATACCTACAGTGCCTCGGTCATCGCTATTAGCTATAGCCTGCCTTTTGTTTGGCTTCCATACACAGGGAATCTCTTGCATCCCAAATATCTGCGGTTAAGAAGATCATGGACGGAAGTGTTGGAGGTAGGGCTAAATGTCTTGGGGGACATAGAGCCGTACCTTGTTTATTCTTCCTTGCATACGGCTCTAAAGGCTGGATCCATAGGCCCCTGTGCTGTCCTGCACACAAGTGCTGCAGAGCCTGGTTTTATAACTAGGTTATGCCCCATGTCCATACGTGAGTCCGGCACAGGAGCCGAGGACAGCTTGGGCCCCAGGTGTCCAGTTCTGATCCAGAGCGGAGTCTTTGTTAAGCAGGTCCGGTTGAGTACCAGAAAGCGCCTGAACAACAGGCTGATGATTTACATGGGCCTGGCAGCGCTCTGTAGGCACCAGGTGCACACCTGGCAGTTGAACCCTTAGGGCAGTGCCAGGAACCTGTTACAGGTGTATGGAGGGGCACCGTCGCAAAAAGCAAGACATGCCAACATGTTTTAACTGCTTCACTGTTTGCATATTCCTGCTTTCATCTATACAGCCCTTCCCAGCCCTTGCTTCTTGTGATCTTATGCCAGGGGCATAGGAGCCCACCCATGGGGTTTGAACCCTTCTTGCCCCCTTGCTGCTGACGTGTCTCTTGTTTGGTTTGCATCCTTACTCTGTGGCCTGACGTCATCCTGGGCTCTTGGAACCGCAGACCTGCTCCGTTTCCCTCTGAAGTCCGTAACATGGCAGCCATGTTAGTTTGGGTTAAAAAAAAAGAGAGAAATGGTTAAAGAGAGTCTTGACCTAATCTCTGCATACCTTTGTCTATTTGGAAATACCACCGGCAATTATGGCCTGTGCCCTGCTGAAATGTTACTTTGGCTTTTCAGGAAGTTAAGAAGTGTGTTCCCTGTCTAGTATGTGCTGTGCGAGAAGAGGCATGGCCCAGCTCTCTTGGTTCTGTTCTGGGGATTGTGAGCCAACCGCTGGAGTTGGTAATGATGCCGTCGCATGATTTTGTATCTTTTGTAGCCATTTTGATAACTTTTGATGCGTTCCAGAATCTTTGTTGCAGCTATCTTGTTTAGCTCCAGTGATCGCTGCCAAATATGCCGCTTTCAGATAGCGCTGCCGCCTGTAACGTAGGATAGCCGTCACTCGATGTTGCTGTGATTTTTATTTTAATCCAGCATGTCTCTCTACTTTCTGAATATCAACTGATGCCCTTTATCTAGTTGCTTCATCCACTGGTGCACCCTCTCCTCACTTATTGTATAACCTCTTCGCTGATCACATGCCCTCCTCACTGGTGCGCGCTCTCTTCGCCCATGCCCTCCTCGCTGATCCCATGCCCTCCTCACTGGTGCGCGCTCTCTTCGCTGATCCCATGCCCTCCTCACTGATCCCATGCCCTCCTCGCTGATCCCATGCCCTCCTCACTGGTGCGCGCTCTCTTCGCTGATCCCATGCCCTCCTCACTGGTGCGCCCTCCTCGCTGATCCCATGCCCTCCTCACTGGTGCACGCTCTCTTCACTGATCACATGCCCTCACTGGTGCGCGCTCTCTTCGCTGATCACATGCCCTCCTCACTGGTGCGCTCTCTCTTCACTGATCCCATGCCATCCTCACTGGTGCGCGCTCTCTTCGCTGATCACATGCCCTCCTCACTGGTGCGCGCTCTCTTCGCTGATCACATGCCCTCCTCACTGGTGCGCGCTCTCTTCACTGATCGCATGCCCTCCTCACTGGTGCACGCTCTCTTCGCTAATCGCATGCCCTCCTCACTGGTGCGCGCTCTCTTCGCTGATCCCATGCCCTCCTCACTGGTGCGCGCTCTCTTCGCTGATCACATGCCCTCCTCACTGGTGCGCGCTCTCTTCGCTGATCGCATGCCCTCCTCACTGGTGCGCGCTCTCTTCACTGATCGCATGCCCTCCTCACTGATCCCATGCCCTCCTCACTGGTGCGCGCTCTCTTCGCTGATCACATATTCTCCTCACTGGTGCGCGCTCTCTTCGCTGATCGCATGCCCTCCTCACTGGTGCGCGCTCTCTTCACTGATCGCATGCCCTCCTCACTGATCCCATGCCCTCCTCACTGATCCCATGCCCTCCTCACTGGTGCGCGCTCTCTTCGCTGATCCCATGCCCTCCTCACTGGTGCGCGCTCTCTTCGCTGATCCCATGCCCTCCTCACTGGTGCGCGCTCTCTTCGCTGATCCCATGCACTCCTCACTGGTGCGCGCTCTCTTCGCTGATCACATGCCCTCCTCACTGGTGCGCGCTCTCTTCGCTGATCACATGCCCTCCTCACTGGTGCACGCTCTCTTCGCTGATCCCATGCCCTCCTCACTGGTGCACGCTCTCTTCGCTGATCCCATGCCCTCCTCACTGGTGCGCGCTCTCTTCGCTGATCACATGCCCTCCTCACTGGTGCGCGCTCTCTTCGCTGATCACATGCCCTCCTCACTGGTGCGCTCTCTCTTCACTGATCGCATGCCCTCCTCACTGATCCCATGCCCTCCTCGCTGATCCCATGCCCTCCTCACTGGTGCGCGCTCTCTTCGCTGATCCCATGCCCTCCTCACTGGTGCGCGCTCTCTTCGCTGATCCCATGCCCTCCTCACTGGTGCGCGCTCTCTTCGCTGATCCCATGCACTCCTCACTGGTGCGCGCTCTCTTCGCTGATCACATGCCCTCCTCACTGGTGCGCGCTCTCTTCACTGATCACATGCCCTCCTCACTGGTGCACGCTCTCTTCGCTGATCCCATGCCCTCCTCACTGGTGCACGCTCTCTTCGCTGATCCCATGCCCTCCTCACTGGTGCGCGCTCTCTTCGCTGATCGCATGCCCTCCTCACTGATCCCATGCCCTCCTCACTGGTGCGCGCTCTCTTCGCTGATCACATGCTCTCCTCACTGGTGCGCGCTCTCTTCGCTGATCACATGCCCTCCTCACTGGTGCGCTCTCTCTTCACTGATCGCATGCCCTCCTCACTGATCCCATGCCCTCCTCGCTGATCCCATGCCCTCCTCACTGGTGCGCGCTCTCTTCGCTGATTCCATGCCCTCCTCACTGGTGCGCGCTCTCTTCGCTGATCCCATGCCCTCCTCACTGGTGCGCGCTCTCTTCGCTGATCGCATGCCCTCCTCACTGGTGCGCGCTCTCTTCGCTGATCCCATGCCCTCCTCACTGGTGCGCGCTCTCTTCGCTGATCGCATGCCCTCCTCGCTGATCCCATGCACTCCTCACTGGTGCGCGCTCTCTTCGCTGATCACATGCCCTCCTCACTGGTGCGCGCTCTCTTCGCTGATCACATGCCCTCCTCACTGGTGCACGCTCTCTTCGCTGATCCCATGCCCTCCTCACTGGTGCACGCTCTCTTCGCTGATCCCATGCCCTCCTCACTGGTGCGCGCTCTCTTCGCTGATCACATGCCCTCCTCACTGGTGCGCGCTCTCTTCGCTGATCACATGCCCTCCTCACTGGTGCGCTCTCTCTTCACTGATCGCATGCCCTCCTCACTGATCCCATGCCCTCCTCGCTGATCCCATGCCCTCCTCACTGGTGCGCGCTCTCTTCGCTGATCCCATGCCCTCCTCACTGGTGCGCGCTCTCTTCGCTGATCCCATGCCCTCCTCACTGGTGCGCGCTCTCTTCGCTGATCCCATGCACTCCTCACTGGTGCGCGCTCTCTTCGCTGATCACATGCCCTCCTCACTGGTGCGCGCTCTCTTCACTGATCACATGCCCTCCTCACTGGTGCACGCTCTCTTCGCTGATCCCATGCCCTCCTCACTGGTGCACGCTCTCTTCGCTGATCCCATGCCCTCCTCACTGGTGCGCGCTTTCTTCGCTGATCGCATGCCCTCCTCACTGATCCCATGCCCTCCTCACTGGTGCGCGCTCTCTTCGCTGATCACATGCCCTCCTCACTGGTGCGCGCTCTCTTCGCTGATCACATGCCCTCCTCACTGGTGCGCTCTCTCTTCACTGATCGCATGCCCTCCTCACTGATCCCATGCCCTCCTCGCTGATCCCATGCCCTCCTCACTGGTGCGCGCTCTCTTCGCTGATCCCATGCCCTCCTCACTGGTGCGCGCTCTCTTCGCTGATCCCATGCCCTCCTCACTGGTGCGCGCTCTCTTCGCTGATCGCATGCCCTCCTCACTGGTGCGCGCTCTCTTCGCTGATCCCATGCCCTCCTCACTGGTGCGCGCTCTCTTCGCTGATCGCATGCCCTCCTCACTGATCCCATGCCCTCCTCACTGGTGCACGCTCTCTTCGCTAATCGCATGCCCTCCTCACTGGTGCGCGCTCTCTTCGCTGATCCCATGCCCTCCTCACTGGTGCGCGCTCTCTTCGCTGATCCCATGCCCTCCTCACTGGTGCGCGCTCTCTTCGCTGATCGCATGCCCTCCTCACTGGTGCGCGCTCTCTTCGCTGATCCCATGCCCTCCTCACTGGTGCGCGCTCTCTTCGCTGATCGCATGCCCTCCTCACTGGTGCGCGCTCTCTTCGCTGATCGCATGCCCTCCTCACTGGTGCGCGCTCTCTTCGCTGATCGCATGCCCTCCTCACTGATCCCATGCCCTCCTCACTGGTGCACGCTCTCTTCACTGATCGCATGCCCTCCTCACTGGTGCACGCTCTCTTCGCTGATCGCATGCCCTCCTCACTGGTGCACGCTCTCTTCGCTGATCGCATGTTCTCAGGTGCACTTAGCTGTGTACCCTTTTTATTGCCAATTGGTAAGTCTTAGATTGTTGAGTGTCTTTGCCACTTGTCACCCAGCCCTATGACCACCCTATGCAACCCCCACCTGCAAAACGACCTCGCCACTTACCCAGTAATTCTTAAGGTGCAGGTGTTGTTGCAGTACTTTTCATTGTTTTCCTCACTTGATCCAACCGAACAAGTAATCTCTAGTAATGATCCAGAAATGCTGCACCATCTGTTAATTTTCAGTGCACTGACCCGTCCTTACTCACACAGTAAAACTAAAACCCTGGCTCTTCCATCCTCGTCGCCAATGTTGTGGTTGTAGCGGAAAGCAGCTCCAGTGTGGTAAACCACCACAATGTGAGCATCCGTGTTCACACCTGTCTATTCACGTCATCCGCTAACTGGATCTACTGAAACCACCAGGTCCCTGTCCGGCATGCAAGCACACATGTACACAATCTCTCTCTGTTCTCGCTCGCACTGCTCGCACTGCATGAGCCTACCTTGCCAGTGCATGCAGAACCACAGTGAGCGTATGACTCCTTCATACATGAATTAAAGATGGAGACTATGAAAAGGAGGGTATTAGACGACCTCTGGTTTCTCCACTCAATTTTGGCATATCTTTATTTGCCCATATAGGATGCAAGGAGGCTTTGGTGCCTGATAAAGATATTTCAATTGGATGTTTTAGATCTGTGGTGTGGTCGTTAAATCAGACCTCAGCAGTAAGGTGCACACAGTTTAGCTGACCTTGTTGTTTTAGATCTTACAGCGGGGCCTGGAAGCCCCCTTCTGGAGGTATTCAGAGCAGTTTTTGGCCCACCCTGACTCATTTCAGGCCCCGCCACTGACTTGTTCCCCATCCTCCGTTATGGTTCCCCCTGACCTCTTCCTCTTAACAGCTCTTAGTGGTTGGCATGTGTATCTTCACTCTTATAGAATATTTTGGGGAAGTGGCTGCTGAAAGCTCACAATGGTTGTTCTTCATGGCCTGTTTGTGAAGGAGGCTTCACTTAAGTAAACTCTGGCTAAAGCACTTGAAAGTGAAGCGGTCTCGATCCCAGACGGTATGAAAAGTTACATTTAAGGCTGTGCTCAGGTGGTAGCACCTGAGCGGCAGGAGACCGGACCAAGATTTGGAGGCAGGACCTCCACTCACATCATGCAACAATCTTGTACCCCCATCATGACCTTCAAACAGCACTAAAAGGTTTATAGGGGTGTTAAACCGTCCTAGTAGTCACAGGTTTTCTTTATCTACCCATCCATTCCTTGTGCAGAATCGTGGTCTGACATGTGTCTCAGTTGATGGGGAAGACCTGGTTCACAGGTCACTTCTCTTCATCCAGATCTGAAATGTTTGTGAGTGATGGGCAGCTTCCATGCACAGGTCAGAGGTGCAGGGTCCACTGGATTGGGCGTGGGGCAGGACACAGCGGGCTGACAGGACTTTGACCCTGAGCTGTGGTGGAACCTTGGAAACCCTTGGACTCCATGGTGAGTGGAGTGTGTCTCTTCCCATCTCAAGCAGGAGGGTGACTTACTGGACCCATATCAAACCCACCGCAAGCCTTGCTATGGTCGTTAATCTTCTCCTGTGTGGGGCGAGAGACTAATAGGAGTTTGTTGCTGCTATCGAATAAGCAACACCTCTCTCTCCTGGGGGGGGGGTGATTGCTTTGTGAGTTTGGTCCGAGAGAGGAGTATATTGTTGCACAAAGTCTTGAGACTTTCATCTCTGACCCGGTCTTAATGTGTCCGTGACCCACTAATACCTCGACCTGCTTGCTTTCTGCTGCAGACCATCCAGTAATGTAGAAGATCAACTTTGTAGGTTTTCTACAAATTGATTATATTTTATTCCTAAAACGTTGATGCATCTAAAGCTCAGCCATATCTCACAAAAGTGCACTGTGAGCCAAACCCCAAATAAACGCAACTAATGCTTGTGCTCTACCGCTCTGCGTGTACCCTCATCCGACGCAGAGACGCCTCATTCATTTACTCTTGAGCCTAGTCAACGGAGCAGGCACTTTACATATTTATTCCTGGGCATCAGTATGAGCACCCTGACGACTGGTGGAGGGTCACCCTGCAGTAATTTTGGAAGCACCTGGGTATACACAGTATAGACAAGGTACCTTTCGGAACAAACACAATAAAAATGCATAGCCTCCTTTACAGTTCAGCAGGACCAAGAAAGATTCAATCTAACATGATGAGATCAGAGGCCAAGGAAGGAGAATTAAGGTGAAAATACTCAAAAATAGAATTGTTTTGTTGATTTAGCGGAATTAAAATTAGTTTGTCTCCACTCTAATGTGGGGGACCAATTGTTTAGGTCCTTGATTTCCCAGTGACTTGCCTGCCGGTTTCATTTGATGAGGCTTTGGGCTTCTGGTGACATTGAAACAGAGAAGAGCCCTGTTGGGTGTCTGGCAGCGGGCCGTCTTTTGAAGCTGAAAGGCGCCTTTATTCTTGTAGGACTGGTGAATAATGCAGATTGATCCCTGAGGTGCAGTCAGCCTGATGTTTCTAGGTGTACATGTGGCACAGTGAGAGCCTAAAGTCCGTTTCTATTGCAGGGAGGGCACTAGAATAAGACCTTAAAGATCCTCAGAGCGTCACCTAGTTCAATCTGCCCACTTAGCATTGGTTTCCCAGAATCCTGTAACCTATTACCTGGCCCATTCATCCCCTAAATTTAATTTGCCTGGTGGTAGAATTGCTCTGACATCTTTTCAGGATTTGCCCAGACAGGCTGGTCTTGGAAGCACCTCTTTAGCAGGTACTTAACTGTAAGCCAGTGTTCATCTTGGTACCCTATAAGAAAATTGGTTGCCATACAGTTGTACCTCCTGATAGAATCAATTAATGCGCCTTTTCACCTTCTTTATTGAACCGTCTGCCATTCTCTCTGCGCCATCAGATGTGACCTGCTGAAATGCACAGGTTTTCCAACTCCTGAGTATTGTGAAGGTCTCCGCATTGTCTCCTACCCTCCTTTGCTTTATCTCCCCACCTGGATTTCCTCTGTCCTCGGTCACTCCTGCTCTCCACTGTCTTCCTTCTCACTCCATAGTGCTTTGTCACCATTTCGCGTCTCTGGTTGCCCCCTTGGAATCTCTTTCCTCTCGCCTGCCACTAAAGTTCTGCCACCTCATACGAGCTCCTTCACTGACTTGTCTTTTACCTCTTAAAAATCAAAGGCATGTACATGTTTTGGCATCCCCTCTGTTATGCTCTCTCTCTCAGATATTTTTCATTAGGATCAACCACAGGCATTTGTCCAGCTCCTTCAGCTGGGAATACTGACCTCTGGAAAAAGAACTATTGAAGGACAGAACGTTGAACAATGTTAAACATTCACACAGTACAGAGATCTGGGTCTAAATCTACCATTATTGTGCTCCTTATGCCATTCCAGTTTAGTCCCAGCCATATGCAAATCAGTCTTGACCCTGCACCTAATGGGAACAGTCCAGCCCAAACTGCCAGGCCAGGTCCTCCCTTGACTGGAAACAAGCATCCTAGGACCGGTGTCAGGGTTTCACCCCTCTTCAGCCAGGATAGCTTGACTCTAGTGGTGTGGAGAGCGAGGCACCCAAGTCTGGACATACCCGTCCCACTCGGGGTGACAAATACGAAAAGAACAATTGATAGACAGAATGTTGAACAATGTCAAACATTCACCCCAGTACAGAGATCTGGGCCTAAATCCATTGTTGTTTTGCTCACCATGCCATTCCAGTTTGGACCCAGCCATATGCAAATCAGTCTTGACCCTACCCTGCGCCCTATTGGAAAAGTTCAACCCGAAATGCAAGGCCAGGTCCTCCCTGGACTGGAAACAAGCATCCTAGGGTTGAATTTGCCCTAGGGGACGGACACATAAACACCTTCTCTCCATCGATTTAGCATCTCAGCCTTGAGCGAGTGCTCACTGGATAAATACTTTTTCAGAAATAGTTTACAATATGAATGGTTCAGGTGACTGTTCTTTGGTAGAACGTCCAGGTGTCCTGGAGCGGGTCCAGTCACCTGTTGCTCCCAGTTGCAGCTCTTTACCTCTGGTTCCAGATTAGTGTCAACGTTTGAGCAGCACATGGTGCTCCCTGCTCCTCCCATGCAGGTTGGGATCTTTGGCAGTTTGACTCGTTCTCATTGACCACAGGAATATTTCCATTTGGAGTCCCAAAGTGGCACCAAGGAGATACTGAAGAGGTGGATTTTTTGCCTATTCTTCGTCCTCACCCCAGCTTGCCTCTTTTCCCACATCCTCTGAAGTGCAGCCAGTTCAGCCCCTGTTCCATTCCTTGTAAGGAGGAGTCACCCTTTCAACTGTGGTTGTGAGCTTACTTGTGAAACCTTTGCCAAGGCTATGGGAGAATCATTCTAGTCCTCATCCCGCTCCCCACCCCCTTACAAGCTGTGTACCTCACAAGAAACTAGGCCGCTTGCACTCCAAGCAGCGAACCTGCTCTTGGTCCAGGTCCCGCTCAAATTCTCCATCTTCATGTAAGTCGAAGACTAAATCTAGAGACAAATTCACCAGAAACGAAAAGTCTAGGAGGGACTGGTCACTATCGTGTCACTCCCGCTCTGGGCAGTTGTTGTTCAGTCAGCACTCACAGGACCAGACTCTCCTACCATCATCTGACTCCAAACTCTTCGAGAAGCTGGTTCCAACGTGCCACGGTTCACTTGCCTTTCATCTCTGCAGCAGATAGGGGCCTTTAGGGAGGCCATGCTGTAGGATTTTAAGACCATGCTGGCTCCCTCTGGAACACTCTAATGGCCTAAAGACCCATATCGGTACCTAGTCGGACTTTTGCTGGTAAGGCATGCCACAGCGCTGACCGACCTTTGCGTCCTCTACTGGCTGAAGACTATACTTACCACTCCTACATAGGAGACCTTGTTGGGTCTGATGCTCTGGCTCCAACTCCCCCTGGCGTCTATACGAGATCCGACCCGGACACCTATCTCCAGTTTCAAGCCAGCGTCAGTCTGCACCAGAGTTATCTCTTTCTTTTATCATCAGTGAGCAGCCTCTAACTTTGGATGAACCCCAGTCTCTTTCCTGATTCCAGTACTATTGGTGTCTGGAGCTCTTGTTCAGGTTGGATTCTGGTGCCAGCCAAGGACTGCAGGGTTGTCAACACGGTCTTGCTTCAATCTGTCCTGATTGATCTGGGTCGAAGGACAGGCAAGTGTTCCAAGGAAACTGATCTCCGCATTTAGGTTCCGTCCCTTTATACAGCTATGTGTCGTTTGAGACAGAGCAAGCTTGACGCAGAGCCAATGGAGCAGGAGCAGTTACGTTGAAAAGTTATTGGCCCGTAACAGAGAGTAAAACTCCATGCTTCATCCTTCAAGGCTGGTGTTGGGATGGGGAATGTCCCCTTGCTGGTGTGGAGTATTCTCCTCCCCAGAGTGCCCAGCTGCATGAATCTGGTTTCCTGGTATTGGATTTTGACTCTGTTGTTGGGCTAATCTAGTGTAGGCGCAAAATCCTAGGCCTGTCTCTTTACCAGAGTAAGGTCCTGGACCTAGAGGGGTGCATCAAGCGCATCCTGATTGACTGACTGTCGACTACTGTCCCTGTCATAAGTTTAGCACATGGTGGTGGTGTCCGCTTACCATGTTATGCCAATCCATAGTTGTGGGCAGGCTTTATATTTGTATCTCTTTTTTTGAGGCCTGCAACTTACTTGTATAAAGTTCTACTTCTATGCACTCCTAGCGCTAACATCCCAACTTTATGCTGTGCATGTTAGCGATTGTAGGCTTCATGTTACACGCATTATGTGCTTTAGAGTACCAGAGTAATGGGGACCTATGGGATCCATTTTGTATACCCCTGACCTCTTACACAATATGGAGATGAGAATATTTTCCTAAACAGTGAAGAGTATTGCTGACATTCCTGGAGCTGAAAGAAGGAGACCTAGAGACTGAAGTGAGGGAAGAGGAGACCAGGCTCCTTTAGGAATTCAGTCAGATCTTTTACTGAGCCATGGGCTGCTGATTACACGTCCTGAAGCACTGCCATTTGGTGGACAGTAGGGTTGAAGGGTGGGGCTACAGACTCACCCAAACACCCAGCCTTTTTTCTTTCCCTGACCACTCCGTTTGACTGATCACAGCCAGATGCAGAAAGCGGACACTTTGTTGGGCCTCTGTGGGTGCTTGAAGCTGTAGACAGGCCTGCTGTGAGGAGTATCACTTCATGAAAGGTGACTGTCCAGGAGAAGTGAGTGTCCAGGAGAAGTGACTGTCCAGGAGAAGTGACTGTCCAGGAGAAGTGACTGTCCAGGAGAAGCTATGTGCTGCATGACCCCAGAGCTGGTTGAGCTTCCAGAAATGAGGACAGCAGAGAAGGAGCTGTGTACCCTGGTGTCTGCAGGTTATGGGATCTCCAGCAGTAGTTCTTGGTGGGGAACTGTAATAACTCAACCAGAAGATTACAGAAACCCAGCCTGGGCTGTGATCCAAGTCCAGTGCGGCCTGTACTAAGACGCAGTGCCAAGAAGTCCAGCCTGTACTTAGCTGTAGTGTCCATAAGAGGCACGGACTGAACTAAGGTGCATTGCCCAAAAGTCACCCCAGTGCACTGCCTCAGTGCCCTGTAGGTCTTCAGCTGGTGCATGGCAAACCCTGCCAGTCAGAGATTGTCGGGAGGAGAGCAGCCTGTGCGAGACTGCACCAATCCTAAAGACCCTGTCTAACTATTCTGTGTGTGATCCAGTCTTCTGTAGGGACCTCTGCCTACGAGAACACCACCTACAGTCATCAGAAACATGCAGCATCCCTGGCACTTCTACAGGGCGGCACCTTCAGACATCAGAGACATGCAGCATCGCTGATGGCACGTCTGCAGGGTGGGCACCTACAGTCATCAGACCCCTGCTGCATCGCTGATGGCACGCCTGCAGGGTGGGCACCTACAGTCATCAGAGACATGCAGCATCACTGACGCACATCTGCATGGCGGGCATCTACTGTCATCAGAGACATGCAGCATGGCTGATGGCACGTCTGCAGGGTGGGCACCTACAGTCATCAGAGACATGCAACATCGCTGATGGCACATCTGCAGGGTGGGCACCTACAGTCATCAGAGACATGCAGCATCGCTGATGGCACATCTGCAGGGTGGGCACCTACAGTCATCAGAGACATGCAGCATTGCTGATGGCACATCTGCAGAGCAGCAACTACAGTCATCAGAGACATGCATCATCGCTGATAGCGCGTCTGCAGGGCGCGCACTTGCAGTCATTAGAGACATGCAGTCGCTGATGGCATGTCTGCAGGACAGGCACCTACAGTCATCAGACATGCAGCATTGCTGATGGCACGTCTGCAGGGCGGGCACCCACAGTCATCCGAGACATGCAGCATCACTGATGGCACATCTGCAGGGCGGGCACCCACAGTCATCAGAGACATGCAGCATCGCTGATGGCACATCTGCAGGGCGGGCACCCACAGTCATCAGAGACATGCAGCATCGCTGATGGCACATCTGCAGGGCGGGCATCTACAGTCATCAGAGTCATGCAGCATCACTGACGGCATATCTGCATGGCGGGCATCTACAGTCATCAGACATGTAGCATCACTGACGGCACATCTGCATGGCGGGCATCTACAGTCATCAGAGACCTGCAGCATCGCTGATGGCACATCTGCAAGGGGGGCACCTACAGTCATCAGAGCCATGCATCATCGCTGATGGCACGTCTGCAGGGTGCGCGCTTAGTCATCGGAGACATGCAGTCGCTGATGGCATGTCTGCGGGACAGGCACCTACAGTCTTCACACCTGCAGCATTGCTGATGGCACATCTGCAGGGCTGGCACCTACAGTCATCAGAGACGTGCAGCATCTCTGATGGCACGTCTGCAGGGCGGGCACTACAGTCCATGAGAAGACCCTGGTGGAATTGCTAGTTCATTCTCTTTTTTGCTTCCTGGAAGGAGCTGATCTGTGGAGATAACATGGGCAGCTGCTTGAACAACTCTACCTCCATGCGTGGTAGGAACTGAGCAGCTGAGCTGTGAGACACCCTACACAACTTACACTCGAAGAGGTGAGCTGCATCTGAGCCTACTCACACAATTTCCTTCATCTTGGGGAGAACCGACTAGCCCAGAAAAGGGGGCAACCGCGAAGAGATAGCTGATAGAGACGCAGTCTGACTTCAGCGCCTCGGACACTAAATTGATCCTTGTATATAGTGTGTGTTTAGTATTTCGTTCTAGTGTGCATTAATGCAGCTTCTTATCAAGAAATTAAAGTACTGGGTTGGATAATCAGTGATTATGCTGTAGAGTTATTGTTGAGTCTTTAACTCAAGAACCCAAACACGACCTCCAAGAAGCCCACAACTGCTTGCCATCGCTCCCACAGAGTCCAGTGCCGAAGGGGTTGTACCTTTGGGAGCCTGAAAGTGTTGTTTTATCCTCTAGAGTTTCAACTGGGTCTCTCCTTCCTTCTTAGTCGGGGCCTAGCACCTCGTTCAGCACTCCATAACAGCGAAGGCCCAACCGTGCCCCAAGTGTGGTCCAAACCCTGGACTCGCCATGTCTAAAGGGAGCCTTGGGAGGTAGGGAAGTGGCAACCGGAAGAGAGGTCCACGCATGCAGCCACCATTCCTGTGAAGCGGTCCCATAACCTGTGGCATCTTCCTTTAGCCTTCCACATGTGGTGATCTAGGACCTATAGTTTCATTTTAAAATTTTTATTAGGGACTCCTACCTCCCAGCTTGCAAACTGTTGCTTTCTAAAAATTGAGGACATGCAAAGTGGTCACACATAACATGAGAGCATATAGCAGCTATGAGCCCCCACAGCTACATGACTCGAGCCTGGGCAGCACATGCATGCGCTGCTCTGCGAGCCATGCTGTATTGGAGGATGGTCGTCAAGTTCCGTCTACTCCACCAATATTTGTCATTGGCTTGTGTCATTGTCCTTTGGAAACGCTGACTTCTGATTTGTTGATAGGCTTGTTAGTCCCTCCTTAGTACTGCCTTGTCTTCATTTGTAACCTCCCTTGAGGACTGGCTCTTTTACTTCGGTTGTTACACGGTATGTCTTATTTAGTCTGTAAGCACTATTTTCTTTAATGAGTTTCTCCTACTGTAGGCACAACATGCTTTCCTGCGTTATTCAGCACGCCATGCTCGCTTTCACAGGGTGCTTTAACACCAAAAAAAGTATTTGTCAACTTGACAAACAAATGCTTTTTTGGGTAAAAGCACCCATACCGCACCTTCACCTTAATAATTTTCAATGCAATAAGTCTTGTATTTTAGAAACTTTGACCTATTGGTATTGTAGGTATTGACCAATTTAAGCCCAACTCTATTTTATAAGCATTTTCTCTGAAAGCGCTTAGCACTGACCTCTCTCTTCATCAGGATGGTGTTATGAACCTTGGCGTATCCACAGGGTCCTGTGTACCTCCTGTCTTTGAGAAGTTCTCTCCTCTCTCGTGGGATAAAACAATCTGCCTCATGAGCTCCATTTGATCTGGCACCAACTGGGATCCTTGTCCCCCTACGATTATCAACAAGGTGGCCAGCATGGTGGGGGGCCACTCAGAAATCTATTAAATGAGGTACTCGGCTCGGGCATTACCCAAAAAGCTGGAAAAAAGATTCCATTCTTTCCCTGGTGAAGAAACCCTCCCTGGACCCTAAGCTTGTGGAAAGCTATAGCCATTTTCCCGTCTTCCCTTCCCTGTCAAACTGCTAGCGAAGGCCATGAATGAGGAAACTCAAATTTTTCTGGACACTCATCAGTTGCTGGATTCTGCTCAATACGGTTTCAGAGCAAACCATTGTACGGAGTCCGTGCGGTGGCCCCAGCTGGGGAAGTAAGAGTCAAGGTGGATAAAAGCGGCAGTGCGGCATTAATCCTATTGGATTTCTCCGCTACGTCCACCCTGCACAACTTAATAAACATCTTCACTCCTTAGGCTTTAGGAACTCTGCACTGGCTCTGCTGGGCTAATTTCTGGCAAACAGAATACAGTGGATAGAGACGGGAGATGCAAAGTTCAGCCCTTTCTCGCTCCCTTGCGGGGTGCTGCAGGGCTCTGCCCTTAGTCCCACTCTTTTAACGTGTATGTCACCCCCTGGTAAAGCTCATCCATAGTTTTGCTCTGACCGTACTGTCCTACGAGGACGATACCCAGATAGTGGTATCCATCTCATCTCAGGCTGAGACGACCGTACTGTCCTACGCGGACGATACACAGATAGTGGTATCCATCTCATCTCAGGCTGAGACGACCGTACTGTCCTACGCGGATGATACCCAGATAGTGGTGTTCCTCTCATCTCAGGCTGAGACGACCGTACTGTCCTACGCGGACGATACACAGATAGTGGTGTCCATCTCATCTCAGGCTGAGACGACCGCACTGTCCAACGCGGACGATACCCAGATAGTGGTATCCATCTCATCTCAGGCTGAGACGACCGTACTGTCCTATGCGGACGATACACAGATAGTGGTGTTCCTCTCATCTCAGGTTGAGACGACCGTACTGTCCTACGCGGACGATACACATATAGTGGTATCCATCTCATCTCAGGCTGAGACGACCGTACTGTCCTACGCGGACGATACACAGATAGTGGTATCCATCTCATCTCAGGCTGAGACAACCGTACTGTCCTACGCGGATGATACCCAGATAGTGGTATCCATCTCATCTCCGGCTGAGACGACCGTACTGTCCTACGCGGACGATACACAGATAGTGGTATCCATCTCATCTCAGGCTGAGAAAGATGCAAACAATTTCTGCAGATGCATGTCCGCAGTCTGGTTTTGGATGCAGAATAATTGCCTCAAGCGAAACTCAGACAAAACTGAGGCCCTGCTCTTTGGAAAGAGACTCCTTTTGCGATGCATCCAGGTGGCGTCTGAGCTGAACTCAGACAAAACTGAGGGACTGCTCTTTGGGAAAGAGACCTCCTTTTGGGACGCATCCTGGTGGCCGTCTGAGCTGGGCAACCTTCCGAAGCCGATGCAGAAGGCAAGAAACCTGGAAGTCATTTTTGACACCAAACTGTGTTTCTCTGCTCAAATGAATGTGGTGACCTCCGGTTGCTTATTCATGCTGCGGGTTCTACAAAAAATCCTCCCATTCATCCCGTTTGACTTCAAGAAGACTGGGGTGATGGTCCTCATCGCTTTCAACATGGATACTGTCAGGCTCTTTATCGAGGTACCTCCAAATACTGGATTAAAAAATTGCAATCCCTCCCTTCTCAGATTTCATATTTCACCGTACTAATTCACCACTAAATCCTTTATGGGTTCCCGAGTACTGGCTACTCGCCGAAAAAGCACTTCAACACCTTATCACAGGTAGCAAGCACTATATAAATGTAAACCTTTTTCCCTCTTTTATCCCGCCGCTACCCTTCTCTATCCAAATAACTAATATATCCACCACTCAAATTACTTTCATATTTCACTATACTAATCTTCAACACTAATCCTTTATGGGTTCCAGAGTGGCGTGCTACTTGCCAAAAAAACGCTTCAACACCCATCAGGGGTATCAAGCGCTATATAAATGCAAACCTTTTTTTCCTTTCTATCCCGCCTAAACGCCTTGTCAAAGGGTAGAAAGCCCTATATAAATGCAATGATGACCACTGAGCTAGATTCACGGCACGACAGGGATCTGCTAGATCCCTTCTGACCTCGGCAGTAAAATTGGTACGTTCCAAATGGAAGGAACAGCTAAGGCGACATTCAAGGGTTGGCTCAATTGGGTGACGTACCTCAGAGGCGCAGACAGTACCGCCCTGCAGAACTCACCCTGGAGACCAGCAACCAGGGGAATTTGGGCATCACTGGACGAATACCTGGACCCCTACGAACCTCCGTGAACCCAGCTGAAGAAGGGTGCCTGCCCACAAAGCATTTCCCCGCAGGCCAGAACAGACCCACGAGTGTAAATATCTTCTTGTGTACTATCTTCTCCCTTCTCTTCTCTTTTTTTTCTTTCCCCTTTCACCCACTATTATTCCTTTAGCAAGACAGTGGAAAGGGGGATAGCCAAACATGTATACCACTTACCCGTATCATTGGCAAGGCCAACCACTTTGGGATGTCACCCTGTAATGGTAAACCGATGATAACTATGTATAAAACATTTTTAATAAAATACTTTGAAATCAAAAAAACAATATAATAGAGAATGCTGTGGCTAGAACACTTCTGAAAATTCCCAAGTTTAAATCAGTTTCTCATCTATTGCATGGCCTCCATTGGCTGCCAGTGGAGAAGAGGATCTCTTTTAAGGCTGGCGCCAAGACGCCTGCGGGTATTCATGCGCTGTATAAATTCCATTAACATAACATAACATGCATAAAGCTCTTCACAAGACAGGCCCGTCTTATTTCCAAGAACGGTTCTCGTGGTACATGCCAAGCAGAAACCGTAGCTCTAGCTTTGCATATATGGTCATGGGCCCAAGAATTAAATGAGTTCACTGAAGCCAGCCATGAAACGCTTGCTTATCTGGGGGGGAAAGTTATGGAACTCCCTTCCCCTTGCACTCCATTCACAACCGGCCCTGCAGTTATTAAGAAATCAGTTAACGACCTGGTTGTTTCCACTTTAATTAGCAGAGTAATCCAGGCTACCCTCAGCCCGCTGCACCTCTTTCGGCTTTTGATCTGCTCATTGCTAAGACACCCTCGGGTAATGCACGCTCTATAGAACTATCTCATTCATTCATTCATTGTAATTGACAACGCCTCTTATTATTGCAGGTTTTATAAACACCTAAATAAAAGGCATTGTCATTTACAATGCAATAGCTCAAATCTCGCAATTGCAAGACCTATTGCATTGCAAATGCTTGTTCGGTTGTACAGTAGTGCACATTAGCACCGCCAGAGGCCAAGTGGTGTCTACAGAAATCGATCCTGATATGGAAGCCACACGCCTCATAACCGCCCTGCATCACTTCCTGCCTCCTGGAAGCCATGCTGCAGTGTGGGACTTCTTAATGCACATCTGTGCTTCGCCATCAGCCCAGCCAACCACACTTGTCGCTCAAACGCCTCCTGTGTGAAGTGAGGCAGGGTGTATGTGTGCTTGGCAGCAGGGTGTCTGTGTGCTTGGCAGCTGGGTGTCTCTGTGCTTGGCAGCTGGGTGTCTCTGCGTGCTTGGCAGCTGGGTGTCTGTGTGCTTGGCAGCTGGGTGTCTCGGCGTGCTTGGCAGCTGGGTGTCTGTGCTTGGCTGCAGGGTGTCTGTGCTTGGCTGCAGGGTGTCTCTGTGCTTGGCTGCAGGGTGTCTCTGTGTGCTTGGCAGCAGGGTATCTCTGTGTGCTTGGCAGCAGGGTGTCTCTGAGCTTGGCTGCAGGGTGTCTCTGTGCTTGGCTGCAGGGTGTCTCTGAGCTTGGCTGCAGGGTGTCTCTGTGCTTGGCTGCAGGGTGTCTCTGTGTGCTTGGCTGCAGGGTATCTCTGTGTGCTTAGCTGCAGGGTGTCTCTGTGCTTGGCTGCAGGGTGTCTCTGTGCTTGGCTGCAGGGTGTCTGTGTGCTTGGCTGCAGGGTGTCTCTGTGCTTGGCTGCAGGGTATCTCTGTGTGCTTGGCTGCAGGGTGTCTCTGTGTGCTTGGCTGCAGGGTGTCTCTGTGCTTGGCTGCAGGGTGTCTCTGTGCTTGGCTGCAGGGTGTCTGTGTGCTTGGCTGCAGGGTGTCTCTGTGCTTGGCTGCAGGGTATCTCTGTGTGCTTGGCTGCAGGGTATCTCTGTGTGCTTGGCTGCAGGGTGTCTCTGTGCTTGGCTGCAGGGTGTCTCTGTGCTTGGCTGCAGGGTGTCTGTGTGCTTGGCTGCAGGGTGTCTCTGTGCTTGGCTGCAGGGTATCTCTGTGTGCTTGGCTGCAGGGTGTCTCTGTGTGCTTGGCTGCAGGGTGTCTCTGTGCTTGGCTGCAGGGTGTCTGTGTGCTTGGCTGCAGGGTGTCTGTGCTTGGCTGCAGGGTATCTCTCTGTGCTTGGCTGCAGGGTATCTCTGTGTGCTTGGCTGCAGGGTGTCTCTGTGCTTGGCTGCAGGGTGTCTCTGTGCTTGGCTGCAGGGTGTCTGTGTGCTTGGCTGCAGGGTGTCTGTGCTTGGCTGCAGGGTATCTCTGTGTGCTTGGCTGCAGGGTGTCTCTGTGTGCTTGGCTGCAGGGTGTCTCTGTGCTTGGCTGCAGGGTGTCTGTGTGCTTGGCTGCAGGGTGTCTCTGTGCTTGGCTGCAGGGTATCTCTGTGTGCTTGGCTGCAGGGTATCTCTGTGTGCTTGGCAGCTGGGTGTCCCTGTGTGCTTGGCTGCAGGGTGTCTCTGTGCTTGGCTGCAGGGTGTCTGTGTGCTTGGCTGCAGGGTGTCTCTGTGCTTGGCTGCAGGGTATCTCTGTGTGCTTGGCTGCAGGGTGTCTGTGTGCTTGGCTGCAGGGTGTCTGTGCTTGGCTGCAGGGTATCTCTCTGTGCTTGGCTGCAGGGTATCTCTGTGTGCTTGGCTGCAGGGTGTCTCTGTGCTTGGCTGCAGGGTGTCTCTGTGCTTGGCTGCAGGGTGTCTGTGTGCTTGGCTGCAGGGTGTCTCTGTGCTTGGCTGCAGGGTATCTCTGTGTGCTTGGCTGCAGGGTGTCTCTGTGTGCTTGGCTGCAGGGTGTCTCTGTGCTTGGCTGCAGGGTGTCTGTGTGCTTGGCTGCAGGGTGTCTCTGTGCTTGGCTGCAGGGTATCTCTGTGTGCTTGGCTGCAGGGTATCTCTGTGTGCTTGGCAGCTGGGTGTCCCTGTGTGCTTGGCTGCAGGGTGTCTCTGTGCTTGGCTGCAGGGTATCTCTGTGTGCTTGGCTGCAGGGTATCTCTGTGTGCTTGGCAGCTGGGTGTCTCTGTGTGCTTGGCAGCTGGGTGTCCCTGTGTGCTTGGCTGCAGGGTGTCTGTGCTTGGCAGCAGGGTGTCTCTGTGCTTGGCTGCAGGGTGTCTGTGCTTGGCAGCAGGGTGTCTCTGTGCTTGGCTGCAGGGTATCTCTCTGTGCTTGGCTGCAGGGTATCTCTGTGTGCTTGGCTGCAGGGTGTCTCTGTGCTTGGCTGCAGGGTGTCTCTGTGCTTGGCTGCAGGGTGTCTGTGTGCTTGGCTGCAGGGTGTCTGTGCTTGGCTGCAGGGTATCTCTGTGCTTGGCTGCAGGGTGTCTGTGTGCTTGGCTGCAGGGTGTCTCTGTGCTTGGCTGCAGGGTATCTCTGTGTGCTTGGCTGCAGGGTATCTCTGTGTGCTTGGCTGCAGGGTGTCTCTGTGCTTGGCTGCAGGGTGTCTGTGTGCTTGGCTGCAGGGTGTCTCTGTGCTTGGCTGCAGGGTATCTCTGTGTGCTTGGCTGCAGGGTATCTCTGTGTGCTTGGCAGCTGGGTGTCCCTGTGTGCTTGGCTGCAGGGTGTCTCTGTGCTTGGCTGCAGGGTATCTCTGTGTGCTTGGCTGCAGGGTATCTCTGTGTGCTTGGCAGCTGGGTGTCTCTGTGTGCTTGGCAGCTGGGTGTCCCTGTGTGCTTGGCTGCAGGGTGTCTGTGCTTGGCAGCAGGGTGTCTCTGTGCTTGGCTGCAGGGTGTCTGTGCTTGGCAGCAGGGTGTCTCTGTGCTTGGCTGCAGTGTGTCGCATGCTGTATTGACAGGAGGGCCTCTAGGCGCTGCGGCAGGGAGTGCACGGTGAGTGAGTGACCGTGGAGGCAGTTACCATATAAGGCCCGGTGCACTGACCTCCCAGCCCCGGCCTGGCCGCTTCCTGCCCCCCTCCCCCAGCCTCTCGCAGGGCAGGAAGTGGCAGTCATGGCGCTTCCTGTTTTCTTCATTCGAAGCCTCTTGAGTAAGAGGAACTCGAGGTCTTGGCTTCTCGCTGATTCTCATCGCATTGCTGCAAGCGACCCGCTGCCTCCCTGGCGGCACGGTGCCAGCGGCTCGTGCCAGCCTTCATGCCAGCTTCTCTGCACATCTGTGCTGCAGTTGCCTTGTTTCAGTATCGCTGGTACCGCGTGGAAAGTCGTGTTTAGTTGAAATAAATCGCCAGCGGTGCGAAGTTTGTAAAACATGCCCCCTCCACCCCCTCCTCGCCCCGTCGGGCTGTGCCGAGAATGTGACGGCTGAGGGGTTGTGGGTTTCCTGTTTCTGTGTCAGTGTGACACGAGCGGGCCAACTCATTCACCCGCTTTTCTGTGGTTTTCACATGAATCCTTCCTCTCTGTCTGCGCCCGGTCACCCCGTGCAAGTCTGGCTGAAGCTGCTGTGAGTAACAGACTGAGGTGGCAGCAGCTCTGTCCAAGGGCTCTCACACTCATGTACCCTTTCACCAGAACTCGGAGGTGGCACTAGGTCTGTCCCAGGGCTCTCTCACTCATGTGCCCTTTCGCCAGAGCTCTGAGGTGGCACCAGCTCTGTCCCAGGGCTCTCGCACTCATGTGCCCTTACACCAGAGCTCTGAGGTGGCACCAGCTCTGTCCAAGGGCTCTCACACTCATGTGCCCTTTCACCAGAGCTCGGAGGTGGCACTAGGTCTGTCCCAGGGCTCTCTCACTCATGTGCCCTTTCGCCAGAGCTCTGAGGTGGCACCAGCTCTGTGCCATGGCTCTTGCACTCATGTACCCTTTCACCAGAGCTCTGAGGTGGCACCAGCTCTGTCCCAGGGCTCTCGCACTCATGTACCCTTTCACCAGAGCTCTGAGGTGGCAGCAGCTCTGTGCCATGGCTCTTGCACTCATGTACCCTTTCTCCAGAGCTCTCTGAGGTGGCACCAGCTCTGTGCCAGGGCTCTCGCACTCATGTACCCTTTCACCAGAGCTCTCTGAGGTGGCACCAGCTCTGTCCCAGGGCTCTCACACTCATGTGCCCTTTCACCAGAGCTCTCTGAGGTGGCACCAGCTCTGTCCCAGGGCTCTCACAGTCATGTGCCCTTTCACCAGATCTCTGAGGTGGCACCAGCTCTGTCCCAGGGCTCTCACACTCATGTGCCCTTTCACCAGAGCTCTCTGAGGTGGCACCAGCTCTGTCCCAGGGCTCTCACAGTCATGTGCCCTTTCACCAGATCTCTAAGGTGGCACCAGCTCTGTGCCAGGGCTCTCGCAGTCATGTGCCCTTTCACCAGAGCTCTGAGGTGGCAGCAGCTCTGTCCCAGGGCTCTCACAGTCATGTGCCCTTTCACCAGAGCTCTGAGGTGGCAGCAGCTCTGTGCCAGGGCTCTCGCACTCATGTGCCCTTTCACCAGAGCTCTGAGGTGGCACCAGCTCTGTGCCAGGGCTCTCGCACTCATGTGCCCTTTCACCAGAGCTCGGAGGTGGCACCAGCTCTGTGCCAGGGCTCTCGCAGTCATGTACCCTTTCACCAGAACTCTGAGGTGGCACCAGCTCTGTGCCAGGGCTCTCGCACTCATGTACCCTTTCACCAGAACTCTGAGGTGGCACCGGCTCTGTCCCAGGGCTCTCGCAGTCATGTACCCTTTCACCAGAACTCTGAGGTGGCACCAGCTCTGTGCCAGGGCTCTCGCACTCATGTACCCTTTCACCAGAACTCTGAGGTGGCACCAGCTCTGTCCCAGGGCTCTCGCAGTCATGTACCCTTTCACCAGAACTCTGAGGTGGCACCAGCTCTGTGCCAGGGCTCTCGCACTCATGTGCCCTTTCACCAGAGCTCTCTGAGGTGGCACCAGCTCTGTGCCAGGGCTCTCGCACCCATGTGCCCTTTCACCAGAGCTCTAAGGGTGGCACCAGCTCTGTCCCAGGGCTCTCGCAGTCATGTACCCTTTCACCAGAACTCTGAGGTGGCACCAGCTCTGTCCCAGGGCTCTCGCACTCATGTGCCCTTTCAACAGAGCTCTCTGAGGTGGCAGCAGCTCTGTGCCAAGTCTCTCGCACTCATGTACCCTTTCACCAGAGCTCTGAGGTGGCAGCAGCTCTGTGCCAAGTCTCTCGCACTCATGTACCCTTTCACCAGAGCTCTCTGAGGTGGCAGCAGCTCTGTGCCTGTCAGAACACCAAATGCGACCTCCCCAGGAACAGACGCTAGTCCCCAACACCCCCTGACCAAACACAGGAGACAGAGATTGACAACACTAATCTCCCGAATTCAATCAGAAGGGAAAGGGGAAGTGGAAGACAAACAAGAGAGACTTCAATGGTGATGGTATCAACCAGACTCGTCTTTCTTCGGTTATTCTCTTCTGGCAATACCTGTAACAATGACAATAATGTAACTCTATTCTCAAACTATAAAATTCAGACTCTAATTATTCTTTAGATATTACTCTCATTACCTTTTTCACCAATGACTTTGCCCCACTCTATGTTTGCCTGAGCTTTTTCTTTGATCAGTTGTAAGAGCTTCAGTTCCCGCTCAAGAACTGAAGAATGAAGTTGGAATAAAGTTCTTTCTCACTTTCGTGACAGGAAGGTTGAAATATTGGTTCGATTCTCACGAAAGGTTTAGCAGTCTTAAAATTGAACACCAAGTCTATATGTGCTTCAGTGCATTTAATTCCTTGAGGCAAGAGGATTTGAAAAGTCTCTTGACAGTTGAAACTCAGTCACTGAAATCCTCACAGAATGATGAGGTGACGCAGTATTCAATTATAAACTGAAAGTCTTACTTGGTTCTGAATAATGGAAACCTTCTCTTCACAGAAGGCGTTCCTCCAAATGATTAAGCATATTTCGTATCCTCGACTTCGCACTTGACAAATACAGTTCTCTGACGACCAAAGGACTCTGAAGATGAATTCGTGAAAAGAACAAATTACCACAAGACTCAAGTGTCACTCTAGAAATAGTTCTGAATACTTTCCTGGACAAAACTGCTCTGAAACTCTGAAGGTGCGCACTAGAATTCAGGCGCGCTGAGGAAACGCTGCTCTCTCCGTCGATCTATACAGTTGAAGTGCGCAGTTACCTGGGCGCGCATGCGCCAACTCGATGTTACTGATCTCGCGCTCTGGAAGACTAGAGCGAGAACCTTTGTCTTCTCGCCGTGGCATAGCTGGCGCAACTGAAGACAGATTCAAAACCCTGAGAATGGATTTCAGAGTGGTCTTCCAGGTAGGTCCTTGACGTAACCAGTGTGGATATTTATTAAATGATCTCTGGTTCAGGCATTTTCGTTTCTTGACCTTGCCGACAGTGGGACTATGCAGCGGGGTCATGACAGTACTCCCCACCAAAAGGCGTCCCTTCATTCTTGGCTTGTTTGGATTTGACTGATGAAACTCTCGCACAAGTCTAGGAGCATGAACATTGTCAAACGGCTCCCAAGAGTTCTCTTCAGAGCCAAAACCCTTCCAACTGATCAAATAATGCAATTTACCTTTTCTGATTTGAGAATCTAAAATTTTATGTACCTCAAACTCATCTACAGAATCTACTTCTATAGGTTTAGGTGTGGATTGCATTCTTAAGTGCTGTGGACTCTTCTTTATCAAAGATACGTGGAAGACTGGGTGAATCTTCAAATATGATGGCAAGTGTATTTTAACTGAGACTGGGTTGATCATTTTTTCTACCTTAAAGGGTCCGATAAATCTGGGTTGAAACTTGCGGTTTTCTTTTAACCTAAGGTGTTTGGTGGATAGCCAAACCTGGTCTCCTGTTCTGAAGGGGGAATTTTTTCTTCTCTTCTTATCAGCCTGTGCCTTATAACTGTTCTTGGCTTTTTCGAGATTTTCTTTGGCTTGACTCAGGGAATCCTGCATCTTTTCTACAAAACCCTCAACTGCTGGAACTGGAGCCTCTTCCCTACTTAGAATTAAACTAGGATGTCTACCATAGTTCAAGTAAAAGGGGGAAAACCCGGTGGAGGAGTGTTGAGCATTATTGTAGGCAAATTCAGCTGACCAAACTAGATCTGACCATCCTCCCTCCTGATTCATCAAATAAAGTCGCAAATATTGTTCTAACTCTTGATTGACTCTCTCGGTTTGTCCATCAGTTTCTGGGTGGAAACTGGTCGAGAAACGAGCGTCTATTCCCAATCTTTTGGTGAAGGCCTTCCAAAAGTGGGAAACAAATTGTGACCCTCGATCTGTGACTATGACTTGAGGAATGCCATGCAGTCTGACGATATGCTGAGTAAATATTTGAGCCAACTGAGGAGCTGAAGGGATACCTTTTAGGGCGACAAAATGGGCCATTTTAGAAAAAGTGTCCACCATCACTAATATCGTATTCAACCCTTGACTCATTGGGAGATCTACAATAAGGTCCATGGACACCGTATGCCATGGATGAGGGGGGGTTGGTAAGGGCATTAACTGTCCCAAAGGTGCCCTTCGATCAACTTTGCCTCTCAAGCATCGCTCGCAGGTGGTAACATACTGTCGTATCTGTGATCTCATTTCCGGCCACCAGAAATTTCTTTCAATTAACTCAGTGGTTTTCTGGATTCCCTTGTGACCAGCTAAGGCTCCATCATGGCAAAACTTCAAAGCCTTTTCCTGTAACTCCTTCGTAGGAAGATAGAGGCTATTCTGATGATAAGGCAATCCTTTTCGAATATCTCTGTTGGAGTCTTCTTTGGACCACATCTCCATTTCATCTGAAGATAATGCCTTCTGTATCTCTTCGGTGAAATTTGTTGTAATGGAAATAGCAACAATTTTCTCCTCTGGAATGATTGATTGATCTTTTGGATTAACATCTCTGGAATTAGAGTCAATTCTGGAAAGCGCATCTGCTTTTACATTACTAGTACCTGGTCTGAAAGTGATAACAAAGTTGTAGTCCGCGAAGAACAGAGACCAACGAAGCTGACGTGCTGTCAATGTCTTTGCTGACTTTAAAAATTGCAGATTACGGTGATCTGTGTAGACAGTAACCTTGTGAGCTGCGCCAAGTAAATAATGTCTCCACTCAAGAAAGGCCGCCTTAACAGCTAACAATTCTTTGTCCGAGATGGAATAGTTACATTCAGGAGGAGTCAATTTCCGAGAGTAATAAGCCACGGGGTGCAGCTGACCTGTAGACGGATGGCGTTGAGATAAAATCCCTCCTATGGCATCATCTGAGGCGTCAGCCTCCACAAAAAATGGTTCTTCAGGCCTGGGATGCAATAGAATGGGAGCCTGAGTGAAGGATCTCTTTAAAAATTGGAAGGCTGTTTCCGCTTTCTCATCCCACTCAAACTTAGCTCCTTTTCTCAATAAGCGTGTAATGGGGCTAACCTTATGAGAAAAGTCTGGAATGAATCTCCGATAAAAATTGGAGAAACCAATAAAACTCTGAATTTCTTTCACACTAGAAGGGGAAGGCCAGTCTTGCACTGCCTTGACCTTGGACACATCCATGCTGACTCCATTGGGAGATAATACAAATCCAAGGAACTCCACTTCTTCCACATGGAAGGCGCATTTCTCCAGTTTTACAAAGAGATGATTTTCAAGTAGTCGAACAAGAATTGATCTGACATGGGAAATGTGTTCATGAACATTTTTGGAAAAAATTAATATGTCGTCAATGTAGACCACAGCTATCCTGTCCAGAAATTCTCGTAGGATGTCATTCACAAAATGTTGAAAAGCTGCTGGGGCATTACATAAACCGTATGGCATCACCTGATACTCAAATAATCCATGTCGAGTTCGAAAAGCGGTTTTCCACTCATCCCCAGCAGCTACTCTGATTAAATGATATGCTCCACGCAAGTCTAGTTTGGTGTAGATTTTGGCATCTTTTACTTGGTCCAGGAGCACAGAAATAAGTGGGAGAGGATATCTATTTTTAATTGTCACCTGATTGAGCGCTCTATAATCAATACAGGTTCTCAATTCACCATTCTTCTTTGGAATGAAAAATAAGGGTGAAGAGACAGGCGACTTGGATGGCCGAATGAATCCATTCTCTAAATATTGCTCCAGATATGTCTTTAAGTACTTATTCTCATCTTCTGTCAATGCGTAGATGCGACTACACGGAAGCACGGCTCCCGGTTCAATTTCTATCTTGCAATCATACGGGCAATGAGGAGGAAGTTTTTCCGCCTCTCTCTTATCAAAAACTGCAGATAAATCCCGGTATTCCGCTGGAATCTCTTGGGTTTCAATTGAACAAATCAAAGCTGGATGATCGGCCAATTTCCGTGCTGGGGAGTCATCATCTACAGAGGGGGATTCAGAAAAACAATTCTCCTTGCAAAAAATGGAGTCCATATCCACTGTTCTCTTCTCCCAATCAATGCGTGGATTGTGCTCCGTTAACCACGGAAGCCCCAATATAAGCTGAAATTGAGGAGCATCGATAAGGTTAAAAATTAAGGTTTCAGTGTGACCCCTCAACCCAGTTAATTGAATCTTCTCTGTTTCATGAGTGATTGGGCCAGATGATAAATTTGTTCCGTCCACTGCTCTCACCGGCTCTACAACTTTCTTCCGAATGAATTGAATCCCAATCCGTTGAGCATACTTAATGTCACAAAAATTGCCCGTTGCCCCCGAGTCAATCATCACAGTGACTTCACTAATCTTGGAATTCCGAAACTCGATGGTAAATGAAACTACTAAATGAGGAGCAGAGGATTGAAGAGTATTAACAATCTGTTGAGAATTAGAAGCTGACTTTGGTTCTGCTTCCACCTGTGCAGCTCCGACTACAGGTGAAGCCGATCTTTTACCTGCTGCGACATCTTTGGTCTCTTTGGACAGTCTTTGACATAATGGCCCGATAATCCACAGTATAAACACAATTGCCCGGCTCTTCTTCTTTCTTTTTCTTCTTTGGATAAAGGCCCCCTGATAGATCCAATTTGCATGGGCTCCTCTGACTGAGAACTTTCGTTGACCCTCTGGCTCTCAGTTTTCATGCGATCGAATCGAGGTGGAGGAAGACGAAAATCTCTTCTCTTTTCACTCTTCCGCTCGTTGAGCCTATGATCCATTTGTAAAACTAAATCAATAAGCTCGGAAACTTCTGTGGGTCTTTTTGGAATCTGCGCTAGAGCGTCCTTGAGTTCATCTTTTAACCCTCGATAAAAGATGGCAGCTCTCTTTGCTTCCGGCCATTGAGTCTCCACAATCAATTTATTGAATTGGGCTAAATATGCCACCAAGTCTCTATTGCCTTGTTTTAGATCGAGTAATTCGTTATCTGTAGCTTGTGACGCTGAACGTCTATCGAAGATTCTCAGAAACTCCACTTTAAATTCCTCAAACTTGTACAAAATGGGGTCGTCCTTAGTAACTAGAGACATGGACCACGCAGCTGCGTCACCAGTCAGATACGACAGAATGAAAGCCACCTTTGATTGATCCTTAGCAAAAATTACGGGCCTGCACAAAAAATGTAAGGAACATTGTGTGAGAAAGATTTGGGCTTTCTGAGGGTCCCCACTAAATCTCTCAGGAGAGGCTAATGGAATGATGGGCGAAACTGCATGAATTACTTGAGTTGAGATATCTGAGGGTGATGAGCTACTAATTTGGCTTGTCGATGACTTAAAACTTGGACCTGCATCTAACAACTCATCTAATCTTAATTTTATTTGCAAATTTTCTTGACTAGTTCTTTCTATCTCTGCCCTGAGATTCTTATTGTCTTCCAATGAATTATTTAATTGTTTTTGCATACTATCAAGGACTGTGGCCAAAGCCTTGACATCTAAACCTTCAGCCATGTCTGCTCAGGGAGAGGTCTGTGCACCTCAGAAAGAGGCCTCTTGGCACTTCAATCTGTCAGAACACCAAATGCGACCTCCCCAGGAACAGACGCTAGTCCCCAACACCCCCTGACCAAACACAGGAGACAGAGATTGACAACACTAATCTCCCGAATTCAATCAGAAGGGAAAGGGGAAGTGGAAGACAAACAAGAGAGACTTCAATGGTGATGGTATCAACCAGACTCGTCTTTCTTCGGTTATTCTCTTCTGGCAATACCTGTAACAATGACAATAATGTAACTCTATTCTCAAACTATAAAATTCAGACTCTAATTATTCTTTAGATATTACTCTCATTACCTTTTTCACCAATGACTTTGCCCCACTCTATGTTTGCCTGAGCTTTTTCTTTGATCAGTTGTAAGAGCTTCAGTTCCCGCTCAAGAACTGAAGAATGAAGTTGGAATAAAGTTCTTTCTCACTTTCGTGACAGGAAGGTTGAAATATTGGTTCGATTCTCACGAAAGGTTTAGCAGTCTTAAAATTGAACACCAAGTCTATATGTGCTTCAGTGCATTTAATTCCTTGAGGCAAGAGGATTTGAAAAGTCTCTTGACAGTTGAAACTCAGTCACTGAAATCCTCACAGAATGATGAGGTGACGCAGTATTCAATTATAAACTGAAAGTCTTACTTGGTTCTGAATAATGGAAACCTTCTCTTCACAGAAGGCGTTCCTCCAAATGATTAAGCATATTTCGTATCCTCGACTTCGCACTTGACAAATACAGTTCTCTGACGACCAAAGGACTCTGAAGATGAATTCGTGAAAAGAACAAATTACCACAAGACTCAAGTGTCACTCTAGAAATAGTTCTGAATACTTTCCTGGACAAAACTGCTCTGAAACTCTGAAGGTGCGCACTAGAATTCAGGCGCGCTGAGGAAACGCTGCTCTCTCCGTCGATCTATACAGTTGAAGTGCGCAGTTACCTGGGCGCGCATGCGCCAACTCGATGTTACTGATCTCGCGCTCTGGAAGACTAGAGCGAGAACCTTTGTCTTCTCGCCGTGGCATAGCTGGCGCAACTGAAGACAGATTCAAAACCCTGAGAATGGATTTCAGAGTGGTCTTCCAGGTAGGTCCTTGACGTAACCAGTGTGGATATTTATTAAATGATCTCTGGTTCAGGCATTTTCGTTTCTTGACCTTGCCGACAGTGGGACTATGCAGCGGGGTCATGACAGTGCCAGGGCTCTCGCACTCATGTACCCTTTCACCAGAGCTCTCTGAGGTGGCATCAGCTCTGTCCCAGGGCTCTCGCACTCATGTGCCCTTTCACCAGAGCTCTCTGAGGTGGCACCAGCTCTGTCCCAGGGCTCTCGCACTCATGTACCCTTTTACCAGAGCTCTCTGAGGTGGCAGCAGCTCTGTCCCAGGGCTCTCGCACTCATGTTCTCTTTCACCAGAGCTCTCTGAGGTGGTACCAGCTCTGTGCCACGACTCTCGCACTCATGTGCCCTTTCACCAGAGCTCTCTGAGGTGGCACCAGCTCTGTCCCAGGGCTCTCGCACTCATGTACCCTTTCACCAGAGCTCTCTGAGGTGGCAGCAGCTCTGTCCCAGGGCTCTCACACTCATGTACCCTTTCTCCAGAGCTCTCTGAGGTGGCACCAGCTCTGTCCCAGGGCTCTCGCACTCATGTGCCCTTTCACCAGAGCTCTCTGAGGTGGCACCAGCTCTGTCCCAGGGCTCTCACACTCATGTACCCTTTCACCAGAGCTCTCTGAGGTGGCACCAGCTCTGTGCCAGGGCTCACAGTCATGTACCCTTTCTCCAGAGCTCTCTGAGGTGGCACCAGCTCTGTGCCAGGGCTCTCGCACTCATGTACCCTTTCTCCAGAGCTCTCTGAGGTGGCACCAGCTCTGTCCCAGGGCTCTCGCACTCATGTACCCTTTCACCAGAGCTCTCTGAGGTGGCACCAGCTCTGTCCCAGGGCTCTCGCACTCATGTGCCCTTTCTCCAGAGCTCTCTGAGGTGGCACCAGCTCTGTGCCAGGGCTCTCGCACTCATGTACCCTTTCACCAGAGCTCTGAGGTGGCAGCAGCTCTGTGCCATGGCTCTCGCACTCATGTACCCTTTCACCAGAGCTCTCTGAGGTGGCACCAGCTCTGCCCCAGGGCTCTCGCACCCATGTGCCTTTTCACCAGAGCTCTCTGAGGTGGCACCAGCTCTGTCCAAGGGCTCTCGCACTCATGTGCCCTTCACCAGAGCTCTGAGGTGGCACCAGGTCTGTGCCACGGCTCCCACACTCGTGTGCCCTTTCACCAGAGCTCTGAGGTGGCACCAGCTCTGTCCAAGGGCTCTCGCACTCAAGTGCCCTTTCACCAGAGCTCTGAGGGTGGCACCAGCTCTGAGCCAGGGCTCTCACACTCATGTACCCCTTCACCAGAGCTCTCAGAGGTGGCACCAGCTCTGTGCCAGGGCTCTTGCACTCATGTGCCCTTTCACCAGAGCTCTCAGAGGTGGCACCAGCTCTGAGCCAGGGCTCTCGCACTCATGTACCCTTTCACCAGAGCTCTCAGAGGTGGCACCAGCTCTGTGCCAGGGCTATCGCAGTCATGTGCCCTTTTATTAGAGCTCCCTGAGGTGGCACCAGCTCTGTGCCACAGCTCTCGCACTCATGTGCCCTTTCACCAGAGTTCTCTGAGGTGGCAGCAGCTCTGTCCCAGGGCTCTCGCACTCATGTTCTCTTTCACCAGAGCTCTCTGAGGTGGTACCAGCTCTGTGCCACGACTCTCGCACTCATGTGCCCTTTCACCAGAGCTCTCTGAGGTGGCACCAGCTCTGTCCCAGGGCTCTCGCACTCATGTACCCTTTCACCAGAGCTCTCTGAGGTGGCAGCAGCTCTGTCCCAGGGCTCTCACACTCATGTACCCTTTCACCAGAGCTCTCTGAGGTGGCAGCAGCTCTGTCCCAGGGCTCTCGCACTCATGTGCCCTTTCACCAGAGCTCTCTGAGGTGGCACCAGCTCTGTCCCAGGGCTCTCACACTCATGTACCCTTTCACCAGAGCTCTCTGAGGTGGCACCAGCTCTGTCCCAGGGCTCTCGCACTCATGTACCCTTTCTCCAGAGCTCTCTGAGGTGGCACCAGCTCTGTGCCAGGGCTCTCGCACTCATGTACCCTTTCACCAGAGCTCTGAGGTGGCAGCAGCTCTGTGCCATGGCTCTCGCACTCATGTACCCTTTCACCAGAGCTCTCTGAGGTGGCACCAGCTCTGCCCCAGGGCTTTCGCACCCATGTGCCCTTTCACCAGAGCTCTCTGAGGTGGCACCAGCTCTGTCCAAGGGCTCTCGCACTCATGTGCCCTTCACCAGAGCTCTGAGGTGGCACCAGGTCTGTGCCACGGCTCCCACACTCGCGTGCCCTTTCACCAGAGCTCTGAGGGTGGCACCAGCTCTGAGCCAGGGCTCTCACACTCATGTACCCCTTCACCAGAGCTCTCAGAGGTGGCACCAGCTCTGTGCCAGGGCTCTTGCACTCCTGTTCCCTTTCACCAGAGCTCTCAGAGGTGGCACCAGCTCTGAGCCAGGGCTCTCGCACTCATGTACCCTTTCACCAGAGCTCTCAGAGGTGGCACCAGCTCTGTGCCAGGGCTATCGCAGTCATGTGCCCTTTTATTAGAGCTCCCTGAGGTGGCACCAGCTCTGTGCCACAGCTCTCGCACTCATGTGCCCTTTCACCAGAGTTCTCTGAGGTGGCACCAGATCTGTGCCAGGGCTATCGCAGTCATGTGCCCTTTCACCAGAGCTCTCTCAGGTGACACCAGCTCTGTCTCAGGGCTCTCGCAATCATGTGCCCTTTCACCAGAGCGCTCTCAGGTGGCACCAGCTCTTTCCCAGGGCTCTTGCAGTCATGTGCTCTGTCCGGGGCTCATACTGAACGGTCCCCCTGGTGTATTGTGCCCTGTCCTGAGGCCCAGCTCAGTCTGTAACACCAGCTGTAGCGTGTCCCGTTCAAGAGACCTCATATACCCTATAGTGACCTCTCAACATTGTGTCCTATTCTGGAGGCCATCTCAGTAGCATGGTGTCTGTAACGTCAGCCGTGGCATGTCCTGTTCAAGAGGCCTGATATGGACTAGAGCAGCAGTGTCCGATCTCACCACAACTCTAAGCGTTTGTAGGGTCTCTTGTAGTGCTCTATCCGACCATTTCATCTCATTGAGCAAAGCCCTATTTACTGCAGGCTCCCATGGTTGCCTTGTGTCAATCCATCTGATCACTCGCATCTGATAGGGCGGCCATATCGACCGCAGGCTCCCATGATAGACTTGTGTTGAGCCATCTGACGACTCGCAACTGATAGTATGGCCATATCTACCGCGGGCTCCCATTGCTGCCTTGTGGCGATCCATTAGACCACACGCAACTGATAGTGCAGCCATATCGACAGTGAGCTCCCATTGCTGCCTTGTATCGATCCATCTGACCACTCGCAACTGTTGTGTGGCCATGTCGACCGTGGGCTCCCTTTGCTGCCTTGTGGCGATCCATTAGACCACACGCAACTGATAGTGTGGCCATATCTACCGTGGGCTCCCATTGCTGCCTTGTGTCGATCCATCTGACCACTCGCAACTGATAGTGCAGCTATATCGACCGTGGGCTCCCATTGCTGCCTTGTCGATCCATCTGACCACTCGCAACTGATAGTGCAGCCATATCGACAGTGGGCTCCCATTGCTGCCTTGTGTCGATCCATCTGACCACTCGCAATTGATAGTGCAGCCATATCGACAGTGGGCTCCCATAGCTGCCTTATCGATCCATCTGACCACTCACAACTGATAGTATGGCCATATCGACTGTGGGCTCCCATTGCTGCCTTGTGTCGACCATCTGACCACTTGCAACTGATAGTGCAGCCATATCTACCGTGGGCTTCCATTACTGCCTTGTGTTGATTCTTCTGACCACTCGTACCTGATAGTGTGGCCATATCTACCACGGGCTCCCATTGCTGCCTTTTGTCGATCCATCTGACCACTCGCAACTGATAGTGTGGCCATATCGACCATGGACTCCCATTGCTGCCTTGTATCGATCCATCTGACCACTCGCAACTGATAGTGAGGCTATATCAACCGCGGGCTCCCATGATAGACTTGTGTTAAGCCATCTGACCACTCCTACCTGATGACCGTGGCTCCCATAGCTGCCTTATCGATCCATCTGACCACTCGCAACTGATAGTGTGGCCATATCGACCGTGGGCTCCCATTACTGCCTTGTGTTGATTCTTCTGACCACTCGTGCCTGATAGTGCAGCCATGTCTACTGCGGGCTCCCATGATGGCTTTACTCTGCCATATTTCCTGCAGTGGCTTGTGGCTGAAATGATGAGGTCATTAAAGATGGTGTCCTAGTTTACCATGTGTAGAGATGAATACAACCCGCAGGTTGCACTTGATTTTATAAATACATGTAGTATGTCATGTCATGTGTATTTGTATAGTACACGACTCACCAGGGAGGGTATCCTGGTGCTGGAGTTGGATCGGCAGAGCTGGAGCCAGGGCTGGGTGAGGTGCCAGGTCTACCACGTCACATGGAATTCAAGAACTGGGGAGGCGGCTCTGATGTGCCCCGGCATTCCAGGCTTCAGGAGCGAGGTAGAAGGCTTGCCCCCCGGATCTGGTTCTGCGCATTGGAGGAGGGGGAGGGGCTGCGAGTAGGAGTCCGGTGAGTGGAGGTGTCTGGTAGGTTTGTGGCAGGTTATGTGGTGGTTGAGGTACGCGGGGCCAATAGTACGATTGCAAAGTGCTCAGGATGAGGGAGGGTCAGTCAACTGGGGCACCCTGGGGTGAGAGGCTAAATACTGCCCCTCCGTGGTCATGGGGCACCCTGGGGTAAGAGGGTCCATGAACTAAGACACCCTGAGGTCAGATGGTCCAGGAACTAGGACACCATAAGGGGAGAAGGTGTGTGAAGCAGGATTCCAAACTGCTGTGACTCCTTGATGCTGGAACATTGTGGGTGACGGTCAATAAAGTAGGACTCTCAGGGTGACTGACAGTGAACTAGAACTCCCAGGGGTGAGAGGGTCCGGGAACTTCTTTCCTACAGTGACCTCCAAGAGCTAGCTACAACATACAAGCAACTGCAGGGGGCACTCTTTCCTACTGTGACCCCTCGGAGCTAGCTACAACATACAAGCACCTGCAGGGGGCACTTCCTTCCTACTGTGACCCCTCAGAGCTAGCTACAACATACAAGCACCTGCAGGGGGCACTTCCTTCCTACTGTGACCCCTCAGAGCTAGCTACAACATACAAGTACCTGCAGGGGGCACTTCTTTCCTACAGTGACCCCTCAGAGCTAGCTACAACATACAAGCACCTGCAGGGGGCACTTCTTTCCTACTGTGACCTCCCAGAGCTAGCTACAACATACATGCACCTGCAGGGGGCACTTCTTTCCTACAGTGACCCCTCAGAGCTAGCTACAACATACAAGCACCTGCAGGGGGCACTTCCTTCCTACTGTGACCTCCCAGAGCTAGCTACAACATACAAGCACCTGCAGGGGGCACTTCCTTCCTACTGTGACCTCCCAGAGCTAGCTACAACATACATGCACCTGCAGGGGGCACTTCTTTCCTACTGTGACCTCCCAGAGCTAGCTACAGAATACAAGTACCTGCAGGGGGCACTTCCTTCCTACTGTGACCCCTCAGAGCTAGCTACAACATACAAGCACCTGCAGGGGGCACTTCTTTCCTACTGTGACCTCCCAGTGCTAGCTACAGAATACAAGCACCTGCAGGGGGCACTTCTTTCCTACTGTGACCCCCCAGAGCTAGAAACAGAATACAAGTACCTGCAGGGGGCACTTCCTTCCTACTGTGACCCCTCAGAGCTAGCTACAACATACAAGCACCTGCAGGGGGCACTTCTTTCCTACTGTGACCTCCCAGAGCTAGCTACAACATACAAGCACCTGCAGGGGGCACTTCCTTCCTACTGTGACCCCTCAGAGCTAGAAACAGAATACAAGCACCTGCAGGGGGCACTTCCTTCCTACTGTGACCCCTCAGAGCTAGCTACAGAATACAAGTACCTGCAGGGGGCACTTCCTTCCTACTGTGACCTCCCAGAGCTAGCTACAACATACAAGCACCTGCAGGGGGCACTTCTTTCCTACTGTGACCTCCCAGTGCTAGCTACAACATACAAGCACCTGCAGGGGGCACTTCTTTCCTACTGTGACCTCCCAGAGCTAGCTACAACATACATGCACCTGCAGGGGGCACTTCTTTCCTACTGTGACCCCTCAGAGCTAGCTACAACATACAAGTACCTGCGGGGGGCACTTCTTTCCTACTGTGACCTCCCAGTGCTAGCTACAACATACATGCACCTGCAGGGGGCACTTCCTTCCTACTGTGACCCCTCAGAGCTAGCTACAACATACAAGCACCTGCAGGGGGCACTTCTTTCCTACTGTGACCTCCCAGTGCTAGCTACAACATACAAGCACCTGCAGGGGGCACTTCCTTCCTACAGTGACCTCCCAGAGCTAGCTACAGAGTACAAGTACCTGCAGGGGGCACTTCCTTCCTACTGTGACCTCCCAGAGCTAGCTACAACATACAAGCACCTGCAGGGGGCACTCTTTCCTACTGTGACCTCCCAGAGCTAGCTACAACATACAAGCACCTGCAGGGGGCACTCTTTCCTACTGTGACCTCCCAGAGCTAGCTACAACATACAAGCACCTGCAGGGGGCACTTCCTTCCTACTGTGACCCCTCAGAGCTAGCTACAGAATACAAGCACCTGCAGGGGGCACTTCTTTCCTACAGTGACCCCTCAGAGCTAGAAACAGAATACAAGCACCTGCAGGGGGCACTTCCTTCCTACTGTGACCCCCCAGAGCTAGCTACAACATACAAGTACCTGCGGGGGGCACTTCTTTCCTACTGTGACCTCCCAGTGCTAGCTACAACATACAAGCACCTGCAGGGGGCACTTCTTTCCTACAGTGACCTCCCAGAGCTAGCTACAACATACAAGCACCTGCAGGGGGCACTCTTTCCTACTGTGACCTCCCAGAGCTAGCTACAACATACAAGCACCTGCAGGGGGCACTTCCTTCCTACAGTGACCCCCCAGAGCTAGCTACAGAATACAAGCACCTGCAGGGGGCACTTCTTTCCTACAGTGACCCCTCAGAGCTAGCTACAACATACAAGCACCTGCAGGGGGCATTTCTTTCCTACTGTGACCCCTCAGAGCTAGCTACAACATACAAGTACCTGCAGGGGGGCACTTCCTTCCTACTGTGACCTCCCAGAGCTAGCAACAACATAAAAGTACCTGCAGGGGGCACTTCCTTCCTACAGTGACCCCTCAGAGCTAGCTACAACATACAAGCACCTGCAGGGGGCACTCTTTCCTACTGTGACCTCCCAGAGCTAGCTACAACATACAAGCACCTGCAGGGGGCACTCTTTCCTACTGTGACCTCCCAGAGCTAGCTACAACATACAAGCACCTGCAGGGGGCACTTCCTTCCTACTGTGACCCCTCAGAGCTAGCTACAACATACAAGCACCTGCAGGGGGCACTCTTTCCTACTGTGACCTCCCAGAGCTAGCTACAACATACAAGCACCTGCAGGGGGCACTTCCTTCCTACTGTGACCCCTCAGAGCTAGCTACAGAATACAAGCACCTGCAGGGGGCACTTCTTTCCTACAGTGACCCCTCAGAGCTAGAAACAGAATACAAGCACCTGCAGGGGGCACTTCCTTCCTACTGTGACCCCCCAGAGCTAGCTACAACATACAAGTACCTGCGGGGGGCACTTCTTTCCTACTGTGACCTCCCAGTGCTAGCTACAACATACAAGCACCTGCAGGGGGCACTTCTTTCCTACAGTGACCTCCCAGAGCTAGCTACAACATACAAGCACCTGCAGGGGGCACTCTTTCCTACTGTGACCTCCCAGAGCTAGCTACAACATACAAGCACCTGCAGGGGGCACTTCCTTCCTACAGTGACCCCCCAGAGCTAGCTACAGAATACAAGCACCTGCAGGGGGCACTTCTTTCCTACAGTGACCCCTCAGAGCTAGCTACAACATACAAGCACCTGCAGGGGGCATTTCTTTCCTACTGTGACCCCTCAGAGCTAGCTACAACATACAAGTACCTGCAGGGGGGCACTTCCTTCCTACTGTGACCTCCCAGAGCTAGCAACAACATAAAAGTACCTGCAGGGGGCACTTCCTTCCTACAGTGACCCCTCAGAGCTAGCTACAACATACAAGCACCTGCAGGGGGCACTTCCTTCCTACTGTGACCTCCCAGAGCTAGCTACAACATACAAGCACCTGCAGGGGGCACTTCTTTCCTACAGTGACCCATCAGAGCTAGCTACAACATACAAGCACCTGCAGGGGGCACTCTTTCCTACTGTGACCCCTCAGAGCTAGCTACAACATACAAGTACCTGCAGGGGGCATTTCTTTCCTACAGTGACCCCTCAGAGCTAGCTACAACATACAAGCACCTGCAGGGGGCACTCTTTCCTACTGTGACCTCCTAGAGCTAGCTACAACATACAAGTACCTGCAGGGGGCACTTCCTTCCTACTGTGACCCCTCAGAGCTAGCTACAACATACAAGCACCTGCAGGGGGCACTTCTTTCCTACTGTGACCTCCCAGAGCTAGCTACAGAATACAAGTACCTGCAGGGGGCACTTCTTTCCTACTGTGACCCCTCAGAGCTAGAAACAGAATACAAGCACCTGCAGGGGGCACTTCTTTCCTACTGTGACCCCCCAGAGCTAGCTACAGAATACAAGTACCTGCAGGGGGCACTTCCTTCCTACTGTGACCTCCCAGAGCTAGCTACAACATACAAGCACCTGCAGGGGGCACTTCCTTCCTACTGTGACCCCTCAGAGCTAGCTACAACATACAAGCACCTGCAGGGGGCACTTCTTTCCTACTGTGACCTCCCAGAGCTAGCTACAGAATACAAGTACCTGCAGGGGGCACTTCTTTCCTACAGTGACCCCTCAGAGCTAGCTACAACATACAAGTACCTGCAGGGGGCACTCTTTCCTACTGTGACCCCCCAGAGCTAGCTACAGAATACAAGCACCTGCAGGGGGCACTTCTTTCCTACAGTGACCCCTCAGAGCTAGCTACAACATACAAGCACCTGCAGGGGGCACTTCCTTCCTACTGTGACCTCCCAGAGCTAGCTACAACATACAAGCACCTGCAGGGGGCACTTCTTTCCTACTGTGACCCCTCAGAGCTAGCAACAACATACAAGCACCTGCAGGGGGCACTTCTTTCCTACTGTGACCTCCCAGAGCTAGCTACAACATACATGCACCTGCAGGGGGCACTTCTTTCCTACTGTGACCCCCCAGAGCTACCTACAACATACAAGCACCTGCAGGGGGCACTTCTTTCCTACTGTGACCCCCCAGAGCTAGCTACAACATACAAGCACCTGCAGGGGGCACTTCTTTCCTACAGTGACCTCCCAGAGCTAGCTACAACATACAAGCACCTGCAGGGGGCACTCTTTCCTACTGTGACCTCCCAGAGCTAGCTACAACATACAAGTACCTGTAGGGGGCACTTCCTTCCTACTGTAACCCCTCAGAGCTAGCTACAGAATACAAGTACCTGCGGGGGGCACTTCTTTCCTACTGTGACCCCCCAGAGCTACCTACAACATACAAGCACCTGCAGGGGGCACTTCTTTCCTACTGTGACCCCCCAGAGCTAGCTACAACATACAAGCACCTGCAGGGGGCACTTCTTTCCTACAGTGACCTCCCAGAGCTAGCTACAACATACAAGCACCTGCAGGGGGCACTTCTTTCCTACAGTGACCTCCCAGAGCTAGCTACAACATACAAGCACCTGCAGGGGGCACTTCTTTCCTACAGTGACCTCCCAGAGCTAGCTACAGAATACACGCACCTGCAGGGGGCACTTCCTTCCTACTGTGACCTCCCAGAGCTAGCTACAACATACAAGCACCTGCAGGGGGCACTTCCTTCCTACAGTGACCTCCAAGAGCTAGCTACAACATACAAGCACCTGCAGGGGGCACTTCCTTCCTACTGTGACCTCCCAGAGCTAGCTACAACATACAAGTACCTGCAGGGGGCACTCTTTCCTACTGTGACCCCTCAGAGCTAGCTACAACATACAAGCACCTGCAGGGGGCACTTCCTTCCTACAGTGACCTCCAAGAGCTAGCTACAACATACAAGCACCTGCAGGGGGCACTTCTTTCCTACTGTGACTTCCCAGTGCTAGCTACAACATACAAGCACCTGCAGGGGGCACTTCCTTCCTACTGTGACCTCCCAGAGCTAGCTACAACATACAAGCACCTGCAGGGGGCACTTCTTTCCTACTGTGACCCCTCAGAGCTAGCTACAACATACAAGCACCTGCAGGGGGCACTTCCTTCCTACTGTGACCCATCAGAGCTAGCTACAACATACAAGTACCTGCAGGGGGCACT
Source organism: Lissotriton vulgaris (assembly GCF_964263255.1). Classification (NCBI taxonomy): domain Eukaryota; kingdom Metazoa; phylum Chordata; class Amphibia; order Caudata; family Salamandridae; genus Lissotriton; species Lissotriton vulgaris. The sequence continues at coordinate 798,966,213 of NC_141700.1, read as the reverse complement.
TCCTTCCTACAGTGACCTCCCAGAGCTAGCTACAACATACAAGCACCTGCAGGGGGCACTTCCTTCCTACTGTGACCCCCCAGAGCTAGCTACAGAATACAAGCACCTGCAGGGGGCACTTCCTTCCTACTGTGACCCCCCAGAGCTAGCTACAACATACAAGCACCTGCAGGGGGCACTTCTTTCCTACTGTGACCTCCCAGAGCTAGCTACAACATACATGCACCTGCAGGGGGCACTTCTTTCCTACTGTGACCTCCCAGAGCTAGCTACAGAGTACAAGCACCTGCAGGGGGCACTTCCTTCCTACTGTGACCTCCCAGAGCTAGCTACAACATACAAGCACCTGCAGGGGGCACTTCTTTCCTACAGTGACCTCCCAGAGCTAGCTACAACATACAAGCACCTGCAGGGGGCACTTCTTTCCTACAGTGACCTCCCAGAGCTAGCTACAGAATACACGCACCTGCAGGGGGCACTTCCTTCCTACTGTGACCTCCCAGAGCTAGCTACAACATACAAGCACCTGCAGGGGGCACTTCCTTCCTACAGTGACCTCCAAGAGCTAGCTACAACATACAAGCACCTGCAGGGGGCACTTCCTTCCTACTGTGACCTCCCAGAGCTAGCTACAACATACAAGTACCTGCAGGGGGCACTCTTTCCTACTGTGACCCCTCAGAGCTAGCTACAACATACAAGCACCTGCAGGGGGCACTTCCTTCCTACAGTGACCTCCAAGAGCTAGCTACAACATACAAGCACCTGCAGGGGGCACTTCTTTCCTACTGTGACTTCCCAGTGCTAGCTACAACATACAAGCACCTGCAGGGGGCACTTCCTTCCTACTGTGACCTCCCAGAGCTAGCTACAACATACAAGCACCTGCAGGGGGCACTTCTTTCCTACTGTGACCCCTCAGAGCTAGCTACAACATACAAGCACCTGCAGGGGGCACTTCCTTCCTACTGTGACCCATCAGAGCTAGCTACAACATACAAGTACCTGCAGGGGGCACTTCCTTCCTACAGTGACCTCCCAGAGCTAGCTACAACATACAAGCACCTGCAGGGGGCACTTCCTTCCTACTGTGACCCCCCAGAGCTAGCTACAGAATACAAGCACCTGCAGGGGGCACTTCCTTCCTACTGTGACCCCCCAGAGCTAGCTACAACATACAAGCACCTGCAGGGGGCACTTCTTTCCTACTGTGACCTCCCAGAGCTAGCTACAACATACATGCACCTGCAGGGGGCACTTCTTTCCTACTGTGACCTCCCAGAGCTAGCTACAGAGTACAAGCACCTGCAGGGGGCACTTCCTTCCTACTGTGACCTACCAGAGCTAGCTACAACATACAAGCACCTGCAGGGGGCACTTCCTTCCTACTGTGACCCCTCAGAGCTAGCTACAACATACAAGCACCTGCAGGGGGCACTTCCTTCCTACAGTGACCCCTCAGAGCTAGCTACAACATACAAGTACCCGCAGGGGGCACTTCTTTCCTACTGTGACCCCTCAGAGCTAGCTACAACATACAAGCACCTGCAGGGGGCACTTCCTTCCTACTGTGACCCCCCAGAGCTAGCTACAACATACAAGCACCTGCAGGGGGCACTTCTTTCCTACTGTGACCTCCCAGAGCTAGCTACAACATACATGCACCTGCAGGGGGCACTTCTTTCCTACTGTGACCTCCCAGAGCTAGCTACAACATACATGCACCTGCAGGGGGCACTTCTTTCCTACAGTGACCCCTCAGAGCTAGCTACAGAGTACAAGTACCTGCAGGGGGCACTTCCTTCCTACTGTGACCTCCCAGAGCTAGCTACAGAGTACAAGCACCTGCAGGGGGCACTTCCTTCCTACTGTGACCTACCAGAGCTAGCTACAACATACAAGCACCTGCAGGGGGCACTTCCTTCCTACTGTGACCCCTCAGAGCTAGCTACAACATACAAGCACCTGCAGGGGGCACTTCCTTCCTACAGTGACCCCTCAGAGCTAGCTACAACATACAAGTACCCGCAGGGGGCACTTCTTTCCTACTGTGACCTCCCAGAGCTAGCTACAACATACACGCACCTGCAGGGGGCACTTCCTTCCTACTGTGACCCCTCAGAGCTAGCTACAACATACAAGCACCTGCAGGGGGCACTTCTTTCCTACTGTGACTTCCCAGTGCTAGCTACAACATACAAGCACCTGCAGGGGGGCACTTCCTTCCTACTGTGACCTCCCAGAGCTAGCTACAACATACAAGTACCTGCAGGGGGCACTTCCTTCCTACTGTGACCCCTCAGAGCTAGCTACAACATACAAGCACCTGCAGGGGGCACTTCCTTCCTACAGTGACCTCCAAGAGCTAGCTACAACATACAAGCACCTGCAGGGGGCACTTCTTTCCTACAGTGACCCCTCAGAGCTAGCTACAACATACAAGCACCTGCAGGGGGCACTCTTTCCTACTGTGACCCCTCAGAGCTAGCTACAACATACAAGCACCTGCAGGGGGCACTTCTTTCCTACTGTGACCCCTCAGAGCTAGCTACAACATACAAGCACCTGCAGGGGGCACTTCTTTCCTACAGTGACCTCCCAGAGCTAGCTACAGAGTACAAGTACCTGCAGGGGGCACTTCCTTCCTACTGTGACCTCCCAGAGCTAGCTACAGAGTACAAGCACCTGCAGGGGGCACTTCCTTCCTACTGTGACCCCTCAGAGCTAGCTACAGAATACAAGTACCTGCAGGGGGCACTTCCTTCCTACTGTGACCTCCTAGAGCTAGCTACAACATACAAGCACCTGCAGGGGGGCACTTCCTTCCTACTGTGACCCCTCAGAGCTAGCTACAACATACATGCACCTGCAGGGGGCACTTCCTTCCTACTGTGACCTCCCAGAGCTAGCTACAGAATACAAGGACCTGCAGGGGGCACTTCCTTCCTACTGTGACCTCCCAGAGCTAGCTACAACATACATGCACCTGCAGGGGGCACTTCTTTCCTACTGTGACCCCCCAGAGCTACCTACAACATACAAGCACCTGCAGGGGGCACTTCTTTCCTACTGTGACCTCCCAGAGCTAGCTACAACATACAAGCACCAGCAGGGGGCACTCTTTCCTACTGTGACCTCCCAGAGCTACCTACAACATACAAGCACCTGCAGGGGGCACTTCTTTCCTACTGTGACCTCCCAGAGCTAGCTACAACATACAAGTACCTGTAGGGGGCACTTCCTTCCTACTGTAACCCCTCAGAGCTAGCTACAGAATACAAGTACCTGCGGGGGGCACTTCTTTCCTACTGTGACCCCCCAGAGCTAGCTACAGAATACAAGTACCTGCAGGGGGCACTTCCTTCCTACTGTGACCCCTCAGAGCTAGAAACAGAATACAAGCACCTGCAGGGGGCACTTCCTTCCTACTGTGACCCCTCAGAGCTAGCTACAGAATACAAGTACCTGCAGGGGGCACTTCCTTCCTACTGTGACCTCCCAGAGCTAGCTACAACATACAAGCACCTGCAGGGGGCACTTCTTTCCTACAGTGACCCCTCAGAGCTAGCTACAACATACAAGCACCTGCAGGGGGCACTTCTTTCCTACAGTGACCTCCCAGAGCTAGCTACAACATACAAGCACCTGCAGGGGGCACTTCTTTCCTACAGTGACCTCCCAGAGCTAGCTACAACATACAAGCACCTGCAGGGGGCACTTCTTTCCTACAGTGACCTCCCAGAGCTAGCTACAGAATACACGCACCTGCAGGGGGCACTTCCTTCCTACTGTGACCTCCCAGAGCTAGCTACAGAGTACAAGCACCTGCAGGGGGCACTTCCTTCCTACAGTGACCTCCAAGAGCTAGCTACAACATACAAGCACCTGCAGGGGGCACTTCCTTCCTACAGTGACCTCCAAGAGCTAGCTACAACATACAAGCACCTGCAGGGGGCACTTCTTTCCTACAGTGACCCCTCAGAGCTAGCTACAACATACAAGCACCTGCAGGGGGCACTTCTTTCCTACTGTGACCCCTCAGAGCTAGCTACAACATACAAGCACCTGCAGGGGGCACTCTTTCCTACTGTGACCCCTCAGAGCTAGCTACAACATACAAGTACCTGTAGGGGGCACTTCCTTCCTACTGTGACCCCTCAGAGCTAGCTACAACATACAAGCACCTGCAGGGGGCACTTCTTTCCTACTGTGACCCCTCAGAGCTAGCTACAACATACAAGCACCTGCAGGGGGCACTTCCTTCCTACTGTGACCTCCCAGAGCTAGCTACAACATACAAGCACCTGCAGGGGGCACTTCTTTCCTACAGTGACCCATCAGAGCTAGCTACAACATACAAGCACCTGCAGGGGGCACTTCTTTCCTACTGTGACCTCCCAGAGCTAGCTACAACATACATGCACCTGCAGGGGGCACTTCTTTCCTACAGTGACCCCTCAGAGCTAGCTACAACATACAAGCACCTGCAGGGGGCACTTCTTTCCTACAGTGACCTCCCAGAGCTAGCTACAACATACAAGCACCTGCAGGGGGCACTTCTTTCCTACAGTGACCCCTCAGAGCTAGCTACAACATACAAGCACCTGCAGGGGGCACTTCTTTCCTACTGTGACCTCCCAGAGCTAGCTACAACATACAAGCACCTGCAGGGGGCACTTCTTTCCTACAGTGACCCCTCAGAGCTAGCTACAACATACAAGCACCTGCAGGGGGCACTTCTTTCCTACAGTGACCTCCCAGAGCTAGCTACAACATACAAGCACCTGCAGGGGGCACTTCTTTCCTACAGTGACCTCCCAGAGCTAGCTACAACATACAAGCACCTGCAGGGGGCACTTCTTTCCTACAGTGACCTCCCAGAGCTAGCTACAGAATACACGCACCTGCAGGGGGCACTTCCTTCCTACTGTGACCTCCCAGAGCTAGCTACAGAGTACAAGCACCTGCAGGGGGCACTTCCTTCCTACAGTGACCTCCAAGAGCTAGCTACAACATACAAGCACCTGCAGGGGGCACTTCCTTCCTACAGTGACCTCCAAGAGCTAGCTACAACATACAAGCACCTGCAGGGGGCACTTCTTTCCTACAGTGACCCCTCAGAGCTAGCTACAACATACAAGCACCTGCAGGGGGCACTTCTTTCCTACTGTGACCCCTCAGAGCTAGCTACAACATACAAGCACCTGCAGGGGGCACTCTTTCCTACTGTGACCCCTCAGAGCTAGCTACAACATACAAGCACCTGCAGGGGGCACTTCTTTCCTACTGTGACCCCTCAGAGCTAGCTACAACATACAAGCACCTGCAGGGGGCACTTCCTTCCTACTGTGACCTCCCAGAGCTAGCTACAACATACAAGCACCTGCAGGGGGCACTTCTTTCCTACAGTGACCCATCAGAGCTAGCTACAACATACAAGTACCTGCAGGGGGCACTTCTTTCCTACAGTGACCTCCCAGAGCTAGCTACAGAGTACAAGTACCTGCAGGGGGCACTTCCTTCCTACTGTGACCTCCCAGAGCTAGCTACAGAGTACAAGCACCTGCAGGGGGCACTTCCTTCCTACTGTGACCCCTCAGAGCTAGCTACAGAATACAAGTACCTGCAGGGGGCACTTCCTTCCTACTGTGACCTCCTAGAGCTAGCTACAACATACAAGCACCTGCAGGGGGCACTTCCTTCCTACTGTGACCTCCCAGAGCTAGCTACAACATACAAGCACCTGCAGGGGGCACTTCCTTCCTACTGTGACCTCCTAGAGCTAGCTACAACATACAAGCACCTGCAGGGGGCACTTCCTTCCTACTGTGACCCCTCAGAGCTAGCTACAACATACAAGCACCTGCAGGGGGCACTTCCTTCCTACTGTGACCTCCCAGAGCTAGCTACAACATACAAGCACCTGCAGGGGGCACTTCTTTCCTACAGTGACCTCCCAGAGCTAGCTACAGAATACAAGCACCTGCAGGGGGCACTTCCTTCCTACTGTGACCCCTCAGAGCTAGCTACAGAATACAAGTACCTGCAGGGGGCACTTCCTTCCTACTGTGACCTCCTAGAGCTAGCTACAACATACAAGCACCTGCAGGGGGCACTTCCTTCCTACTGTGACCTCCCAGAGCTAGCTACAACATACAAGCACCTGCAGGGGGCACTTTCTTCCTACAGTGACCTCCCAGAGCTAGCTACAGAATACAAGGACCTGCAGGGGGCACTTCTTTCCTACTGTGACCTCCCAGAGCTAGCTACAACATACAAGCACCTGCAGGGGGCACTTCTTTCCTACTGTGACCTCCCAGAGCTAGCTACAGAATACAAGGACCTGCAGGGGGCACTTCCTTCCTACTGTGACCTCCCAGAGCTAGCTACAGAATACAAGGACCTGCAGGGGGCACTTCCTTCCTACTGTGACCTCCCAGAGCTAGCTACAACATACATGCACCTGCAGGGGGCACTTCTTTCCTACAGTGACCTCCCAGAGCTAGCTACAGAATACAAGGACCTGCAGGGGGCACTTCCTTCCTACTGTGACCTCCCAGAGCTAGCTACAGAATACAAGCACCTGCAGGGGGCACTTCTTTCCTACAGTGACCTCCCAGAGCTAGCTACAGAATACAAGGACCTGCAGGGGGCACTTCCTTCCTACTGTGACCTCCCAGAGCTAGCTACAACATACATGCACCTGCAGGGGGCACTTCTTTCCTACTGTGACCCCCCAGAGCTACCTACAACATACAAGCACCTGCAGGGGGCACTTCTTTCCTACTGTGACCCCCCAGAGCTAGCTACAACATACAAGCACCTGCAGGGGGCACTTCTTTCCTACAGTGACCTCCCAGAGCTAGCTACAACATACAAGCACCTGCAGGGGGCACTTCCTTCCTACTGTGACCCCTCAGAGCTAGCTACAGAATACAAGTACCTGCAGGGGGCACTTCCTTCCTACTGTGACCTCCCAGAGCTAGCTACAACATACAAGCACCTGCAGGGGGCACTTCTTTCCTACAGTGACCCCTCAGAGCTAGCTACAACATACAAGCACCTGCAGGGGGCACTTCCTTCCTACTGTGACCTCCCAGAGCTAGCTACAACATACAAGCACCTGCAGGGGGCACTTCTTTCCTACAGTGACCTCCCAGAGCTAGCTACAACATACAAGCACCTGCAGGGGGCACTCTTTCCTACTGTGACCCCTCAGAGCTAGCTACAACATACAAGTACCTGCAGGGGGCACTTCCTTCCTACTGTGACCTCCCAGAGCTAGCTACAACATACAAGCACCTGCAGGGGGCACTTCCTTCCTACAGTGACCTCCAAGAGCTAGCTACAACATACAAGCACCTGCGGGGGGCACTTCTTTCCTACTGTGACCTCCCAGAGCTAGCTACAACATACAAGCACCTGCAGGGGGCACTTCCTTCCTACTGTGACCTCCCAGAGCTAGCTACAACATACAAGCACCTGCAGGGGGCACTTCTTTCCTACTGTGACCCCTCAGAGCTAGCTACAACATACAAGCACCTGCAGGGGGCACTTCCTTCCTACTGTGACCCATCAGAGCTAGCTACAACATACAAGTACCTGCAGGGGGCACTTCCTTCCTACAGTGACCTCCCAGAGCTAGCTACAACATACAAGCACCTGCAGGGGGCACTCTTTCCTACAGTGACCCCTCAGAGCTAGCTACAGAGTACAAGTACCTGCAGGGGGCACTCTTTCCTACAGTGACCTCCCAGAGCTAGCTACAACATACAAGCACCTGCAGGGGGCACTTCCTTCCTACTGTGACCCCTCAGAGCTAGCTACAACATACAAGCACCTGCAGGGGGCACTTCCTTCCTACTGTGACCCCCCAGAGCTAGCTACAGAATACAAGCACCTGCAGGGGGCACTTCCTTCCTACTGTGACCCCCCAGAGCTAGCTACAACATACAAGCACCTGCAGGGGGCACTTCTTTCCTACTGTGACCTCCCAGAGCTAGCTACAACATACATGCACCTGCAGGGGGCACTTCTTTCCTACTGTGACCTCCCAGAGCTAGCTACAGAATACAAGCACCTGCAGGGGGCACTTCCTTCCTACTGTGACCTCCCAGAGCTAGCTACAGAATACAAGCACCTGCAGGGGGCACTTCCTTCCTACAGTGACCCCTCAGAGCTAGCTACAACATACAAGCACCTGCAGGGGGCACTTCCTTCCTACAGTGACCCCTCAGAGCTAGCTACAACATACAAGCACCTGCAGGGGGCACTTCCTTCCTACAGTGACCTCCAAGAGCTAGCTACAACATACAAGCACCTGCAGGGGGCACTTCTTTCCTACAGTGACCCCTCAGAGCTAGCTACAACATACAAGCACCTGCAGGGGGCACTTCTTTCCTACTGTGACCCCTCAGAGCTAGCTACAACATACATGCACCTGCAGGGGGCACTTCCTTCCTACAGTGACCTCCAAGAGCTAGCAACAACATACACGCACCTGCAGGGGGCACTTCCTTCCTACAGTGACCTCCAAGAGCTAGCAACAACATACAAGTACCTGCAGGGGGCACTCTTTCCTACTGTGACCCCTCAGAGCTAGCTACAGAATACAAGCACCTGCAGGGGGCACTTCCTTCCTACAGTGACCCCTCAGAGCTAGCTACAACATACAAGCACCTGCAGGGGGCACTTCCTTCCTACAGTGACCTCCAAGAGCTAGCTACAACATACAAGCACCTGCAGGGGGCACTTCTTTCCTACTGTGACCCCTCAGAGCTAGCTACAACATACATGCACCTGCAGGGGGCACTTCCTTCCTACAGTGACCTCCAAGAGCTAGCAACAACATACACGCACCTGCAGGGGGCACTTCCTTCCTACAGTGACCTCCAAGAGCTAGCAACAACATACAAGTACCTGCAGGGGGCACTCTTTCCTACTGTGACCCCTCAGAGCTAGCTACAGAATACAAGCACCTGCAGGGGGCACTTCCTTCCTACTGTGACCCCTCAGAGCTAGCTACAACATACAAGCACCTGCAGGGGGCACTTCTTTCCTACTGTGACCCCTCAGAGCTAGCTACAACATACAAGCACCTGCAGGGGGCACTTCCTTCCTACAGTGACCCCTCAGAGCTAGCTACAACATACAAGTACCTGCAGGGGGCACTCTTTCCTACTGTGACCTCCCAGAGCTAGCTACAGAGTACAAGTACCTGCAGGGGGCACTTCTTTCCTACAGTGACCCCCCAGAGCTAGAAACAGAATACAAGCACCTGCAGGGGGCACTTCCTTCCTACTGTGACCCCTCAGAGCTAGCTACAACATACAAGCACCTGCAGGGGGCACTTCCTTCCTACTGTGACCCCTCAGAGCTAGCTACAACATACAAGCACCTGCAGGGGGCACTTCTTTCCTACTGTGACCTCCAAGAGCTAGCTACAACATACAAGCACCTGCAGGGGGCACTTCCTTCCTACAGTGACCCCTCAGAGCTAGCTACAGAATACAAGGACCTGTAGGGGGCACTTCTTTCCTACAGTGACCCCTCAGAGCTAGCTACAGAATACAAGCACCTGCAGGGGGCACTTCCTTCCTACTGTGACCCCCCAGAGCTAGCTACAGAGTACAAGCACCTACAGGGGGCACTTCCTTCGTACTGTGACCTCCCAGAGCTAGCTACAGAGTACAAGCACCTGTAGGGGGCACTTCCTTCCTACAGTGACCCCTCAGAGCTAGAAACAGAATACAAGCACCTGCAGGGGGCACTTCTTTCCTACAGTGACCCCTCAGAGCTAGCTACAACATACAAGCACCTGCAGGGGGCACTTCCTTCCTACTGTGACCTCCCAGAGCTAGAAACAGAATACAAGTACCTGCAGGGGGCACTTCTTTCCTACTGTGACCCCCCAGAGCTAGAAACAGAATACAAGCACCTGCAGGGGGCACTTCTTTCCTACTGTGACCTCCCAGAGCTAGCTACAGAATACAAGCACCTGCAGGGGGCACTTCTTTCCTACAGTGACCCCTCAGAGCTAGCTACAACATACAAGCACCTGCAGGGGGCACTTCCTTCCTACAGTGACCCCTCAGAGCTAGCTACAACATACAAGCACCTGCAGGGGGCACTTCCTTCCTACTGTGACCTCCCAGAGCTAGAAACAGAATACAAGCACCTACAGGGGGCACTTCCTTCGTACTGTGACCTCCCAGAGCTAGCTACAGAGTACAAGTACCTGCAGGGGGCACTTCTTTCCTACTGTGACCCCCCAGAGCTAGCTACAGAGTACAAGTACCTGCAGGGGGCACTTCCTTCCTACTGTGACCCCCCAGAGCTAGAAACAGAATACAAGCACCTGCAGGGGGCACTTCCTTCCTACTGTGACCCCCCAGAGCTAGAAACAGAATACAAGCACCTGCAGGGGGCACTTCCTTCCTACAGTGACCCCTCAGAGCTAGAAACAGAATACAAGCACCTGCAGGGGGCACTTCTTTCCTACAGTGACCCCTCAAAGCTAGCTACAGAATACAAGCACCTTCAGGGGGCACTTCCTTCCTACTGTGACCTCCCAGAGCTAGAAACAGAATACAAGCACCTACAGGGGGCACTTCCTTCGTACTGTGACCTCCCAGAGCTAGCTACAGAGTACAAGTACCTACAGGGGGCACTTCCTTCGTACTGTGACCTCCCAGAGCTAGAAACAGAATACAAGTACCTGCAGGGGGCACTTCCTTCCTACTGTGACCCCTCAGAGCTAGCTACAGAATACAAGCACCTGCAGGGGGCACTTCCTTCCTACTGTGACCCCCCAGAGCTAGCTACAACATACAAGCACCTGCAGGGGGCACTTCTTTCCTACTGTGACCTCCCAGAGCTAGCTACAACATACAAGGACCTGCAGGGGGCACTTCCTTCCTACTGTGACCCCTCAGAGCTAGCTACAACATACAAGCACCTGCAGGGGGCACTTCCTTCCTACTGTGACCTCCCAGAGCTAGCTACAACATACAAGCACCTGCAGGGGGCACTTCCTTCCTACTGTGACCCCCCAGAGCTAGCTACAGAATACAAGCACCTGCAGGGGGCACTTCCTTCCTACAGTGACCCCTCAGAGCTAGCTACAGAATACAAGCACCTTCAGGGGGCACTTCTTTCCTACAGTGACCCCTCAGAGCTAGCTACAGAATACAAGCACCTGCAGGGGGCACTTCCTTCCTACTGTGACCCCTCAGAGCTAGCTACAACATACAAGCACCTGCAGGGGGCACTTCCTTCCTACTGTGACCCCTCAGAGCTAGCTACAGAATACAAGTACCTGCAGGGGGCACTTCCTTCCTACTGTGACCTCCCAGAGCTAGCTACAGAATACAAGCACCTGCAGGGGGCACTTCCTTCCTACTGTGACCCCTCAGAGCTAGCTACAGAATACAAGTACCTTCAGGGGGCACTTCCTTCCTACTGTGACCTCCCAGAGCTAGCTACAGAATACAAGCACCTGCAGGGGGCACTTCCTTCCTACAGTGACCCCTCAGAGCTAGAAACAGAATACAAGGACCTGTAGGGGGCACTTCCTTCCTACTGTGACCCCTCAGAGCTAGCTACAACATACAAGCACCTGCAGGGGGCACTTCCTTCCTACAGTGACCCCTCAGAGCTAGCTACAGAATACAAGCACCTGCAGGGGGCACTTCTTTCCTACAGTGACCCCTCAGCGCTAGCTACAGAATACAAGCACCTGCAGGGGGCACTTCCTTCCTACTGTGACCTCCCAGAGCTAGCTACAACATACAAGTACCTGCAGGGGGCACTTCTTTCCTACTGTGACCCCCCAGAGCTAGAAACAGAATACAAGCACCTGCAGGGGGCACTTCCTTCCTACAGTGACCCCTCAGAGCTAGCTACAGAATACAAGGACCTGCAGGGGGCACTTCCTTCCTACTGTGACCCCCCAGAGCTAGCTACAACATACAAGCACCTGCAGGGGGCACTCTTTCCTACAGTGACCCCTCAGAGCTAGAAACAGAATACAAGTACCCGCAGGGGGCACTCTTTCCTACAGTGACCCCTCAGAGCTAGAAACAGAATACAAGCACCTGCAGGGGGCACTTCTTTCCTACTGTGACCTCCCAGAGCTAGAAACAGAATACAAGCACCTACAGGGGGCACTTCCTTCCTACTGTGACCTCCCAGAGCTAGCTACAGAGTACAAGTACCTGCAGGGGGCACTTCTTTCCTACTGTGACCCCCCAGAGCTAGAAACAGAATACAAGCACCTGCAGGGGGCACTTCTTTCCTACTGTGACCTCCCAGAGCTAGCTACAGAGTACAAGCACCTACAGGGGGCACTTCCTTCCTACTGTGACCCCTCAGAGCTAGAAACAGAATACAAGCACCTGTAGGGGGCACTTCCTTCCTACAGTGACCCCTCAGAGCTAGCTACAACATACAAGCACCTGCAGGGGGCACTTCCTTCCTACTGTGACCCCTCAGAGCTAGAAACAGAATACAAGCACCTGTAGGGGGCACTTCCTTCCTACAGTGACCCCTCAGAGCTAGCTACAACATACAAGCACCTGCAGGGGGCACTTCTTTCCTACAGTGACCCCTCAGAGCTAGCTACAACATACAAGCACCTGCAGGGGGCACCTCTTTCCTACAGTGACCCCTCAGAGCTAGCTACAACATACAAGCACCTGCAGGGGGCACCTCTTTCCTACAGTGACCCCTCAGAGCTAGAAACAGAATACAAGCACCTTCAGGGGGCACTTCCTTCCTACAGTGACCCCTCAGAGCTAGCTACAGAATACAAGCACCTGCAGGGGGCACTTCCTTCCTACTGTGACCTCCCAGAGCTAGCTACAACATACAAGCACCTGCAGGGGGCACTTCCTTCCTACAGTGACCCCTCAGAGCTAGCTACAACATACAAGCACCTGCAGGGGGCACTTCCTTCCTACAGTGACCTCCCAGAGCTAGAAACAGAATACAAGTACCTGCAGGGGGCACTTCCTTCCTACTGTGACCCCTCAGAGCTAGCTACAGAGTACAAGTACCTGCAGGGGGCACCTCTTTCCTACAGTGACCCCTCAGAGCTAGAAACAGAATACAAGCACCTTCAGGGGGCACTTCCTTCCTACTGTGACCCCTCAGAGCTAGCTACAGAGTACAAGTACCTGCAGGGGGCACCTCTTTCCTACAGTGACCCCTCAGAGCTAGAAACAGAATACAAGCACCTTCAGGGGGCACTTCCTTCCTACAGTGACCCCTCAGAGCTAGCTACAGAGTACAAGTACCTGCAGGAGGCACTTCCTTCCTACATTGACCCCTCAGAGCTAGCTACAGAGTACAAGTACCTGCAGGAGGCACTTCCTTCCTACAGTGACCCCTCAGAGCTAGCTACAGAGTACAAGTACCTGCAGGGGGCACTTCTTTCCTACAGTGACCCCTCAGAGCTAGCTACAGAATACAAGCACCTGCAGGGGGCACTTCCTTCCTACTGTGACCTCCCAGAGCTAACTACAGAATACAAGTACCCGCAGGGGGCACTCTTTCCTACTGTGACCTCCCAGAGCTAGAAACAGAATACAAGCACCTTCAGGGGGCACTTCCTTCCTACATTGACCCCTCAGAGCTAGCTACAGAGTACAAGTACCTGCAGGGGGCACTTCCTTCCTACAGTGACCCCTCAGAGCTAGCTACAGAGTACAAGTACCTGCAGGGGGCACTCTTTCCTACTGTGACCCCTCAGAGCTAGCTACAACACACAAGCACCTGTAGGGGGCACTTCCTTCCTACAGTGACCTCCCAGAGCTAGAAACAGAATACAAGTACCTGCAGGGGGCACTTCCTTCCTACTGTGACCCCTCAGAGCTAGCTACAGAATACAAGCACCTGCAGGGGGCACTTCCTTCCTACTGTGACCCCTCAGAGCTAGCTACAACATACAAGCACCTGCAGGGGGCACTTCCTTCCTACTGTGACCCCCCAGAGCTAGCTACAGAATACAAGCACCTGCAGGGGGCACTTCCTTCCTACTGTGACCCCTCAGAGCTAGCTACAACATACAAGCACCTGCAGGGGGCACTTCCTTCCTACTGTGACCCCCCAGAGCTAGCTACAGAATACAAGCACCTGCAGGGGGCACTTCCTTCCTACTGTGACCCCTCAGAGCTAGCTACAGAATACAAGCACCTGCAGGGGGCACTTCCTTCCTACTGTGACCTCCCAGAGCTAGCTACAACATACAAGCACCTGCAGGGGGCACTTCCTTCCTACTGTGACCCCTCAGAGCTAGCTACAGAATACAAGCACCTACAGGGGGCACTTCTTTCCTACAGTGACCCCTCAGAGCTAGCTACAACATACAAGTACCTGCAGGGGGCACTTCCTTCCTACTGTGACCTCCCAGAGCTAGCTACAACATACAAGCACCTGCAGGGGGCACTTCCTTCCTACAGTGACCCCTCAGAGCTAGCTACAGATTACAAGCACCTACAGGGGGCACTTCTTTCCTACAGTGACCCCTCAGAGCTAGCTACAACATACAAGTACCTGCAGGGGGCACTTCCTTCCTACTGTGACCTCCCAGAGCTAGCTACAACATACAAGCACCTGCAGGGGGCACTTCCTTCCTACAGTGACCCCTCAGAGCTAGCTACAGATTACAAGCACCTGCAGGGGGCACTTCCTTCCTACAGTGACCCCTCAGAGCTAGCTACAGATTACAAGCACCTGCAGGGGGCACTTCTTTCCTACTGTGACCTCCCAGAGCTAGCTACAGAATACAAGCACCTGCAGGGGGCACTTCCTTCCTACTGTGACCTCCCAGAGCTAGCTACAGAGTACAAGCACCTACAGGGGGCACTTCCTTCCTACTGTGACCCCTCAGAGCTAGCTACAACATACAAGCACCTGCAGGGGGCACTTCCTTCCTACAGTGACCCCTCAGAGCTAGCTACAGAATACAAGCACCTGCAGGGGGCACTTCCTTCCTACTGTGACCTCCCAGAGCTAGCTACAACATACAAGCACCTGCAGGGGGCACTTCCTTCCTACAGTGACCCCTCAGAGCTAGCTACAACATACAAGCACCTGCAGGGGGCACTTCCTTCCTACAGTGACCTCCCAGAGCTAGAAACAGAATACAAGTACCTGCAGGGGGCACTTCCTTCCTACTGTGACCCCTCAGAGCTAGCTACAGAATACAAGCACCTGCAGGGGGCACTTCCTTCCTACTGTGACCCCTCAGAGCTAGCTACAGAATACAAGCACCTGCAGGGGGCACTTCTTTCCTACAGTGACCCCTCAAAGCTAGCTACAACATACAAGGACCTGCAGGGGGCACTTCCTTCCTACTGTGACCCCTCAGAGCTAGCTACAACATACAAGCACCTGCAGGGGGCACTTCCTTCCTACTGTGACCCCTCAGAGCTAGCTACAGAATACAAGCACCTGCAGGGGGCACTTCCTTCCTACTGTGACCCCTCAGAGCTAGCTACAGAATACAAGCACCTGCAGGGGGCACTTCCTTCCTACTGTGACCCCTCAGAGCTAGCTACAGAATACAAGCACCTGCAGGGGGCACTTCTTTCCTACAGTGACCCCTCAAAGCTAGCTACAACATACAAGGACCTGCAGGGGGCACTTCCTTCCTACAGTGACCTCCAAGAGCTAGCTACAACATACAAGCACCTGCAGGGGGCACTTCCTTCCTACTGTGACCCCCCAGTGCTAGCTACAACATACAAGCACCTGCAGGGGGCACTTCCTTCCTACAGTGACCCCTCAGAGCTAGCTACAACATACAAGCACCTGCAGGGGGCACTTCCTTCCTACAGTGACCCCTCAGAGCTAGCTACAACATACAAGCACCTGCAGGGGGCACTTCTTTCCTACAGTGACCCCTCAAAGCTAGCTACAGAATACAAGCACCTGCAGGGGGCACTCTTTCCTACAGTGACCTCCCAGAGCTAGCTACAACATACAAGCACCTGCAGGGGGCACTTCCTTCCTACTGTGACCTCCCAGAGCTAGCTACAACATACAAGCACCTGCAGGGGGCACTTCCTTCCTACTGTGACCCCCCAGAGCTAGCTACAGAATACAAGCACCTGCAGGGGGCACTTCCTTCCTACTGTGACCCCTCAGAGCTAGCTACAACATACAAGCACCTGCAGGGGGCACTTCTTTCCTACTGTGACCTCCCAGAGCTAGCTACAGAATACAAGCACCTGCAGGGGGCACTTCTTTCCTACTGTGACCCCCCAGAGCTAGAAACAGAATACAAGCACCTGCAGGGGGCACTTCTTTCCTACAGTGACCCCTCAAAGCTAGCTACAACATACAAGTACCTGCAGGGGGCACTTCCTTCCTACTGTGACCCCCCAGAGCTAGCTACAACATACAAGTACCTGCAGGGGGCACTTCCTTCCTACAGTGACCCCTCAGAGCTAGCTACAGGATACAAGCACCTACAGGGGGCACTTCCTTCCTACTGTGACCTCCCAGAGCTAGCTACAGAGTACAAGCACCTACAGGGGGCACTTCCTTCCTACTGTGACCCCTCAGAGCTAGAAACAGAATACAAGCACCTGTAGGGGGCACTTCCTTCCTACAGTGACCCCTCAGAGCTAGCTACAACACACAAGCACCTGTAGGGGGCACCTCTTTCCTACTGTGACCTCCCAGAGCTAACTACGGGATACAAGTACCTGCAGGGGGCACTTCCTTCCTACTGTGACCTCCCAGAGCTAGCTACAGAGTACAAGTACCTGCAGGGGGCACTTCTTTCCTACTGTGACGCCTTCTACCACTCTGATCTTTTTTCCAACCACACATTCCATTCTAGGACTGTTCGTTTCACATTGGACATTGTAAGCGTGAGGTCTAAATTCCCAGCTCGCCAGATGCTGGTGGCTACAATCTGGGATTATCCTAAAATGCCCCAGATGCACCTTCTTGCCAGCTGTCCCTGGTCTGCAGGCTCATTCCTTTGGCAGGAAGTGATGTCAGACACAGGAAACTGCTTGGAGTTTCCTGGTTTGTTTCTGATGCAGGCTGCAGAGACTGAGTGAGTCCGAGGGGACGTCCCTGAGCGGAGCATTACTTCCCTCCTGGCTGATGGCAGATAACCAAATATAGCCTGATCAATTTCACCCCCTCCCCCTTCCCTCCCCGAAGGTCCCCTCCGAGGTTCCCCTTCGTATCTGTTGCAGGAAGTTGAAAAGGAGGCGACGGGCAGGTCGAGGTGCGAGAGCTGAACTTGGCATTACAAGTATCTGCCTGTGAGTGCAGTAGTGGCGTTATTACACTGCAGTCGTAGAGTTGGCAGGAAGTGACACCACAGGAAGTGACTTGACTCTTGACCCCAAAATGAGCTATTGTTTACTGAGGACTCTCTGCTGCCTCGTGTTGATGATCAGTTATTGATAACAGGCACCGAGAACCAGCTGTAAAAGTTGGACGGGCTCCAGGCAGACTTCCAAAAGGGGCAGGCCGACTTAGAGGTCAAGGGGAGTGCAGGTCCACCTTCAGATAATGCACCAGGCGTCGCTTCCTTCCACATTCCTAGGGCCGTACGTGCATGCGCCCTAGCTCCTGTCTGAAGGGTCCGTTCAGTTTGAGCTTGTAAAAGCAAGATTCCCAAAGAAATCCGATAGTAACATGTCCCAGTGGATGGGGTACTAGCAGAGCTTTGAGAAGAGTACTGGTCCCAGCGGGGCAGAATCAACCCACCTCTCTGTCAGAGAAGGGAGTAAAGCTGAGCCTTCTGAGAGTACTGGTCCCAGCAGGGCAGAATCAACACTCATCTGTCGAAGGATGGGGTACTAGCAGAGTCTCCAGAGAGTATGGGTCCCAGCGGGGCAGATCCAACACGCCTCTCGGTCGGAGGATGGGGTACTAGCAGAGCCTTGAGAGAGTATGGGTCCCAGCGGGGCAGAATCAACACTCATCTGTCGAAGGATGGGGTACTAGCAGAGCCTTGAGAGAGTATGGGTCCCAGCGGGGCAGATCCAACACGCCTCTGTCGGAGGATGGGGTACTAGCAGAGCCTTGAGAGAGTATGGGTCCCAGCGGGGCAGATCCAACACCCCTCTCGGTCGGAGGATGGGGTACTAGCAGAGCCTTGAGAGAGTATGGGTCCCAGCGGGGCAGATCCAACACCCCTCTCGGTCGGAGGATGGGGTACTAGCTGAGCCTTGAGAGAGTATGGGTCCCAGCGGGGCAGATCCAACACGCCTCTCGGTCGGAGGATGGGGTACTAGCAGAGCCATGAGAGAGTACTGGAGTGTCCCACCTGGTCTGTTGTTTCATTACTGAGGTTGTTTCTCCTTCCAAACATCAGTCGTCATTTTGACTTGATCAGAAGGAGTTTTGCATTTAGAATGCATGGAGTGGGTTCCTTATCTCTAAATGCATCGAGCGGGTTCCTTGCCTCTAAATGCATAGAGCAGGTTCCTTACCTCTAAATGCACTGAGCGGGTTCCTTGCCTCTAAATGCATTGAACGGGTTCCTTACCTCTAAATGCATCGACCGGCTTCCTTACCTCTAAATGCATCGAGTGGGTTCCTTACCTCTAAATGCATCGAGCGGGTTCCTTACCTCTGAATGCATCGAGCGGGTTCCTTGCCTCTAAATGCATGGAGCGGGTTCCTTACCTCTAAATGCATGGAGCGGGTTCCTTACCTCTGAAAGCATGGAGCGGGTTCCTTACCTCTGAAAGCATGGAGCGGGTTACTTACCTCTGAATGCATCAAACAGGTTCCTGTACTTTCTTCTAAATGCATGGAGCGGGTTCCTTACCTCTGAAAGCATGGAGCGGGTTCCTTACCTCTGAATGCATCGAACAGGTTCCTTACCTGAACAGGTTCCTTACCTCTAAATGCATCCAACAGGTTCCTTACCTCTAAATGCATTGAGTGGGTTCCTTACCTCTAAATGCATTGAGTGGGGTCCTTACCTCTAAATGCGTGGAGCGGGTTCCTTACCTCTAAATGCATCGAGCGGGTTCCTTGCCTCTAAATGCATTGAGTGGGGTCCTTACCTCTGAATGCATTGAGCGGGTTCCTTACCTCTAAATGCATTGAGCGGGTTCCTTACCTCTGAATGCATCGAGCGGGTTCCTTACCTCTAAATGCATCGAGCGGGTTCCTTACCTCTGAATGCATCGAGCGGGTTCCTTACCTCTGCATCGAGCGGGTTCCTTACCTCTGAATGCATCGAGCGGGTTCCTTACCTCTGAATGCATCGAGCGGGTTCCTTACCTCTGAATGCATCGAGCAGGTTCCTTACCTCTGAATGCATTCCTTACCTCTGAATGCATCGAGCGGGTTCCTTACCTCTGAATGCATCGAGCAGGTTCCTTACCTCTGAATGCATCGAGCAGGTTCCTTACCTCTGAATGCATCGAGCGGGTTCCTCATCTCTGAATGCATTGAGCGGGTTCCTCACCTCTGAATGCATTGAGCGGGTTCCTCACCTCTGAATGCATTGAGCGGGTTCCTTACCTCTGAATGCATCGAGAAGGTTCCTTACCTCTGTATGCATTGAGCGGGTTTCTTACCTCTGAATGCATTGAGCGGGTTCCTTACCTCTGAATGCATCGAGCGGGTTCCTTACCTCTGAATGCATCGAGCAGGTTCCTTACCTCTGAATGCATCGAGCGGGTTCCTTACCTCTGAATGCATCGAGCAGGTTCCTTACCTCTGAATGCATCGAGCGGGTTCCTCATCTCTGAATGCATTGAGCGGGTTCCTCACCTCTGAATGCATTGAGCGGGTTCCTCACCTCTGAATGCATTGAGCGGGTTCCTTACCTCTGAATGCATCGAGAAGGTTCCTCATCTCTGAATGCATTGAGCGGGTTCCTCACCTCTGAATGCATTGAGCGGGTTCCTCACCTCTGAATGCATCGAGCGGGTTCCTTACCTCTGAATGCATCGAGCAGGTTCCTTACCTCTGAATGCATCGAGCGGGTTCCTCATCTCTGAATGCATTGAGCGGGTTCCTCACCTCTGAATGCATTGAGCGGGTTCCTCACCTCTGAATGCATTGAGCGGGTTCCTTACCTCTGAATGCATCGAGCAGGTTCCTTACCTCTGAATGCATCGAGCGGGTTCCTCATCTCTGAATGCATTGAGCGGGTTCCTCACCTCTGAATGCATTGAGCGGGTTCCTCACCTCTGAATGCATTGAGCGGGTTCCTTACCTCTGAATGCATCGAGAAGGTTCCTTACCTCTGAATGCATTGAGCGGGTTTCTTACCTCTGAATGCATTGAGCGGGTTTCTTACCTCTGAATGCATCGAGCAGGTTCCTTACCTCTGAATGCATCGAGCGGGTTCCTTACCTCTGAATGCATCGAGCAGGTTCCTTACCTCTGAATGCATTCCTTACCTCTGAATGCATCGAGCGGGTTCCTTACCTCTGAATGCATCGAGCAGGTTCCTTACCTCTGAATGCATCGAGCAGGTTCCTTACCTCTGAATGCATCGAGCGGGTTCCTTACCTCTGAATGCATCGAGCAGGTTCCTTACCTCTGAATGCATCGAGCGGGTTTCTTACCTCTGAATGCATCGAGCAGGTTCCTTACCTCTGAATGCATTGAGCGGGTTTCTTACCTCTGAATGCATCGAGCGGGTTCCTTACCTCTAAATGCATCGAGCGGGTTCCTTACCCCTGCATTTAGATTGTATCAAATGAATTTAATAATCGCCTTTATCGCGTTAAAGTTCATCTAATCTCTGTTAATAATTTTAAATCGGGAATTTGACTCCTTGAAAAGTGCACAGTGAAATAAGGCTCATAACAAACGCCCTGCATTTAAAGCAGGCTGGGGCTGCGTGCCCTAAAGTGCCGCCTTTCCTTTCTCAGAAGAATAAAGCAGCTGGTGAGCACGCGGGCCTCTCCCTTCTCAGTGGGGGCGTGCCTTATAGCGCCTCGACTCCCGCTCAGGTCTGTAAGGCGCTAGGAAGGCCTTCCTTCTCTTTTGGTTTGCTTGTCAGCCCCGCACCCACCCTGGAAAGGATGGGGTCGAGGTGTGAAAGGAATGTTGCGGGGCTGAGCACATCCCCTGCAGGCTGCGGCGCCTCCCCCGAGTGCGAGGAATGTGGCCCGGCTGGAAACCGTCCCGCCTCAGAGAGGCTGAGGGGCTGGCCTGCAGGCGGGGACTGCAGGAGCCTGCTGCACGGAGAGCTGTTTGAGAAATGCAGGAACCAGCTGCAGGGAGAGCTGCAGGAGCCTGCTGCAGGAAGATCTGCAGGGAGACCTGTTTGAGAGATACAGGAACCAGCTGCAGGGAGAGCTGCAGGAGCCTGCTGTAGGGAGAGCTGCAGGGAGACCTGTTTGAGAGATGCAGGAACCAGCTGCAGGGAGAGCTGCAGGAGCCTGCTGTAGGGAGAGCTGCAGGGAGCCTGCTGCAGGGAGAGCTGCAGGGAGCCTGCTGCAGGGAGAGCTGCAAGGAGCCTGCTGCAGGAAGAGCTGCAGGGAGACCTGTTTGAGAGATGCAGGAACCAGCTGCAGGGAGAGCTGCAGGAGCCTGCTGCAGTGAGAGCTGCGGGAGACCTGTTTGAGAGATGCAGGAACCAGCTGCAGGGGGAGCTGCAGGAGCCTGCTGCAGGAAGATCTGCAGGGAGACCTGTTTGAGAGATACAGGAACCAGCTGCAGGGAGAGCTGCAGGAGCCTGCTGTAGGGAGAGCTGCAGGGAGACCTGTTTGAGAGATGCAGGAACCAGCTGCAGGGAGAGCTGCAGGAGCCTGCTGTAGGGAGAGCTGCAGGGAGACCTGTTTGAGAGATGCAGGAACCAGCTGCAGGGAGAGCTGCAGGAGCCTGCTGTAGGGAGAGCTGCAGGGAGACCTGTTTGAGAGATGCAGGAACCAGCTGCAGGGAGAGCTGCAGGAGCCTGCTGTAGGGAGAGCTGCAGGGAGACCTGTTTGAGAGATGCAGGAACCAGCTGCAGGGAGAGCTGCAGGAGCCTGCTGTAGGGAGAGCTGCAGGGAGACCTGTTTGAGAGATGCAGGAACCAGCTGCAGGGAGAGCTGCAGGAGCCTGCTGTAGGGAGAGCTGCAGGGAGACCTGTTTGAGAGATGCAGGAACCAGCTGCAGGGAGAGCTGCAGGAGCCTGCTGTAGGGAGAGCTGCAGGGAGACCTGTTTGAGAGATGCAGGAACCAGCTGCAGGGAGAGCTGCAGGAGCCTGCTGTAGGGAGAGCTGCAGGGAGACCTGTTTGAGAGATGCAGGAACCAGCTGCAGGGAGAGCTGCTGGAGCCTGGTGCAGGGAGAGCGGGGGTGCTGCAAGGAGCCTGCTGGCAGCCGTGCCATCCGCGGCGAGCCTGCTGGCTGCAGGGCCATCCGCGGCGAGCCTGCTGGCTGCAGGGAGAGCCACAAGTAGAGGTGGTGCTGTCTATGGAGACGTGGGGCTAAACTGCTGATTTATAGAAGTAATGCTGAGGTACAATTATTTACACTATTAGTGGCAGGGCGGCTCCTCCGTAATGGCGAAGGAGCACCGCCTCACCGCCCGCACCTACAGATGATAACACAATGTTATCATTTTATTTATGCTGTCTGTTTGAGCCCCGCAATAAGTATAGGGCGGGCCGGGCATGTCAGGGAGGAGGAGTGTGCACTTATAAATGCGCATGTGTGTTTGGCCAGCCGTACTAGGCCAGCTAACCACACCTGCACTTGTTTCTCCAGCTCGGCTGTGTGACTCAGTCGGGTTGGGGAAATGCTGCAGGCTCCAGTTCAAACGAGGCCGCTCAGACCAATCCTGGCGCTGCTCTCATGCTATAAGAGCAGCCTCTGGATTGGGTGTTGAGCCTTGCCCTGATGGCCCATCCCCCTCCGGCCCTGCGAGCCGGCCGTCAGACTGAGCGGAGCGGCAGGGGAGTCTTTGATTATTTTCCATTTATATTATTTTATTATTATTCCTAATATTGTTCAGCAGGCCCTGCCGCGTTGGCGGTCCTGTATTCCATTCTAGATCCACCCCACGTTGACTTCGCATCTTTTTACATTTCTTTTGGCCCCCCCTGTCTGATGCACTGAGGCGATCCCTGCTGCTGATCTTGCATACAGTGGCCACTAAAGGAATCTTGTCTGATGTGGTCACTATTAAAACTCTAATAATATTAGTAACTGGAGGAGATTGTCATTGCACGGACTGAGCTCTTACTACACAACAGGTTGGAGACCTCTGTTTTATCCAAAACTGTTCCTATAACCTAGGAATTGCAGTTAAGTATATTTAAAGAAATATGTATTAAGAATCATTTTTCGCCCAATTTTTAGGTCTCGGCTAGCGTAGGCTCGCTGGCGAGATTTAAAATTTTCTAGTACGGAGGTAAACGAGCTAGCTCTTCACCATTGGCTGGCTTCCTAAACGACGGCCAGCCATTGGAGAAGAGCGGTGTCTGTCCCTTTAAGCCCCGTCCGTTTCGGATTGAGGGGCGTGTTTTTTGCTGTCCTTTCTCTCTGTGACGTCTTCAGTCACTCAACAAAAAACACGCCGCCAGTCTGAAAAGGACGGGTCTTGGTTCCTTCGGGTTTACACTTGTTGTTTTACTTGATACGTTTATTCCATCGCTTGGCTAGTACATGAGATGTTAAGGCTAGCCACGTAACACAGAACATTCCGCACTCCCAAAATATGTTATATTCTCCTCCTCGTATATCCTAGAGAAGCTGTTTGACTTTTTCTTTGAATAACTGTGTCTAGTAGCAATTACATAAAATGTCGGAAGTCAAACCCAACATAGCAACTTGGCAATATTTTAGTTGTCTTTTATAAATATTTATGACAAAGGTCGGCTGGATAGGTCTCCGGATATCCGCTTTTGAAATGTTCACCAGCGTGCATATCAAGCCCCAACGAAAAATTACGTCTATAATGTTAGTTGCATTGCAACGTTTACGATTGGATTAGTGATCTCGCGAGAGTTCTTTGAGCAAGTCCCTGTGATATTAGCTGGTAGACCCCGTACCCCCAACATGGCTTTCACACTCAACATGGCACCGAAGGCCAAGAAGGAAGGTAAGAGCTGGTGGCCGAGTGACCGGGCCTTCGGGGGATTTGTGGGGAAAAGAGCTCGCTGAAGGGTTTATTTTGTGGTGAAACGTGATAATTATCTGTCAAATCTCTGGGGCAGGGTGTTGTAGGCAAAATACAGCCTTTCATTTCAGATAAGAGTTGGACCAAATGTGTAAGGGAGTACCGGAACGTGCTGCGCTTCCTGGACAGGCGCACAGAATTCTTTAACATTCCTGCACTGTTTCGTATTTTTTCCTTTTAATTATCCGGGGCGTTTGCTAGTGCTTTATACCTGGGCTGCGAGGAACTTCTTACGAGCAGGAATGCAAATTATATTTGTAGTCTGTTGAGTGGTTTTATATAGCGCCCTTGGGGGAAGTTGTAAAGAATTAAAGTAATCCGTGTTACACTCCCCGGGAACGTGCCCGGCATAAACCCACGTCATTTTTTTTTCTGTTTGATTTTATTTTAAGTGTAAACTGCTTTACTGCCTGTTCTTGCATGTGTGTGGGGATATTTAATTTCGCTCTAGTGATGGAGCACATGGTCAAGGAGGATGGCTCTTGTGTGGCTGAGTTCGATACCAAGGCAGCCAGTCCTGGACCTAGAGAAATCAAAGGGCTACAACCTAAGAGGGGCTTGTGCAGTAACAGGTGTGAACATCTTAGCAGCAGTTTGGTGATCATGTATGATACTGCAAACACGCGTTTAGGTGAACTAACCTAGGACTTAGATGTGTATACATTTAGCCTGGTTTAGTAGCTCAGCAGATGACCTGGAAAAAGGTACATAGAGCCTTTCTTGCACTTCCAAAACAACAGTTGGTAAAGGGAATACTGTCGAAGTAACGTTAAACTAATTATCTCAAGCGGGTTTTGTGAACTTGGCTGCTTAGTCCGTTCGTCTTTACGAAATCTGTTCAACTTGTTTCATCTGTTCTGTTTGTAATTTCATTTTTATTTGCGTAACTGAGACTGTCTTCTTCTTAGCTGTCCATGTTAAAACTGAGGCAAAGTCCAAGGCAGTAGCTGCCCCCGATGTGCGTGCGCTCTGTGTGTGTGTTGCTCGCTCTGTGTGTGTGTGTTGCTCGCTCTGTGTGTTGCTCGCTCTGTGTGTTGCTCGCTCTGTGTGTTGCTCGCTCTGTGGCTCTGTGTGTGTGGCTCTATGTGTGGCTGTGGCTCTGTGTGTGTGTGTGTGGCTCTGTGTGGCTGTGGCTCTGTGTGTGTGTGTGTGGCTCTGTGTGTGTGTGGGGCTCTGTGCGTGTGGCTCTGTGCGTGTGGCTCTGTGCGTGTGGCTCTGTGCGTGTGGCTCTGTGCGTGTGGCTCTGTGCGTGTGGCTCTGTGTGTGCGTGTGTGGCTCTGTATGTGTGTGTGGCTCTGTATGTGTGTGTGGCTCTGTTTGTGTGTGTGGCTCTGTATGTGTGTGTGGCTCTGTATGTGTGTGTGGCTCTGTATGTGTGTGTGGCTCTGTATGTGTGTGTGGCTCTGTATGTGTGTGTAGCTCTATGTGTGTGTGTGGCTCTATGTGGGTGTGCGGGGCTCTATGTGGGTGTGCGGGGCTGTGTGTGTGGCTCTGTTGGACTTGGCCCGTCTGGCAGGTCCGCCCCTGAAGTTTGGTGCTTAGTATATGTGTCCGGGGAATGGTGATTCCCCCTCTGAGTGTGTGTGTGGTGAGAGAGACCTGCCTCCCATAGGAATGCATGGGGAATGGATGTGGCCCTGGTAGTTCCTGATGCGTGGGGGCGTGCCGGGTCGTGTTTGGTATGTGTGCGCTCGTGAGGTTGAATGCTACAAGATGATGTATGCATCATGTGTGTGACTAGAAGGGAAGTGCCACTTCTAGACTTGGGTGCATGTGTGCAGTAGGTGTGCTGGTGTATGATTGGCTGAAGCCGCCTGGGCCTTCCCCACCAGGCTGGCCCCACCCCCTAGGGTGCGTCCAGTGCCCCTGACCTGGCCAGTAGCATGAAATTCCTTATAACCAGTTCTGGCTGGTTCTCTCCCTGCCTGCCCCTTTTGGAGACAAAGGGAGCTCCTGTATAAAAGGGGGGTGGGCCCTCTTCTCTCTCTCTTCCTCTCTTCCTGCTCGTCCTGCCTGGAACCCTCCCAGGGTCGTGCTGCTGCGTGGGCTCAGGGTTGGCTGGCCTCCCTGGGCCCTGCCCTGCTCCTGCACTGCTGATGTCCCTTTTTCCCTTCTACAAGCTGATGTGCTCCCCCCTGAACTCCTGGACTTCCTATGGACCCTGCTTTCTATGGCCCTAGCGCTTGAGAGCGTTCTCCTGCTATCCTAGTGCCTTGTGGCGCTCATTCCCGCTTCTAGCGCTTGGGAGCGCTTTCCTGTCGTCTTAGCGCCTTGGGGCGGTGCCATCCGGCTGTCCTAGCGCCTCGAGGCGCTGCCGTTCTGCCCCCAGCGCTAGGAGCGCTCTATTCCTCCAGCCGGTGCCCACCCGGCATATGCCTGTCGTGGGAGGGGGCCCGAGCCCCCAGCGAGTGCCTACCTCGCGTTATTGCCTTCCTGGCTGCCTTATCGAGGGAGCCGGGCCCTCGTCAATTTCCCCTGTGTTTCACCGCCGCAGCCCGGGACCCTGCGTGAAGCCCGCCCCCGGGCCGCGCTCTGCTTGGCTGTCGGCCCGGGCTGAGCTGATGACGTTTCCCCGGGCCGCGCTCTGATTGGCCGGCGGCCCGGGGAGCTGTGGGGACGACCGGAGAGAGCCACGAAGGCAGGGGTCGGCGGGAGCCTACTCCGCGCCCCTGCGTTCCACCCGAACCACTGCCGCTTCCCCCCCGGGGGCCCCCAGGAGCGAGAGGGAGCCCCGGAGAGCGAGGAGGACCGGCGCGTCTGCCCGCCGACGGTGAGTGCTGCCGGAGGGGAGGCGGGGCGTCGGAGCACATTGTCGGTGCTCGCCCCTCCCCTCCAGCGCGAGCACGCGTGTGCCTCGAGGCCCGAAGGGCCCCCAGTGATGCCGGGTCCCCCGAGGGGGGCCCCGCCTGCCCAGTTCTGATCCCGAGCCCGCGAGGCTCCGTCACGGCCCCCATTGATGCCGGGTCCCCCGAGGGGGGGCCCCGCCTGCCCAGTTCTTGCCCTGAGCCCCGTGAGGCTCCGTCACGGCCCCTGGGGCCCCCAGTGATGCCGGGTCCCCCGAGGGGGGCCCCGCCTGCCTGCAGTTCTTGTCCCTAGCCCTGCCTGGGCCCCGAGTGGCCCCACCACGTGTCCCTGGCCCTGCCTGGGCCCCGAGTGGCCCCACCACGTGTCCCGGACCCTGCTATGTCCAAGTCCCCCAGCGGCCCAGCACTTAGTGGGCCGCTGCCACGTTTAGGTTTGCCCTGGGCCCCTTGCAGCCCACTCAGGACTCCGAGACTCTAAGGCGCCCTCGCCCCAGGAAGGCCATCTGGCCTAGGGGGCGCTACTGACTATTATCAATGTGTTGCTGAGACTGATTATGTGTTGCCCTGCTGATGGGGGCCTCTGTTGTGTTATGTACCTTGCCATTCCTTCCCTCCTGTATAACCTTGCCTCATGTATGTCTATGCTGGTTAGAGTGAGTTCTATTGCTGGTTCTATGAGACCCCGGGGCGGGACGTATTCTATGCTAAGCTCCTGGTGATTGTGTCCTAGTCCTAGTCCGAGGAAGCTCCCAGTGAACATGTGTTCTAATGCTAGATCGATCATGTGCCTACTCCTGGCAGGGGCCCCTTGGCCCTGCCCTGTTCTTTCCCCTTGTAACCCCTGCCGTACCTCGAGCCCCTTGTAAGGTGTATGTTCCTATGTGTCCTTCGTAATACAAAGACGATTTTCATATATATATTTGGTGTGGAGTTCCTTTTGTGGGGGGGGCCCGGGAGGTTGTTGTTGGTGGGTGCGTGCGCAAATGCTTCACACATGTCCTCCGAGATAGGCCTGACTGCCCGCGCCGCGTTACCTAGAGGGCGAGCAGGGGTCGACTTTACATAGGAGTGGTGGTCTCTGACTGGCTGTGGCGCAAGCCCTGGCCGGCCGGGGGTCCCATTTCCTACACTGGTGGCTAGCGGTGGGATCCGGACTTGTGTTTGCGCAGTACCACAACGATAACTGGCCTCCCTACAAAACTCTGCATTGTAAATGGTCGCAAAGAAAGGAGATTATTGCTTTTAAGAGGTTACTTAAATGTCTGTTCTGTGAAAAATGTATTCTGGTACGCTATGGGTTAGGTGGCCCTAGCTCGGGAGGGTAGATCAACTCCCTAGTGCAATGGGTTTTTCTGGATTCACCAGAAGGGTGGGATCCAGTGGTGGCAGCGTAATTGTGTTCAATGTGCATGGTCCCTGTCCCTTCCCTGGAGTAATGATACCTGTGCCACATGGGTCGGGTCAGGTTGCTGAAAATGTCTGTTCTGTGGAAATGTTTAATGATTAATAGAAATACCCGTTCTGTGGAGAGTTTTTTTAAGGTTACTTAAATGTCCGTTCTGTGGAAAAATGTGTGCGTATGCACTGTGAGTTAGGTGCCCCTAGCTTGGGAGGGTAAATCATCTCCCTAGTGTAATTTGGTTTTCTGGATTCACCAGGAGGGTGGGATCCAGTGGTGGTTGTGTAATTGTGTTCAAATGTGAAGGGTCCTTGTCCCTAGAGTAATGGTACCTGTGCCCCGAGGGTCGGGTTGAGGAATCAGGGGCGGTGGAAAACTGTCTTACCAGTCTAGGGGACGGTGTGTGGATGAATGTTGAGGTGCACGGAGTAATGGAGTGTAAGTTCTCTGGGATGGGGAGCTTGCTGAATCACCGATAATCCTGTCCTTCCTTACCCCGTTGAATGTGGTTGACGCATCATGTGTTCCGTATCCCGCTGGATGCGTTTTAGGCGTCAGGTGTCGCCCTGGCTGAATTTATCTTAAGTGGTATCCCTGTTGTGTTCTAGGCGTCAGGTGTCGCCCTGGCTGAATGTATGTTAAGTTGTATCCCGGACAAGGAAGACCTGCTGGCGCGGCCGCGGCTTGCCTTGGGGAGAGCTGAACACTGAGACTCCTCTTGTTGCGTTTTAGGCGTCAGGTGTCGCCCTGGCTGAATTTATCTTAAGTGGTATCCCTGTTGTGTTCTAGGCGTCAGGTGTCGCCCTGACTGAATGTATGTTAAGTTGTATCCCGGACAAGGAAGACCTGCTGGCGCGGCCGCGGCTTGCCTTGGGGAGAGCTGAACACTGAGACTCCTCTTGTTGCGTTTTAGGCGTCAGGTGTCGCCCTGGCTGAATTTATCTTAAGTGGTATTCCTGTTGTGTTTTAGGCGTCAGGTGTCGCCCTGGCTGAATGTATGTTAAGTTGTATCCCGGACAAGGAAGACCTGCTGGCGCGGCCGCGGCTTGCCTTGGGGAGAGCTGAACGCTTAGTTCCCAGGTGGAAGACCAGTGGAGGGAGGAAGTTCCAAGACTGGTAGGAAAGTGTGTTCTGAGGGTGTTTCTCCTGGGAGAACGCGGAACCTCAGAAGTAGAGGTAGGGTGGGGCATTCTTGCCCGTGACCTCTGGCAAGCCTGGGGGTGCGGACCCTAGGTGGAAGGAACAGTGGTAGTCGTGGCTACCCTGAGAAAGGGAGTGGAGAAGGGCTATTGTGGGCCCGGGGTTACCACCCCCCACTTCGGATTAGCAGGGACCAGTGGTATCTGGATGGCTTAGGGCCTGGTCCTAGTCATGGACAACTCAGGAGTACCAGGTGGGTAGCCTGGTTGGGCCTATGTCTTCATTTTTTTTTCTTTTTTTTTGTTGTTGTTTTGTTTTGTTAACTTTTATTATTTTTAGTCTGTGTATGTCTATCGGTCCGGCGGTGCGGGCCGCGTCCAAATTCTATCGCCCTGCAGCAGGGAAGTCCATCACGGTAGTGATTGGTCTGCCCTGCGTTTGGGCTGGGAGGGGCATGTGTTGGACTTGGCCCGTCTGGCAGGTCCGCCCCTGAAGTTTGGTGCTTAGTATATGTGTCCGGGGAATGGTGATTCCCCCTCTGAGTGTGTGTGTGGTGAGAGAGACCTGCCTCCCATAGGAATGCATGGGGAATGGATGTGGCCCTGGTAGTTCCTGATGCGTGGGGGCGTGCCGGGTCGTGTTTGGTATGTGTGCGCTCGTGAGGTTGAATGCTACAAGATGATGTATGCATCATGTGTGTGACTAGAAGGGAAGTGCCACTTCTAGACTTGGGTGCATGTGTGCAGTAGGTGTGCTGGTGTATGATTGGCTGAAGCCGCCTGGGCCTTCCCCACCAGGCTGGCCCCACCCCCTAGGGTGCGTCCAGTGCCCCTGACCTGGCCAGTAGCATGAAATTCCTTATAACCAGTTCTGGCTGGTTCTCTCCCTGCCTGCCCCTTTTGGAGACAAAGGGAGCTCCTGTATAAAAGGGGGGTGGGCCCTCTTCTCTCTCTCTTCCTCTCTTCCTGCTCGTCCTGCCTGGAACCCTCCCAGGGTCGTGCTGCTGCGTGGGCTCAGGGTTGGCTGGCCTCCCTGGGCCCTGCCCTGCTCCTGCACTGCTGATGTCCCTTTTTCCCTTCTACAAGCTGATGTGCTCCCCCCTGAACTCCTGGACTTCCTATGGACCCTGCTTTCTATGGCCCTAGCGCTTGAGAGCGTTCTCCTGCTATCCTAGTGCCTTGTGGCGCTCATTCCCGCTTCTAGCGCTTGGGAGCGCTTTCCTGTCGTCTTAGCGCCTTGGGGCGGTGCCATCCGGCTGTCCTAGCGCCTCGAGGCGCTGCCGTTCTGCCCCCAGCGCTAGGAGCGCTCTATTCCTCCAGCCGGTGCCCACCCGGCATATGCCTGTCGTGGGAGGGGGCCCGAGCCCCCAGCGAGTGCCTACCTCGCGTTATTGCCTTCCTGGCTGCCTTATCGAGGGAGCCGGGCCCTCGTCAATTTCCCCTGTGTTTCACCGCCGCAGCCCGGGACCCTGCGTGAAGCCCGCCCCCGGGCCGCGCTCTGCTTGGCTGTCGGCCCGGGCTGAGCTGATGACGTTTCCCCGGGCCGCGCTCTGATTGGCCGGCGGCCCGGGGAGCTGTGGGGACGACCGGAGAGAGCCACGAAGGCAGGGGTCGGCGGGAGCCTACTCCGCGCCCCTGCGTTCCACCCGAACCACTGCCGCTTCCCCCCCGGGGGCCCCCAGGAGCGAGAGGGAGCCCCGGAGAGCGAGGAGGACCGGCGCGTCTGCCCGCCGACGGTGAGTGCTGCCGGAGGGGAGGCGGGGCGTCGGAGCACATTGTCGGTGCTCGCCCCTCCCCTCCAGCGCGAGCACGCGTGTGCCTCGAGGCCCGAAGGGCCCCCAGTGATGCCGGGTCCCCCGAGGGGGGCCCCGCCTGCCCAGTTCTGATCCCGAGCCCGCGAGGCTCCGTCACGGCCCCCATTGATGCCGGGTCCCCCGAGGGGGGGCCCCGCCTGCCCAGTTCTTGCCCTGAGCCCCGTGAGGCTCCGTCACGGCCCCTGGGGCCCCCAGTGATGCCGGGTCCCCCGAGGGGGGCCCCGCCTGCCTGCAGTTCTTGTCCCTAGCCCTGCCTGGGCCCCGAGTGGCCCCACCACGTGTCCCTGGCCCTGCCTGGGCCCCGAGTGGCCCCACCACGTGTCCCGGACCCTGCTATGTCCAAGTCCCCCAGCGGCCCAGCACTTAGTGGGCCGCTGCCACGTTTAGGTTTGCCCTGGGCCCCTTGCAGCCCACTCAGGACTCCGAGACTCTAAGGCGCCCTCGCCCCAGGAAGGCCATCTGGCCTAGGGGGCGCTACTGACTATTATCAATGTGTTGCTGAGACTGATTATGTGTTGCCCTGCTGATGGGGGCCTCTGTTGTGTTATGTACCTTGCCATTCCTTCCCTCCTGTATAACCTTGCCTCATGTATGTCTATGCTGGTTAGAGTGAGTTCTATTGCTGGTTCTATGAGACCCCGGGGCGGGACGTATTCTATGCTAAGCTCCTGGTGATTGTGTCCTAGTCCTAGTCCGAGGAAGCTCCCAGTGAACATGTGTTCTAATGCTAGATCGATCATGTGCCTACTCCTGGCAGGGGCCCCTTGGCCCTGCCCTGTTCTTTCCCCTTGTAACCCCTGCCGTACCTCGAGCCCCTTGTAAGGTGTATGTTCCTATGTGTCCTTCGTAATACAAAGACGATTTTCATATATATATTTGGTGTGGAGTTCCTTTTGTGGGGGGGGCCCGGGAGGTTGTTGTTGGTGGGTGCGTGCGCAAATGCTTCACACATGTCCTCCGAGATAGGCCTGACTGCCCGCGCCGCGTTACCTAGAGGGCGAGCAGGGGTCGACTTTACATAGGAGTGGTGGTCTCTGACTGGCTGTGGCGCAAGCCCTGGCCGGCCGGGGTCAAATCTCTGGGGCAGGGTGTTGTAGGCAAAATACAGCCTTTCATTTCAGATAAGAGTTGGACCAAATGTGTAAGGGAGTACCGGAACGTGCTGCGCTTCCTGGACAGGCGCACAGAATTCTTTAACATTCCTGCACTGTTTCGTATTTTTTCCTTTTAATTATCCGGGGCGTTTGCTAGTGCTTTATACCTGGGCTGCGAGGAACTTCTTACGAGCAGGAATGCAAATTATATTTGTAGTCTGTTGAGTGGTTTTATATAGCGCCCTTGGGGGAAGTTGTAAAGAATTAAAGTAATCCGTGTTACACTCCCCGGGAACGTGCCCGGCATAAACCCACGTCATTTTTTTTTCTGTTTGATTTTATTTTAAGTGTAAACTGCTTTACTGCCTGTTCTTGCATGTGTGTGGGGATATTTAATTTCGCTCTAGTGATGGAGCACATGGTCAAGGAGGATGGCTCTTGTGTGGCTGAGTTCGATACCAAGGCAGCCAGTCCTGGACCTAGAGAAATCAAAGGGCTACAACCTAAGAGGGGCTTGTGCAGTAACAGGTGTGAACATCTTAGCAGCAGTTTGGTGATCATGTATGATACTGCAAACACGCGTTTAGGTGAACTAACCTAGGACTTAGATGTGTATACATTTAGCCTGGTTTAGTAGCTCAGCAGATGACCTGGAAAAAGGTACATAGAGCCTTTCTTGCACTTCCAAAACAACAGTTGGTAAAGGGAATACTGTCGAAGTAACGTTAAACTAATTATCTCAAGCGGGTTTTGTGAACTTGGCTGCTTAGTCCGTTCGTCTTTACGAAATCTGTTCAACTTGTTTCATCTGTTCTGTTTGTAATTTCATTTTTATTTGCGTAACTGAGACTGTCTTCTTCTTAGCTGTCCATGTTAAAACTGAGGCAAAGTCCAAGGCAGTAGCTGCCCCCGATGTGCGTGCGCTCTGTGTGTGTGTTGCTCGCTCTGTGTGTGTGTGTTGCTCGCTCTGTGTGTTGCTCGCTCTGTGTGTTGCTCGCTCTGTGTGTTGCTCGCTCTGTGGCTCTGTGTGTGTGGCTCTATGTGTGGCTGTGGCTCTGTGTGTGTGTGTGTGGCTCTGTGTGGCTGTGGCTCTGTGTGTGTGTGTGTGGCTCTGTGTGTGTGTGGGGCTCTGTGCGTGTGGCTCTGTGCGTGTGGCTCTGTGCGTGTGGCTCTGTGCGTGTGGCTCTGTGCGTGTGGCTCTGTGCGTGTGGCTCTGTGTGTGCGTGTGTGGCTCTGTATGTGTGTGTGGCTCTGTATGTGTGTGTGGCTCTGTTTGTGTGTGTGGCTCTGTATGTGTGTGTGGCTCTGTATGTGTGTGTGGCTCTGTATGTGTGTGTGGCTCTGTATGTGTGTGTGGCTCTGTATGTGTGTGTGGCTCTGTATGTGTGTGTAGCTCTATGTGTGTGTGTGGCTCTATGTGGGTGTGCGGGGCTCTATGTGGGTGTGCGGGGCTGTGTGTGTGGCTCTGTGTGTGTGTGTGGCTCTGTGTGTGTGTGTGGCTCTGTATGTGTGTGGCTCGCTCTGTGTGTGTGTGGCTCGCTCTGTGTGTGTGGCTCTCTCTGTGTTTGTGGCTGTGTGTGTGTGTGTGTGGCTCTGTGTGTGTGTGGCTCTGTGTGTGGCTCTGTGTATGTGTGTGTGTGTGGCTCTGTGTGTGTTTGGGTGTGTGTGTGGCTCTGTGTGTGTGTGTGTGGCTCTGTGTGTGTGTGTGTGGCTCTCTCTGTGTGTGTGTGTGTGTGTGTGTGTGTGTGTGTGTGTGTGTGGCTCTGAGGGTGTGCGGGGCTCTATGTGGGTGTGCGGGGCTGTGTGTGTGGCTCTGTGTGTGTGTGTGGCTCTGTGTGTGTGTGTGGCTCTGTGTGTGTGTGTGGCTCTGTATGTGTGTGGCTCTGTATGTGTGTGGCTCTGTGTGTGTGTGTGGCTCTGTATGTGTGTGGCTCTGTATGTGTGTGGCTCTGTGTGTGTGTGGCTCGCTGTGTGTGTGTGGCTCTCTGTGTGTGTGTGTGTGTGGCTCTCTGTATGTGTGTGTGGCTCTCTGTGTGTGTGTGGCTCTGTGTGTGTGTGGCTCAGTGTGGCTCTGTGTGTGGCTCTGTGTATGTGTGTGTGTGGCTCTGTGTGTGTGTGGCTCTCTGTGTGTGTGTGGCTCTCTGTGTGTGTGTGTGTGTGTGTGTGTGTGGGTCCGTGTGTGAGTGCGTGTGGCTCTGTGTGTCTGTGTGTGTGTGTGTGTGTGTGCAAATGCAATAGGTCTCGCCTTTGCGAGAGATTAAGCTATTGGCATTGCAAATGACAATGCCATTTAATTATATCTTTTAAAAACAAAAATAATGTCATGAGCAATGCCAATAGCTCTAAAGACGAGGCCATTGCATTGTAAATGCTTGTTCTAGACATTTGGTGGGGGTGATAGAACATGCTGGGAGCCTTACTCAAGAGTCAGTGCTGGGGTTTATGTTTTAGTTTTCACAAATGATTTTGGTTTACCTCCCTACCGCCTAAACTGCTTGAGTTGTGATTGGAGTGTGTTGTTGGTCCATAGAAGGACGCATTGCACCACAGATGTTTGTCTGCCGGTCGATCCCGGCTCCCCTCCTGACGGTCTTGTGTCCTTGTGCCCTGTTCCTTATGGTGATGCTTTGGATGTTTGTCTGCCGGTGGATCCCGGCTCTCCTCCTGACGGTCTTGCGTCCTTTTGCCCTGTTCCGAATGGTGATGCTTGGGACGGTGGATCCCGGCTCCCCTCCTGATGGTCTTGCGTCCTTGTGCACTCTTCCTTCTGGTAATGCTTGGGATGTTTGTCTGGCTGGTGGATCCTGGCTCCCCTCCTGACGGTCTTGTGTCCTGTGTCCTATTCCTTATGGTGATGCTTGGGATGTTTGTCCCGCCGGTGGATCCCGGCTCCCCTACTGACGGTCTTGCGTCCTGTGTCCTATTCCTTATGGTGATACTTGGGATGTTTGTCCGGCTGGTGGATCCCGGCTCCCCTACTGACGGTCTTGCGTCCTGTGTCCTATTCCTTATGGTGATGCTTGGGATGTTTGTCCGGCCGGTGGATCCCGGATCCCCTACTGACGGTCTTGCGCCCTGTGTCCTATTCCTTATGATGATGCTTGGGATGTTTGTCTGGGATGGGGGAGTGAGATAAATAACGGTGATGGATCAAGCCCTGATCTTTGGACTGGGTAAGAGTGGTCTGTTTAACTCAGACACTCTGTTCATCACCACCCCCTTTTCTAAATGGGATGTTTGTCTGCCGGGGGATCCCGGCTCCTCTCCTGACGGTCTTGCGTCCTTGTGCACTCATCCTTATGGTGATGCTTGGGATGTTTGTCTGCCGGTGGATCCCGGCTCCCCTCCTGACGGTCTTGCGTCCTCGTGCACTCTTCCGTCCTCGTGCACTCTTCCTTATGGTGATGCTTGGGATGTTTGTCTGCTCGTGGATCCCGGCTCTCCTCCTGATGGTCTTGCGTCCTTGTGCACTCTTCCTTATGGTGATGCTTGGGATGTTTGTCTGCCGGTGGATCCCGGCTCTCCTCCTGATGGTCTTGCGTCCTCGTGCACTCTTCCTTATGGTGATGCTTGGGATGTTTGTCTGCCTGTGGATCCCGGCTCTCCTCCTGATGGTCTTGCGTCCTTGTGCACTCTTCCTTATGGTGATGCTTGGGATGTTGTCTGCCGGTGGATCCTGGCTCTCCTCCTGACAGTCTTGCGTCCTGTGCCCTGTTCCTTCTGGTGATGCTTGGGATGTTTGTCTGCCGGTGGATCCCGGCTCTCCTCCTGACGGTCTTGCGTCCTGTGCCCTGTTCCTTCTGGTGATGCCTGGGATGTTTGTCTGCCGGTGTATCCCGGCTCACCTCCTGACGGTCTTGCGTCCTTGTGCACTCTTCCTTATGGTGATGCTTGGGATGTTTGTCTGCCGGTGGATCCTGGCTCTCCTCCTGATGGTCTTGCGTCCTCGTGCACTCTTCCTTATGGTGATGCTTGGGATGTTTGTCTGCCTGTGGATCCCGGCTCTCCTCCTGATGGTTTTGCGTCCTTGTGCACTTTTCCTTATGGTGATGCTTGGGATGTTTGTCTGCCGGTGGATCCCGGCTCTCCTCCTGACGGTCTTGCGTCCTTGTGCACTGTTCCTTATGGTGATGCTTGGGATGTGTGATGAAAGCCGCGGTCCTGGCCTGCCTTTGCCGCACATTTGCAAGTCCATTTCCATAGCGTGGTCATAGCAGATTGCGTGCCGTGATGCAAGGCATGCAAGCACTGTTTGCATCAGCCAAGGTTTGCTGCTGGTGTAGGAAGTGGGGGGGGGGGGGGGGGGGGGTTGCACGTCAGAGGAGGAAGGCTCAACGTCGAGCCATATGAAAGTGCTGGGAAGCACTTCCAGTGGCAGTGTGTGGGCAGATATTAAGGTTTGGAAAGTGCTTGTTCAATCCTGGTCAGACTAATGCTGCCTGCGCTGGTTCAGTAGATCCTGGTGGACAGAGTGGGTAAGAATGCCTCCAGGCGAGAAGTTGCAGCGCCTTGTGATGTGCCTGTGACCGGAGGAGTCACTGGGATTTTCTGGACTCTTCTCTTCCTTTTGAACAGAGGGCTTTACACCTCCCCTATGAAGGCTGTAAGGCACAGCTTTGCCCGAAGACACCAAAAAGGCCTCTCGAGAAGATGCCGCAGCCCTCACTGCCCTGACCGCTTGCAGAGGTTCCATTCGCTGCCCTCAAAAGCTTCCGTCCTGGAGCCTTGCTGCTGGCTTCTTCCAAGCATCTACTCCACCATCAGCAGAGGCTTCCTCAAGGAAAGCCCCAAAGCCTTGCCTTTGCGCCCCTGGAGGTAGCAAGACGGACTGAGCGCCTTGTTGCTGGCAAGAAATGATCACCTTTGTCAGGGCATTCATACCACTCTCATTCATTCATTCTCTAATTTGTATTGGCGTTTTGCAAACCAGATGAAAGAACAAGACATTAACTGCAGTCAGAGGAGGTGTAAGAGGGCTGGATGTTAGAAATGAGCCCGTGAATTTGGAGAGCGGTGCATGCCGGGGACTGCATCACTCTGCATATGATGGGAAAGTTTACAAACAGAAGGGAAGGGGCGTGTGGCTACGGGTGTGGCAACACATGGCCAGTTACAGAGACAGAGCAAAGGGGGATTTAATCTGCAACATTACTACAGATTGTACTTTGCAGGGATTGCTATAAACGCCTGTGATTAGGACAGTATTCCTGTTACTCTGATTAGTCTGTGGTCTGCAAGGGTAGCCTTTAATGCCCTCTTGTAGCCGTGTACAGTCCACCCCTGATGTCCTACACGTAGGATGTGAGCTCTCTTTGATGCCCCTGCTCTCATCGCCCTTGGACGTTCAGCTTCACTGATGCTAAACCAGGGGGTTTGTCTTGTGTCTCTCCAGGTGATGAATATGATGTGTGCGCCATCTGCTTGGATGAGTACGAAGAAGGCGACAAGCTCCGAGTGCTGCCCTGCTCCCATGGTAAGTTGCTTGGCAATGCTGGCAGACATGTCTGTCGCGGTTACTATTGTTGAATCCTCTCCAAACTAATAAGCTAATATAGAGCTGTTTTTGTGATTTGTAAACACTTGGCATCACCTTAGCAGAGGGGAGTGGGTGTGGGTGGGTTTGTTTGTGTGTGTGTATATATCATAAATTAATTCCCTTGCACCCTTCTCACGCTACCAAACCGTTTAATATACTCACACAGTTTGTCACTGTTAGAAATGGGGGTCTCTAGTTGGCAAGGGCTTGCGCCTTTGTCCAAGTAGGGACCCTTCTTCCTACTCGGGATGATGGAGTTACACTCCTAAAATAACCCCTGCTCACCCCCTTGGTAGCTTGGCACGAGCAGTCAGGCCTATCTTAGAGGCAGTGTGTAAAGCATATGCCGATAACCGACAGTAATACTGTGTAAGCACTACAAAAAAACACCACACAGGTTTAGAAAAATAGCCAATATTCTTATATACAAGACCTAAAACGAGAAGAATCCACAATACAGTACTTAAAAATCCACAGTTATCAAAATACGCTTTAAAAGCAGTTCTTTGATGTCGATAGATCCGTCCGGGCCTATAACGGCGTTATAAGCAAACAAATCCAAACAGTTCAGGCTGGTCAAAAACTATTTTGAAGAAAGCTCCTTGCTGGAGGGGATGTTCAAGGAAGATACTTTCCTTTGACAGACAGGGTGTTTGTTGATGCTGACTGACCAGAGGAAGGTATAGACGCATACCCCTCAAGACGACATCGGTATACAATGGGATGGTGAAGCGGATAGCAGACACCTCTGGAACAAGGGTCACATAAGAGAGTTCCTATTACATGTTGTGCTGTTGGTGCACATGAAAACAAATAAAAGGAAATGTTAAGGTCTCTGTGGTCCCTTTTAGAGCCCAACAGAAGGAATATCTTCAAGTTTACCTTGTTATAACGTTTACCTTTAAGGACCCTTAGAATGGATATTATGAAATATAGTAGAAAGGTTTTTCTCATCCATATGGTCCTCCATGTACTCTCCCCAGAATGCCAAAGAGCTACAATCTGCATACCCTCATGATACACACAACATAATCCCGTGTTTTGGTCAGACGGGGGTGTGACAGCAGGAGCGCTGATATCTCCTTACCTTTGCGGACCGCAGAGAGGTGAGCGCTATCCCGGGGATGGTCTCCTTGTGAGACTGAAAGTCCGATGACCGAATGGGGTGTCCCCGACTTAGCAGCGTCCACAGGCTTCCGAGCTGGAAGGCGACCACACCGCAGGCCAGGTACAGTGTAAAATGATACCCATCAGCCCACCCATTGGCGGAATCTCATCATCTGGGTTTTGTTGAAAACTGGCATCTACTAGGTACCTCTCTGATCGTATGTAGAGGAATACTAGCATCAGATCCACCAGCGAAAGAGAGCCAACAGAATATGTTGGTGGGTGGAAGGGAAAGAAAAGTTGCAGTGCTCAAAAAGGCGTAGAATAGTGAAAAATGTGATAGTTAAGATTGCCTAGTATGATGCCAAAGATAAGACTTTATTGAAGGGGGTCATCATAGTGGCAAGGTTAAAAGCAGAGTGAGGATAGTGTGTTAAACAAATACCACTATCAGTTATGGAAAGTATATGGTCAACCATGATGGGTATCATTTTACACTTTCCTCTCTCCTTACACTAACTACTTTATCACATTACTTTTGAGTGTACTTATTATTGTAGTTTTTTCCTCAGACCCTTAGCATCCCCTGTGTGTTTGTTGATAGCTTGATTGGGGGATAGGATGCAAGCTGGTCTTTAAAAAAAAAAAAATCCCCTTATACCCTTCTTACATTTTGTTTTTTGAGAATCGGAGATGTGCAGCAAATCCTAAATAAAACTTGTGAAACCAAACTACATTTTAAGAAAGATTAAGGCGAAGGAGCTTATGTGCAACTCGCAAACGGTACAGGGCTGCACTGTCAAACCCCGTATTTCAACGCCTCGTCTGGGGTAGTAAGCGCTACATAAACTAGTGGTGCGCGCGTGCGTGCCACTGCAACACAATTGACCACATGGCCTATTGGTGTCTATTACGCGCACCAAGTGCGAAATAGACACACATAGGCCATGGGTGGAGCAATGCACCCGCCTGTGGCCTATTGCGTGCAGTCTTTCATTAAAAGACGCACGCAAAGGCCAATAGCTGCCCACAAAAGGAAAAGCACATGCACGAGCGTGTGCGATTCCTAGGGCAGCATACAAACCCCGTTTTTCAATTACTAAATAACTCGCGCTGTGCGAACACTGGTGCGCAGTGCAACACGCAGGGCGCGAGCCCTAAAAATCACCTTTACTAAAAGATTCATCGTTAGATTCAGGCATACCACATTTTCTTTTCCCACCTAGTTCCCAGGGCCAGTTATGTTTATAAGATGATATAAACAAACTTCCCATTCTGTCCTATGGGGAACAGGTAGCTTTGCAAAGTGAAAAACGAAATGGGCTGTAATTCACTATCAGGACATGCCACACACACCAGGGCATGTCCTATCTTTCACATACACTGCACCCTGCCCACAGGGGTAATTTGGGCCTACCTTAGGGGTGCCTGACATGTAAGAAAAGGGAAGTTTAGGGACTGGCCAGTGTGTGCACGAGCCAAGTCGACATGACAGTTACAAACTGCGCGCAGACTCTTCAATGGCAGGTCTGAGGTACCTTTTCCGGGCTACTCACGCGGAGTGGCACAATTCGTGCTGCAAGCTCACGCCTAGCATTTGGTTCCCAGGCCCTGGCGCACTCAGTGCACTTTACTAGGGAAAAACAAACAGCCAATCATGAAAACACCAATCCATAACATACTTTACCACCGGAACATTTGCACTTTACCACTGATCAGCAGTGCGAAAAGTGCGCAGAAACACTATGCCAGTGAAAACCAGGAGGGCAGAAAGCAAAAGTCTAACAGTCACGCTCCAAACAGTTTCTAATACTCACTCACTCACAGGTGCAGCTCAGACTCACTGTTTCGTATACTCGCTCCATCTCACGCACCGAACAGTTTCTCATACTCGCACCGTTCTCACATACCAAACTGTTTCTTATACTCACAGTTCTCATGCACCAAACTGTTTCCTATACTCGCTCCATCTCACGCACCAAACCGTTTCTTATACTCACTCACTCACTCACTCACAGGTGCAGCTCAGACTCCAGGCCACCCGTTGGAACTTAGGGTTTAGGGAGCATGGCCGACGGAGACAGCTCAGACTCGAGGACACCCATTAGACTATGGGTTTAGGGTACAGGGCCGACGGAGACAGCTCAGACTCAAGGCCACCCATTGGGCTATGGGTTTAGGGTACAGGGCTGACGTAGGCAGCTCAGACTCTAGGCCACCCATTGGAGCTTTGGGTTTAGGGTACAGGGCTGAGGTAGGCAGCTCAGACTCGAGGCCACCCATTGGAGCTTTGGGTTTAGGGTACAGGGCTGACGTAGGCAGCTCAGACTCGAGGCCACCCATTGGAGCTTTGGGTTTAGGGTACAGGGCCGACGGAGACAGCTCAGATTCGAGGCCACCCATTGGAGCTTTGGGTTTAGGGTACAGGGCCGACGGAGACAGCTCAGACTCGAGGCCACCCATTGGAGCTTTGGGTTTAGGGTACAGGGCCGACGGAGACAGCTCAGACTCGAGGCCACCCATTGGGCTATGGGTTTAGGGTACAGGGCTGACGTAGGCAGCTCAGACTCGAGGCCACCCATTCGAGCTTTGGGTTTAGGGTACAGGGCCGACGGAGACAGCTCAGACTCGAGGCCACCCATTGGAGCTTTGGGTTTAGGGTACAGGGCCGACGGAGACAGCTCAGACTCGAGGCCACCCATTGGGCTATGGGTTTAGGGAGCAGGGCTGACGTAGGCAGCTCAGACTCGAGGCCACCCATTGGAGCTTTGGGTTTAGGGTACAGGGCCGACGGAGACAGCTCAGACTCGAGGCCACCCATTGGAGCTTTGGGTTTAGGGTACAGGGCCGACGGAGACAGCTCAGACTCGAGGCCACCCATTGGGCTATGGGTTTAGGGAGCAGGGCTGACGTAGGCAGCTCAGACTCGAGGCCACCCATTGAGCTATGGGTTTTTGCGCCTGTTTGGATCACATGAACAATTAGAATAGAAACAAGAGGTGGAAATGAGGCTTCAGTTGCATTTGTGCAGCCCAAAAAGACAAAATGTAGACCCTTCAAGCTGACCACGGACCATTTCCCAAGTACAGCCCCTTGTTGGATTTGTGCTTCGGGTTTTGCTAGAGGAGTTGAGATTAAAATGTGTCTCCTAGCATGAAAGAGTTTGACTTTTGACTCAGACTGTGTGGATGACATCTAGCCCCCCACATCCTGTCTCACCCCCACCCCAGACGCCTGTCTGTGTCAGTGTAGGAGGCTGTCTGCTAACTCTTGTTCAAGGGGGTCGAGTCTGGCTCTTTGTGGCCGCGGTGGTTCTGCAAAGGCCGCAGAACCATTGCAGACACCACCACAGGGATGCTGGAGCAGGACGAGAAATCCGACAAAAGACAGGCATAGCGACTATAGTGCAATGACCGTCCCACAGCACATGGTGTGAGTGGCTGGGAGGTCGATGTGTGGCGAAGGGAGGGGGGGGGGGGGTTACTCCCCAAGGAAGAGAGCTGCCTGTCAGGTGTAGGAAAGTGTGTTTCTGTTGCAGTAACCCCCAAATTGTTTGCCAGACCACGGATGCATTGTCACTTTATGTGCCCTGGGTCCATGCCAATCAGGTTCCCAGGGCCTGTGTTGTTTCCCCAAAACTAGCCCAATTGGCATCTCTGGCCATAAGTCAGCTCATGGTAAATGGTAGCACAGGTAACCAGGGCACTGAGGAGAGAAGGACTCTAAGGGTGTGTCTGATCCATCAGCAGTCCAGCATTGTTTGTCGGAAGTATTTCGGTGGCTTGCACAAGTCCAACTTAAGTGCAACGAAGACAAGTCCGAGGTACTATTCTTCGGCTCTTTTCCTGACAACTTCAAGGATCAGATTTGGCCCCCGGACCTGCCCCGCCCCAGTGTGACGGGAGGCCCAGCTAAGAACTTGGGGGTCTGGTTCGGTCAGGATCTGAAGTTCGCAGATCACATAAAAAAATTGACCGGCTTCTGCTTTGGTACCTTGCGAGCCATGAGAAAATTTTTCCCTCTTCTGCCCAAGGCAGCCAAGGAGTCTGTTCTTCGAGCCCTGATTTTATCTCGGCTCGACTACGCTAATGCCTTATTTAGTGGCCTACCTGCGTACATGGTGCATCGCCTACAGGTGATACAAAACGCTGCAGTACGTCTGCTTTTCTCTCTCCCTAGGAGGTCGAGCGTGCGGAGCCACCTACGAAGTTTGCATTGGCTACCAGTACCACATCGAATCTTGTTTAAAATTCTTGTGTTGGCATTCAGAGCAGCTCATGGCCAGGGACCGACGTATTTGCAGAAACGGTTTTCATTCTATACTCCCAATCGTGCCCTACGATCGGCCAATCAATGCCTACTGGCCACCCCTAAATACAAATACGCCCGTCTGGGAGGCCAATCAATTTCAGTTAAGGCAGCTTCTGCTTGGAATGCTCTCCCCCTGTTCCTTAGAGCCTCGCCGACCATCACTGTTTTTAAGAAGGAACTTAAGACTCATCTGTTTAATGCTCCACTCTAACAGATCGTTCTGGTTTGATCCATCACTCCTGCTGTCAAATTACTCACCGCGCCAGGATACCCCGTGGTAATAGAGCGCGCTATAAAAATGTTAATAAACATTTTTTTTAATAAGGGCTGCAGCACTTATTGTGCCACCCTTAGAGGTCCTATACCCTGACACTCGCACACTGCCTTTGCAGGCTGTGTGTTTTTGTGCAGAACAAAGTGTAGAGTCGACATGGCACACATCCCTGTGTGCCATGCCCACAGAACCCACTGCCCTGGCATAGATCAGTCATCTCTCTAGCTGGGTGCCCTATGCCAGTGGTGAGGGTACAGGTGCATGAGCCCTGTAGCCCTACACTGTCGAAGTCCATTCTTAGACATTGTAAGTGCAGTGCTGCCATTAAGAGTATATGGTGCTGGGAGCTTGTCATTACGAACTCCACAGCACTATAACGGCTTCACTGACAACTGAGAAGTTTGGTATCAAATTTCTCAGCTCAATAAACCAACATGCGGATGCCAGTGTGGGATTTAATGGAAAATGTACACAAAGAGCATCTTAGAGAGGCCCCATGAAAAACGACCAGCCTCTGGTGGGTTCACTGACTGGTACACACCAACCTGCCACCACGAGACATGTTTCTGGCACCCTGGGGTGGGAGCCTACACTCCCTGAGCCCAGAAACAAAGTCTTTCCTGTGCAGAGATGTTCACACCTCCCGCAGGCCAGGAAGAGCCATCTGTGGCAGGGGGCTGCCTTTGTAATGCGACCCCCCAGCCTCTCCTGCTATCAGGAGCAACCCCCCTTCCTGTCTCCCCTCCTTTTCGGCGGGAAGACAGGCGGGAAACAGCCAGCCCGGAAACAGCCAGCCCAGAAGGTGTGCCCACCTCTGCCAACCCCACCCCTCAGGTGGGGGAGGCAAGGTGCAGCCCACTCTTCAGTGCCCGCCATCTTGCAGATGGCAGGCACTCCCCAATCAGGATTAGGGATGGTGCTCACTCCCACACGTGGGGTCAGCACACAAAGGGTGTAGCCACTCTAAGGTCAGTAGCCCATTGGCTACTGACCTCGAGACCCCTAAAACGCCCCCTAAATACAGTATTTAGGGGCAGCCCTGAACCAAGAAGGCAGATTCCCG
The DNA here is from genome assembly GCF_964263255.1 of Lissotriton vulgaris. NCBI lineage: Eukaryota > Metazoa > Chordata > Amphibia > Caudata > Salamandridae > Lissotriton > Lissotriton vulgaris. Next base: position 798,921,561 of record NC_141700.1, on the reverse strand, counting down.
CAGCCTAAGAAGAAAAGTACGAAAGAAGATGTCCAGCAGAGGAGACTGCAGGGAACGACTGACTTGGCACCAGCCCGTCTGCAGTTACTATTGATCCTGCGCCAAAAATAGTCTTGCCTGCAGCCAGCGACCTCCAGAACCCCTGGGAGGACGGACTGCCTTCAACAAAGACCGGATCTCCTGTGAACAGCATCTCTGTTCAGGATAAGCACCAAAGAAAGACTCCGAGCCTGCTGAGGACAAAAGAAACCTGATGCCTGGAACCACCACTGCACCCGTGGCCCACGGTCCGAGCGAGGTCCCCCAGCGCTCCAGAGTCTGACTCCACTGTGGGTTGACCCCTCCAGGACACCCCGACGTCACCTGCAGCCTCTGCATGGAGTCAACCCCCCCAACCGTGAGTGTCCCGGTAAGGTGAAATCTAACCTCAAAAGACACCCCTGCATCCCGCCACCCTGCGCCCTGGAAAAGAGAACCTGAGGTGCGCCTACGTCCCCGAGCCCTCAAACTTACCTGCTCAGCTGTTGGTTCCGCCCGGAAGTCTTTCTGGTCCGAGCCTGCAGCTGAAAACCAAAACCGAAAATCCCCATTGAAAACAGGGCACCGATGCCAAAACAGCACAATGCACTCAGCCGCACCGGCATCGCTGCAGGTGCACTTTGTGTGCTAAACTGGATCCCCTTTTACCCTGAGCTTTAGTCAAGGAGCTTTGCTCCCACAGCCTTGTGGCCTGCTCGCCAGCAGCCACCAACCGGAGGCCCTCTTTCCCATTGGAGAACATTGGGCCTTGGCACTCTGCAGCCGGATGCCCCTGTGCCGCTGAGGGTGTAACGAGTGCATCCTTGACCCTGAGGGACCCCTGAGTCTACCCCCAGAACCTCCAATCCCACTACGGAATATTTACCCGAAAATCGATAACACTATGTTCGAGGCATATGGGCTGCAGATGGTACATTATGAATAGATCGCCATCTGGTGTTGGGCTCAGATGATTGCACTTTGTTTTTCTCTTGGAGAGTCTTTTGTCTCTTGGTGACTCCTCCCTTGGTTGGTAGTGCGCATGGGCATCGGCTCCATCCTTAGATTGCTTTTTTCCGCCATCGGGTTCGGATGAAGATCGAGACGCTCCAGATCAACTTCAGAAGAAAGTGATTTTCGGCGCGTATTCCCTTTCCAATTCGACGGTATTGTTATTCGAACGCGTTCATTTCCATTCCGACGCGTTACAAATTCAAAATAGAAGAGAAAAACTTGGATCTACGTCGAAGAACAGGAGGCCTTTCTCGACGCAGTCAAGCCCGGAGTCCATGGAAAGGACTCCATTCAAAAAATGTCCAACGTGTGGTGCTAAGTTCCCACACAAGGACCTACACGAGGTGTGCAACCTCTGTCTATCGCCTGAACACGAATCCAGGGACTGCGAAGCCTGCGCAGCATTCTCCTCCAAGCGAACGATTAGAAATCGTCGAGCTCGAAGACACGAGGTTTCCAGAATGCAGGCGGAAGCGATCCCGGAGCTGTTCGGAGACGAACAAATCGAGGAAGAAGAGGACCAGTCGGGGTCGGAAGGGGACCAGTCGGAGGTTGAAGAACTCATCGAGCAACAAACCGTGAGTGACGACGTCCCCTTACCGAAAAACCGACCCCGTGCGGTAACGACCCCGCCCTCGGGCCCGGTCAAACCGCTGAAAAAAGTTTCCGACGCCCCGCCCTCGGGCCCGGCAACGAAACCGAAACTGAAACCGAAACACTCGGACTCCCACCATGTCGGATCCGAGAAAAGGGCGACATCGACTTCGGCACCGAGGCTACATACAAAGGAGAGCTCGGTATCGAAACATTCCATGTCGAAACATTCCATGTCGAAACATAAATATGACTTATCGCCCAAGAGACACTCGATACCAAGAAAGTCGGAATCGAGCAGACATTCGGTGTCGAAAACAACAAGATCTGACGATCGAAAACAAAAGCACCTCTCGGAACCAGGACCCTCGGTACCGATTCAGGAGCAACAGACAGATCCCAAACAAAAGATCTTGTTTATTGATCCACAAACTGGGAAAGTGGTCACGAAGAAGAGAAAGAGTGAACAGTCAGAAGATAAACCTCTTCCTTCAAAAAAGAGAACAATGGGGACGAATATAACTCCTCCTGCTTCTCCTCGTCCTAGAGTAACACCCTCTTCTCCTATTCCTCACAATAGGCCAAATATTCCTACACCTTCCACACCAAGACCAGCTACACCTCAGTCAGATGTAGACAGTGATCTAGGGGAGGGAGAACCTCAAGGGGATGACGAAACTATCCCAGATGAGGAGGATCCATGGGAAAATTATGATGTAGGGTCAGATGAGGACAACGACCCAGAGCTATATCCCTCAAAGCCTTCACCACCTGATGATAACACAGGTTTTGTGCAGCTCATTAATAGGGCAGCAAAATATCACAAACTAGATATGCATACAGAACCTCAAATAGAGGATTTCTTGTTAGAGACTCTACCTAATGCACAGAGAACATCAGGTACTCTTCCTATGTTGAAGGGTCTTCTTACTCACACAGATGAAATATTCGAAAACCCAGTGAGAGCCAGGGTGTTAAACCCAAGAATTGATAAAAAATACAAAGCGGCTCCAAAGGACCCAATATTTATTAGAGGGCATGTACCGCTAGACTCGCTGGTGGTCTCAAACGCTCGTAAAAGAGCAAACTCATTATCTACAGGAGAGACTCCTCCACCAGATAAAGAGTCGAAGTTAATAGATGCATCAGGCAAAAGAGTAGCATCACAGGCAGCGAATAGCTGGCGTATAGCCAATACACAAGCACTACTCGCACGTTACGACAGGGCACATTACGATGAGTTAGAAAAACTTCTCACACATCTCCCAAAAGAACATCAGAAGAAGGCAGACCAATTAATACAGGAAGGTAAAATAATAACCAATACTTCCATTAAATGTGCATTAGACGCAGCAGACACTGCAGCAAGGTCGATTAACACTAGTGTCATGCTAAGAAGGCACGCATGGCTTAGAATCTCAGGATTCAAACAAGAAGTACAAACAGCCCTACTGAACAAACCATTTGATCAGAAGACATTGTTTGGTTCAAGCACAGACGAGACATTAGAAAAAATGAAGAAAGATACGGAAACGGCTAAGTCAATGGGAGCATTGCAACAGCCAACACACAGAGGTTCCTTTCGTAGATCCACCTATAGAGGGGGCTCAAAGAACACAGGAACGAATCAGCAATCCACATCTTTCACACCAACATCACCCAGAGGTAATTCAAGAGGCAGTTACAGAGGTAACAACAATAAGGGTAGAGGCCGCGGAAATAATAACAACCGCAACGCCTCAACACCAAAACAGTGACTTCCTAGAACTCCCCCCAGACCACATAACACCGGTCGGGGGACGTCTATCACAGTTCCTACCTGTCTGGGAGAACATCACATCAGACAAGTGGGTGAGACAAATTATCCAACATGGTTATTGCCTAGAACTCACAGCTACCCCACCAAACATCCCCCCCAAACAGCGTCCAATGAGTCAGGATCATCTGACATTGTTAAGAGAAGAAGTGCTAGCACTTCTACAAAAGCATGCAATAGAGAAGGTCCCAAAAGATCAACAGGGCACAGGAGTATACTCTCTATACTTCCTGATCCCCAAAAAGGACGGGTCCCTACGACCAATATTAGACCTCAGACCTCTCAATGCTTACATAAATTCGGAGCACTTCCACATGGTCAAGCTCCAACAAGTACTCCCTTTACTGAAGAAAGGGGACTTTCTTTCTACACTGGATCTAAAAGACGCTTACTTTCATATCCCAATTCACAAAGCCCACAGAAAATACCTAAGGTTTATGTTAGAAGGACAACACTATCAGTTCAAAGTCCTTCCATTCGGTGTCACAACAGCACCGAGAGTTTTCACAAAATGCCTAGCTGTGGTGGCAGCACACCTAAGAAGACAACAAATGCAGGTCTTCCCATACTTGGACGATTGGCTAATAAAGGCCAAATCAAAGGAAGAATGTCTGCACAACACACAGAAGACAATTCAATTGCTGCACCACCTAGGGTTCACGGTGAACTACAAAAAATCACACCTGCAACCAAACCAGATTCAGCAATACCTGGGGGCTACAGTAGACACAGATAAGGCAATAGCATACCCCAACCCAATCAGAGTACAGACAATGGTCGGGTTAATACAAAGATTTCAACCACAACACTCACTACCAGCACGAGTGTTTATGCAACTATTAGGCATGATGTCCTCCTGCATACTGCTAATACCACATGCCAGACTACAAATGCGCCCACTACAAGAGTGTCTAGCGACACAGTGGAATCAGGCTCAAGGTCAGATTACAGATCTGGTGTTGGTAGACGACCGGACGTATCGCTCTCTGAAGTGGTGGAACACAGAAAACATTTCCAAGGGACGGTCGTTCCTAGAGCCAATTCCACAAGTGATAATAACAGCGGACGCATCGCTCTCCGGATGGGGAGCGCATATGGACAGATACACAGTACAGGGGAAGTGGAGTGTGCAGCAAAAGAAACTGCACATCAACTACCTAGAGCTATTAGCAATATTTCTAGCACTAAAAGCTTTCCAAATGCAAATAACAGGCAAAGCAGTCCTGATCAGAACAGACAACATGACTGCAATGTATTATATTCAAAAACAGGGGGGGACACACTCTCTCCAACTGTCCAGACTAGCACAGGACATATGGAGATGGGCCATTCCTCAAAAGATCTACCTGTTAGCGGAACACCTACCAGGAGTTCAAAATCAAATAGCAGACATCCTAAGCAGACAGTCAGAACAAGTACACGAATGGGAGCTGCACGACCAAATACTACAGCCATTCTTCCAAAAATGGGGGCAACCAGAGATAGATCTGTTTGCCAATCATCAGAACGCAAAATGCAAAGAATTCGCATCCAGGTACCCACACCAAAGGTCCCAGGGCAATGCACTGTGGATAAATTGGTCCAACAGATTTGCTTACGCGTTCCCTCCTCTACCACTAATTCTATTACTGGTTCGGAAACTGCAGCAACATTCAATGACAATGATACTAGTGGCACCCACGTGGGCAAGACAGCCGTGGTTCACCACGCTGCTACAACTCTCACAAGTACCACATCAAAAGCTAAGGTTATTACCCATGCATCTTACACAGAACCATGGAGAAATAATGCACCCAGATCCCAAACAACTGAACCTAGCGATCTGGCTCCTGAGGTCATAGAGTTTGGGTATTTAGATTTACCACCAGAATGCATGGAAATCATTAAACAAGCAAGACGTCCTACCACCAGAGCATGCTATGCAGCAAAATGGAAGAGGTTTGCTATACACTGTAACAGTAAGCACATCAACCCTCTGGACGCATCCACTAAACAAATCATTTGCTATTTGTTACACTTACAGCAATGTAACCTAGCATATACCTCTATCAGAGTTCATCTCGCAGCCATAGCGGCGTACCTACAAAACAGGCAACATCTGTCACTGTTTAAAGTACCAGCAATTAAAGCTTTCATGGAAGGACTCAAAAGAGTCATTCCACCAAGAAGACCACCTTCCCCAGTCTGGAATCTCAACATAGTGCTTACCAGACTAATGGGGCCACCATTTGAACCTATGCATAGGTGTGAAATACAATTCCTCACATGGAAGGTAGCCTTCCTCATAGCTATCACGTCACTTAGAAGAGTAAGTGAACTGCAGGCTTTTACGATTCAAGAACCATTTATGCAGCTACACCAAAATAAAGTGGTTCTTAGAACAAACCCAAAATTCTTACCGAAGGTTATTTCAGCATTCCACATCAATCAGTCAGTGGAATTACCGGCTTTCTTTCCAAAACCACAAACATTAGCTGAAAGAGCCCTACATACACTGGATGTTAGAAGGGCCATATTGTACTATATAGAAAGAACACAAACTTTCAGAAAGACAAAACAGCTATTTGTTGCGTTTTCTCCCACACATAAAGGCAATCCCATCTCCAAAGCGGGCATTGCCAGATGGATTGTAAAATGCATTCAAATATGCTACTTAAAGGCAAAGAGAACATTAACTGTTCCTCCTAGAGCTCACTCTACACGTAAACTAGGAGCATCTATGGCATTTCTGGGAAACATTCCACTAGATGACATATGCAAAGCGGCTACCTGGGTTACACCGCACACCTTCACAAAACACTATTGTGTAGATATGCACACAACACAACAAGCTAGAGTGGGACAAGCAGTATTAAAAACATTGTTTCAGACAGTTGCAACAGACACGGGCGACCACCGCTAGGGAGAGAACTGCTATATAGTCTATTCATAATGTACCATCTGCAGCCCATATGCCTCGAACGGAATATGCTACTTACCAGTATGCATCTGTTCTTGGCATAGAGGGCTGCAGAGTGGTACATGCCCTCCCAGCCTCCCCGGAAACCTGTGTCTGTTCCAACATTATCTTATTTAGATACACTTACATGGGCACTCTTATCTGTATTCTACTATACTACTCCATCTAACCCTACTATGGCAAAACAATCTAAGGATGGAGCCGATGCCCATGCGCACTACCAACCAAGGGAGGAGTCACCAAGAGACAAAAGACTCTCCAAGAGAAAAACAAAGTGCAATCATCCGAGCCCAACACCAGATGGCGATCTATTCATAATGTACCACTCTGCAGCCCTCTATGCCAAGAACAGATGCATACTGGTAAGTAGCATATTCCTTTCCTCCGTTGGATAACATTGACTGTTTTTCTTGGAAAGGTTTCTAAATATGGAGTTTGAAAACCTATTGACATTCTTTAAAATTGTACTGTTTAACCAAAACTATTTAGAAATTCGTTATAAGTGGACTTTTTAACTAAAACGATTTTACTTACCTGTTTACAGGAAATGTCCCAGAGTAGCATCCAGGTATACTGCTCTGAGTAAGAAAAGTAATCTAACAAGTAACTTACCTGGTATTTTACTGAAAAGCCATTCAAGACTATGTACTGTAGGTACACAGTATTGCATTTCTCTGCACCGTCCTGTAAGTCAAAACAAAGTTCATATTCAATTCAAACTGTTTCCAAACTGCATTACTACTGTGCCATATGTATTGCGTACCTGTGCTTACCTGTGCCAGGCGTGCTTGGTTCTAGAAAATAAAATAACAAAGAATATTTTTATACAGAAACAATTGGTCTGAAGGGCAGTCTTCGAGTGTGTGAATTCATTTGCTGACTGAGTGTGTACAACAAATGCTTAACGCTGTCCTCTGATAAAGCCTTGCTGCTCGCCCACACTACCACAAATAGAGAGTGAGATGCTATCTACTTTTACCTCTGCCTACCTTTGGGGTTCCACTGGACTCTGTGCACATACCTCACTTTGGTATAGTATATACAGAGCCAGCTTCCTACGTTAGTCTAAGAGGAAAGGAGCTTTAAGTATTTCTCTTCACGTAGCACATCTGTGCACTCACCCCTCATCTGTAGTCCTCCCATGCCTAACGATCGGTTCCATCCTCCCTCGATGCCCGCTGCTTCCCTTAGTTTGTGTTGGTCGCCCACCCAACAATGCTTGGCTTACCTTTGTTGAATAAAGGGGCTTCACTAAGCTCCCGCCCTCTACCTGCTTGGTCACTCAGTAGGCTGGGGGTGATCCTTTAAGGTTTGAGGGACTATCCGTCACCAATGCCTACCTCCCACTGGGACAGGTAGCTGCAGTGAAACATGGCCGACCGGCTCTCTCACTGAGAGAAGGGCCCATGCACTACACGTCTAGTAGGTCTCTGTGAGCCCAACTCCCAGACCTAGCCGGGGGTGTGCTGTGGGAGAAACCACTCTGTTGATGGGAACTCAATTCCTGGGGTCCAGTCTAGTTTTGCATGCATCGTCAACTGCTCTGGTGTAGTCTCAGAAAATCTCTAATCACGGGCCATCTGTAAAGATTTTAGAGCAATGACTCTGGAAGGTTTTAAAGCTGAAGGTCTTTTGAGGTTGTCCTCACCGACTCCATTTACATGCCAGTTTATACAATTTGAAAGAAGTGAGCTTAACTTCTAATCCTCTCGTGCTGCGTTTGATCACTCTATAGATTGTTAGTTTCATCAATCAATCAGTATTAATAGAGCTCGACTTATCACCCCAGAGGGTATCTGGGCACGAAGGTTCTGCTGGTCTCCGTCGAAAAGCCAAATCTTGAGTCCCGTCCTGAATTCCACCAGTGAGGTGGATTCGCAGGTGGAGGACGGGTTCGTTCCAGGCCTTGGTGGCGAGGTGGGAGAAGGAACGGCCGCCACTGTGACTTGGGGGTGTGCGAGGGATAGGGATAGGGAGGCGGAGCGCAGGTGTCTGGAAGGTTGGAAGAAATTCAGGCGGTGCTTGATGTACGCTGGTCCCTGGTCGTGTAGGTCCATGTAGGTGTGTCCGCAGCTGGAACTGGTGTACTTAGTAAAGTATATTTTCAAATTAAGTCCAGAAAGTGTAACATTAGTTGGGGGAATCAAAATGTTATTACTAGTTTTTATCCCAATTTCATGAGACGGGCAGATACTAGAGAGGAAAGCACTTCAGGTCTCGAGTGGGGTATCGAGCGAGCTGTATGAATTACAATGTAATAGAAAAGAGGAGAGTGAAGCCATATGTAGGACCCGAAGAGCAAGCGTTTATTACATGGTGATCCCGCAAAGACGCACAAATACCTTTCATAACCGCTGGAGGATGAACAGCTGAGAGCAGTCCAGAAACTGGTAATAACCGCTGAATGATTCACAGTTGAGAGCAGTCCAGACTCTGCTGCTTTTGTAGATTCAGGTTTTAGGATTCGAGTCAATCATCGCCTGGTTTGAAGTTTGTCGGAGACATAGAACGCGTTGAGGATAACTCTGACACGCCTCCTTTTAAAACTATAAACTGTTTGCTCCCTTAACCTTAAATATATTTTTCTAAATTGTTCCATTTTTTGTGGGAGTTTGGTGTTAAAATTCAAGAGACAAGTTTTTATTTTTAACCAACAGATTTTTTTCTCTTTGCTGTTTTGAGTTGCAGCGAGGCCCCTGGGCGGAATGAGGAACGCATGGCCAAGGTGTGCTGACGGTCACTGCAGAGGAGGCCTTTAAAGAAGTGACGTCAGATTAGGTTTTTTTTCTTTGGATAGACTACATCAATTAACTCTAAATTTACCAACAGGACGACTGATGGGTTCTCGTTGGTACTCAATAAAGACAGTGACCACTTGCTCTGAAGTTTAAAGACCTTTGTGGCTACCTGGATCCTTACGCATTCCTGAGGGTAATGGGGTTACCTTGGAGAGGCAGGCTTGGGCTCACCCGACATTTTTGAACAGTATCCAGCTACTTAGCTTCGATTTGTCGCGGAAGTGACCCATACGGAAAGTCAGTGGTGCCGCACTGACCATGTGATACCTGGGATTGAATTATGGTCAGACCCCTGATGAGACGGACAATTCACAGCATCGGGTTTGCATTTGTTCCCAGTTGCAAGGTGGCTCCGATGCTTTGAGGAAAGTTGCAACACGTGGAGAACTCGCCCCTTCCAGCCCCATGACAGGGAGCATGGTTACCCAGCAGAAGATCCCCATTTATTTCAGGCATAGACTGTAGGGAAGGTGTAGGACACTGCAGGCATGTCTTACGAAGGGGACGTTAAGTCAATCGATTTTATCGTCCATGGGATATCCAGCGCCAAGACACTCAGCAGAGTAGCTGTGCGCTTTATAAAACCCCTGTTGACATAACATAACATATCCTGGGAAGGGACGCTGACCCATCTGCCGCAAGGAAGCGCCACACGGTGCACACACGCCTGCGACTGCCCAACAAACCAATAACGAGGAAAGACTGCGCACTTGCCGATGAAATACCTGTAAGACTTTCTGTTGGAGAAGAGGTGGGCTCAGCATGCTGGCCTCTAGAAGCACCCCCTTGCAGGTGCACCCCACAGAGACACCCTTACATTCTTATTTATTTCTGAATTTTATATAGCACTAACTTGACCCGAAGGTATCAGGGCGCTTTACAGAGGAACATGACGTGCTACATATAGAATAGATAAACTCCTGTAAAAAGAGTGAGCGAAGCACAGTGGGATATGTGAGCAAATAGCAGCGGATACCAAGGTACATAAAGCGTAAATAAAAATACAAAGCGTTTGTAGACGTAAAGAACTGAGGTAGTAAAGGGGGGGTTTCCAGGGTGGGGAGAGAGGTGCACAGTTCTCCCCGAGGTGGGAAACTAACACGGCAGCTTACACTCACGTTCAAGACAAAGTAGCACTTTATAGTAACAGGAGGTGCATAGGGCGAGCATAACAATATAAAGAAACAGCAAAAAGTGTAAATGAGCTACTGTGGGATATGTAAACACAGAAGTGCCAGAACCCGACTTACATGAAGTGTACATAAAAATACATGTCGACAATAAATAAAGGAGATCGAAAGGCAGCTAATTTCTTACGGTAATTGGGAGGGGGAGAATCAAGATTTTGACGTTTTTTTCTCCAGGATGTAGATTCACCAAGAAAGCCGAAATGACGGTCCGAGCACCGCGTAGGGAAGGCCGAACGTATCCCACAAGAGCCCGACGGAATCCATGACGGGTTCAGACTTGTTCCTATAAGAAGTCTGGGCTCTGGAAGTAGGGGGGTGCGGGAGTACCCACAGAAGAACAGTGTTGGAATTCGATAAGGTTCAAGAGCAGTAAAAATAGATGTACATTTTCTTTTTTTTTGTAACATTAGCTGTGCGCTCAATGGCAGGCGTCAAATGTCAGGTTATGTCTTCTGACAAATTGCTTTTTGTTCTTTTAAGCTGGGGTTTGGTTTTTACTTTTCTTTGACGGCAAAGACAGAATGTGGTTCAATGGGCTGTGACAGCCTTACTGGGGCACAGGGGTCGTGAAAGGAAAGGCTGCTGGATGCCATTGCTTCCAACATTCAACAACATTTAAATACATTAAATAAACCACACAAATACTTCAAAATACTTCAGCAGTTAGGATGGACGAGTGAGGCCACTTTTTAATTCTGAAGTGTGATGGAAGCAAAGGTTTTAATAGGATCAAAACAAATGAGACACTGTAGTGGGTGATGTGCGAATGTTAACTACTCGTTCAAACCAGTTGTCGTACGTTATCGTGTGTGCACTGCATAGTTTTGCTTGTAAAACTGTCTATGCGAATTCAGTGACCATTCCAATGGAAACCAGCCTGTGTGTAAAGCACCCACACCATGCTCTGGGGATATTTGTGACAATGTGCTCCAAAATGCACCACCAGCTACTTACTACATCCTTACCATGCTTCTACTCAATATTCGTGGCTCTTTTGCGGCACTTGTTCCTTGGGTAACGCTGGGATTTTTCAGTCCCTGCGACGTCAGGGAAGTAACGTTGGCGGTAGCACCCCCACTCTGAAAATACTTCCAGCACCACTGGGTAAGAGATATCCACCAGCCTCGAAAAAACAAGAGTCAAAAATGTTGTAGGGAACACAGGTAGCATGTATTTGTAAAAGCAAAAAGCGAGCTTGACGCTGAATGGGGTGAGCTGCTGCATGAAAGCGTACACTGCCAAATGCGACCTAGCATAATGCTGTTGTACGTCTTCTGCCTTTAGTCACTTGGTTAGCTCCTGTGTAAATCAAACTGCTGTTGCTAATAGCTTTATTAACCCCCTCCCCAGGTCATAAGTTGTCAGAAAGAAACTTTTTTGGGCCATATAATGCTCAAGAGGTACATGTTGGCTGCAGAGGTGGCTACCGTGAAGAGCCACAAAATGGAGGCGACGCGGACACCGCAGCTGGGCTGCTTCACTGGAGCGAGGGCTGGGACCATGGTTCTTGTAAGTGACCTCATTCTTAGGAACCCTTTAAGGTCCTCTCTGGGCGTCACAGCCTCTCTTAGAGGGGCTCATCTCAGCTGCCACATTTTAGTGGCCTTGAAGTTGATGAAATAAACTTCCTAACAGGCCGTTCCCAGACATTTTCAACATGGCGGAGTCAGACTCCATACAATGGACACAGCTGCTCCAAACACTGTTGATAGTTCCACAGAGGAGGCACCCATGGCTTTGCTCGCCTCCTCTCCACATATTCTTCATCTCAAGGCTGGTTTGGGGCTTTCCTTTGGACTCCTGTTTCTCACAAACAGGACTCACTTTTGTCTTATATTTTGACATTTTGATGTGAGAATTCATGGCCTCTGCAGAACTTTGCAGTTTTATTTGGGTAGTGTATGTGTTTGTTCTCTATTGTTAATTTATAATTTGAATGTTTAACTATGATGGACGTGTTAAAACAGCTATAGTTTTGTGTAGTTCCCATAAAACTATATAGGATCTGCGCATTTAGGCACCAGACGCTGCAGGGTTGTGTGCAGACTGTTTCTAGATACCCCTAACAAGTATGTTAGCCTGTATACCAGCTAGCCCACAGTGCCACTAGAAACCCCTCTTACCAAGGTGAGAATATTTCTTGGCAACTATCGAACATGACAACCCTGTTCCCTCAGGATCGTGGAAACTCTGTAATGCTTTTCGCTCAGTCACTCGTGCTCACTTTGTCTCAGAGAGATACACAGAATAAACGGTGGGGACGTTTTTCAATAAGCATTTTTCGAACCAGTATCATTCTAGTGTAAAATAGATGTGCTCAAGCAACCATTAGACAGAAACAGATACAAATGATTATAAACACTAACAGAGTAAAAGGACGGTAGATTTCTACTATCGCGCTAAAACAATAAATACATGCAAGTATATAAAATACATGACAGTAGAATGCGTACTCCTATGAAGCAACCCTAACCTACGTGCACCATCAGTGTACCTAAGTGTACCTATCATGTATGTAGGTGTAGAAGCCAAGAATCCCTCTAGGATAAAGTTAATCCCATTACCTGAAGTTAGAGACTGTGGGACCCCGTCTTGGTCTTGAGATGGCCACCCCACAAGGATTGTCAGACCACTGTGAGCTGGAGTGTCTGCATGCAGGAGCCTCTGCGTCTCGCGTCAGTGTGTCGTCATGGAAGTACTTTTCTCCTCTGACTACATCAGCAAGATATGGTGTTTATATACCCAAAGTGGTACCCTCTGGGGTTCTACCTTGCTGTGTCTTGTCAGACCTAGGATGACGGAAGGAATCACCCTTAAACATAGTGATTATGGAGGAGATGGTAGGCATGCGGAGTTTCCAAGAATTCTCATGCATAATGGATGAGGCTTGTTTTCAGGGAAAACCCCACGTCCTATAAGCAGTACCATAACTGGGTAAAAGGTCAGACCCAAGAACCGTTAGGTAGTGTAATGGTAGTGAAGAATATAGGTGAAAGGTTAGGTGACTACCTGAGCCTATATTGAGGTACCCATATGGAACATAACTATAGTTTGCTTTTAGTCTGTAAAGCTTTGTGCACAGGTGTGTGCCCTCAGGTGTGTCACTAGTATGCACACAGACGTGCTGAGTTGAGGCGAGCACCCGGCATTGTGTTGGAATGATCTGAGGTCTGACTTTGCTGCCCCCCCTGTGCTGTACAGAATCGTGCTGAGGTGAGTACACTACTATGAGCCGCACTGTGTGGACACAGTACCCCTTCTCCCTACCTTGACTAAAGTTGGTTGGTTTATCCCCTCCCCAGACTTCCAATGCCAGCTCCGATTGGTTTATTGGCCGTGATCTTGTCTCCGCCTCGCAGATTGAACCTTCTCACAGTATTGGGGAGTTTGTCCTGAAACCTTGGGGCCGATGCTACAGCAGACTTCCTCTAACCCACCCCACAAACATTGCCATACTAAGATGGGGTTCCAGCTGGAAAAGCAGAGTGAAAGTGTTGCAGTGGGAGAGGTTTGCGTCTCTGTCCCATGAAGTGATGTCATAGAATCATATTAAAAGGAATGTTTTTTTTTTAAAACTTCTGTTACGTAGCCTTCACTTTGAAAGATTCCAGCTTTGTTCTTAAAATGTACAATAGTTATTTTAAACTTGTTGGTCATCAGGGTGAACTTTGAAGCACCTGAGATCTTTTCAACAAAGTCATTGAGCTCTGAGCCTTCTAAAGGACTTCAAAAACATTGGGAAGATAGATAAATACAACAGTGATTTCTTGTTCTATTGACACTTATTTGTGAACTAAAAGCCCGCCGCCTTCCAATAAAGACACACAGTGCAAAGGAAACCTGCAAAAGGTCTACGGGCGCATTGCTAATTTTCGCATGAAAAATGACGTGTACCACTGCGCAAAATTTGCATTTCTCACATATTGGTGTGAAGACCCACCCTTGAATAGTAATTAGGCACTTTCATATGCAGAAAAACGTGGTCTTTATGCCGGGTAATGGCGTGTCCTAGCTTCGGCCTCATAAGACGCTTCAAACGTTTTTAAGTCTGAATGGCCAAAAGTCCTCCAGAAACGTGATCCGGTGAGGCAGAGACTTCCAGGATTTAAAACTAGATGTACTCGTACGTAGTTCCATCGAGGTCCCGTCGCCGTATCTGCCCCATTAACTATATCCCCCTCCTGGGTAGCTCTATCCCCTCCTCTGTGCTGTCTTTCTGCCTTCAGACATAAAAACTATAAATCACAAGTGTTCTGTTCACACCACACTTGGCTATTGATTGCCATTTTGTGGCATCCAAGTGGTTTCCTTGAAACGTTGTAGGCAAGGACGCTGATCTGGGAACCCCTGCTTCTGTTGTTGTTGTGGCTGTTGCATTGGTTTCATTCTGCTGGTGTAATGTTAATATTCCAGCTGTATGTATGTTAAAGGTGTATTGATGGTGGGTGACTTCAGCCATCCCTTGTTGATAAAAATGCTGATCGAATGGCCCTGTTTTTGTATCCTTTTCCAGCTTATCACTGCAAGTGTGTGGACCCCTGGCTGACCCAGACCAAAAAGACCTGCCCCGTGTGCAAGCAGAGGGTGGTGCACGCGGCTGAGGACTCGGAGTCTGACGAAGAGGTCCAACGAGGGGCTGACGAGGAGGAAGGTGAGGACGAAAGGGACTCTGAGCGCACTCCTCTGCTGCGGCCTTCCTCGTCCACTGGGACGCAGTCCTTCGGCAGCATGGCCGAGTCCATGGCGCATCCTGATGACGAGGAGGTGGATTCATCTGACGAAGAGGAGGAAGAGGATCACTCAAGCAGCCATTTCAGGGGAGCGGATACTCAAGACGAGACTCTGCTATCCGAGCCGCTGCCCGTCCATGGCTCGATCAATGTTTAACCCACCTCAGAACCCCACCTGTACCTAGGGCTCCTCACTAATGACACATCTGGCTTTATTACTTGTGTTAAATGCAGATTGTGTGACCACTAAACGGATTGCTGGGGTAGCCTTTAGCCACAGAACTGGAGAGGAATTGCACCAGGAAGTGACTTGAGCGTCTGCCATAATGTGATAGTGTTAGAGAAGGCGGGAGGCCCTTATGGGTTCCTGCTGCAGCACATTACTTTTTAATGCAGGGAGTGGACTGCTACTTTATTGGGGGAATAGAAAGGGTAAGTAGAATCCCACCTGTTTGCTTCAATGGTGGAGGCACCCTGACCATAATCCAGTATTACTTCCTTTAAACCGAGTCTTGGCAAATGATCATTTGCCTTCAGGGCCAAGAATCTTCAGGAAGGAGACGACCACCGTGCATCTTGGCCAAGAGTTGATTGGGTCTTGACCAAGCTTGCTTTGGAGGAGCCATATTGCTGGGGTCAGGGCTCCTCCTGCCCCCCTCCCCGCCCCCCAGAAGGGGAAAGATTATTTGCTCTGAAGGACACAGCTTGATTCAAGACCGCATTCTGTGGAAGGGGCAGATTCCTTGGCTCGTGGGTAAGCATGTCGCAGGGGAAAGGTCCTTTGGATCATGACCAAACATGCTCTGGACGGATCGTATCCCTTGCAGTATTGCCTTGAAGGCTCTGGAGTGGACAGATTCATGGGTCTTTGCCATTCATGCTCCTCAAAGGACGCAGATATGCAGCAAAAGAATATATTTTTGGGGGTCCTGACATTGCATGCTCTGGAGTGGGCAGTTTCCTTGGCTCCTGGTCAAACACACTCTGGAGAAGACATAGTCCTTGGCCAATTTATTTTAAAGAGGGGGGTGGGCAGGTTTTTCTGACTGCAGCCAAACCCACTCTGACGACAACAGATGTTTTAAGGTGTTGGCCAATCATGGCCCAGAGGCGATATTTCACGGGACACGGCCAAGCATGCTCTTGCATGTGTTGGCTTCCATTGGTTCTAGCGAGGCATGCGTCTTACGGTGTCACTGGCATTGCATTGGGGTATGACCACGGGGTATCTGGTCATATTCAGTATCTTTCGCCTGGGTGAGCAGCAGTGTTTGAGTGAGTGCAAGAAAAGGAATTCGTCGGATCCCTTTTCACGTGCAGGGAAGTCTCGGCTTATTGCTGTCTGAATTAGCCTTCCCTCTTCGGGCAGAGGACTCCTTCCCTTGGGTTATCGCATTCATTTACCTCTGGGTTACGTTGTTTTTCCAGCAGTGCCAGATCGTTCTCTGGCCAGAACAGTATTGAGCCGTTATTGTCTTTGATGAAGCACGAGCCCTGTCGCAAGTACCTCATGAAGATATGTATTCCATGAGCAGCCTCCGGTGAAGGGACTCCTCCTCCTGGGGTCTTGAGTAGAAGCAGCACATAGAGTGGTACTTGTGTGTGCTCAGCATGCCCCAGTTGAAGGCTCTTTTCATATGGGGGCGACTCCTACTGGGGTCCTGAGATGAAGCACATTGGGTGCGCTCAGCGGGCCCCAGCAGAAGGCTCTTTTCATATGGGGGCGACTCCTACTGGGGTCCTGAGATGAAGCACATTGGGTGCGCTCAGCGGGCCCCAGCAGAAGGCTCTTTTCATACGGGCCGACTCCTACAGCTCCAGGACTATAAAGGGTGCGAGTAGCCTGCTATTCCAAGGAGCAGTGGGACAGGTTCCACATGAGGGACGGTGTAAGAGCCCTCCAGGGGAAACCTCTTAGGGCTAGGCCCAGTGTTTACCTGAAAATCTTTAATTATTCTGAAATGGGACATAAATGTTGCTTTCTGTGTCTTCCTGGGTATTTTCACATTGTGTTGTTTCTGGTTGAAAATCTTCAGGAAGACCCCATGGTTCAGTGCAATCGAGTGCTTTGACCAAAAGAGGTACGAAGGGCGTTTGTACGCCTGGTCATCTTGAGAACCGGAGAGGGCCTAAGCCCATTAATGGGACCACAGGTTTCTTCCGAGGAGTCCATGTAGATCCTGTGCCGATCTCGTGTGAAGTCTTTCGGTTTATTTCTTCCTGAAAGATTTTGAAATCCTGTATTAGTTGATGGAAAATAGATATGTTAATTTTTCTCCCGATACCCTTTATCCTCCACCCTAAACAGAAGCATTTGCTGCTCAGAGTAAGTCATTCCACCACTATATTATTGATGCCATAGTTGCTTTGAAAATCATTTTCTTTGTGCTGTGTGTTATGCTTCGCCCCACTCGTCACTCGTTTTGTAGTGGGGATGTCGTTAGTCTGCAGAGCCGCACCCTTCATCTAGCCGAGGCGCGGGGTAGAGGCATCGTGTGACTGGACCCCTCTCGCTCCCTTCTTCAGGAATGAAGAGTTCTTTTGTTCCTCGTGTATACAGAGAGCCGTCAGTTCCTGTGGTGTATTAACCACCTCTTCCCACTCTGAGGCAGAGAGACGGGTGCCATCCCTAGAGGGGAACCACAGTGGGGCCAGACATGATGGGACCATCTGCACTGCTCAGGAGACCTAGTTAGAGGTAGCAGCTGGGGTCACTTTCCAAGAAGTGTGTGAAGAGCCTTGCTGAAGTCGTCAGGTGGCGGCTGCTCGTACAAGGTACAGGTGACCTCCAAGACACTACTGGTGCAGAGTTACAGGTAAAAAGGCAGAATCTCTTAGTGCAGAGTGTTCAAACCGCATGGCTCATCTTGTTGCGATGCCTGCTTCCAAGGCAAGGGTAGTCATGTAGCTCTGGCCATTATTACGCTCCTGCGTATCCAGCAGTCAAAATGTGAACATGGGTTTCCTCACAGGGGCATACACTTTGACTCCGTTGTGAGGGATGAACTTACTTTAGAAGCCATTTTTTCCCATTCCATGTTGAATGGTGGCTCCCTGAGCATATGATGCGCTGTAATTCCTGTGTCCGCCTGCATCCCATCGAACACCATTTCTCCCGGCTCTGAAGCTTCCTCCAGGGCCTGTATTGCTGTGCACAGGGGTCTTCGACATTTGGAAGTAATGCAGATTGCAGAATAGCAATCTGAGGATGGGAGAAGTGGTGCAAACATGATGATGAACGTCTGGTTAATCATTACCATTATTGGGGATGAGTGAACTCTGATGTCTCTAGACAACTCCTTTCGCTCTCTCCGGTGGATGCCTTTTCGTGACGTTGGAGCATGCTACAGCTGGGCCAGCTGCGTATACGCTAGGATGTCTATATAACTTTGAATCGTTGGCCACCTTAGACTGGCAGGCCATCATACCGAGCTGCGTTAGTTGTAGCTGTCTATAAGGACCCAAACCCTATCCAGGCACATCATTCGACACCCTGCATGTGTGCGGATTGTCAGCCTAGCGTAATCTTAAAGAAGAATGTGCGACAGTAAGGCTGCGGAATTGACTAATGTACTGAAGTGGTTCCTAATGTTCACACAAGTAATCACAGAGCTGCAAGGTACTGCTGGAGGAGCATTCTGGAAGCACGTTGATTTTATGAGATTGGCACGCCCCTCTGGTGGATACACCTCGCAGAACCAGTGAGTTTATAGTAGACCTCCTGCGGGGAAGGCTACACCCCCAAATCATTTGCGTTCTCACATTCAGGGGCACCCACACCTTCATTCACCATAAATAATGCTTCGTCTTTCTTCCAGTGAATGGCTAAAGGAAGGTGGCTGTGGTGGTTAGGGAAGGGACGGGCTGAATGAAAAGGGTGTTTGCAGCCTCATCCGAGGTCTCCACACAAGTGGTAGTGTTTGAATGGCGCTCATCGGCTCCTCTCCAAAGGGGCATCCCGTAGCACGTATCATCTGCTTTGTAGTGTTGACCTCTTGTAAGTGGGGTTGACACTGTCTTGTGGAGGAGCCAGATGTGGGCTCTGTACTCATTAGGAGACTTCTCCCATAGATTGGTGCCTCAGAAAGCTGGAGGGGGAAAAAGAAAAAGCCAGGATTGGTGTTCAGGCGGCTCAAGTATTCCACACATCCTAAAGTTAGTGCAAATCTTTCTGATTGTGTTCAGTAATTCTAGACACCCTGTTTCCACATGGAGCCCCCAAAATAGTGATCACTAACAACATTACTAAGAAGCCATGACTCATGGACCTTTTCTTTGATGTAGCCCATGCCTGTTTAAAACCTTTTTAAAATGTTAATTGCATTACTTACTACTGCACACTACTTGCAGCCCTTGTAATCCAAATCTTTTATATATAACAAAAAACAATAGTTGGAAATAGAGAACCTCAACGGTGAACCATGATGCTTTTCAGGGGAAGTATATTCACTCTTGCACGCTCGTGTCATTGTTGTCTGATGGCTAGACAGGTAAATTGTAGCGTCGACGTCTTGGGTGGAAAGATAGAAATGGGCAAATATTAAATCCGCCAAGACTGAGAATCGGACTCTTCGCCTTTGCACACTTTATGGACTTTGTGTCACCCCTCACTCCCTTTTGTATCTCCTTCTTATGCCCCTCTCTTTGGGTAGAGAGGCCATCACTATCCCCACCAGAGCGGTTCATCGGCAGCAGCGCCCTCCTTCAAGCGTCTTTCCTGAGAGCCGCCTGGTAGCGTTCCTAGGATCCTCCCACCGTAGTCTCCTCCCACTACCGCTCGCCCACTGAGCGCTTCAACCTTCTGATCAGAGCGCCCGTACCCTCGCCACCGCTCCATTGTATGCAATACATGGAAATCATGTATTGTCACTTGTCCTGGAATCAGACTAGTCTACTTTTTGTATTTGTTGGATGTTTACTAATTTGTCGTGGGTTTCACGGAAATGCCAATAAACATGCCAAATATCTTTTTCCAACTCAGTTCATTTACAGCCTGTTCTTGCACCTGTCCTGTAACTCTGACTTTTTCCAAGTGATTATTTGATCATGCTGGCAAAGCTAAGCGCGCGGCTCAGGGCTTTCTGGTTGTATGGTTTGCACTGTATGTATTGATGTTGGGTGGTAAAGTGTAGATTGCTCTGCTATGCCATGTGGTAACAAATGTAGCATTTTGAGGAGAGTGGGCAGAGAGCCATCAGTCTAAGTCTTGTTAAAGAATTTGGGATCAAAGGATAAGGTGCCTTTCTTGTCTCGAGGCAGGAGCAGGACCTCCTGGGAACCCCAGCGTTTCGCTGCTGAACAGCTGTAATCTCAGTTTGTGAATCTCGTCAGACTTCTGATCAGGGTTTTGGTTACTGAGCAGGTCTATGCAGGAAAAGCGATGGAACAGATATTTACTTGTGATCCGACCGTCTCTCCTTCATTGCCTCGCAATGGAGATCCGCTGAGATGATCTGTTATCAGCAGAAGTGACGCCTGCTCATGAGGGAGAGATATTTAAAGAACCTACCACTTGGGTTACCTTTCAGAGAGCGGAGCTTGGGTGGGGTTTGATTTCAGAGGGGGGTTTGTCCATCGTTGAAAACTCAATCACACATGTTTGGGGTCAGGTCGGACATGGTCACGCGCTTGAGCACAAGCTCGGGGAGACTGCAGACATTCATGTGGGGCTACCGACAAAAGCTGTGTAGTTAAAATCAAATGTGATCCTTTCAGAAGCAGTGAACCAATCACCAAAGAAGTCGAATGGAGTGGGACAGCCATTGCCAAAATGTAGTCCGATCTGGTTACAGTGTTAATAGTACATTAAAGAATTTACCATAAGTCCTCCATGGTCGAGATATAACACAAATGAGCTTATAGACTGGGATTTAATGAACTGAGAATAAATATCCACTGTTCTTAGTCCCCGCCACCTCTTGGAGAAGAGTTCAGCACAGTGTGCCATAGAGGTCGTCAAAGCTACCTGCGACAAAGCAGTTCACGCACATCATTGCAGTCAGGCCCCTGGCTCCCTCGGGGTACCTGAATGACCGTGTTAAAGTAACTTTGTGCTCAGTCTTGTGCTGGCCAAGGTTTGATCTTAGATGCAGAGGTACCCCCCCCCCCCCCCCGCCCCCCCAGATGGCACAACTTAGGGTATTAGCTCACCAGTGTGCCCATGAAGGTTTGACGTGGCACCGAATCACCACAGTTTGTCCTTGTTGATGTGATTGACATGTTGAATGTCCCACCCACCTGGAGCTTGAGTCTAATGATTTAGGAAGAACTATGATGTGATGGTATGAAATCTTTTTTTCAAAAGGAGTTCTGTCCTTAAACATTGCAGGGTAGTGGAATGGTTCCTACAATTTCCTTACTGTCCCACTGAGACCCGTTCCTCTAAAGAGGTATGTTCGACCTTATCTTGCTCATTACATCTGCCTTCATCACCCTTTTCTCACCTTCCTTGGCTGCTCATAGCTGAGATCTAGGACAGAACGTGTCCCTCCCTCCATCACTGTTCACTCACCTTCCTTAGGTCTGGTCTTAGCTCACATCCAGGACAGCCCTGGTCTTCGCCTCCATCACCCCTCTCACCTTTCTAGTCTTAACTTGTGTCCTGGACAGCCCTGATCTTTGCTTCCATCATCCCTCAGTCACCATCCTAGTGTCTGGTCTTAACTTGTATTCAGGACAGACCTGGTGTCTGCTTCCTTAACTCTCCTTCCTAGTGTCTGGTCTTAGCTCAGATCCAGGACTGACCTGGCGTCTGCCCCCATCACCCTTCACTAGTACCTGGCCTCAGACACACAACAGCCATTGCCTCTGCGCCATGGCCATCTTAAGCAGGTGAGTGTAGCAATGAGTGGAGCAAATATATACTATAAAATTGTGATCTGCTTCTATCCACTTGCTGGGAGTTGCAGAGAAAAGTGAGCAAGAAGAATCAGTAATGTGGCAGTTGTATTATTCCGGTTTGGTAGTTTAAGTGGTAAGTTTGTAGTTTCACTGTAAAAATAGTACCTGTCTCGATTAAGGGGCTTCCTTCCTTGTGTACAAGTCTCAAGGGGGCAAACCCAGGACCTTTTTCTGCCATAACTGGAAGTGAAGGCAATAGCGTTATGCACTTTGTACTTGTGACTGCTAAGGCAGCCCTCACGAACTTACTTCCACTCTGTACAATGTTTTGCAAAATAATGTGTACCCTTATAACTCGTCTGCTGTCATTTCATTGTGTACACAGTGTTGTATTGGTACATTCTGAATTGTAACTTTTATAAATCATTTCTTAAATAACAAACCTTCCCACAGCCACTTGTTATGTTGTTATATATGTATCTGTATAGATCTACTGCTAAGCCCTTCTCAGCAACCCCATTGGCTTGTAGGCAGGGGATTTGTTCATGTTTAGTTTCTGGGATTTGGGAGAACATGGATGTCTTGAGTTGTGTTTGCCAAGGGAGAGGGTTTTTTGGGGGTAAAGGTCAAGTCCTTGCTTAGTTTCCTAAACCTAGAAGCATGTTGTGCTGCGGAAACAGGTGACTGTTCTTTCTTTGACACCTAGAATTATGGGGTGTTGGGGGTACATTTAAATTCTATGTTGCTTTCCTGTAACGTATAATTTAGATTAGATTGTTTGTGCAACTCTTTAGGCAGTTACTTTCTATATATGCGAAAGGTGGTTCTCATCAATGAAATGCTCTGCTCCTTACCTTAACCCCTTCCATGCTCATGACGAGCTCAGCTCGTCGTGAGGCACAGTTGAGCTGTGCTGATGACGAGCTGAGCTCGTTATGACACCAGCAAAATGGCAATTTCCAGCACAGGGGAAAAATAACCACAGCAGCGATGTGGTTAATTTAAATCACACCTAAGTCCTTGACTTCTTGTCATAGTCTTTGCATAATGAGTTATGGTCTGGAACCAGGCAAGCAGGCTGGCTCTTTAAATGAATTTTAAAAGCTAAGCCTTTCTCCTTACTATGAGGACGTAGCACCTGCCATCTCACCCAGAAGAAATCCCCAAGCTGGAACACAACCGTGAAAGACAATACACTAAAGCGAGAGCAGGGACACCCTTCTGCAAGAAGGAAGAGCCGGGACTCCATGTAATGAAGATTACAAGTAAGTCATTAGAGCAGTGCCTTTACATCCTTATTTCTTGTCACAGTCCTGACATTTTGAGGATACACTGATATTCTGAGTGGTGTTGAGTTTAGCGCTTGCCTGTCCCGTCCCCCGTCCCCCCCCCCCCCCCCCCCCCCCCCCCCCAAGTCGTGCCCAATCATGTGTACTGTTTGCAGAGAACCACATAGGAAGGGAAGTGGTTTTTGATCAAATGAAAAGCCACAGAAGGCTCTCATGGTAAGCCAATCGTTTGGGATTGTGAAACTATCCACCATCAGACGGCAGTAGAGGCAGATGTGTTACCAATGAGCCAGTATGTACTGAGGGGTGAGAAGACTGAAACCAGCAACTACAGGCACGCCTACACCCGCAGACACATAGTCGCCCAACTCATGGGAGCAACATTGATTCTCTAGTATTGGATCTTTCATAGATTCACATGCTTGAATCATTCCCGTCTTAGAAATGGGAGTCCCCCGGTATAACTAGAAAGAAGTACAATGTTAATTAAACATAGCCTAGAAATGGTATAGAAACTTCACTTTAGTAACATATCCTAACCAAGCCCCAACCAGTGAGGCTGCAGCACCCTCAAGAAACTCCCCCTCTGAGGCTTCCTTTCCGCAGATTTTCTACCGCACGTGGTTTGCAGGGAGTCTCCTCTGAGCTCTGCTCAGTTGATCTATATTTCTTGCTAAATACTGAAGGGTTACCATTCATACAGTTTGTACTATAAACATCCTACCATCTGCTGGAGACATCTGACTGTCTACAGTGTCAGGCTTCACTAAAAAAGGACTTTTCAGTCCATGTGGAACCTGTGGGAAGATGAGGCTACACTCTGAAGACCAGCATGAGGACGGCATATACTGGCTCCTCCCCTCTCAAAAGGTAAAGGAATGTAAAATATGGAATACATTTTCCTCCAAATCCTGAAAAGACCGAGAAAAAAGATTGTTATTATGGCTTCAAAAGCCAAAGACACCCCAGTTTCAGGGTAAGATCATTCTACCTCTAATGTTGTGCTTAGCCGCTTGGACTACTGAAATGGGCTGCTCATTTCAGCTAGTGACACCTTACTTAGCAGACTTCAAGTTGTCCAAAATACAGCAGCAAGGCTAGTCCAGAATGCGCCACCTAGGTCGCCATCA
This sequence comes from Lissotriton vulgaris, assembly GCF_964263255.1. Taxonomy (NCBI): domain Eukaryota; kingdom Metazoa; phylum Chordata; class Amphibia; order Caudata; family Salamandridae; genus Lissotriton; species Lissotriton vulgaris. The sequence goes on along the minus strand of NC_141700.1, from coordinate 798,897,183 downwards.
CGCCCTCTGTTGGTGAAGCTCCATTGGCTGCCTATCCGCCAATGGATCAAGTTTAAAACCTGCTGTGTTATCCATAAAGCGCTCCAGAACATGGGCCCCTCCTATCTTGCGGAGAAATTTACACTTATACCCCTTTACGTGCTCTCCGCTCCAGCAGTAAACTTCTTCTTGAAGTTCCTACTATTAAGAGGGCAAGATTGGGAGGGAAGGCCCTCCTACCTTGGCCCTCGCCTCTGGAACGAACTTCCTGTTTCTCTCAGACTATGTCCAGAACACGCTAAGTTCAGGAAACTGTTAAAGACCTTCCTGTTCCGCACTTACTAAGTATTCTAGGATCGTTGGCCTCTTTCAAGTGTTCGTTTAAGCGCAGAGATACTCCTTCGGGAGTTAATACTAGCGCTATATAAACATATAAATAAGTAAATAGAAGTTTCTGGTTGGCTGAAGGGATGCCCCCAGCCTGGCAGAACCTTCCACACTCCCACACTACACTCACTGTATAACCGGTGCTTACCCTTGGGTAGCTTGGCACTGAGCAGTAAGGCTTTCCTTCTGAATTTGTAAGCAAAGGCACAGCAGTCACTTGCGATAAATATACTTAGCGTCACAAGTGAGACTTCACTCAGGATGTATATAAATAACAATTATATTAAACACACATATGTAATCATAACATGAACATATAATTTCGGGCAGAAAACATTTGCAAATATTACTAGCAGTACTAGGCCCACTTGTATGCACTCTGTGGACAATTTCTAATCTACCATTAAACCCCCCCCCCCCCGCCCAGCCCCCCCCCTCACCCACTCAGAGAGCGAGAGCACCCTTATGCAGTGTGACACGCTGGCCTGTACTATTATAGGGTACACCCCGGGTAACAACATCACAAATATGTACATACTTGAAGTGAGTACAAATTTTTTGCAGCACCGCCACGCGGGTAAACCCAATGTCAAATGTATTGTAATTTTAGCATCAAATCAACGTATAAGTCGACACCTCCGGCTGGTGTCGTTAATCACAGGCGGTCTGCAGACTAACACCCCTACATATTCACTGTGCACTGCTACACAGTGTGACAAGTACCAGCCCAGTCCGTTCCGAACGCTCTTACACACAGCGCTCTAATGCGGTGCTACTGGTACCCAGCAGGTCAATGGATCACACCCTTCAGAGTCTGTGGAGTCAGCCTCCCTCCACCCTCTGGTTCACCCCGATTGTCCTACACCCCCGGATGGAAGATAGCCAGCCCCGCCGCGCCCCGCCCCTTGGATACTAAGCAGCACCAGCTAAAGTCACTCAATCTCGGTCGTCACAAACCAGGTGAGGATATGTAGCAAGTTTTAATTAGGAGGTAGACGTAAACAAGGGGAGTTTAGCAGCCACGCATGATGTTCACTGACCGGTCTGACAACACAGTGGAGTCACCCATTCTCTTGACTCGCTCCTAAACTATCTCTGTAGCGTTCCTTCAACCCAGTCAATCTCTCACAATTACCTGGTGCCAACATTTCTTTGGAATGGGCCAGGTGTGGGGAGGGCATTTGGTCTGACGTGATGAGGGTACAACCTATGATTGGGGAGTAACACAGGTTAGCCTCTCGGTAGGAAGAGGCGAGCCAAGCAATACATGATGATCAGGGTCGTGGCCAGGCAGTCTGGGCACAGCGTCCGGTGCATGTTGAGATGGTTCGCACCAGACACTTCAGGTCTCCAAAATGAGGAGTTGCAAATTCTGTTCCTCCCTGGAAATGAGGCACAGTGACCGGTGCACGTTGAGATGGGTTGCACCAGGCAATTCAGGTCGCACAAAATGAAGAGTTGTAAATTTCATACCTCCCGGAAAAAGGTGCACAGCATCTGGTGCACGAAGATACAGGTTGCACTAGACCAGTCTGGTCACACCCACAGGCGCAAGTTCAGCAGAGCCACCCGAGGTAGAATGAGGTACTACTACGGGTACAGCCTTCTCTCCGAGGGTCGCACCCTGTAAATCCAACACCACGTGCAAAGAGCATGCAGTCTGCGTGTCAAACGAGAGAGATGCGGTATGATCGACACGGGCCACCTGGGGTCCTGCAACTGTTGAATTGTTAAAAAGGGTTCCAAAGACAACCGGTAACAAAAGACCCTTTTATGTTGCCCGGCGGTATCGCCTCTATGACCCACCAATATTAATCAATGAAGAAGCAGGCGCTGGAGACTGGAAGGCAGGAAACGAGGATTTTATTCTCTCCGGAGGAGAACACATCAATTCAGACAGCAAGTATCGTCACGAGGTGCTCTAACCACATCTCTGAGGCCTGGCCTCTTATACTAGGGTTTATGACCTTTATTGCACATAACACATTCTCGCAATACTTTAGTACTTGAAAGAACATCCTCGGAATCTCCCCTTCAGACCCGTTCCCACATATATTTACAGTTGGATTCCCCACCCCGGTCACAACAGGTGATGGTTGTCGCACAGCAGGGCATTCCGCCGATTCACGGAATGCATGGGGTTGATCGGATCTCATGGGGTGGGGGCTTTGATCGATTCGGGGGTCTTTTGATGGGGAGGGGAAGCTTCCTACTGTACGGGGTAATAAACAGTATCCGCAGAGCCAGGTGGCGGCCTGGGAACAGGGAAGACAAACGGGGACACAGGAAAAAGGGGTTTGCATCAAAAGGGTTTGAGGCCATGAAAGGAATGAGGGGAGGTGTCGCGCTGGGAACAGGATGGGATTCAGTGGTGAAGCTGCACTGAAGAGGGGTTTATGACCCAAGGCATGAGAGAGCGGGGGTTGTCAGCGTGCGGGGGAATGCTTGCGAGGTTAAGAGAGAGAGAGAGAGATGCGCTGGCTATCAGCGAGGGGCGGGGAGGCCATGGTGCTCAAAATGGCTGCCGCTTACGCGCACGAATGGGCTTGGAAAGGGGCAAGATGGCGCCGATAATGTTGACGTTTTGCAGTCTAATCTTTAACAGTCCTCCCTTTTCAACATATCTTAGCCAACTTGCTTACTCAATGTCAATCTTCATCAAATTCCTAACCTCGGCATCATATATTGCTCTCATACGTTCGTTTTTAAAGTCCACAGTCTTAGGGCAAATACAATTTACACATAATGTACACAGGGGTGGGAGACATTGAATTCCTAAACATAAACCGCATAGTACAACCACAGGAATCAGGATAATGGTGAATAGTCTCCAGCCCCAGTTTTTAACGGTGCTCCAGAACCACCCACCCAGCGACCATTCTTCTTGTTCTTGGTGGACTTCTGAAGAGAGTCTATGAAGATGTTCGATGGCCTTGTACACTGAGGGTGAATTGTCCGGTATGTACGTACAGCAGCTGGACCCAATAATGCGGCATGCCCCACCACGATCCGCAAGAACCACATCCAGGACAAGGCGGTTCTGGAGGGCCACCAAGCGGACCGCTTGAAGTTCAGCGGTGTTGTTAGCAAGGATACCCGCCGTGATGTTCATTGTTGTCTCAACTGCTTGAGTCAGATGTCGGATGGCACGGCTGTTTGCCATCGGGCCCCAGAGGGGGACAAGTCCTTTCATAGCATCGATGAATTGCGCTCCTGTTGAATCGGCTTGTTCGATGTCCTTGGCTCGTTTTTGTCTGTGATGATTTGCTGGTGCCACATAAGTCGGAGGAAGGATGAAGGAAATGAAACAAGTGCCCCCCCAGCCTTTGGGGAGCCAGGTGTAAGCCTTCGTGCCGCAGACGAAATACGTGTTTGGAGATGCCACAAAGGAAGGTGGGTCGATGGAGTCCAGAGTTCTGGAAAACCGGCAGGCACTGTGGCCTACCAGCTGAGTCCCAAGCCCTTCCATGCACATGTGGCTGGTGACGTTGATGACTGACAGGGCCACAGTCAGAGTGGCAGCCGTTCGTTTTCGCAGGTAGGAGAAGGTGGTTCTGGTTGGATTATTGAACACTTGCATTTCAACTTGTTCTTTAGCAGGGATGTCCAAGTGGACTGTGTTGTTGTTGGTCTGCGGGCAGAAGTGTGTCTTTGTTCTGTTCCGCCAGACCCCGTGGTAGAAATGCGTTACGGTTTTGCTGGAGGTGGCATTGTCTTTAAAGCTTTCTTTCAGAAGCATCAGCCAGGCAAGACAGGAGCCGTGAACTGAGAAAGGTGAAGGGATGAATGGTATCGAGTGTCCAGTGGCGTGGGGTAGCAACCCACAGATCCAACAGTTGGTGGCATTGGTGGCAAGGTGGTGCTGGTGAAGTAGTTGCACGAAGGAGTTATTCCAAAATTCCTTTCGCCTCTCTCTGAGTTGGGGAGAGAGCGAAATCAGATAATGTTCCTTCATGGTGGTAGGCTGGACAGTGGTCAAGAAGGTTTCGTGAGCAGGTGCATTTTCTTCCACAATCCAGAGTGTGGTCATGAGGAGAAAGCAGAAGAGGATTGTGATGAAGAGCGCAATAGTCTTTGGGCTATGGAGTCTGTCTGCTTTTGGGTTTCTGCGGTGGGTATTTCCTGTTACCTTCATCATCTTCTTATTTGGCGCTTCCATCATCTTCTTATCTGGCGCTTCCATCATCTTCAAGGGGCTCGGTAGCGGGCAGAACCACAGACTTTGTTTTGCTTCTCTCCAGGTAACCCTTGGTAGTGTTTAGGTCACCGTTCTGAGATTTAACTCGGTCCGTGGTCTACTTAGCCGAGACTCCCCCCTTTCGACGCAGGAAATACCCTTCTTTTGATGGCACTGTGGGATCAGAGAATTTTGAAAGTTCAAGTGTGTCGGTATCAGGATAGCAGGTTAGTGACGGTCGGTCCTTGTTCAGGAGCTCTTCTTGGCTGTCGATGTTTTCAGTCGAGGTCAGGGTCGAGGAGATCTTCTTACAGTGGTGTGCATGCAGCCAGTTGCGTTTTCCCTCCACCCGTAGTGCTGTTCGGGTGGTGATGAGGACTTGCCAGGGGCCCGTCCACCGGGGTTCCAGACTCTTGGCACGCTGGAAATTCCGGATCAGGACAAAATCCCCAGGCTGAATGGTGTGTCCGGGACCCCTGGAAGTGTCAGGGATGGCATGCAGCACCTGTTGATGGATAACAGACAGCGTTTTAGTCAACTGACATAAGTAATCAGACATTAGGACGTCCGGGACGTCATGAATGGAAGTTGGTTTCGGTGCAGACCAGACATTCATAGGCCGGCCGAAAACAACCTCGTATGGCGTCAAGTGGTGTTTGGTGGGGGTGGAACGCATTGAAAGCAACGCCAGGGGGAGTGCGTCTGGCCATTTCAGTCCTGTGGTAGCTACTATTTTGGCCAATTTTAGTTTCAGTGTGGCGTTATGTCGTTCAACTAGTCCAGCAGATTGGGGGTGGAAGACTGCGTGGAACTTTTGTTTTACACCCAACCCCTTCAAAATGAGTTGGATAACTTCGGCTACGAAGTGGGGGCCATTGTCGCTCCACAAAATTCGACAAAGGCCGTAACGGGGGAAAAACTCCTTTAACAGTACTTTTGCTGTGGCCATAGCAGTGTTGTCACGGGTTGGATATGCTTCCACCCATTTGCTAAATGCGCATACCACCACAAGTACATATTTCAGGCCTTGACATCTGTCTAATTGGATGTAGTCCATCTGCAGGACTTCAAATGGGTGATTCGGGACCCCGAACCCTCCCCGGGGTACTACAGTTCCTTTCCCGGGATTGTGTTGCAGGCATATCAAACATTGTTGGACCAGGCGTTTGGCGGACTCTGTGATCTTATCATTGTGCCAAACTCTGGAGACAAGTTCAATCATGGGGGCTGATCCTATGTGGGCAGGGGAATGTGCCATAGTCAGTATGGGAATCAGATATGAGTCAGGTAACAACCATTTGTTTGTGTCTTTTGTCCGCCAGCAGCCTTCGTCATCTTTCAATCCCACCCGTGTCCATTCAGTCAGTTCGTGTTGTGTGCTAGCCATTTGAATGTCTCTGATAGTGTCCCTAGCGTCAGACCATTTTTCTGCTTGTGACCTGGTCACGTACATGCGTGTTGTCGTCCTATTTTCAGCTGTCGTTCGGGCAGTGATGTCGGCTAGTGCATTCCCCTGTCCAATAATGTCTGTCACCTTTTTGTGTGCCTGACATTTGATGACTGCAAGCTTTTTGGGGAGAAGGACGGCTTCGATCAAGGCGGAGACTAGATCCCCGTGCAAAATGGGGGTGCCGTGTGAGGTCAAGAATCCCCTCTCCCTCCAAAGGAGCCCAAAATGGTGAACCACCCCAAAGGCATACTGGCTGTCGGTGTAAATGTTTGCTGTGGTTCCTGCTGCTAGAATACAGGCTCGTGTCAGGGCAATCAGTTCCGCTGCCTGGGCAGATCGTTGCGTTATGCGGGCTGTCTCGACTACAGTTCGAGCCGTGGTGACTGCATAGGCAGCTGAAGTGGTGCCATCGGGGAGCTTGATGCAAGAACCGTCCACCCACAGCTCTCCGTCGGGGTCGGGGAAAGCCGTGTCTCTGAGGTCAACCCTACTTCTGGTCTGTTCGTCTGTGAGGGTCACACAGTCGTGTACAGGGTGCGCATTGGGATCGTTTTCTGGTAAGGGCAGCAGGGTTGCTGGGTTCAGTGTGGTGCATCTCTTCAGTGTGATGTGGGGTGCGAGCAGAGTCAGTTCGTATCCTGTCAGTCGTGCACTCGTCAGGTGTTGCGTTTTGGTTTGGTTTAGGAGGGTGTCAACTGCATGGGGTACCAGTACTGTGAGGGAATTCGAGAGCACGATCCCCTCACTCTGTCGGATAGAGATCGCAGCAGCAGCTACGGCTCGAAGGCAAGCAGGCAGGGCTCTGGCTACGGGGTCAAGAGTGGCTGAGAAGTAAGCGCATGGTCGTTGCTTTGGGCCGATGGACTGGGTCAGGACAGATAAAGCGCACCCCTCCCTTTCATGGAGGTAAAGGGAGAAGGGCTTTGTGTAATCGGGGGTACCCAAAATAGGGGCCGAGCAGAGGGCATCTCGTAGTTGCATGAAAGAAGCCTGACACTCAGGGGTCCAAGGGAGTGGGAGAGGGATGTCCTTTGCTAACAATGAAAGCAGTGGTTTTACTACAAGGCTAAAGTTGGGCAACCACTGTCGGCAGAAGGAGGTGAGGCCTAGTAGGGAGCGGACCTGTTTCTGGGTCTTAGGGACGGGGGTGTCGAGAATGGTTTGGATCCGGTCAGGAGTCAGTTTCCTTCCGTCTTTGGACAAAAGGTGGCCTAGGTAAGTGACCTGGGGTTGGCAGAATTGCAACTTCTTCTTAGAGACCTTGTGGCCATTTTCTGCAAGGAAATGCAGGAGTTGAATGGTGGCTGTGACAGCTAGTGGAGTGGTGTCGGCTGCCAAGAGGATGTCATCGACATATTGTACTAATACCACTCCATCGGGTAACTGGACTTGATCCAGTTGTCTCTTGAGGGCCTGGCTGTAGATGCTAGGGCTTTCTGTGTAGCCCTGGGGTGCTCGGCAGAACCTATATGAGCGGGCTTTTAGGGTGAAACCGAAGAGATATCGGCTGTCTGGGTGGATGGGGATAGAAAAGAATGCGTTTTTGAGGTCAATGACAGTGAAGGTGGTGGCAGTGGAGGGAATCAAAGTCAGGATGGTGGTAATGTCCGAGACCACAGGGTACTGGGGTACCACCACTTTGTTGATCTCTCGAAGGTCAATGATGAAGCGGTATGCTTTCTCATCTCCTTCTCCCTGTTTCTTAATGATGGGCAAGATTGGGCTGTTGCAAACGTTGCTAACTACTTCCTCTACCACTCCTGCGTCTATCAGTGATTGGATGATTTCTACCAATGCCTTCTCTCCCTCGGGCGATATCCGATATTGCGGAAGTTTTGGGAGTGTTGCATCTGGTCGAACAGTGATGTGCACTGGGTCAATCATCATGCGCCCTACATCCGAATCCGTTTTGGCCCACAGATACGGAGGCAGAGTGTCAAGCAGGGAAGTGTCAGCGTCGGTGATGGAAAACATGTGTCTGGGGGGGCAATGTCTAAGCAGAACAGGATTGTCGTAAAGGAAAACTCGGACTCCATCTTGAGAACATCTAATCGTTGCTCGGAAGTGTTTCAATAAGTCGAGTCCCATAATTGCGTCAGGGCTATTGGAGGAGAGCAAAAACGTGGTGTCAGTGGTGTTGTTTTCTAAGTCAAAGAGGATTGGGGCGGACAAAGGGTTAGTGGAGGGCGTCCCATCGAAACCTGTCGATGTTATTAGTAAGCCAGACAAGGGTGCCCTTGGAATCAGTCGTTTAGATAATGCACTACGTGTTGCGCCAGTGTCTACCAGGAATGGTGACTTTGTACCCAAGACCTTAGCAGTGACATAAGGGCCTTGCTGGTCAACATGGAGCTCGACTGGATCCCTCCCTTGCCCTAGGCAGTCCTATGCAAAGTCATGAACGTCATCGTAGTCAGATTGCTGGCATTGGTTCTGTTGGGGTCGATCAAATGTGTTTGGTCTACTGGATCTATCATTAGTTGCGTTGTTTGGGGGCCCTCGCTGTGGTCCCCTATTTCTTGGTTCGTTTGCTGAATCTCTAGGATCTCTATTTCTGGTGAGTTCCAAAAGAACCGGGCACTGAGATTTCCAGTGGCCCGATCCTTTACAGAAGGCACACTGGTCCTCCCTAATGTCTGTACGTCCAATGTGGGGAGTTGAAGCACGGTCTTTGGGAGGTGCCGTTTTAGGGACGTTCATCTGATGGTTTCCCCGGTATTGGTCTCGTCCCAGAGTCACCCCTTGCAGTTGTGCTATCATCACCCTCTCCTTTAATTCTTTCTTCTTCCTCTCTGTTGTTCTATCGTTTTCGTTTTTCTGATGTTCATAATATTGGGCCATCTGGAGGATAGCCGTAGGTTTGGAGGCTGCCCAACTACTTTCACTGGCCTGCAGTTTCTGCGAGACCTCCGGTGATAAGCCCTTAACGTAATTCTGGACAAACAGATGGTGTCCGGTTGCAGTGGTCAGGTCCTGGCCGCTGTAATCGGAGAACACCGTTTCAAACCGGGAGAAGTATTCCGATACATCCTCCTGAGGTTTCTGGCGACAAGCCGTTACTATCGACCAGTCCACTTTCTTTTCTGGGATCAGGGTTTTTAATTTCTGCACGATTTTATCCGGGAGGTCTAAAATGGCTTTTAAAGGCTTTTGTCCGGGTTCCCGTTGTCTGTCTATGCCATCAAGTTGTGACCAGTTATGTCCAAACAGCTCAGAGTGGTCGACTTTCCGGATTTGCTTCCACACATCAGCTGGTAGACATAACCCGAAAAACAAGTCGATGTCAGCTAGAGTCATAATCGTCGATCCTAGGGCCGTACCCAACTCAGTATAGAAGGCAGTGGGGTTTTTACGTAGGTCAGGCAGAGATTTCCGGAAGGTCAGAATCTCTTGCCGGTCCCATGGTTGGTAGACCCAATTGTATACTACCCTTCCCTTTGCATCTTTGTTGTTTGCGTCATCGTGAGTCCCTTCACCTCGTGGAGGAACCCAGTAAGGGGCAGCCTCTCGTATCGGCATCATAGTGTTAGGTCGTTCAGTTTGTGGGTTGGTTGCTACGGAGGTAGTGGATTCGGTTTTCGGCTTTTGTTCAGTGAGGTGGCGGAAAACCTCAAGCGTACGCGTAAGGAGGTCCGTCACATCACTCTCACTCTCATCCCCGATATCAACCTTCCGGTACAGAGTCGTTAGGCTCTGTGGACCTTTTTCTTGATATCGGTCCTCGTATGCATTTAAGACGTGGTAACACAGTTGTACAGTAAAGTGTCGTCTGTGACTCCCAGTATAAGAATTAAACACATCCGTGACGGACTCTTCATCCTCCCTCTTCTCTACCAGTATCTTTGCTATTTTGTCGACCCCTGCTCGTTCATGTTTGCTTAGTCTATATGCTCTAACAGGACCAACCCTTCGGGCTTCTGGGTCGCCCGGCGTTGTCGTTTGCGTAACATCTAATACGAGGAGTTCAGCCGGCACGGAGGCCATGGGGGCTGAAGCCGTGGTGCTACTCACGCTGGTACCTGGGGATAGTGGGTGCTGGGCTAAGGGTTGGGAAGGGGCATATGGAGGGGGCATGTGGATGATCGGAGGACCTAGCAGCAGATCATCGTTGGTTCGCTGTTTTGAGTGTAAATCAGGGTAGAGCGTGGAGGGAGTTCTAACCAGGCACTGGCTTGATGTTTCTATTTCTAGCTTCTGTTTGGTATCCTCTCTTTCTTTTATCTCTTTCTCTAGTTTCTGGGCTGCTAGGTGGGCTGCTTTCCGCAGCTCTTTTCCCAACCTACTCTCGGTTCTCTTTTTGCGTTGTTCGGCTTCTTTTCGCCACATGCCGAAGCTGTCAAGCATAGTGGACGTCGTCTTGTTTTTACCAAGGGCTGTTTCTAGTGCGATTATTCTATCATTTTCGAAGGATCCTATCAGTGGCCACTGACTTTCTCGATCCTTTTTCGTATATTTATGCCACAGCTGGCTATAGGCTATAGCGACTAATCCATGCTTTGTGAACATGTCCTTATTAGGGGTGCCTTCCAGCGGAGCCGGATGGTTCATCTCTAATAAGCGGTCCGGGCTAAACAGGCTACTAACCAGTGGGGAGAAGACAGGCATGACGGATCACAATGGGATAATAGTCAGCACTACCTATCTTATCACTGCGCGCAAAGACTAGACAGAATATTTCTATTCTACGTTGTTTGCACGTAGTGAATACCTCATGAACCAATTCTGAGCAATCAATGTTAGGTCAAAAATAAAAAATCAATATGGTCAATGGGGAGAATAAGTAGGCTCGCAAAGGTTCGCGTCACCTACCCTTTCACTATCTGTAAAGAGGGGACCTATTTTTCCCTGTTTGCAGACAGAGAATCTCCAGAAAACAATCTATAACAGTTAATCAATGGGGGGAAGGGGCAATTGTTCAGTGGGGGAGAAAGATAGGTCCGACGGGTGCGTACCTATCCTTCGCTGTTTATAAAGGGAGAGCCTGTTGTTTCTCCGTTTGTAGACAGTGAATCTCCAATAAATTAACAAAAAGTAATACTAGTATTTTCTCAACAATTATCAATCACTTTCAATTATCTATTACTTTCGCAATTCGTCGTGTTTACACGACCTTACCCGGACCGCATGGACAGTTTCTCGTCTTCCGAATCCAGCGCCCGATCGTCCTCTTCTCTTCGTACTTCTCGTGGCACTCCTGATGGTTCCCAGTCAGGACCGCAGATCACTCGAGAGAGGTCTGTTCGGAACCAGTGAAGTTCGGATGATCGGCTGTCAGACGAGGGTCTATCGGACAGGGTACCTTCCGATCGTTGCAGTCGTTCACTCTGTCGTCGGGACCTCTCCCACTGGATCCACGAGTCGCTGATGGGCCCCACGTTTGGGACGCCAATTGTTAAAAAGGGTTCCAAAGACAACCGGTAACAAAAGACCCTTTTATGTTGCCCGGCGGTATCGCCTCTATGACCCACCAATATTAATCAATGAAGAAGCAGGCGCTGGAGACTGGAAGGCAGGAAACGAGGATTTTATTCTCTCCGGAGGAGAACACATCAATTCAGACAGCAAGTATCGTCACGAGGTGCTCTAACCACATCTCTGAGGCCTGGCCTCTTATACTAGGGTTTATGACCTTTATTGCACATAACACATTCTCGCAATACTTTAGTACTTGAAAGAACATCCTCGGAATCTCCCCTTCAGACCCGTTCCCACATATATTTACAGTTGGATTCCCCACCCCGGTCACAACAGGTGATGGTTGTCGCACAGCAGGGCATTCCGCCGATTCACGGAATGCATGGGGTTGATCGGATCTCATGGGGTGGGGGCTTTGATCGATTCGGGGGTCTTTTGATGGGGAGGGGAAGCTTCCTACTGTACGGGGTAATAAACAGTATCCGCAGAGCCAGGTGGCGGCCTGGGAGCAGGGAAGACAAACGGGGACACAGGAAAAAGGGGTTTGCATCAAAAGGGTTTGAGGCCATGAAAGGAATGAGGGGAGGTGTCGCGCTGGGAACAGGATGGGATTCAGTGGTGAAGCTGCACTGAAGAGGGGTTTATGACCCAAGGCATGAGAGAGCGGGGGTTGTCAGCGTGCGGGGGAATGCTTGCGAGGTTAAGAGAGAGAGAGAGAGATGCGCTGGCTATCAGCGAGGGGCGGGGAGGCCATGGTGCTCAAAATGGCTGCCGCTTACGCGCACGAATGGGCTTGGAAAGGGGCAAGATGGCGCCGATAATGTTGACGTTTTGCAGTCTAATCTTTAACAGAATCTGCTCACCACCAACTAGACGCGTAAGTGGCAGAGTACCTGCGGTACAGGCACCACATGCCTTCAATATGGGTACGATTTCCGGGGCTCCGCACTAGACAATGTGGTCTCCTGACACAAGTCTTAATTCCTCGCTCACACTGTGCTACCCAATGGGATTAACAGCTGGTGTGGGCGCTTGATGGGGCACCGCACTCCAGATGTCCCAGGTAGATAGTGTAGGTCCCTCGTGGAAAATCTTTGGTGTTCCTGAGTCTCCAGGAGACCAGGAGGCCCGCCAACGGACCCTTGGAGAGCACACTTGTGGGCGCCACACTTCGGCAGGTCTTCGCCCCAGGCCAGCCACTATTGAGAAAGGGCATGCGGTCCTTTCATGGGCATTTATCCTTCATGTGCATAACCGAGTCCTCTGGTAAAATGCTCCTCGCATTCCAGGTTCTCCGGTTCCACTTCGCTGTTGAAAGAAGGTACCCGTAGTTAATACTTTCGTTTGTCTTTGAAGTTAGGTTTGGTTTACGGGGTTTCCCTTTGAACCACAGTTGTCTTTCCCTAAATTGTAGACATGTCTGCCATGGAATGCAGATCTTAATCTTCAGTGGGGCCATGATCCGGCCCTGAGTTGCTAAATGTCAAAATCTCTGTAGCCAATCTATCCTACCCAGCCCTCGAATGGTGGCGACCCTGTCATTCTGGTGGTATTGCCATCGTTTATGACGGTCACTGGGGAATGCACAGATGTGCTCCCCTGGTGTCCACTGGAGCCAGGCACCATGCCACGCATGACTCTTAGAGTATAGAAATATTCTATAAGTGACACTTCTAGACGAGTTATGACAAAACCCCCTTTACCAATAGAAGGGGCTCGGCCTTGCAAATCAATAGATGAGAAACATCACAAGGCTGCTCCACTGCAATCCTCTGTTGCAGCCCAAGTAATATCAGCTACTTCCCCATGTCAACCTATAGGAAGAGCAAGCCTCATGGGTAGCGGAAACATACACACTGGTAATCCTTAGTACCTGAGTCCACGTGCTCTAGTGCCCGCACAGACCTGCGTTGGCAGGCTGGACATGTAGCCCCCAGCACCAAGGGGTGAAAGAGCGCCCGCCCGAGTCTGCAACCAAATGGGTGTCAGTTCGAATGCAGCAGCCTGAGGTGGCAGGCAGCACACGTAATCACGGGCACCATCGGTGCGGGTGTGCACCTATGGTGGCCTGCCATGGCAGGCTGCTCATGAGTTCGCTCAGAATAGATGCCAGTGTGCACACCTCGGTCGGCAAGGACAGGCCAGGCACCAAGGCTTACCCGGGCCCTAGCACCTTAGGTGCATGCCTACCATCCTGCCCGGACCCGCCACTCATGGGTAACCCTCTTACGGGTGTGACTGCGCACGGCCGGCCTGAGAATCCAGGTAGTCTTGTATGCCCTCAACGCCCCGCGATGGCAGGGCAGTCACCTATACTAATTGCTATAGTTGCTAGCGCATATCCTGCAGTCCAAAAGGACCCCTGTCTGCGTTGACAGACTGGCCAGGGTTCTAGAGGATCCTGCAGCCTGATTGGTTGGACTTATGTTCTTTTAAAAGATAGGGATATGTTACTAAAGTGAAGGTTTTACAGCATGTGTAGGCTAAGTTTCACATTGTACTGCTTTCCATTGTTAACATGTGCCTCCCATTTCAATGATGGGGAAAGATTCAAGCATTTGAATCTGTGACATTTACCAATACTGGAGAACCACAGATACAGGTAAGTAACTTATTTTCTTCACCTACGGCTAAGGTCCAGTATGTGAAACTTTTCATTTATGGCCGGGCCACCCGGCAACACTGAAGTCATACTGACTGAGATCACGTCACATGAGAGAGGCAAAAAGTGGCCAACATGACCCAAAATCCCAATAAACACTGGCACAAAATATGATGCAGAAGAAGTGCTGAAGACCAACTCGGTATTCCACATTTTGCTATTTGTGATGGAGCAGAGCAGAGGTAAAGTCTGCAAACGGGGTCACGTTCTTCGTCCTGGCGACTCCTGAGGCAGTAGGACCCCCAACATACCCGGCAAAGACTAGGGGAACAACCGCTGTCCTCAGGCACCCTCCCCAGTATGGGGTTACAAATCAGTTGAACAGTAGAAGCGTGAACCACAGCAGAAGAGAATAGATCACTCGTGTCACTTTAACCACAGCAAATCACCACCTGCCTGGCTGACTGCCTGGGAATGAATATTCCAGGCACCAACTCAGTGAAAGGAAACTTTAAGCTAACGCAAAAGTAGTGTTTCAGAGGTGAACAAGAAAAAGCAATGTCGGATGGGCACAGGAAAAAGTCACTGCTGACACCAGAAAAATGGTAACTATGTAAATTTAGAAAGGCAGAAATGTAACTGAAACCAAGCCAGAGAGTGTTCCATGCCACTGTTTACTTCCAGCACCATGCTGTATCACAATTCACATCTGAAATGTCTACACAGAGAAGGATTCGGAAAGGATTTGTAAAACACCGACAGCAGTAGACCCAAAGAAATCATCTGTCCAGGCGTGGACGCAGGACAATAAGCCGGTTGCCCTTTTCTTAACGGCTTTCATAGATAGGTTTCCACTAATGTCCTGCTCCAACTCTTATCCAATTTTATTCTCAGGCCTTGATTCTCTACCCCACCATGCCATTGCAGCAGCTTCCATGTTCATCCTCTATGCCAGAGGGGTTTGCTGGATTTAGAAATTCCATTAGTCAATTGATACTTACAGACATAACAAGACTTAGCAAATTCTCAATTGCAAATATTGTTCGAAGATGGAGAGATTCACTGAGTAGGCACCAAGGAAGGAATAGTTCCTCCTAAGCATAGTGAACGCAATGCGGTGAAATCACAAAGCAGGCTAAATTGGTGTCATGCCTCATCATTGGGCGCTCCTCGTCTGGCCGGCGCTGCAATGCCTGGCGGGCCTTTATCGGAGATGGTTTGATCCTTGTGTTCCGTTTAGGTGACTGCATGAGAGGGACCTGGGCAGAAGTGTGTCTGGTGAAGAGTGAAGTGTCTAAAATAGACCCCGGTACCCTAAAAAAAAGATTATGCAGTCTGGGTACCAGGACGAAGTAAAACCTATGGTGCTGTCTTTCAGGAACAGTGTACCTTGACCGCTATAAAGTGAGGTCGACATGTTTCATGCCTAAATTGCTCTAAGGATCAGTCTGCATTTTATCAGGACCAAAAATAACAGTAAATTCTTACCCCCTTTCTAGCAAAGGGTGGCCGCTCAGTAAGTACAATACTGCATCTGAATGGTTGCAGCAAAATGTTCCCACCTAAGGAAAAAGGGAAAGAAAACGCAAAATGGGAATAAATATGCGATATTCATAGGATGGAAACCGTCATCCAAAATGCAGTGGTACAGATTAATTTGCTCATTAGTAAGGGCACTCCTCAATAGAGGTGCATGTCGTCACAATCTACAGTTGAAATAAAAGTTTTAAAATGTTTTTTAAAAATCGTAAAAAGTACTTGTGTAAATTACTCTGTGACACATAAAGGTAAGATGTGTAAGTGCCTGAAGGTCTCAAGCAGGTATATTGGTAGGCACAGGACAGCCATAAGACGTAGCGTACAACTTGCATAAAAACGCGCATCCGCCTTGTTAACTTACCCAGAGGTGAGCAGGAAATAAACCCTTGGGCAAGGCGGAGGGTCCCGGTGAAACTACGGGACATCTTAACGGGAGAGAGAGAAAGAAGCAAACCCGGCCGTTTATTTGAGGGTTTGTAAATAACCAAACCCAGTAGTGTATTCGAGGATTTGTGAAAAAAACCTTGTTGCTCAAATTTGCAGCTCAATGATACCAATTGGGCAAGTGGGACATTGCCACTCGACCTACCCTCCTCCGGACGGCCTGTAGACGCCGGGGCAGCATGGGGCGGCGCGTAATGTAGTGCCGGACTCATAGGTTACATGATGCCGTGTAGACTGGTGCTCGAGAGGGTCAAACGAAAGAGATTTCCTGAGTCCTATGTGATGCAATATGGCTGAAAGAATGATCAATTCACAGAAATTATAATATCAGTTACAGAGTGAGGTGCACTATATAGGCTAATACACTTAACAAATCCCATAATTGACAGGTTTATTCCTTCTCCGGAGTGAGAAGGCTGATAGACTCACCAATCCCCATGTTATAAGAGAGCTGATGATAGGTCCTCTGGTTTCAGGAAATGATACAAGTTGGCTGATACCAACACCGGTTGCCGGAGACTGGCAGAACGACTTGGGGGAGAGGATGTGGCCTTACGGCTAGAGCGGTCGACCTCGACGCTGGGGAACCGGTTTGAGTCTCGGCAGGGACGCTCAACATCCTGTGATTCTGGGCAGATCACTCAGTACCCAGCAACAAATGAATGTGTCCATCTGTAACGCAACTGGTGCTCATGTAAAGCGCTCTGATACCTTTGGGTGAAGTTTGCGCTTTATAAAGCTGAAAAAGAATGATTGATCAGCTGGTGGAGCGAGAAGGTTGATGGGATCAGCAGTTCTTTGCATTGTAAGAAGACGAGATTTATGGTTTCACATTTATAATACATTCTGTATCGAGATGAAGGGAAAACGATCTCAATTGGGATCTCTCCGCACGTGCACAGGCTAACAGTAGTTGGCAGACAAGCCAGCATCGCAAGGGGAGTGCTCTTAAATAGGATGGGTGGGTTCTATAATTTTGGTGCCACCACGGAGCATCTCTGATCTCCTCCGGACTTACAGTTGCTTCTGGGGACCATCAACAGGGAGACATGCCCGGAGTGGCTAGTGCACTGGGGATTATTTGAAATCTTGTGAGCCAGATATTTCCACTCATTCGACCTGAGCACACAGGTTCCCAGCCAAAGAGCCGCCTTTATCAACTTTAATCGAATGTTGTGAACGAATTGGATGGGTCGAAAACCTCCAACTAGAACTGGCTTTCATCTGCTTGAAATGTATGGACCTCATCGTTACTGGACAAATTGGGGCCTAAAATAGATATTGAATAAGGGAATGAAAGCGAGGGTTCTTGGGGTATGCTGCAATCAATGTTTTGTGGGGGTAACTGAAAAGATCCCAGTTTCACAGATTGGGATCAAGCCTCAAAGAAGGGGAAAAACCAATTGGGGTTAGGGCAGAACCAGCCCCTCCACCACCACCATTTGCAGCTCCTCTAGAAATACTGACTCATCGTTCATGGCAAACTTGGCGGACAGAGCTTACCTGATGTGCATGGAGCGCTCCCCCTCACCAACAGAGGTGGTGGTTCACCCGAAACTCAAGGTTGCCAAGGTGCCGTGTCTTGGGGCGCATATGATATCGCTCAGGAAGACCTTGTCCAGGACCGTACCCATGCAAGGCAGGCCTGTAATGGGCGAAGCTCAGTAAACAAAGGAGGGGCTAATTTAATTTCTAATTTAAAAATATTTATAAAGCGCAGCATACACCATGCGGTTTCTTGGCGCTAGTGGGTGGATCGGCAACTGAGGGAAAGAAGACAAGAAGGAAAGGGATGAAGAGCTAAGCGGGGAAGGCCTGATTGAAGAGGAAAATTTTTAAATCTTTGCGAAAGGAGAGGTACTGGGTAGCAGAACGAAGATGATCAGGGAGGGAGTTCCAAAATGTTGGGGCCAAGGTGGAAAAGTTGGCCCCGCCCCACTTTTTGCGTGTAAAACGTGGGATCTGAAGAAGAGACTTAGAGGAAGACCGGAGCTCTCTTGTGGGAACATAAGGTTTTATCAGTGAGGAGATGAAGGCGGGGGCAGTGCCCTGCCGGGCCTGGAAGACCATGCAGCCGGTCTTAAAGAGGGAGCGTTCTTTCACGGGGAGCCAGTGTAGCTCCCTCAGAAGGGGGGTGGAGTGGTGATAGCGTGGGAGGCCATAAACCAGCCGGGCCGCCTGGTTCTGGATCGACTGGAGTCTTCGCAGGCTGTATGCTGGTATGCCATGATAAAGGGCGTTGGCATAATCCAGCCTTGATATCACCAAGGCGGCCATAATAATCTTAAGTGCCTGAGGGGAAAAGAAGCAGGAAACAGAACGGATGGTACGGAGAGTGAGGAAACAGGAGGAAACCACGGAACTGATTTGTGAATGGAGGGTGAGCTGATTGTTCATTTTGACACCCAGTGTTTTGACCGTGGTGGAGGGGGAAGGTGCGGGGCCAAGAGAGGGGGGCCAAAAGAGGGAGTTCCAGGGGCTGGATGAACCACCGGTGAGAACCAATTCGGTTTTATCCGGGTTCAGTTTGAGGTGGTTGGGCTAATGGGGCTTGTGTATAGGGGCTAGTAAGAGGGGCAGCAGTAGGGCCAGGGGATACTTCAGGATCTTGGCCTCAATTCGATTCTTACTCAGTGTTTTAACCACCAGAGGTAATGAGAAGAGAGTGTTGAATGTTTAAAATATTAAAACCAAATGAAAAGTGCCTATCTGTTTCCACCGGAAGGAAAAATGAAGAAAGAACATTCTGAACTATTTGGAAGCTCTACCAGTCTCTTAGTACATCAGGAACCAAATACAATCCCCAAAGAGCGTTCCTTAAGGTCTGAGCTGCTGCTCTGACAGAACTGGAAACTCTCCAACACCCCGGGCCACACCCATTCCAGAGTATATAGAGCGGGTGAGGTGCATCTTGTGTAGAATTGAATATTGTACATTTGTATTCCCAACGTGGAGCGAGGTGGCATCCATCAGGCCCCTATGAACGAGCCAACACCGCAGCGAGGGGCTTCGCTAGAGACAGAGAGCTCTGTAGTCCGTCTGTGAGAAGTGTGTTCTGGCAGACATCAGGAGCAGTCAAAATATTTACCCCAAACAACTCCTGGATACGAACTGTACCTTCTTATCTTTACTTTCCATCATACACAAACTACTTTGTAAGCGGAGCCATCCGCAGTGCAGACTGAGCCATTGGAACGGTTTACGTCTACCGTGTGCTACCAGAGGTGCATCTGTACAGATCCCAGAGGCCGCCATGGCCATGCGTCTTAAAGAGGTGAGTCAACAATTGAGGATCAAGACCAACTAGATCAGGGTGAACTCTCCATCTACACTGAACATTAAATCAGTATTTAAGGGTGTCACCTGCCGTTGAGTTGAGGTTCACCTTGCACACAGCCGATGAAGGTGGCAGTAAAATGAAATGTCAAAGATGGAAAGGAACTGGCTGTAAAATGGTTGAAAAGGGGGTGGTGATGGACGGAACATCTGAATCAATCAAACACTCACACCCAGTCAAAAGATCTGGGTTTAATCCACCGCTAAAGAACGGTGATGGATTAAACCCAGATCTTTTGACTGGGTGTGAGTGTTTGATTGATTCAGATACTCTGTCCATCACCACCCCCTTTTGTACCGTGTAAATGGTTGAGGCCATAATATCTTATCAAGTAGTGCCACTTCCTCTCGCCGACTGCCCCAGTGGATCGTCCATCCCTCTACGTGTGTTGGTTGGGCAGCTGAATGAAAGCACACGACAGCTGTGAGCTCAAGACTACTCAGCGGTTCCACCGCTGTCGGTGCCCAAACAGAAAGCCTCGCTCTTTCGCGTCACCAGACAATTTGCTGGAAACAAGGGTGTCACCCATGCCCATTTAAATAACTTAGTTTTGGTTTGCTGTTCATTTTAATGTCATTATTACTGCCTGATCAGGGGAGCAAAAGAACACCTCATCTGAAGGGGCCGCGGTTCATTGGAGCCGCAACCTGCAGACAGTTCACCTTGTATAGCGAGGCCAAAGTATTTGTCACCCAGATGTTTGGAACAGAAAAGTACTGTTCGGATTTCAGGCACCATGACTTGGTTCAGATATTGTCAAAACAAGGAGTGTTGTGCTGTTCCTCAGGTGGGAAATTGTAGAAGCCACACTGTGTCTAGATGCCACTGAGTCTCTCTGAGATCTGCAGTTGGGAATCCATTTGTTGGATTTTAATGCCCTCGCACACACTTTCATGTGTCAGCTTCATCATCTGGGCTGCTCCTCGTCGCGTCGGCGGTGCAATACCCGACGGGCTCACCTCAGAGAGGGGCTCTTTTCCTGAGATCTTCTATCCAACAGCCGTTGATTCAGATATCAACATTGGCTCCACCTTCTAAAGAGCAGCCTGAGAATCTGCAAAGACCCTGCGATCACCGCCAGGAGATCTCGAACGGATGGTTTCTAAGATGAAGCGAAGATGTTCTGCTGGATGTATGACGTTACAACGCATACTTTTACCACGCATACCATTACAACGCGGTATTTACAACGAATACCGTTACAACGCATAGCGCTTAGAGGTGCTGGATAGGGTAAGTATAATTTTATATTCCAACTCCAGTGCCCGTGGACACTAGGGAAGGTGTTGGATATAAAATTATACTTATTCCCTATCCTAGAGCGCCCCCCAGCGCAATGCGTTGTAATGGTATGCGTGGTAATGCCTGCGTTGTAATGGTAGTGCGTTGTAAAAACTTCGTTGTAACAGTTGTATACCAACATCTTCCATATGAAGGGATATTTTCTGCTCGGTTTCTTCTGTATGGATTCTAGATAATTAGATCACCTGCCTACATTTGTACACAAAATGCTAAGTAATCCCATACTAAGGGGTGTAGCAAGGTCCGATACCAACCTAAAGAAAGAAGGCAACAGCAACCTAGCATTAAACATTTCCAAGGCGTGATGGGACCCGCGTCAGCCCTGCTTTACCCTGAAGGAGCTCAATATGTCAAACAGGAACCCACTGTTGACGTGGTCGAAAGCCTTTTCTGTGCCAAGGAACAATATTTATTGCAGACCTATGAGAGATGACCACACATTGCTTTCTCACTTTGGCAGCACGATGTCTGGTGAGAACGAAAACAGTCTGGTCCGCGTGCATCTGCCTCTAAAGCACATATTTGAGGCATCAGTCCAGACACTTCATATACACACTGATACCATATTGAGGTTGTAAGCCAGTCACTCCTTTCAGATTCAGTTCAGGTCTGAGCTGGTGCTCTGACAGAACTGGAAATTCTCCAACACCCCGGGCCACACCCATTCCATAGTATATAGAGCGGGTGAGGTGCATCTTGTGTAGAATTGAATATTGTACATTTGTATTCCCAACGTGGAGCGAGGTGGCATCCATCAGGCCCCTATGAACGAGTCAACACCACAGCGAGGGGCTTCGCTAGAGACAGAGAGCTCTGTAGTCCGTCTGTGAGAAGTGTGTGCTGGCAGACATCAGGAGCAGTAAAAATTTTTACCCCAAACAACTGGATACGAACTGTACCTTCTTATCTTTACTTTCCATCATACACAAACTACTTTGTAAGCGGAGCCATCCGCAGTGCAGACTGAGCCATTGGAACGGTTTACGTCTACTGTGTGCTACCAGAGGTGCATCTGTACGGATCCCACAGGCTGCCATGTGTCTTAAAGAGGTGAGTCAACAATTGAGGATCAAGACCAACTAGATCAGGGTGAACTCTCCATCTACACTGAACCTTAAATCAGTATTTAAGGGTGTCACCTGCTGTTGAGTTGAGGTCCACCTTGCAAACAGCCGATGAAGGTGGCATTAAAATGAAATGTCAAAGATAGAAAGGAACTGGCTGTAAGATGGTTGAGGCCATAATATCTTATCAAGTAGTTCCACTTCCTCTCGCCGACTGCCCCAGTGGATCGTCCATCCCTCTACGTGCGTTGGTTGGGCAGCTGAATGAAAGCACACGACAGCTGTGAGCTCAAGACTACTCAGCGGTTCCACCACTGTCGGTGCCCAAACAGAAAGCCTTGCTCTGTGACGTCACCAGACAATTTGCTGGAAACAAGGTTGTGTCACCCGTGCCCATTCAAATAACTTACTTTTGGTTTGCTGTTCATTTTAATGTCATTATTACTGCCTGATCAGGGGAGCAAAAGAACACCTCATCTGAACCTGCAGACAGTTCACCTTGTATAGCGAGGCCAAAGTATTTGTCACCCAGATGTTTGGATTTATGCTCCTGGAACAGAAAGGTACTGTTCGGATTTCAGGCACCATGACTTGTTTCAGATATCGTCAAAACAAGGAGTGTTGTGCTGTTCCTCAGGTGGGAAATTGTAGAAGCCATACTGTGTCTAGTGGCCACTGAGTCTCTCTGAGATCTGCAGTTGGGAATCCATTTGTTGGATTTTAATGCCCTCGCACACCCTTTCATGTGTCAGCTTCTTCATCTGGGCTGCTCCTGGTCGGGTCGGCGGTGCAATACCCTACGGGCTCACCTCAGAGAGGGGCTCTTTACCTGAGATCTTCTATCCAACAGCCGTTGATTCAGATATCAGCATTGGCTCCACCTTCTCAAGAGCAGCCTGAGAATCTGCAAAGACCCTGCGATCACTGCCAGGAGCTCTCGAACGGATGGTTTCTAAGATGAAGTAGAACAACTTCCATTTGAAGGGATATTTTCTGCTCTGTTTCTTCTGTATGGATTCCAGATAATTAGATCACCTGCCTACATTTGTACACAAAATGCTTAGTAATCCCATACTAAGGGGTGTAGCAAGGTCCGGTACCAACCTAAAGAAAAAAGGCAACAGCAACCTAGCATTAAACATTTCCAAGGCGTGATGGGACCAGCGTCAGCGCTGCTTTACCCTGAAGGTGCTCAATATGTCAAACAGAAACCCACTGTTGACGTGGTCGAAAGCCTTTTCTGTGCCAAGGAACAATATTTTTTGCAAACCTATGGCTTTAATGGTTTGTGCTAATTCAGCCTTCACGTTTAGTAATCACGCAGAGGTTCACTTGCACCTACATTCTTTTTTCTTTGGGGTCAACTTCAAATCTCTTGCAAATATAATGTTCTTGAGGATGGTCTCGCGGACTGCTGACATTGGAGATCGAAACACCGACGTCAAATCCACTTCTTTCATTTAAAGATTTGAATCATCGTCCTTGAATCATTTGATATATATATAATGGGCTGAATACATGATGATTAAGAGTGGACATTGCATACATTGATCGATGGCTTTCAAGAAGTTCAATTCCCTTTTTTGTGGATATCCTCGTGATTGACGTATGTTGGCCTTATATGTGCATGTACCCGATGGTGTATATCGCTTGGAATACCAAAACATTTTTTCACATAAACTTTTGTTACGATGTACGCCTGTTCTCTCTGTGATTAAATCATATAGTTATAAAATTCATCAGATTGATGCCTCATGATAAGTTCTTTCAGTCACCTTTTGGGACTAACAGCCTAGTTTACTCCAAGAACCCTACTTGGTATGATTCCCATGTTAGCACACTACCCTCGCATTGGTGGGTACCCAAGCTCACAGGGGTTATTGGGTTGCCTGATGGTTTGCTATAGATGCACACAGCATCACCATTCAAAGAGGGCTTCCTCGACCCACATTGCTGAAATGTTGCCTTCATACACAGAGCATGGGAAGCAACCAGGGGCCATGACTTCAACCAGCCCCAAGTCCAGGTCTCTGTGGGTCCATCATGGGCAGAGGCTGTGGCCACCTGGAGGCTTCTGATTGCTTCTGTGACATCCAAGGCAGCAAATGTGGCTTCAAGGTCAGTTGGCTGTTCATCAGATACCGCAAGAACGACTATTTATTTTATAAAATTTCAAGATTGCCCTTTGGGGAATCGATGTGAAGATGCACTCAACAACTTGCATAACTTGCTGAAACCTTTACTCTCGTAGGGAATTCCAAACATCATGTCTCTATCAGAGAGATGGAGTGGGACTGGCTTTTTGGCTGGGAGAACTGCCTGGACCATTTGACATATCCCACTGCCCTAAAGAAGTGCCTTTGCCCCTCCATTATTGTATGTCCAACTCCTTATGTTGCACTTCTAGATTTTTCACAAAATTACTTTTTCAAATCTGTCTTAATTTGACCAAAATGAGATGCAGCCTACGCTCCCAGCATTCCTCCGCAAGTCCATCGCACTCGGCTGTCCCACACATACTGCAAAGCAGGAGCTCCTCGTCCGACATCAACAGTATTTTTCCTTAGCTGAGATTTCACTCCACCGATGTACAATGTAGTGAGAATCATACTACTAAGAGTGCAACTACATCCAATAAGGTAGGTACAAAGGTGAGCGTTCGGGTGATGGGCGTGGTGAGCGTTGGGTTTAGGGTAGACTTAGCCATGTTTTTAGGGTTCGGCTCGGATCAGGTTTGCGGTTGTGTGATGGTTTGGGTGTTGGCTCGGCCAGGCGTAGATTTAGAATCCTGTTAGGGGCTCGGCTTACGGCTAGGGCTAGTGTTACTTGAGTTGGCACAAGCTCCATCACCTGGGAGTTTGGCCAGCCAATCACTGTGGTGACAAAGGCCAGTAACTTCACACTCTTGGTTCGGAGGCAGGCCCCTACACTTAGTGCAGCAAAACCACAGAACTGAGCTCTCAAGAGCTCTGGGCCTATCATGGTTGGGCAACAGAGACCCCAAAGAAAGACAGACAAAGATACTAACAATGCAAAACCAAGCGGCAAGACTGTCTCAAGAACTAGATTGAATCCTGATGGAACAAAGAATACAATTCAAAGTTCTGCGTTCATTCTTCATATCCTTTCAGGAGAAGGTGTCCAGCAACCAGGAATTGGCACCTGGACATTTAAATAAAAAAAAAGCAATGCCAGCCAACTTTTGAACTTGCTGGCCCATTATGTGAAATGTGTAACCACCTTGGCATCCTTCAAAAAAAGCTTTGAAATGCAACCTCCCTGACTAGACATTAAATTCCCAATTCGGATACTTTGGGAGACTTCCTTCATCTTTTCCTCATAGGAACCTTTAGGATCTCTGATACTTACCTTAGTTTTGACCTTCCACTGATTGACATGCACCCCCACACCCCCTAATCTTGCCAAGTCAAATATTGGGTCTTCTGTTCATCAAGTGCTGCACTGAGGCCATGGCAGCATCCGTGCTGCGATACAAACCCGAGACATGCATTCTCCGGGTCATCTTAGGCTTGGTGGGTGTAGGGTCACCCCATAGTGTCAGCACCCAGATTCCGTCACGCCAGCCGTGACGTAGGCGCAGACGCAGGGTTCACTCCGCTGAATGGTTTGCAGGCCTGTGTGTGTGTTTTTTGGTGCATGCCACTTTGCTTTTCAGAAACAAAGCCACAAAGCTGGGGCTTCCGGCTGGAAAGCAGCATAACAAAGGCCCTGACCCGGAAGGAGCTCTCTCGCTGTGTGTCCGGCTACTGTTTGCTTCCCCTCGCTGGTCTGCCATGCCTCACACGATGGATCCAGGTGGGAGAATCCGTGCCAGTCACCCTGCCCTGGCAGGTGGCAGTAGCCTCTACTGTGCCCTGGTGGTCCTGTGGGGACGGGCCATCGGGTTCAGAACCCCCCGCCTCCCCCCCCAGAATCCCAGAGATTCCCCCACCTCTAAATCAGGCCATGGAACTGCAGGCGGGGTGGGAGCGGGGGGGGGGGGCTCTGCTCCAGGCTGTGACTTACCCTCTTACTCTTGAACCTGGCTTAGTGCTGGCGTAAAGGTTAGGCCTAGGGGTAGGACTGGGGCTCCTCTAGACTAGAGGTAAACCTGACCTTTTGGCTAGGCTAAGGGTGAGATTGAGTGTTTGAAGTTGGATTAGGGGTTGGTTTTGGAGACGGCTGCACATTAAGGTTAGCGTAGGGCTGATGTTTATGTTAAATTCAAAACTAGGATAAGGTTATGTTTTAGTGTTTAAGGTTAGACTTAGGGTGTGCCCTCCTGATACAACAAATAAACCAACTGAGTAAGAAAGGCCAGAGTATTACTAATGAAGTAAAGTCAACTAGGAATTCCCATACTTCACTTTACTTCAGTTGTAATACTCTGGCCTGAAGAGATAAAACAATACCAACCCCATCTCCAAAACCAGCAGCGTAATCTACAAAGCCATCATGACCAGTAGCCCCGCCTGTGTGTCTAACAAGCTCAGCCAGCGCCCAATCAGACTGAAGACACAAAAGAGTAATAGAAAGCACCAGGCAACAGATATTTCAAGCTATGTCTCCAGGATCTGTATCGACATCCCTGCACCCACCATCATCACCCCAACTCGCCTCAAACTTGGGGAAGAAGTGAAGACACCTTTTTAGGGAACACTTGATCATGACGAAGTAAGAGGCCAGATAATCCCTGCAATCGCTTGTTGACTATATTGTTGCCTTTGACCAGGTTCAGCGCTCTCCTCCCTTTTTGCTTGGGTCGAAATGTAAAAATACTGTATATATATATATATATATATATATATATATATATATATATATATATATATATATGTATATGTATATGTATATATATCAACACACATACACATACATAGCTCTACGTCCGCACAGATGCACCAACAGATATCTGTTGCGTGCTCAGGGTATGGAAAGTAGCCCGCTGATTTTGCGGTGGGCCTGCAGTGAGATTGGCTTGGTCTGGGAGAAGGCGAAGCATCCGTCGTCAATCTTGGGCTGGAATTTGCGGACTACGTTTGCCGGGTCCACTACCATAGAATCCAAAGTTCAAATGTGACATTTAATGCCATTGGGTTTACTTTTGGCCAAACACTGACGTTGCACGGAGTGTGAAGATGGGAGGTCACCAGCGGATCTGAACGGCTGAGGAACCTATGCTGACGGTCTGCGGTAGAGGCCGATCTGTAAAGCGGAGTGACACTTCGCCATAGGATATTTATAGTGAATTTTAATCAGCACCCAGTGGAAGTCTGGTTTCATGCTCACCCGGAACCCTTGCTTATACAAATTAGGGAATATTGGTTGCATTCCAGTAGGATTCCAACATGTTTGATCCACCCACGTGTGTTCTCGGTGTGAGCGAGACCACTAAAAGTATGCAGTAAATTTGACTAGATTGTGTGGCAAGAAAAGGCAAATTATGCTGCACATTTTGTGATAGTAGTACTCTATTATTTTGCAATTTTAACACTGTCTAGGCAAAAGTTTCACCTCATTATTACCAGTTTAACACCCGGATACAGCAATAAGCAACTTCAAGGTGACCAGTCCTTTGCAAAGGGTCTGCCACTGCACTGACGTATGTGTCACCATGTTTTTTAGTAACTTTTGATCTGTTTGAGCTAGAAACAATTTTTTTGTCCAACTCCAAGAACTATAGAACAGGATAGATTATGAAGCAACTGCATCACATCCGTATTTAAGTGGAAAACACCCTGGTATCAGACTCGCATAATTTCAGTGGCCAATGGGTACGACCCACAGTGATGCTGATTTTAAAACGTACAAAACTCCTAAGTTGCAATCAATCTCCAGATAATGTGACTGTGAAGTTACACATTCGTCCATAACCTCTATGACACCTGTAAGGACCTATGTTTATTTGTTAGTAGTCTTTCTGTTTGAGTTTCATTAGTTACAAAACAAGTAAATGCAAACTTGGTTCCCACCTGTGTGTACTTTTTCAGTGTAGTGGTATTCACAGTAGACATAATCTGATTTAGTGTTACTTCTGTGTAGTTGTTTATCATTATGTAATGATGTACAATCATGAGAACAGCTGAGGCTGGAGAGGTCACACCCTATGCAAACCCGCCTCAAAAACCACCAAGCAAGCCATCACCTAGGAAAAGGACAAGAGGAAGGCCAAGAAACACCTGGCACCGAGGCCTTGAAGCTGACTGCAAGGAGATGGGTTACACCTGGAGTCAGAGTGACAGAAAAGCTCAGGACAGTGATGGCCGGAGAGTCCTGAGATCCAAGAATAGGATGGTGGTGCAAAAATGGATCATCTTGCGATGGGTAGTGCTCTGCATCAAAATCTGCTACATATTGACCAACAAGCAACCCCTGAGGGCGTGCATGCTCACTTTACCAGACCCAAAGCTGCGACCACTCGTCAGCACGCGGAGATCCCATCCTGGATATCCGCCAGGCAGCAACATGGGCTTCTTTGCATATGTTATAAAGCACTACTACCTGGTGCAGCGTGACGGTCACTTTGCCCCTATGACCCTACAGAACTTTTTTAGTCTAACCCATATTGTAGCACGCTCTGGACATTACCTCTCAGGAGCCACAGAGAGGTAATGTCCAGAGCGAACGAGCGAGCAGCTTTGACGTATGTGTGACTACAAGCGCTCCTCCCCTCCCGTGATACTAGCTCATGGGGCTACAGTGGGGTAATACTAGTATGAATTTAATCAACGATACCTATCAGGGCTCAGTATTGAATGCATGTTATTTGTGTGCATTGTTCCTTCTTGATTGATATAGCAGCACACATTATTGTTTTATTCTAAAGTGGTGTAGGGATCATTCCTTTGGTCCTGATGCGAAGCGAAGGGGATGGCTTCGAAACATGTTGACTAGAGTTGTGGTAGCCCATCACAGCATACAACCGCCACTCCCCTTTTTTTAACAATACCAGCTAGAAGGAGTATTAAATATTAGTTTTCCACATAGCCAGGTATTTTTTAACTTCACTATTCTCACTCTGACCCTTCCACTCTCACATTACACATCGTATATGCACTCGTAAGTGCTCCCGCGTGGACCTTTTGGTGGGTGAGGGGTATTTTGACAATACATTGTGTTTCCCTACTCATTGGTAGGGAACACACGTTTCATGAACAGTGGTAAATATAGTTTGGAAGGATATTATCATTTGTTGTCTTCAAGGTGGATTTTTTTTGGTTTTCCATCAAGGCAAGAACAGACAGGACATGGAGGCTTCTTGATACAACCCCTTACGGTGAGCACCAGGGAGCTCTTCCTGTCCTATCAGTCTGCATTGACTTGGGTCTTGGAGAGACCAACACTACGAAGGGAAAGATTATCAGGGGGGTCGGGCACTGGGACTGTAGAGTTTCACTGGGAACGAGAGGCAGACACAATGGACCAAGGAATCGCGACCCTAACAAGTTTCCGATGCTCGGGAAATACTCCTTGTGGAAATGCACCTCCGGGAAGGTGCAACGAAGTCTCAACATCAGCGAAAGAGCGTTGTCGAGCACCTTACCTAGTGAAAGAGTAATATAGTTATTGGTAAATTGCATCCCTCCTGTAGCATAAAATGGCAGTAGAGGGATTGTGTGATGGGCTAGCGCCATCTTCCAAAAGAAAACCGTCTAAAGATTACCTAGCACACAGCTCTCCCAGAGAAGCCTTCTTTAAGGGTGAAGTTATTTAACCCTGACACGGTTCTAGAAGGTACAACACCTTCTCAGCTCTCCCCCCAACGCCACCACCCAAATCCAAGTCCCCACATTCCAGATTCCATTATTCCCTAGAATCCACACTACAGAGTAGGTGACACAAGTGTACAGTGTCCTGAAAGGAACACCCACAGTAAGCGACACCATAAAAAACCTTGGTTATAACGAACACTCAATAGCATTGTATGGTTTGTTGTGAATTGAATACGACGGTTCTAGCCCGCGCCATCTCTGGTGTTGGTTAGCTCAGTATCCGCTGAGTTGCCGCTGCAGAAGGCGCACAGGTGTGGGCTCCATATTCCTCACTACTGGGTCCGATAAATAGAGTTTGTGAACTTATCTGATTATTTCGAAGTTTTATTCAATGTGACATCTTCATATTACTTCAGCCGCAACAGTGTTCGTTATAACCAAAGTTTGTTATGGTTTGAATAGTTTTCACTTTCTCAGGCAGAGCAGACACATTCAAAGATTTTGATTTACTTAATTCCCTGGCCCAATCAGGACACACTGACATTTGGGAAATCTTTTGCGTGACAATAAGAATGGGCACACACACATGTGGTGTTATGAGGTGTCACCAAATAGCACCACACCTTTTCCCTTAGAAACGATTGTATATCATAGCCAAAGCTATTTGCACCTCCTCCTTCAGAAATGTGTTCATACGATCCACAAGGCCATTTGAGGAGGGAGAGTAAAGAGCCACTTTGACGTGCAGAAAGAGCCACTTTGACGTGCAGAATGCGAAATTCAGTAACAAAGTTCTTCACGCGACTAGAAGCAAAATGCGTTCCGTTATCAGACACAATCTACCTGGGTGCTCCTTCAGTAACAAAAATTCTCTGCAAAAACGTGATGATGGAATCAGTGTTGGGAATTGACGTGAAGTCAAAATAAACCCACTTAAAAAAAATTCTCTACCAACACCATCATGTATCATGAGGATTGGGAAGCAAATCAAAAGGCTCCTCAAAATCCAAGGCTACTTTGCTCCACGCCTCTTCTGGTAATGGTACTGTGTGAAGCGGAGACTCGTGCACTTTCCGGTGCTTGTCTGATACCAAGCACCTGGTGCATTCACTAATGAACGTGGCCACCTAAGACTCCATAGCTGGCCACCAGGAAAACTGTTGAGCTTTACTGGTGCTGCTGACCCCCAAATGACCTTTATGGGCTTCTTCAATGAGAGGATTTTGAGTGACATTGGGGGCACAAAACCATCAGCCCATGACACACCATCTACAAGAGAGAGTTCCTCAGAAACTAGCACATAAGTTCTTAGTGAGGCTTCAACGGTCCTTTCTCTAGGCCACCCGTTCATCATGTAGGTGCGAACGGTTTCCAAAATCGGACCCCGAATAGAAGGATCTGACCTGTCCTTGTGCGTGTGATCGCACCTGAATTACCCAGACTGTCATCAACCAGCATAACCACACGCTGATTCTCATGATCACTGTCCATGCCTCATCCGTCGGTCGTAATCTGGACGGGCAGGCTGCTCGTAAATCCTTTCCAGCAGAAATGTACTTTAAGGCGAAGTTAAACTCCTGCAATTTGGAAAGCAACCTGACAAGGTGTGCTGGCGCCTTCCCAGACCCATTCCTATTGAGTAAATGTAACAAAGGTTTATGATCCATATACATGCCAAAGGTGAACCCCAAATGAATTATTTAAATCTCTGAACCGCCCACGAACAAGCCAATGCCTCTCGCTCAGTCGTACTATAATGTGATTCAGCAGTACCGAGACGGCGAGAGGCAAAAGCGATTTTATATTCTTTGTTCGGGGTGAATTGGAAGAACACAGCCCCATCTGACTGGCGCCAACTGTAATGACACACCATCTGCCAGTCACAAATGGAGATTCCGCCAGGGCAGAAACAACAAGTATTTTTTTTACCATTTGGAAAGCCTCCTGCACTTCATCTGACCATCGGCCAGATTCATGAAAGACCCGTTTTGTGAGTCTGAAATAGCGATTCATTAGGAATCGCTATTACAGACTCGCAAAACGGGATTCATGTAGGAATCGCAAAAATAAATGCGATTCCTACAGATTCCTTATTTGCGATTAGCAAATTGGTAATCGCAAATAAGGAATAACTCCCCATTCATTCCTATGGGCCAAAAGGCCCATAGGAATGAATGGGGAGTATTCCTTATTTGCGATTAGCAATTTGCTAATTGCAAATAAGATAGCGATTTGAAGGGTGCCAGGGGTGTCCAAAGGACACCCTGTAGCACCCCTTAAATGCACATTTCAACAGGTGTTGCGCACACACATGTCCTGGGGACATGTGTGTGTGTAACATGCAACTTAGAAAAATGCTTTTAAAAGCATTTTTCTAAGTTTTCGCTATTTACCACGAGATTTGACCTCGCGGTAAATAGCGGCCGAAATTTGCGATTTCGCAATTTTAAAATGTTTCAAGAATAGCATTTAAGGAATCTCTAATAGAGATTCCTTAAATGCTATTCCTCGCAAATTTGCGAGTTTCTAAATAGCGATTTTTGCATTTGGGATGATGAATCCCAAATGCAAAAATTGCACTCGCAAAGGGCCAGATTCTCAGAATCTGGCCCTTTGCGAGCGCAAATATGATTGATGAATCAGGCTGCATATGTACTTGACCCCTTTTAGGTCTCGCCTGAGCCAACGCATGTGCTGATCTGGCCGAGACATTTAGTGAGTGGGCTTTTGAAATCCGACCACAAGCTTATGCTTGTGGCTTAAAGCTTGTTGTTACGCGCTCGTGCACGCGCACAGCCGCCATCTGGCTTTCCTTGCAATTAGGCGCCATCAGGCTTTCCTCTCGCTTGCTGACAAATTCCTTGGTTCACAGCTGTATTAGCTGCTTTTAAATTGAAACCTCGCCATACAGAAAGACGCTCCGATACATCTTTGTATTTTACAAAAATAAGCAGAAATGTAAGCAAAAAATGTGCACAACAAAACGTGAACTTTATTTATTGTGCATTTGAATGCTCCTAATTTAGACAATAAGCGGTTTATGTCCATTAAGGAACTGGCTAAGCATTTACAGATGCACCCAATCAAAGATCCACACACTTTGGGCAATATTCATGCTAAGTATATAATAGAAAAAATAGCCAATGTCACATATTAAATCAAAACACACTTTGAAGTTGAATCACATCCACAGCATCACTCAGTACCACCACAGCATCTCTCTGTAGCACTACAACATCAATCAGCATCACCACAGCATCAGTCAGCATCACCACAGCATCACTCAGGGCCACCACAGCATCACTCAGGGCCAGCAGAGGATCACTCAACAACACCACAGAATCACTCAGCCCAACTACAGCATCAGTCAGGGACATAACAGCATTGCTCAGGGACACAACAATATCACTCAGCGCCACCACAGCATCAATCAGCACCACCACAGCGTCACTCAGCACCACCACAGCATCACTCAGCACCACCACAGCATCACTCAAGTCCACCACAGCATCACTCAGGTCCACCACAGCATCACTGTGCGCCACCACAGCATCACTATGCGCCACTACAGCATCACTATGCGCCACCACAGCATCACTCAGTGCCACCACTGCATTACTCAGCACCACCACTGCATCACTCAGCAATACCACAGCATCACTCAACAATACCACAGCATCACTCAGCATCACCACAGCATCACTCAACACCACCACAGCATCACTCAGCACCACCACAACATCACTCAGGGACACCACAGCATCACTCGGGTCCACCACAGCATCACTCTGCACCACCACAGAATTACTATGCGCTACCACAGCATCACTCAGCGGCACCACTGCATCACTCAGCACCACCACAACATCACAGTGCGCCACGACAGTATCACTCAACAACACCACAGCATCACTCAGCGCCACCACAGCATCACTCAGCACCACCACAGCATCACTCAGCACCACCACAGCATCACTCAGCACCACCACAGCATCACTCAGCACCACCACAGCATCACTCAGCACCACCACCACATCACTCAGCACCACCACAACATCACTCAGAACCACCACAATATCACTCAGCACCACCACAACATCATTCAGTGCAACTACAGCACCACTCGCACCACCACAGCATCACTCAAGCACACAACAATATCGCTCAGGGCCACAACAGTATCGCTCAGGGCCACAACAGCATCGCTCTATGCAACCACAGCAACACTCAGCGCCACCACAGCATCACTCAGCACCACCACAGCATCACTCAGCACCACCACATTACTCAGTAGTACCATAGCATCACTCAGTAGTACCATTGCATCACTCAGTACCACCACAGCATAACTCTGCAGAGCCACAGCATCAATCAGC
Organism: Lissotriton vulgaris; assembly: GCF_964263255.1. NCBI lineage: Eukaryota > Metazoa > Chordata > Amphibia > Caudata > Salamandridae > Lissotriton > Lissotriton vulgaris. The sequence goes on along the minus strand of NC_141700.1, from coordinate 798,863,399 downwards.
ATCACCACAGCAGCAGTCAGCTTGACCACAGCATCACTCAGGGTCACCACAGCATCACTCAATGCCACTACAACATCACTCAATGCCACTACAACATCAGTGAGCACCACCACAGCATCACTCAGCACCACCCCAGCATCACTCAGCACCACCACAACATCACTCAGCACCACCACAACATCACTCAGAACCACCACAGCATCACTCAGAACCACCACAGCATCACTCAACAACACCACAGCATCACTCTGCACCACCACACCATCACTATGCGCTACCACGACATCACTCAGCGCTAACACAGCAACACTCAGCGCTACCACAGTATCACTCAACACCACAGCATCACTCTGCACCACCACAGCATCACTCAGCACGATCACTGCATCACTATGCGCTACCACAGCATTACTCCAGGACACAAGAATATCACTCAGAGCCACCACAATCCCACGGACTGCTGCCTTCCCTTAAAAAATGAAAATGAAAATGTTCATTTTCTTTTTTAAACGCATCCCGTTTTTCTTTTAGGAAATGGGCTGCATTTGAAAAAATAAAGTTGCTTTATTTAAATAGCAAACACAGTCATGGTGGTCTGCTGTCCCAAGCAGGCCACCATCCCTGTGTTCTTCTCCATTCCCAAGATCATTTGTAACCCCATTGGGAATCCTTAATGTGTCTAAGACACATTCCGTTTTCTGAGACGCAAAAAATCACAATTTGCGACCCGCAAAACGGAATGGTGGCTCATCTAGTCCACTGCTCTTCTGCAAAGTTCCATTTGAGTCTGGTCGCGGCTTCTGAGAATTCAATCCAATCCTCAGATTCCCCAGAAGGTGCCAAAGCTTTCAGTAGAGCGACTGAATAAAATCTCAGCTTTGCGTTTTGGCTCAAACTCATCGGCCTCAACAGCATTTCGGGATTGTTTCAGTCCAGGAAGGGACACCCTCCTACACATAACCAATCCTCCCCTCCACGCACACACCTTGCACTCTTGGGGGGTGTTATGACGTCACTCGCTTGGTACCGTTTGGGGCCGGTGTCGCGCTCCGTGTCCTGTCCGTAGCGCAGGTGGAAACGCAGGGCTGCGTGATATTCTTTTAAATATGGCGCAGCCTTGCGTTTCCAAATTGACTGAGGGAGTGGTTAAGCCCCGGAGGCTAACGACACGCTCCGCCACTTCATTGTACATATCCACAACTCCCCCTCCCCCCCCGATCTTTCATGGAGAGACACCATTGAGAGACGACCCTCGACATAGCTACTGACACTATGACGTGAATGGGATGGACTTCCCATATACTACGTAGGTTGCATATATGCATTTATTGGCAGCAAACTGCATGTATTAGTACTGATGGATAGTGTCCTCTCGAATTATACGCCAAGTGTTGATAAGATTTGATAATAAATGCAAGTTACGCATTTTGTAATGCAATGTAGGTTTATAAAATGCCAATAAAAATATATTTTTTTTAAAAGCAATCCTTCCCTGCCATTCAGGCACCCTGGCACTGTGGCGCGAGGGTGTCTCTGTTGGCACTGGCCGTTAATTTTAGCAGCAGCGCAGAGGAAAGCGCAGGGCTGCACCGTATTGCTGTAAATATGGTGCAACCTTCATTTTGGAAATGGAGCGTGGCGCTGCCAAATTTGGCGCAGCTCCGCGCTTCGACACTTAAGGGCCTATTTACAAGCCGCTTGCGCCACTTTTTCGTCATTTTTAACATGGGAAAAGTGACGCACGGGTGGTGCAAGGGCTTGTAAATCTGCCCCTTCATTGTAAATATGCCTATTTGTTTTTATAAAATGTTCTCGGGGGTTGGGGGTGTCATGACGTCACTCGCTTGGTGCCTTTGAGGCTGGTATAGCGCTGCGTGTCCTGTCCATAGCGCCTCACATTCCCTCGCACCCTCCTGCCTCCTCAGCAGTCCCTGGGGCTCAGCGCACAGGGCCAGGCGCCGTCCGAGGGCCTCGCAGCGCTGTTGACTCAGCGGGTGGAGGCCTCCTTGTCCTGCACTTGGCGCTTGACTCTGAGCGCGCTGCGCCCGGCAGGGCAGAGCAAACAGTGCAGAGAGGCCCCGCGGGTGCCCGGCCCTGATAAGGGCTTCCAGGGCCAATATTGACAGGCCGCCCCATGGCAACGCGGCCACGGAGTGCCAGGGCGGCCTCTGGGCGCAGCCCACATCCGGGCCATTCCAAGCCGTGCTGTGGGGAGGCCTCCAGCCTGGGGTGGGGTCAGGAAAGGAACTGGGAGCCGCTGGGATGCCACATGGGTCACAGCTCAGCCTCTGTTCTGCTCGCGCATTGCATTGTGGACCTTGTAGTACCAGCAGGCTCTGCAGCCCTTCTGCCATCTCACATTCAGTCCTGGTCTTGGAAGCCCCGGCTCTGGGACTCAATCAAGGCGCTATGGCCATTGTTCTGATTGGCTGGTGAAGCCATCACTCACAGATTGCTGCATTACAATCCCTGAGCTGTATTCCGCTCTGTTTGCAGCTCCCAGGAGTGCAGCCATGTGAACAAAGAATTGAGCGCCGAGAGGCGCGTGGCGCTGACACTTACATTCTGACGCAACATCTTTTCAAAGTATGTATTAATAGCATCCCTTCTCTGCTGCAGCGCTGTACGACCTTGTAGCCTCGAGGCGGCCTGTCGGCGCTAAAGTCGAAGGCCTCCAATGTATGTGTGCCTGTGAGTGGTACAATATGGGACCCTGTGGTTTCCACATAGTGCTGTGAAGCCAAATTATGGTTCAGTAGCAATATTATGATTATAGAAGAATTCAATGAGAGAATCTGTATGAGTAAAAATAATATGGACAATCACTGCGAATAATGAAAACAGCATTTGAATGTCATATGATTATGAATATGCATGTGTAAAAGTCATAAAATTATGTTTTGAAACAAAAAGTAAATACCAGTACACAACAAACTGATGCTGTGGTACAATGAGTATGATTTGAAATTGATCAATGTTTGAAATTCTGTGAACATTCAGTTCATTAGGGACAGTGCACACTAGAGCAGGTTAATCCTGTTCCGGGTCAGATTAGGTATATACATGTGGAGCCAACACATGTTTTTAGTGTAGCACCCTTGTCAAAATAGGTTGAATATATAGTAAGTATTAAGTTTAAACAAAGAGTGCGCCTCTCACCCCTCTGTGGGTACACTTGTTATATTGAGCCTGTGTATCCCACATATAGTGCTGTGCAGCACACACGTGTACGTGGGCCTGTGAGTGGTACAATATGTGGAGCCTGTGTGTCCCACATATAGCGCTGTGCAGCACACATGTGTACGTGTGCCTGTGAGTGGTACAATATGTGGATCCTGTGTGTCCCACATATAGCTCTGTGCAGCACACACGTGTATGTGTGTCTGTGAGTGGTACAATATGTGGATCCTGTGTGTCCCACATATAGCTCTGTGCAGCACACACGTGTATGTGTGTCTGTGAGTGGTACAATATGTGGAGCCTGTGGGTTCCACATTGGAAGCACAGGGTCTTGAGGAAGGCACGGGGCGTGGAGAAGCCCCTGACAGGTTTCTGGGTCACTACATCCCTGAGTGCCGGGAGGGACACTCACTGGAGGATGTGAGAGCCGGTCTCCCGAGTGCACTTCAAAAGGATCTTTGATTCTGAAGAGGTCAGTGGTCAGCGGGCCGGGCACATCGCAGGACACATACGAAGCTTATAAGGGAGTCATAAAGAGCAGGCATCGCGCGCCAGCACAACCTCAACATCATCTCCTACGCGGACGACACCCAGCTCATCCTCTCCCTCACCAGCGACCCCACCACCGCCAGAGCCAACCTACACGAAGGGATGAAAAACGTCGCCGACTGGATGAGGAACAGCCGCCTTAAACTGAACTCGGACAAGACGGAAGTCCTCATCCTGGGATCATCACCCTCCGCCTGGGACGACTCCTGGTGGCCACCGGCCCTGGGCACCGCTCCCAAACCGACGGACCACGCACGCAACCTGGGCTTCATCCTGGACTCCTCCCTGTCAATGACCAGACAAGTCAACGCCGTCTCATCCTCGTGCTACAACACCCTGCGCATGCTCCGCAAGATCTTCAGATGGATCCCCACGGAAACCAGGAAGACCGTCACCCAGGCACTCAACACCAGCCGACTGGACTACGGGAACACCCTCTACGCCAGAACCACAGCGAAACTTCAAAAAAGACTCCAACGCATCCAGAACGCCTCTGCCCGGCTCATCCTCGACATCCCCCGACACAGCCACATCACCGGACACCTGAGAGACCTGCGCTGGCTCCCCGTCAGCAAGAGAATCACGTTCAGACTCCTCACCCACGCACACAAGGCTCTCCACGACCTGGGCCCCAAGTACCTCAACGACCGCATGACCTTCTACACGCCCACCTGCCAGCTACGATCGACCGGCCACGCACTCGCCACCGTACCACGCATCCGCAGAGCCACCGCCGGAGGAAGATCCTTCTCCTACCTGGCAGCCAAGACGTGGAACTCCCTCCCCACCCACCTTCGGCAAACCCAAGACCATCTCGCCTTCAGGAAGCAGCTCAAGACCAGGCTGTTCGAGCAGTAACTTTCCCCTCCCCCAGCGCCTTGAGACCCTCCCGGGTGAGTAGTGCGCTATACAAATGACGTGATTGATTGATTGATTGATTGATTGAAGCTTCCCAAGTGGGTCCCCAAAACCTTGGGGTTCATAGATATAATGACGCTGACTGCCCAGTGGAGACCCAAGTATCCTCGAAGCACCTGAAAAAAGAAAAATTGACCTGAAATGGGAAAGTGACCCACCAGTTTCAACACACCAACAACCACGTCTCTCTCTGCAGCTTCTACTGGAAATCAAGAGTGAGGCAAGCAGAGGGACACTTATGTCACCACAATCACCCTCACACACAAACCTTCAGGGCATGGACTCTGAAATCAGTCAGTCAGTCAGCCAAACCACTTTATTCGATTAATTAAAATCATAAAAGCACAAGAACACAAGACAATACAAGACATAAGGGTGATACATAAATGTAAACAATTTCTACACAAATGTATACATAATTTAAAACTGGATAGATATATCCAATAAGAATAGTCACATGATGTTAAAATTCAAAGAAGTTCATGGTTCAATCATTAAAGGGAATCTTTTTCTCCTGAGGCGAAAAGCAGCAACAAGAAAACTAGGGATATTAAAAATGTTCCAGGCATTGTCTAACAGTTGAAGGTACATTAAGGCTGGTCTAGCCTGTAAAAAGCCCTTTCCTCGCAGGAGCGGAATTAAAAACGTCTTCCTAATATCAGTGTAAAAGTCGCAAAACATTATAAAGTGAATGGTATCCTGGTTTGAAAAGCTGTCACAGTTACATGGGGCTATTGCTTCAGTTTTACACCACCCTGAAAGATTGCCCAATGAACAAGCATTGGAAATGCAATAGGTCTCGCAGCATTAGAGTTAGTGCTTTTAGAATTGTTTATGGGTTTTTTTTGTAAATCTTTAGCATTTTTGTTTCCTGTAGCCAATGCTAAAGAATTACAAATAAAAAAAGCCATAAACATTTCTAAAAGCTCTAACTCAAATGCTCTGAGACCTATTGCACTGTGTGAGGGTGAGGGGTTGAGGGTGAGTGAGGGTGTGGGTGAGGGTGGGTGAGGGTGAGTGAGGGGTTGAGGGTGAGTGAGGGTGAGGGGTTGAGGGTGAGTGAGGGTGAGTGAGGGTGAGTGAGGGTGAGGGTGAGTGAGGGTGAGGGGTTGAGGGTGAGTGAGGGTGAGGGGTTGAGGGTGAGTGAGGGTGAGGGGTTGAGGGTGAGTGAGGGTGAGGGTGAGTGAGGGTGAGGGTGAGTGAGGGTGGCTGTTAAATCTGCAGAGATTGCGGGAGGATAATACGTTAAAAAAAATTTTTTTTTAAAACCAAGCACATCAGCGGTTTCCACGAAACAGAAGGTCCTACATTTCTTCAGTTATTCAATAAGCAAACTAGAACACACACAAAACTACATTTACCAGAAGCATTCCATTTAGCGCCGTGCACTTGTCAATCACCTGACAGTTGGCAAATCCTCATAATGTGATTATTTCTGTGCTCGTGGATTACTTCGTTGGCAGGCTAATCCTTCGAGGCTATGTAAACAAGTCTCCCGAATGCAATTCAGAGGGAGAAAGTAATGGGGCAGCTAATTGGTTAATCCACGAACTTAAGTCTCTGAACCTCTGCATAAAGATCTGTTTTCTTTACGGTCTTGGGAGGCGAGGCTTGTTTTGTTTCAACATGTCAGCTTTACCTAGTCCGGCGGCTGTTCCTCAGAGCGCTCTCTGTCTGGCAGGCCCACCCCTACCCCAGCATGGATAAAGAGGAGGGAGGGGCGACAGATACGTTTACCAGCCTTTTCTGTGGTGCTGTAAGGAGAAAAGTGTTAGCGAGAAACCGTGAAACACGGAGAGTCGGGAATTACAGCATTATTTTAAAACAGGAAACCCTGAAAGAGGACATAGATGAAATAAGAAGATAAAAAGAATGGTTCTGCGCCCTGTGCACAAGAGATGATCAAAGGGACACATCGATTACTTCTAATGAGAAAGCACAGACGACAGAGCGCATTAAAGAATTCGAGAGAACGAGCTCCGATACTCATTCTTTGGAAGGGCTCCATGAGAACAGAGCCTGGAGGCACTGATTGACAGCAGGCAGCGTGAAAGGTGCAAAGGGGATTTTATTTGGGTTGTAGCTTAATGCCTGCGGTGGCCTGTGTGTTTTGAAGTAGCAAGAGGCTGTATGAACAAGACGGAGGGAAGAGAGGGGAGGAGAAATGCGACACGGCGGGAAGGGGAGGGGGCGGAGCGGGTAAAATAAACAAAGAAGACGGAGGGAAGAGAGGGGAGGGGGGAGGAGAAATGCGACACGGCGGGAAGGGGAGGGGGCGGAGCGGGCAAAACAAGACGGACGTGCACGCGCTTTTAAGCTCAATGCGCATGCGCATTGAGCTTAAAAGTCACGGGCACTGCAAGGAATCGCCACGATTCCTTGCAGTGGATAAAGAGTGGATAAGCCCCCTTAGTCTCGCTTGCTCGATGCGCATGCGCATCGACAGGCGAGACCTAAAAATGGATCAGGTTAAAACTAAACCTGGTCAAAAGCCAGCGGTGGAAGGGCTTAGTCACGATTCTTAAGTAGGGCTCAATTGATGGCGAAGAAGTTAATAGGTAATGAGCCCTGACCAGAGGTTTTTTTATTTCCTCATCCTCCCCTTCCAGCCCCAGGATGTTCAGAAACTGCGATTTTACCCATTTTAGGTCAGTATTCTTAATCTCTTCAGGGTCATTATAAATGTCTGGACGCCCAAGTTCAATGAACATATCCTTAACGTAAGACAACCACTGCATGTTACTAGCTTTATCTAAAACAACACAATCCCTTAAAATCTGGTGGTTCAACGTTAGTTCTGGGTTGAGCCAGGTTTTTATCCAACAGACCAGGGGGGCCAGACTCACCAAGTCAGTCACAACTCCCATCCCCAGTTCCTGGTGGAGAGCGAAGGTTGGAGTAGATTGGGGGTCTGACAAGAGGGAGCATAAACATTTATTTTCTGCCATCTGAACCCCTACCGCTTGCTTGTACCCCCAAATAGCTGCACCGTATGTTGCGATAGCCAAACATTTCGACCTATAAATAGCGAGAATTGCCTCACAGCGCCTGGCTCCCAATCGCCGTGCAAAGCCTAGTGATACTGATGACGATCTCACTACTGCGTTCTTTTTGGCTTTGAGCTGGGGGAGCCAAGAGCATCTATCATCAAATAGAGCCCCCAGGTATGTAAAAACTGTCACTTTGGACACCTGCCCCGTTGCAGTAAAAGGTTTTAGGTTTATTCTTATGTTGACCCATAGAAATCATGAACCTGGAATCCAAGTTTTTAAGTCGAATATAATCAGTTGAAACACTACAGCACAGCTCCAGGAAAAACGTCCTGTCTGTCCTCCAGAGCAGTCTGTGTCCCTGGTTCAGTAGAACCTCTAGAACCGAAGGGACACAGGGATTGGAATGTAGGACACCTGCACATACAAATGATGCCACTCACTACACACTGTAATCTAGGTACGTAATACACAATAACAAACAATACCGAAAAATTACAACCTAACAGGCTCCACTCGACTTGTTTACCCAAAGCCTGCAGGCAGTGGCCAAACCTTACCTAACGAGAACATTGGCAGGTGTGGCAGATTTACCTACTATCTAGTTAGACTTTGTACTTTACAATAGCTAAATGTAGTGACTGATGCATCTGTGTAAACAAGGGCTGTGTGGGCAAGCTGTGGAATGTTGATGATGCTGAGAGAATGTAATGATGCTCTGAGAATGCGATGATGCTGTGGAATGTTGATGCTGTGAGGATGCGATGATTCTGAGAGAATGTGAAGCTGTGGAATGTTGATGTTGTGAGGATGTATTGTATTGTATTGTAATTGCATTTGTATAGCGCTTACTACCCCTGACGAGGCGTCGAAGCGCTTTTTTGGCGGGTAGCACGCTACTCCTGGACCCATAGAGGATTAGTGTTGAATTAGCATAGTGAAACATGCAAGTACATCTTAAGTGGTGGATAGGTTAGTCAGTGATTTGGTTTTGGAATGATAGCAGAAGGATAGAGGAGGACAAAGGTTTGTATTTATCGATCGCTTGTTGACGCACGCTATTCAGGAAGCCTCATAAAGGATTAGTGGTGAATTAATATGGTGAAATATGAGGTAATTTCAGTGGTGGATTAGTCTGTTACTTGGAGTGAGAAGGATAGCGGAGGGATAAAAGGGGAAGAAAGATTTGCATTCATATAGCACTTGTTACCCCTGATGGGTGTTGAAGCGCTTTATTGGCGAGTAGCACTCCACTCCGGAACCCATAAAGGATTAGTGTTGAAAATTAGTATAGTATAAATATGTAGTAATTTGAGTAGTAAATATGTTATTCAGTTATTTGGGCAGTATATTTGTATAGTTGAATATGGAATTTGAGAAGTGAACATGTTAGTCTGTTAATTTTGATTGAAAAGGATAGTGGAGGGATAAAAGAGTGAAGGATTTTTTATGTCTTAGCTGTAGGAAGAGGCTTTTGGATGAGTAAAAAGGAGTTTTGGAGGGAAGGAGTCAGAGGGGAGAGTTTAGAAAGGTTTGTTTTAGGGGATCGGTGTAGTAAAAAGAGGTGTCAGATGCTGCAAGGAGGGGTAGAGCAGGAGAGAGTCTAGAAAGGGTTATTTTGGCGATCATAGTAGTGGTATGGGGTTTGGGATAAATGAGAGAGTGGATGTAGAGGATATATTGATAGATGTATAGGATGAGAGACAGGGTAGTGCATTAGAAGGAGCAGTAGAAAGAAGTTTGAGATGAGTCAGAAGGTTGGGGTACAAGATATATTGAGCGAAGTATAGGCTGAGAAATAGCTAGTGCATTGGAAATGCTAAATTAGAAGAAAGTGATAAATATATAGATCCATAAGTACATTGAAAGTATATAGATACATAAAGGAAGTAAGTATATTTAGATTAAATATATTGATAGAGGCACAGGATGAGAAATAGGGTAGTGCATTGGATATACTTTTTCAGGAGAAAAGTAACAGACACACAGATCCAAGTACATGGAAGGTACATACATGCACAATGGAAGTATGTACATGCAGACCAAAGATGATTTTTATTTATTGATGAATATTATTATTATTATTTTTATTTTTCTCTTAACAACATCATTATTTTACATGTTTTATAAAGTAATACACAAAGATAGGTACATATCTATAGTGAAAACAAATGCTTATATACAGAGGGATATGCTGTAAATTTCTGTTTCCGTTTGGTGCTTATGTGGGGAAGAGCCAGATCTTGAGTAGTTTTCTGAAGATTAGGTGGTTGTCGGTGGATCTTATGTTGGGGGGTAAAGAGTTCTATAGTTTGGCTGCTTGAACAGAGAAGGATGTGCCACCCATGGTTTTTTTTCTTGTATGGTTGGATTTTGAGGGGAGATGCTCGAACGATATCCAAACCACCCACGTGTTACCTAGTTTTTCTCCCGAAGGCAGACTATCCCGTCTAACGTCCACCGAAAAAAACCATCTAGACCTAAAAGCCCAAACATTGACTGTGCCAGGTTTTACCAGAGCGGCCCTAATTAAGGCTTTAGATAAACAACCCATGCACCTCCGCCACCATCTTCTTCAACAGGTTGCCTACCACACTTTAGCCCGACTGGAAAAGGAAAGACCCGACCTTAGTAGGCAGCACCTTCAGACCCTTTTCACTAAATCGACCCAGGGTTCCTCCACCACAATTGAACTAGAAACCCTGTGTACATATTGTATCGACCATCTGCACATTTTAGAACAGGATTCTCATCCTGGCCACGAGTCGGACGGTTCAGAAGACATAAAAGAAGGGTTGTTAAGCAGCACCAACATGCCTGTACGCGAAGCTGCCCCTATCTATGTTCTAGCCAGGGGGGACGGCACGGGGACTGATAACGCTAATGCCCACGAAAAATTACTGTATAACTGGGTATATACCCCTTGGACTTGCGCTGAGGTCATGACCCTGAAGTCAGGGATCCCTGACCTCCGTACGAATCCAACAGGATTTTATAAAGAGATGCGACAGATACTGGACACCTACTACTTAACACTACAAGACACCCTACAGATATTTGGCAGTGTATTACCCCCGAGATATGGCACTCAATTAGACACACCGACGATACCCTAAACCTAGGAGATACGTGGACTAACTTGCTCATCCTCGACACTGAGCGTAAGCCTGGGGAAAAACCACACGCATTGGTTTTACAATTACCAAACAAATTATTGACTAAACTACAAGCAATTGTCCCTGAACGCAAGGTTGATTGGCACCTGTTGACATCCTGCAAACAAAAGAGTGACAAGACTGTGACCGTTTTTTTCTCTCGGTTAAATAAAGCTTTCTCTGATTACAGTGGCCAGGACATAGCTTCTGAGACAGGTCGACACTTGTTAGTTCAAACCTTTGTTGACAACCTTTTGCCGACTATTCAGAATAAACTCCGGGCTAGCGAAAGTACCTGGCAGGCAGCAACTCCCCAGACTATTTTATTAACAGCCCAGTATTACGAGACCCTTAAGGACAAGGTCAAGGAAAATAAGGAAAAGCCCAGACAGGAGCTTAAGCAATCTGTTCTTCTCAGCCAAGCGGCAGATGCGAGATACACCAATACCCGTGCCCCGCCCCATGCACGCAGACTTGACCCTGGCCCTACAAAGCCTCCCCAACACACTCGTCAGCAGTATGGAGATGACTGCAATTATTGTAAAAAGCCCGGCCACTACAAAAATGAGTGCCCTGTGCTAGCAGACAATATCCGTTCAGAAAAAACAATTCCCACAGACAATTACTGGGGCCCCCAGAATCGGCCAGCACAACCGTTCCAACCCCGCTCTGCTAATACTTTTGATAACAGACAACGGAATGTTCAAGACTTCACATCTGACTTTTCAGAGACCACAGACTGATTCTTTTCATAGGGCTGTCAAGTGAGGTGTTCCGGACCACTTCAAGTACCTGTCGATCCTCAGGTTCCCTACGTATCCCCCTAATTGGCGGGCACCCTGGCGACTTTCCTGGTTGACACCGGGGCTTCTAGGAGCGCCCTGGTGGGTAATTTGGTCCATCTGGCTGCCCCTTCTGGCAAAAGAATAACATCGACCGGTTTTGATGGTAAACCCTCACTTAACACTTTAGCACTTCCAACTACGTTCACCCTGGGGGGAGGCACCACTGAATCTTCATTTCTCTTGTCCCCTGCCTGCCCTGACAATCTTCTAGGTATTGACCTTCTGAAACATTTTAGAGCCACTATTCGTTGTTCCCCGGATAATGTTCGAGTGATTCTTTTTGACAATACAATGGATACTAATCAACTGCTCTTCACCACCCAAGACTCCATTGCCCTTTCCGGTCTCCCGTCCTCCCTTTGGTCTCAAAGCGACACTGATGTTGGCACCATGAACATTGAACCGGTCCACATCACTGTCCGTCAAAACGCTCCCTTACCTCGCCTTCCACAATATGAAATATCTCTTGAAGGAGAACAAGCACTATTGAACATCATAAATGACCTGATTGCTGTCGGAGTGGTTCAGCACTCCTCTAGCAACATCTGTAATAGCCCTATCCTTCCTGTCCTTAAAAAGAGTGCAAAGGGAGAAAATATCTATCGATTTGTTATTGACCTTCGAGAAATTAACAAAATAGTAGTTCCCCAGTACCCAGTGGTCTCAGACATTACCACCATACTGACTATGATCCCACCAACAGGCTGTGCGTTTACGGTCATTGACTTGAAAAATGCTTTCTTTTCTATCCCCATCCATCAGGACTCACGTTACCTTTTCGGATTTACTGTCCGGAATAGATCGTATCAATTCTGTCGGGCTCCTCAAGGTTACACCGAGAGCCCTAGCATCTACAGTCAGTCCCTCAAGAAAGAACTAGATGAGCACACTTTCCCCCCTGGTGTGGTTCTTATTCAGTATGTAGATGATCTCCTACTGGCCGCGGATTCTATGCCTCTCTGTACCTCTGCCACTTTGTCCCTGCTATATTTCTTGGCCCTCGAGGGCCACAAGGTCTCCCGTTCCAAACTTCAATGTTGTAGACCGCAGGTGACATATTTGGCCACCTGCTGTCTAAGGAGGGGCGATCCTTGACACCTGACAGAATACACACTTTGCGCACTTCCCCTATACCACGCACGCAGAAGGATGTCCGGGCTTTGGTGGGTCTCACTTCTTTTTGCAGATAATGGATCCCCGCCTTCTCCCAGCTCATCAAATCCCTCCTTTCTCTTCTCACAAATGATACTCCCTACCCTCTCCCGTGGACAGACGAGCACACCACTATTTTTCACACCCTCATTCAAGCCCTGTGCTACGCCCCTGTTTTAGGAACCCCTGATTACACAAAACCTTTTTTTCTTTTTTTGCCACGAACAGGGTGGTTGTCCCTCTTCCATCCTTTGCCAGACGCATGGGCTCTCGAAAAGACCCTGTGTCTACTTCTCTGCCATCCTTGACCCAGTCGCATGTGGTTTACCACCTTGTTTGTGCGCTGTGGCAGCTGCCGCTGTTTCCATTCGGCAATCAGAAGGGATAGTCTTGGGCCACGACCTTGTACTGTTTGTTCCCCACTCTGTCGACATTCTACTTAACAGAACACGCACTCAACACCTCACTAGTGCCAGATTTACTGGATATGAGTTGACCCTCCTCTCTTCCCACATTACTATCAAACGATGCACTACCCATAACCCTGCCACTCTGCTGCCACAACCTTCTGGGGAGAGTGACCCGCCTTTACATGACTGCATTTTACAAACCGAAGCTGACACTAAAAGCAGGGTTGATCTCACAGACAATGCCTTATCAGACACTGACGGCCAGCTCTGGGTCGACGGGTCCTGTTTGAAGAGGCAGGGCGGCACCACTTCTGCAGCTTATGCTGTAACTACGACCAACACAGTGATTGAAAAGGCCCGGATTATACAGACTTCTGCGCAATCCCCACAACTTGTGGCTCTCACTAGAGCCTGCATCCTCGCTACAGATCTCAAAGTAAACATATATACTGACAGTCAGTATGCTTTCGGAGTGGTCCACAGTTTTGGTAAACTCTGGAAGGAGAGAGGATTTTTTACTTCCCATGGTACGGCCATACAACATGCTCCGCTTATATCTCAACTGTTGGAAGCCATTACACCCCCTAGCAAATTGGCAGTGATTAAGTGTGCTACCCATAAATGAATTACTGATGTGGAAAAGGGCAATGCTTTAGCAGACGAAACAGCCAGGCTCACCGCCATGACGGCTGAAGCCACTGTCTACGTCACCGGGTCACAGACAGAAAAATGGAGCGACAGCAGGTCACAGATTCGGGAGATACAGAGCATGGCCACGTTTGAGGAAAAACAAAGGTGGGAAAAGGAGGGGTTGAGAGACGAGGATGGCTGCTGACGGTCAAAGGACGGAATAAAATGGAAGTTACCAGCCGCCTACCTCCTTCCGGTGGTACAATCAGTCCATTTGCCTGCCCATTTAGGGCCAGGTGCCATGATCTCCCTTTTAACACCTGTCTGGGACAACCCTAAGTTACGATCTGTAATGGAGCATTACACCGCAAACTGCCTGGTCTGCCTCCGACATAACATTGGAAAAGGAGTGAAATGTCCCCAGGCTGATTTCGCAACTCCTGTGGCACCTTTTGAAGTCCTCCAAATGGATTACATCCAGATGGAGAGGTGTTGAGGGATAAAGTACGTCCTAGTGGTGGTATGGGCTGTCTCTCGTTGGATAGAGGCTTACCCTGTCAAAAACAATACCGCCATCACCACAGCAAAGGTATTACTTAAGGAATTCTTTCCCCGGGTCAGGCTCTGAAAACTTCTGTGGAGCGACAGTGGGAGTCATTTTATCGGACAGGTCATCAAACACATTCTGGAAGGCCTGGGAGTTAAACAAAAATTCCATGCAGTTTTCCACCCACAGTCTGCCGGGTTGTTGAAACGCTACAATGGCATCCTCAAGAATAAAATAGCAAAAATAACTGATCACACTGGCCTCAAGTGGCCGGATTCCCTCCCTCTAGCCCTGCTGTAAATCAGATCAGTTCCACATTCCCGAACTCAGCTGACTCCGTATGAGATAGTGTTCGGACGACCTATGAACGTATGGACTGCCCCTAGGCCTGAGAAATTAACAGATGTCCCAGAAGTTGTATTGAGCGATTATCTGAATGTTTTGACTCATACTCTTGCTTCTCTCCACGATCCGGTCTCTGCCGCCCTCCCTGACAAATCCGAAGGTCCGCGCCATACCATCAGAGCTGGTGACTATGTCTTCGTGAAAAACTTCTCCAGGCGAGCGACACTCGAGCCAAGGTGGAAGGGGCCAGCTCTGGTGTTATTGACGACCCGCACCGCAGTTCGTGTGGAGGGAAGAAAGAATTGGATCCACATCTCCCACTGCAAAAGACCGTCCAAACTGAATGAAGACCAACTAAAAACACAGCAAGACATTCTGACCCTGGACAGGCCGGTCAATGAAGAGGTGGATCTTGAACCACAACTGGACCTGATTAACAAACCAGAAGGGGGCTACAATCTCCGTCCCCGATTGAAGAAATAACCTGACACTTTATCTTTGCCCACCTCTTGTGCCCCCCCATTTCGCCTGTACGGCTGTGATATTGTCTGGACCAGTGAACGCCAATAGGGCTTCTGGAATCACTGGCCAGTGAAGCAACCACCAGTCACAGACAGCACCTAGGGAGGGGGGGTCTCGTGGAGTACACAAACATGAGCACAATCAACAACAAAATGGGACAAGCCGAAATACATAAGACACTTTGTGGTGGGCGTATTGTTCTGCTGTTCCTACTTTTGACAATATTTTTCCTATCCGCTATAATTTTTGGGGCAATCGAGTTGGCATCCCATGGGGCCACGCCACCTACAGTTTCCCCTGTTGAACATGAATTCGCTTCACTACCTCCGTATGTGCAGAATAGACGTAGGGAATTTTGGAACAATACCTTCGTGCAGCTGTTGCACCAGCATCACCTGGCAATGAACATAACAAACTGTTGGATATGTGGCCTCATGCCTCATTCTGCTGAAAGAGCAATTCCTTTCATCCCCGTTCCATTTTCTATTCACGGGTCGTGCTTGGCCTGGAAGATGTTGATAACACAAGCACACAATGGCAATACTATTTCCGATGACACTCACTCCCATTTTACTGACAAATTTTGGTGTAACAAGAGTGGAAATAACACTTATCCCTTCTGTCCACACGTGCATATCAACAACACATTGCAGCTAGACATCCCAGAGCAAGAACGAGAAGAAATGCAAATTTACAATAAAAGTGGAAAAACAATATTTTCTGCACTAAAGACAAGAGTGGCCGAAAGACGGACAGTGGCCCTGTCAGTCTTCAATGTCCATGGGCACGTCTGTGTGGAAGGTAAAGGTAGAAAGGACGTGGGCATCAGCTACTGCACTATCATCTGTGCTCTGAATAGCACCAGTCCACCGTCCCTTGTGGCCTCCCCTAACACTTATTTTGTGTGTGGAACAAACGCCTATACTTGGTTACTAGCAGGATGGAGCGGGGTCTGCTACCTTGCCATTATCTTGCCACCCACCTACACTGCTCACCCAGATCATCATCAAAGCAAAAGGTCCCTGGAGGTGGACCAAACAGACACTTTTGCTGAACAATTTCTGGATGCTATGAAGGGCGTAATTCCTTTGTGGGGCCCAATGATCAACAGCCGGGCTATCAGACACCTGTCCCAGGCTGTGGAAGCTACAATTAACATCACCGCTGTCGAACTGACCAACAACACGGCTGAACTTCAAACGGTCCGGTTGGTGACGCTCCAAAACCAGATGGTGCTGGACGTTGTCCTGGCAGACCGAGGAGGAGTGTGCCGCCTGATTGGGGCCAGCTGCTGGCTATACATTCCTGACTACGCCTACACAGTCTTCAAGGCTATCGAGCGCCTACATCAAGTGTCCTCCAAGATCCACGAAGAAACAAGCAACTGGTCCCTTACCAACTGGTTTTGGGGCCTGATGGCCACCTGAGGCTGGAAGATACTGGCTGGCCTCTGCATCATCACTGGTCTACTGTTCTTGTGCTGCCTTTGCATCCAATGTAGCCCGGCCCTCTGCTCCATGTGCCTGTCAGCCATTAGGCCAGTCTCAGTGACCCAACAGTTGAAAAATGAGAAAATAATGTTGCAAATGGAAATAGACTATATGATGAACATTGACATTGATTAAAAGAAACTGAGAAAGTTGCCATGGCAAAAGGAGTGCTGTAATTTTCACCCCTGAAGCCTTGCCACGTCAACTCTCTCCCTCCCTTGCCTGAGGTGGGTCCCTGCACACGAAGGCAAGCTGCACGCACCCACCTTATCTTCCCACATCCTTCTCTGTTGACAAGATTACAAAGACGAGCTGCACGCACCCACCTTATCTTCCCTCATCCCTCTCTGTTGACTAGAACAACATGTGCGGACAATCGACCTGTGGCTCCATGTGCGTCATAAGATACGACCTCCAGCTGATTGCATTATCTGGACATTGCAGAGGCTCCTGAGTCATCTGCCTTACAACCTTGAGAGACCACCCCCTGGTTGATTGCATTATCTGAACAAAGTCAGAAGCCCCTGAGTTATCTGCCTTGCAGCCTTGGCCCACCACAGCCCAAGACACAGTGACGCATCAGGCCTGATAAAGAGAACTCCACATCCTATAAAGACTGCTGCATGCCCTGGAGAAGAAGCAGCCTCCGTAGACTCACTTAGGTGACTCTGTCCGATAACTCAAGTTATACTCTGTATATTAAAATATCTTGTTTCCCTCCTCACTCTAGAGTTTGCCTCCCTTCTTTGGTAAAGAGAAACTCCTGTGGACCCGTAGATTTTAGGTGAAGCCCTCGACCGCTGGGGGTCCCTTTGGAACCCAGGTCTACACTGTGGAATGTTGATGCTGTGGAATGCTGAGCATGCTCTGAGAGTGCTGATGATGCTGTGAAATGTTGATGATGCTGTGAAATGTTGATGCTGCTGTGAGAATGTGATGATGCTTGGAGTGATGTGTCTGTGGTTGGGTTAAGGCAGATAAGGAGGAAGGAGCTTTAAGGCCTAGAGAACTAACAAGAAATAAAGGACCGAGAGCCTGATGTACTATTGATTATTTATTCACAAAAAGTGAGCACAACGTTTTTGCGAATGGAAGATTATTTTGGGAACCAACTTATGTACTCATAGGTTGGTTCACAAAATAATAAATCGCAGGTTGTCGCAGAACAACTTGCAAAATTGTCTTTAGGCATGCCACAGTTTGGAACCCCTTGTGATTGGCTGCCATCACAGGAAGAGTGGGCTGCAATGCACTCCAGACCTCCCTCCCTGTGACAGCTGGCCAAAATGGAAAACAGCCCGTGTTCCTTCAAGGAATTACTGCTGCTTTTTATATTAAAAATAATGTTTTGAAAATCTTTATGGGGGTAGGCAGTGGTTTCCTTGAACCCACCCAGGCAGCCAACACGGTTCCCAAAGGAGAAAGATTTCTAAGGGCCCCTTTCTCGATTCAGTTCCCACCCTAACTCAGGGTCACTAGCTCATGTTACCAAAATAATCAAAATTCATAACACAAGACGACATAACTATACAACAAAGCATACACATAGCTAGTTCTAAAAAGAGAATGTATCTAAAATGGCAAAATATGAATGCTCAAACACCCAGTTCCAGGTGTAGTTCACGCAAATGTTGGTAGAAGTGCAGCTTTTATAAGTGCATTCATCCAAGCACATTAGACACCACCCGAGGTCTGATAATCTTACTGCGCAAATTGACAGTCTGAGCTGTAGCAAAACAAAGCCCTGAGGGCCATTTCATAAACATTCTTAGAATCCGTGGAGCTGAAGCTTGTAAATGATCAGAGGCAGGGCTGCGCGTTGGCACTCACGAGATGGGAACTACAGGATCGGTGCATCTCCGGGTCTAAATCTGGTCTCCACACTCTTTGTGACCCCTCCGCCCTGTGAATAACCACGGGGACCCTGGAACACCGGCTCCTTTTCCGGGGACAAATCCGGTGAGTCTCCTTTCCATCTCTGACCCGGAAGCAGAGGCCTGTGCTCCAGGGTGAAGCATTGCAAACTCCTCTGTGCTTTTCGGTGGGGGCGGGGGGCAGGGGATGCAGGCTAGGGCTCAGCCCCTGCCCCTTGCTGCCTGTGGTTTTAACGGGGGCAGATCCTGGCCCCAGGATTGCCAAGGGCCAAACCTGCATTGTCAAAAGTCTCAAAAGTGACACAAACCAGCCCAAATAGTTTTTAGGTCTCGCGCCTAGCGGTGCAGTGCGTAGCAGTGCTCGCGCAGTGAGAGACTTTTTGTAGGGAGTTTGAAAACGTAGTTAGGCATGGCACATGCTCGTGTGTGTGCTTTTCCTTTTGGGCCATACTATTTATCAAAGACAGCACGCAATTGGCCAAAGGCGGGCGCTTTGCTCTGCCCCAGGCCTATTGGTGTCTATTATGTGCACCGCTGCCATATGGTTTCAATTATTGTGCCCAGACACGGGCGCAATAATTGAAACCACATATCTTGCTGTGGCGCGTGCACCACTCGCGGGCTTGTTCTTTTTTGGATCCATTTTACAGGGAAGCAACTAAATGAAAGAACCGCTGACGTCTTTTGTGCTTCTTGTATTCAGATGGAGCTGGGAGCAGAGGAGCTGCAGCCACTCCTCGGGCTGTAGCGGGGTAAGTCACTCCTCTCTATTTTTCTATTACTTTTGGAACAGGGTTGGCAACATCACCCCGGCACCTTGCCTGTCCCAGCTCTCGCCACTGTACTCTGTGTGCGCTGGCTACTCCTGGGACATGAGTGAGTGTCCTACCTCAGGTCTTACTGTGTACCTTGCAAGCGGTTTTGACAGCCATACTCACGGGCGCTGCACCCTGACTGCTTGAGAGGGAGTGGCGAGTCCTGTTCAACTGGGAGTGTTCACTATGTTTCATTGTGCAGTGCAGGTCCGGACCCCAAGGCAGCGACTGAGCTAGACAGTCTTGCAAGTGAGTGGCCTCTATACAAGCGATAACCCGATAGGAGGCAACTCTATTATTATGCACGTAAGAGGTGCGGTTATTTGTGACAATAAAAACAAAGAATATATATCGCGTTCAGACTTGGGTGGTGCTGACAGAATTGTCGCTAGGGGAGCAAAGCAGTATCCCACTAATAATAAAATAGGAGCCCTGGCTGTGCGATCAAGCTCCTTATCACCTCTTGCAGTCTGGTATTTGTAGTTTGCACAGTTCCATCTTGATGCATGCCTGAACGTTCCAGAAAGTAAAACAAATACAAAAAAAACGGAGTATTGCTACTGTCTATTTGAACCATTTAAGACCCCTGCCTCAGGGCATGTAAGTTGGTGGATTACTTATATTTGTGTAGGCGGTGACCTGGTACTTACTCTTTCTTGCGCCCTCTCTCACAAGGTACACAAAAATACTTTATCGGGCCTGTCCCTGGCAGTGTTGGGTGGTGAGTGAAAACTGTCCCACGAACAGCGCCTCTCTGCACAGTGGCTGCCAGACAAGCGAGGAACTTGTAAATAATTGTCTCGTGAGCTGTAATGTGAAAGTCGGTCGTAGAGGAGTGGGCGCTCTTCATATGGGGATCTGCGCAGACCTCCGCTGCCACAGGGTCAGCTCAGCTCTGGGGGAGTTGTGAAAGTTTCTGGCATTGCCCCTAGCTCTGAGCAGCTGTAGTCTTGTGGCAGGCGAGCAAAGGCATTCACCCTGGGTGCTTTGTATATTGAGTTCCATACACCCTGTGCGCGTCTTATAAGTCGGACTGAGAGTGGCCGTTCACCCGCTGCTGCGATTGAAGAGCTGTGCTTGCTCCTGGTGGTGGGCAGGAGACGAGCAGCATGTCCTGATCTTTGTGCAATGTGCACGGAATAAGGGCGAATGCTGTGCTCTCTCTGCCCGAGCCTTCGATTTCCAGTGCAGAGAACGAAATGGAACACAAATGGAGTCTGGCTAATGGGATGTTATCCATTACTTCCCCCTCTGTGTTGTCCCAGTGAATGCTGCCCACGCACATAGCATGCCGCTGTGAGGCGGGGGGTCTCTTTCCTACCAGGTGGATGGGATATCGCAGACCCTGTTGGCCCCTGCTTCATATATCTGGAACTATGTAGGTCTAAACGTGCCTCATGTTTGTTGGTTATAAAATGTGTGCATAGGTGTACTCCTAGAGAAAGTGTAAGGAAATCTTCCTTATTGGGTGTAAAGGTAGTGTCCAGCCAGTCCCGTTTTCCGTTGCGTCGTGGTATTTGTAGTGCTGAATTTAAAACAGGCTAAGTAAAAGTCCCCGTATGTGAAGAAAAACAGTGTGAAAGAACCCAGACACCCCGTGCCTCATGTTTGTAATCAGTAACGTATGCCAGCCCCCACCCTGCCCCCAACAGATATGGTGTCGGCAGCTCTTTCGCAGCATTAAAAACATTCCATTGTTATGGTCTGGTGTCTGCGGTGGCTTTTGCCAAGGAGAGACCAGCAGCTTCTGTCGTTACTCTGGCTGCCCACCCGGGGTAACTGAGCTAATTGCGTGCGATTCCTGGGCTTCTGGTACTTGGTGTGCCTGCACTTTCCCCACGTGTGGTGTGAGTGGAGAGATTTATTTATTTGTTTATTTATTTATTTATTTGATTTGTATCGCGCGTTATAGCCACCGGGGCCTCTAAGCGCTGGTTGTCCAAATTAACTAGTGGGGCTGAGCATCTTACTTGATCTTGGTGGGCGCTTAGTGACTGCTCCATGCCTGTTTGAATAAAACAGTTTTTAACTTTTTCCTAAAAGTTAACAGATTGCGCTCCTTCCTTAGATCTGGGGTCAGTTTATTCCACAGAGCCGGGAGTGTTTTAGAGAAAGCACGTCCCCCCACCGTGGCCAGTCTAAATCGGGGTTGGGATAGAAGAGTAGCATCCGAAGAGCGTAAAGTCCTGCTCGGTGTATAGAGTGAAATTCTGGACTTAAGGTATTTTGGTGCATTTCCGTACAGCGTCTTATGCACTATGCACAGTCCCTTGAAAACTACTCTCTGCCGAATTGGGAGCCAATGAAGCTCCTGCATCAGCGGGGATGAGTGGGTCATCCTGGGTTTCTTATAGATCAACCTGGCCGCGTCGTTCATAACCCCCTGTAGCTTATCCAGCAGCCGCTGGGGTAGCCCTATGTACAGGGAGTTTCCATAATCCAATCTGGCCAAGATGGTCGCTGAAACCACCTGTTTCAGGGTAGAGAACGATAGCAGTGCCGATATTTTCCTCAGTTGCCGCATTAAACCAATGCAGGTTCCTACTACAGACGTAACCTGTTTTTCCATGGATAGTTTCCCATCCAGGTACAGACCCAAACTTTTGACTGCTACCGCTGGTTTCGGTGGTACACCCAGCTCTACCGGCCAGAAACTCTCGTTCCAGGGGTTGCCCGTGATGGAAATGGGCAACACTTCCGTCTTCTCCGGGTTAATTTTTAGGGAGTTTTTAGACATCCAATTAACCGTGGCTTTAAGTATGTCCTGTAGCCTGGTAGACGCTCCTGGCCCTTCCTCAAGCCGGATGATGATCTGGGTGTCATCAGCGTAGTTATAGACTAGGCAGTCCATCCTATTCAGGAGAGCAATCAGAGGCTGCAAATAGATGTTAAAGAGCAGGGGCGACAAAGCAGAACCCTGTGGGACCCCGCAGGTAATAGGCGCGGAGGTGGAAAGCATGTCCCCCAGTTGGACTCTTTGTGTCCTGCCCTGCAGGAATGATGCAAGCCAAGCCAGGGCTGTACCTCTGATACCAAAAGACCTCAACCGCGACAAAAGTTGTTCATGACACACGGTGTCAAACGCCGCGGAGAGATCTAATAGTACCAGGGCGCTAGGTGTTTTAGTATCAGCCCGACTCCTCAATTCATCCAGAATCGATAGCATGACTAGTTCCGTGCTATGATTAGCACGGAACCCTGCCTGATTGGCCTCCAACAGGTTATTACTGTCAAGATGTTTAGAGAGCGATACCAGCACATGCTGCTCGATTACTTTAGCCAGAAAAGGCAACTGGGAAATAGGACGGAAGTTCTTTAGACACTTAGTGTCCGAACCAGGTTTCTTCAACAAAGGGATCAATCGAGCCTCCTTAAATGCTAAAGGGACCTGTCCTGTGTGGAGAGAAGTATTCAGTAAATGCAAGACTTCTTCTTCCATGCCCGGGAGGGCTAGCTTGAATACTTCCGGCGGGCATGGATCCACCAATGAACCGGATTTAACTCGGTCCGTGATCTTGGTCAGTTCCTTCTGCATAATGAAAGGGAACTCAGCCAACGGAGTGAGAACTAACGGAGCAATATAACCAGGTGGGCTAGGACAGTCGAGGGTTATAGTTGCAGCGATTTCTCCCAGAATGTCGGAGATCTTACTCACAAAGAAGTCCTGGAACTTCTGGCAATCTTGTTGGGTGAACTCAGTGCTTTGCTCCTTGTTTGTCCTGAGTTCTGACAAAACCCGAAAGATTTCCTTCTGTGGATTCCTAGCTGCCACTATTCTCTCCTCGAAAAAGACCGCCTTTCTGGTTTGAATGGCTGATTTGTAGGACGCCAGGGAGGACGTGTAATCTTTCCTAGCAGTGGCGTCGTATTTCTTCCGCCACGCACGTTCTTTCCTCCTCACCCCACGTTTCATGTCACGTAGGGAGTCATTATACCAAGGGGCCCCCACTCCCCTATCCACCTTCTTCACCCTACGAAGGGGTGCCACCAGTTCAATGGCTCTCCCCAGTTTGTGGTGGAGATGTCCGCAAAGGGCATCGACATTGGCGCCCTGCTCCTTAAGCGGCGGAGACTGTTGTAGGAAAGACTTCATTCTGTCTCCGTCAAGATTTCTCCATTTTCGGGCCATTTTCCAACCTTCACCCAGCTTGGGCGGATGGCCATTCAGAAGGATTTTACATTTTATTAATGAGTGATCGGACCAAACGCATGGCAAAATCTCTGTGGCGTCCTGAGCTGGCATAGTAGTCCAAATTAAGTCTAGCATGTGTCCCTTCTCGTGGGTCGGTCCATTCACCTGCTGAGTGAAATCTAAGGAGGAGATTGCCTCCTCAATTAGAAGTGCTGGACCTTCTTTAGGGGATTTCTCCCAGTGATAATTAAAATCACCGACGACAATCAATTTATCGTATCTTGACCGCAGATCCTGCAGCAGTCTAATAAACAGCACAGGGAAGTCCGGTGAAGCCCCAGGCGGGCGGTAGACCACCAGGAACGCCACACACGCCGCCCCCTGTCTAAGTTTGACTCCTAAGATCTCAGCGCCCCCCATGGTTTCTGATAGAAATCTTTCAGCGCGGAGACGAGCTTGATGGAGGAGAGCTACTCCCCCTCCTTTTTTGGCTCCCTCCCTATTAAAGTGGAGTGCCAAATAATTGTCTGGCAGCGCCGCCACTAAATCCGGTATAGAGCAATTTTCCAACCACGTTTCCGTGAGTGCAAGGGCATCCAGCTCTCCGTCTTCCAGTAATGAGAAGACCTCCAGCTTGTGTCCCTGCAACGAACGCGTGTTCAGAAGACCGAACTTTAACGCCTGAGCTTTCGCGTGGCGCGCCCGCGCTGTGGTAGTCCTAGGAGAACGCAGCAAGCCCTCGCGAGCCAGCGCATGAATATAGCCCTGGGCAGGTTGGGACTTACCGCAGTTAAGCTCCATTAGCTCACCTCTGGTGTACGACAGAATTGGACCAGGGGTTCTGGCCCCGGGCCCCTGATGGGCAAAGATGGGCTCGCCTCTGGCGAGCCTCCGGCGTGCCTATGGCGCGCCCGCTGCGCGTTACCGCTGCGCGTCATCAGGGAACGTTTAAGTAGCACCCAATCGTGCTCTGGCTCTGCAACAACAAGAGCTAAACCGCCAACCAAGATGGCGTCCCTTTTCCGGCACTTCCCCTCCCAAGATGGCGATGGCGTCTAATCCCCAGCTAATGAGCCGCCAAACAGCGGTGCAACTTCCACAAATTAAATGTGAGTATGTCCTAGAGCCCCGCTAGTCATATACACATTCCCAGACTTCTGTAAAAATAAACGCACATAAAAACGCACAAGATCGCGCTGCAAGCGCCGAGCATGTAGCGCACTTTAAAAGGGTTCTCAATTCAATTAATGTCCACGGGTCAGTAGCAGTCAATGGCAGTAGTTCTAAATGGTTTTAAACACCAAGCGCCGCAGCAGCAGAGTCTCAGAAAATGCCTCGCCTGCACTAGCGCTTACCTGGACATGGCTCCAGATGGCTCCAGGCTGGAGGCTGGACGCATGAAGTGTTCTTACTCACGCGTGCTGCTTGCAGCAGGCATGTTAGGACCAGATGAGTGTGCAGTCCCTTTGACAGGAGCGTGCTGCAGTTGTGACAGGGGCTGGGCCAGGCCAGTGCTCACATCGTCTGCTTGGAGCAGATGGGGTGGGACCAGATGCCCCTCGACTACCCTGTTGTGGTTTAGGCTCCTCCTCCAGACAGGTAGATCGGTGCTTGTGGTTTACAGAGCTCTGTTGTAAACAGGGCTGTAAATCTTGCTCTTATCGTGCCACATTTTTTGTGCATTCAAAGACCGAGGTCTGTTTTGGCTGCAGCTGCCGCCTCCTCCCTCCTACCTTTGAAACGCACCCCCTGGCGTCACGGTCACGGTCCCTGCCTTCCTATGGCTGCTGTCACCTCAGTCTCAGAGCTCAACACGCATTTGGTCTCACATTTGCAAGAGTTTGAGTTATTGGCATTGTAAAGGACAATGCCTTTTATTTATTTGCTTTGCAAACCTGCAAGCGGTGCATAAAGACGCACTTTATACTTATAGTCGTTGCTTATGAGAAGCAAGGCTGACAGTAACTGTGCCTCTTTTACTGCCAGGCTTGCTTCTCGTAAGAAAGGACTACAAGTACAAAGTGAGTGTTTACGCACCGCTTGTTTTAAATTTACTTTCCAGCTCAAAACTTGTGCTGTAAAGATGCCTAAAAGCAAAACTGCACAAAGCGCTGACTTGCCTTACATAGTGTCAAGGGGGCGGGGCATAGGCGTTCCCATGGTTTTTGACGCAAAACCCTATCTACCAAAAATTTGAGCCAGGCATTTGTGTCAAAAATTGAACGCCACCTGAAAGCAGGCGTTAAGAGCAAAATATGTTTTCATTTCTCCTTTCTTTTCTGATTTTAAATCTGTGCTGTGCTGCACTGCACACAACACATATAAAGTAGGAAAAGTTTTAAAAGTTTACGGGGTCTAGTATGTTGTACTGGAAGGGAACCCGTCTAATACAAAACCTATGCTAGACTCATGCGGACACCCTTGCTCTATGGTGCAAAAAACGGGGGTGGGGGGCGTTGCCCAGCACCGAAATTCTGCACCAGCACTAGGGGAGGGGGCATGTTTCTGTAGATGTGGCGCTCGCCTACTCTCTTTGTAACACAACGAGGCGCAGTTTTTGGCTGCGGCGCTGCATTGCGTGAGGATTTAGTAAATCTACCCCAAGTGCAGTAAAATTGCGCCCACTAATTCTGGCTGCAGGAACTTCAGGTAGTATCCCCTACCCCACAGGGACTCCCCTCTGGTAAACCTTTAATGAGGGCCTTTCTTCTTCGGAAGCCCCCTAGTCTTCTCAAGGGTGGGTCAATACACTTGTACCGTTCATTGTCTGTAGGATGCATGTTGTGTTCCGGGCACCAAAAGGGGTTCTCTGACCAAACTAAGGCCAGGTTAACTTAAAGTTGTGGCTAAAAATTGCTCAGCATTTCATTTAGAGTTGCATGCTGATTACCACAACAGCACCGCTCAAGCAAAATTCCAAAAATGATTTTGCCCAACCCTAAGCGCTGCTCCACAGTGCAAAGCGGGTGAGTGGTTTCTTGCATGACGTTTGTAGTCGGGGGGATACCTTCCAGTGAAAATGTGTGCGCGCCAAGCGAACCACCCTGGAGTGCGACTTTGTAAAAATTACACTTTGCACGTGGTAGTGTCATGCATTATTCCTCTGGCCCATTGTTTGCGCCTGGTTTCGTTTGTTGCTAGTTCACTCGATGCGTTTCATCTGGAGTAGCACATCTGGCTTTCTGTACCATCCTAGGGGTGTCAGCGTACTTCCTGCCCCTTCTGACAGTGCCTGAATTATAAGGGGGCAAATCAGTTGTGGTGATGCACCGGTGCCAACTTTATGAGCAAAACAGGATTTCAAACAAAGTTAATCAATGGTGACGACCGTGGCGCAGTGATGCATGCGGATAGCAAATCTGGCGTACGGATTGATTCTGAAATATTGTTTATATATTGCTTTCTCAAATTCCTGTACCTGGACTGATTAATTAACACCCTAAGTGCTGCGCCCGTCCAACAGCCGACGGCACCACTACCTCGGGAGTGCTGCCGTCGGCCGTTGGACGTTCCAACTGCACCTGCGCAATGGAACGTCCAGCACTGGAGCTGGACGTTCCATAGCTGCTAAGGTGTTAAAAAGCACAGAAAACGTTCATCACCTCCTCAACATTCCCTTAAATGTTTAATAATAATAAATAAGGCGGCCTCCAAGATCCTTAGCACTGAATCCAATGGAGAAACCAGAACGTATGGTAGGGCAGGACTGACATCAAGAAAAGGCCTCAGTTTGTGCTGTAAGACCATCCTACCACTGGCCTCCAGCCAGCTCCAGGAAGCACACGTCCTTCCCCAAAGACCAGCACGTCCTAGACATGAACACGGCGGCATTTACGGAGCGTCCCGGAGCCTTCCAAGGACCATTCGGCATCAAGGGTTCCAGGCGCTTGTACATGGAACTTCTCACTGCAAGGACGGTCGATGGACATTTGATTCCATCACAGAAACTGTCCTCGAGAGGCATGCTTTGGTCCATTAAGGTTTCCAGAGCTACAATAGCTTTATTGCCACAGTGCTGCAAAGGGATTCCACTAACCTTCCGATAGCCATCCGCCGGGGGTGAAGGGAATGATCAGATTCTCAGAGGGCGCAGGACCGGACGGTCTAGAGCGGGCATCAGGCATTTCCCCGGGAGGCTGGAGGGCTAGTTTGGCAGCAGTGAGGGCCGGTTCTGTTACTAGGGGCTGGTTTTGCAACAGTGCTGCATTGTCAACCCCCTGTAACAAAAGCAGCAGTGTTTTACACTTTCACTTCCTACACCACCTCAGGGGCTGGTCCAACCACATTGCCCGGGCTGCTTTGGGGTCCCGGCTCTGGGTGCAGGCCAGAGCTCAGAACATGCAGAGTAGAAGGAAGGGATTTGCTCTGTAGCTGTCCAAGAGTACAGATACAAGACCTTTATTACAAACACGGTCAGTCATGTAGCGTTGAACTGCATTTGGGACAAGTAATCTTCCTTGTAACGCGCTGGCAGGTACACATCTCACAGACTTATGGGTCACGATGGTTGAAACTGTACATGTTCGCCAAGACTGTGTTGCCAGGTCAAACTTTGGTTGAACTGTTGGGTCTGCCAAGAAATAGTAGCTTTCACTGGACCACATTCATCAGAAAGCCCTGAAATTCAAGACATTTTTCAAAGGCACGAAGATGCTTTGCCAATCTTTGGCCCATTCAGGAGGTAATCACCGGGTCATCTGTATACAAGACGCGGCGGTGCTGGACTGAGGACAAATAGGGGCAGCGCCCTTTAGCGAACACGAAAAATTGACCGTCAACTGGATCGATTCTCCATTCTGCTAGGACAGTCTCTGAACCTCCACAAGGTCTTATCCGAGTCCTACCTCGAAGGAACATCAGATTACACTTTC
This sequence comes from Lissotriton vulgaris, assembly GCF_964263255.1. Taxonomy (NCBI): domain Eukaryota; kingdom Metazoa; phylum Chordata; class Amphibia; order Caudata; family Salamandridae; genus Lissotriton; species Lissotriton vulgaris. The sequence continues at coordinate 798,834,974 of NC_141700.1, read as the reverse complement.
AATTCCATCGCCGACCAAAGATCAACAAAAGAGAGAGGTACTTTCCACAACTGAACATTTTAGATAACGTGATTATAGTTTACAGCCTAAAACTCCACCCGTGTCTTGGAATACATTCTTTCAACCTCAATCCAGTCTTGGACTCGGTTACATTTTGTTGAAGCCAAAACTAACAGCCTTAGAGTAAGCGAAAACGGCTCTGGAACAGCGACCGATGCAGCGACAACTAGGGGAGTTCAGGCAAACACTAGTAAGCTAAGGACCAGGGCCTCAAGGCAGGGAGGCAAACATTATAGGAACAGGCACAGTCCAGGACTCCACACCTAGAGAGAGCAGAAAGCCACAAGGACGTGCTCACCAACGCCCCTTTTGATTTTCCAGACCAGCTGGTCACTGAAGCCCATTCACGGTGGTCAGGCTCGCCGCACCGGGCCCATTCACGGCGGTCAGGCTCGCCGCACCGGCCAGGCTACTCTAGTTTTAAATTGGGCGCACAAAGACGCAGATTCAAAGGACACAGCAAGGTTGATCCCATTTCAACTCTGGGAGCTCTTTCATGTTAGGTGTCCACTGTCTGCACAGGCCCAGATGTTGTCAAGACATTCCAAGTCAACCACTGGCCATGCCCCAGGCCAGAGCCTCCAGGTCCATAGACACCAGGCCGAATAGGGTTCACACATGAAAAACGATACATCCTTGCTTTACGCCAAAGGTCCACGATATAAATGGACGGTGATGATCTAGTCCAGACTTGCCCTTTGGTAGGAAGCAGTGTAGGCAAGCTCTGGGCAACCCACCTGAATTTCCTATCCAAGTGCGATTGGTAGGTGGGCCAGGGCCCGGCCACTCATGGACTGCTAGGACTCCCGTTGCCCCCTTCACCAGCTCACCCTCACGTGGGGCGGTTGTATTTGAAATAAGGAGGCAGAAGCATTGTAAGGAGGGAGCAGTCCTACGGATGCAGTCACCACAACTGCCACTGAGTTCATTTGTTTCACCTTCAGGTCTACTCTAGGGCATCCCTGCCGGGACCGTCCCTCACAAGGGGCAGCGACTTCATTAGGACATCGAATCCACGACTGGATGGAATGATGGAACGTCTAGATCCTTAAGTGGTACCCAACATTCTAGAAAGCGAGGTCTGAATACAAACGAATGAGGAAACTGCAGTCGAGAGCACGGATCACACATACTGATGGTCCATGCACAAGTCATTCAGCAATTTAAAAACGTGTTGCGAATTGGGATGTTAAACATTCCTGGAAATGAAATGCACTGGTTGCTCGCTAACGGATACCTCTCGTCTGGAGGGGATGGTGCAACGGTAGGACGAAGAACCAACAGGTACCGCAGCTAGAGCGTTCTCCATTAAAGGGTCACTTAAAATAAACACTTTACAGAGAACTAGAACCATAGACACCATTACTCTGGGAGATAGTAACACGTGGGGGCAAATCACAAAATGGTGGGTAAGAAAAGTAGGAGATGCGGCATTCACTGCAAGTCAGGGCCTGGTCAAGGTTGCAAATGTCTAGAGAAGACAAACCCCCCCCAAACCTCAAAGTTGGTTGAGTAGTTCCAGGGCCGGGCTGCCCATACAGGTGTTCCCCCGCGGGTTGCAGGCTGGAGGATTGGCTGGGGGGCTGCCATGAGCCCTCAGCAGCCAAGGCTCAATAAAAGGGTGGCGTGAGCATTCTTGAGTAACCCATTTTGGGTTGCAGTCCAGCCCTGAAGACGGTCACTCGTGCGATGATAGTCTGCTGAAGTCCCCTCCTCTGGTGTCTCCAAACCACACAAAAATGGGACAAAGGCAGGAAGAGGCATTGCTTGATGAACCCCCACGAGCCACAGCCAGGAGCTGTGGGCAGTGGTTGCGCGTCGACCGCAGTGTGGTCAGAACATGTTGATGGTTGGATCAAAGGGCGGCAGGTTGCGCTTCTGCTGGGTTTCCAAAGTAGAAAGGGGCAGATGTACAAGCCCCTTGCACCACTTTTGCGTCACTTTTAACATGGGAAAAGTGACGCAAAAGTGGCGCAAGGGGCTTGTAAATCTGCCCCAAAGAGTCTTTTCTGCAATGCAAAAAAAAACAGTGACCTGAAATGAAGCAGAGAGGATTGTGGGTAGCAGACAGAGCGCAAGCTTGTAAAGGGAGCTTAATATTCAGACTGCAAACTCTACAACTTCCCTAGACGCTTCAAGCGTGGTAGTAACCCTGGGATGGGTCCGGTCACCAAAAGCAGCACCTTGGACAAGACCTTTGATGGCCAGAGGGGAGCACTGGGGCCACGCGGTAACACCCCCTCGCACCGTGAACCAGACAGGAATGTATAGACAGGCTTCCTACATACCCATGAGTGCATCAGATCTTGCAAGCTGCCAATACGGAGAGAAGTGTCAGCACTTGTAACGTCTACAGGGAGCAGTCACGTGGTATCCTCTCCCACCATGCACCAGAGGTACTTCCTGTGCTTGGACAGGAATGTGTAACAGGCATTGAGAACACCCATGGAGTACATCGGATCTGTACTCTCGCGAGCTGAAGATATAGAGAACCGTCAGCACTTGTAACTTCTACAGGGAGAGGCCGTTTGAGAGATCGAAGTGATCCAACAGGTACGTGGCTCAAGTTCCCAGAAGGCAGTATCTGTTCTGTGGCCAGCAATGGTCCATTCGATCTGCCACCAGCGGGCCCGGGTTTGCTGAACAGGAAGGGCTGGCAGGCAAGAGACGGCAGCACTTTATCACTGAGAGAACCCACGCCCTGTCCCTTCTGCCGCTTTGACACTGGTCTGCTCTGCATTTATCCACATTGAGTTGCGGAAAAATTAAGCTGCAAATAGTAATTTCCTATGTATAAAAAAGTTAATACACTTTCATCTAATTGCTTTAGGAAACAATACATTAGATGCGTTTGAAAACTAGCAGGGTCTAGCAAATCTCCAGCACTTAAGCTGCACTTGACAACCTGCAAATGTATGAACCTGGCAGACATGACAAAGCGATCACTGAAAAAGGAACAGTTTCCTTCCCATTCGGTTTTTTCTTTTTAAATTTGAAGTAGCTGGTTTTCTTTTTGCATTTCTGTAAAAACAAACCTGGGGCCCTAAGCTTTGAAGTGGACAAACGCTGATGGAGCCGCTTAGAAGCCCAGCGCCTTGCAGCAGCTCGGGAGGCGCTGCAGCCGATCGTTCTCTTGCTCCACCTCCGTTTGGTCCCAGCCATGTCCACCTCCGTTCTGACCCTGCTCCCGTGGGAACCATCCAGCCAAACTGCCAGGCCCTCTCGACCAGACAAATCATCCCAGGGCTAGTTTCACAGGAGTTATGGGCTCAGCCAGGTACATCGTAATCTTCAGGCATTTTTTTGCCTCCAGTTGTGATTCTAATCATTAGTTATGAAGCTACTTGGAGGGGCCGAGGGTGGTGGTGGCTGGGCATGGAGGGCACTGCCTGGCCTGACAGCTTTCCAAGACCGCCTCGGTCATGGGATCAGAAGACAGACGCACAGCTTCAGACAGGTGGCACCCTGGGAGCACCAGGGGATGGGGAGGCAGCAAAGACATATTGAGCAAACAAGTTGCAGCACTTGAAAGACACAAGAACTGATATTATGCTGCAGAAGTTATGCAGTGACAGGTTTACTGCCCAGGCCACATAACGCTCCATATTCCATATAGTTTGCAGATTCAGCGTTTCCAACATTGGGGTCTAAGATAGAAAGCCACTTAGCCACACCCGTAGTAAATAAAAGGGGACCCACATGCAGGGTGCTGCTGCACAGGTGACACTGCCATGGAGGTCAACATGGCAGGCCCCAAAGTGCCCAACATATTTGTACTTCCAATACCCTCTGGCAGTACCTAGGGACTAGTCACATTACTGCTGGTGGGCATGAATCTTGGGAGATGCACCTCGAAGCCCTGCTCTACCCTTCTCACTAAGGAGTGGTCAGAGACTAGCTTTAGACACCGGCAGTAAACGTCATTTTGTCCACCGTGAAACAGCCAGTTTAGTCCCCTGTAGGAGGAAAGGACGCAGAACCTTCGCCAATCACGGTTAGAGCACAGAAGGCGATGGTAGGAATGCTTGAATTACTCCGGCTGGAGCTCAGCCATACTTCAGACCACAGTCGCCATCAACCAGGCCGCTCCAGACAGAGCGCAGCACGTGCGACCCTTGGTCCTGCTACGAGAGGACCACTCCAGGCCAGAGTGCAAGGCAGCAACAGCCACTGGACCAGTTGGCACCATCTTGGGCCTACTTGAAGTGCGGCACAGAGAGTACAGGACCCACCTCTGGGCTTACCCATTGCACTTAGAGGAGCAAACCTAGCCTGCTGTTGGCTCGCTTAGGCCGCACCAAGGTGGTAGAAGCAGCAGAGGACTTTTACTGGAAGCCGGAAGTCAGCTTGGTCTCATGGACAGCCTTGGTTTGCCAGAGCATCAGTAAGAACATTTAGAGGGCGATCGGTCCCTATTCTAGGGTTTGCTCCATGTGACAATCCAAGGTTTGCTTTACCCCTGATTACGTGGTTTCTTCACCCAACAGGCCATTATGTGCAGAATGCAAAGCCATGTATGCCAGGTTAGACCCTAGGGGTATGATGCAGTTCATAACAGGCCAGTCACCCACCGTAACGATTTAAGATGACTGCACTAGAGGCTCGAAGACCATAGGCTTCGCGATGGCAGTATTACACTAGGGCCGCATCTTGTAGCATGAAGTTAAATAGTAATTATCAATTTCCAAAGACCTCAAAGTCATGTATGGTGCTGGAGTTTGGGCGCGCAGGAGCCAAAAAGAAAGGTCAACAATAGGACTAGGGTCCCCTTGCGTCCTTCGCTTCTCGGGACTGTTGGCGCACCAGGATTCCTAGAATTATTGATGCCAGCCTTGCATCTGGGTCTTCCACTGGGCATGCACCCAGCAGGGTGGACTGGCACATTGGTGCCAGAACTGGCGGGCAGATGCTGAAGCCACCAGTAAGAAATAATCACTGGACATTCACTGCTGTGAAATAGCACCGCTGGCAAACAGCTGCAGACCCCTGAACAAATTTCAGCAGAAGCCAAGCAACACATGGAACGCCGATTCAGCAAAGCTCCACTAACCATGTGAAAGGTTTTGTACAATGCGCATGTAGGAAATCCACCTTGCACGCGGACTCCAAATTATTGGCCAATATTTCACAGGTGTTCGACTGCACTTAAACCTGCTAACCTCGGTTACATTGGCATCATCCGGCTTGGTATATTTAAATTTTGTATAAGTCCCTGGTAGAGATGGTGCTAAAAATCCAACTAGTGAGCTGCAGCTCCAATGGTGCCATTCACTGAAGTAGCGGTGCAACAATGGTGTCCAGTCCGCCCGGTGGCGGCGCGGGAGCAGTTCAAGTACTGCACTTAGACCTGGAAAATAGTCATTTGACAGATCAAACTTTGAAATAGTCACCCTTGCTTGAAGGTCATAAAGTAGAGTCACATTATTTGAAATTAGGGCCTGTAGAAATGCAGCGTCATGTCCTTCGTGACCAGCACGCTAAGGTTATATTGCAGCAGGCACAGCGGTCGCAAATAGACAACCAGAGTACAGAAAGTCCTAATACTGCATTCTCAGGAATGCAACTACCTAAAGTAGTTAAAACCCCTACTCATGGTGAAGAGAGGTTTTTAGCAGGTAATGGTAAAAGTCTTGTATCGCGCAACTAAGCCCGGAGGCATCAAGGCGCCTAAAACAAGATCATAAAATGGTCAGATAACAAGCACTACGGGTAGGCCTTGGAGAAGAGCCACGTTTTCAAGGCCTTCCGAAAGTTCTGTGCTGAAGGCTGTGTTATGATTCCTTGTGGCAAGCTATTCCACAGTTTAGGGGCTACTACAGAGAAGGCCCTCCCACCCCATTTGGTTCGGCGAACACGGGGGACTGCCAGCAAATTCTTGGATGAGGATCGGAGGGTTCTCTCCGGAGCATAAGGATGGCCCCATAGGTCAGGCACAGAGTCTTGAAGGCAATCCTAGACTCAATAGGGAGCCAGTGTAGAGTTCTTCTGGCGGCGGAAGATAGTCTAGGAGCGTCCAGCACAAATTTAGCCACCGCATTCTGTACTGTCTGAAGACGCTGCAGAAGACCCATGTTGGCTCCTGCATAAAGAGCATTACAATAATCAAGCTGTGAGGCCACCAATGCAACAACGACCTGCTTACGAGCATGCGGAGACAGGTAATGCTTGATTTTACGGAGTACTTTAATGATGCCCCCAACAGGTAGCTACTGTTCTATTTACCTGCTGTGCCATTGAGAGGTCCCGGTCCACAATAACTCCCAGGTTCTTAGCAGACTCTGTAGGAGTGGGACAGGTCCCCAGCGAGGGAGGCCACCATTCAGCGGTCCAGATATTGACATTGCCACCAAACACCAGAACTTCTGTCTTCTCCCAGATCAGTTTGAGTGAGTTGTTAATCATCCACCCAGCAACCGCCTCCATACAACTTCTAAAGTGATGTATGGGGCGGGCACCGAACAGGGGAGGGACATTAAGATCTGTGTGTCATCTCCATCCCAAATGATCTCACCAACCTGGCAAGTGGGGCCACATAGATGTTAAACAGGGTCGGACTTAATGCCGACCCTTGAGGGACCCCACATTGCACAGGAGTGGGAGAAGATAAAAAGTCTCCTAGCTTAACCCTTTGCTCCCTCCGATTCAGAAATGAAGCCAAAAGGCTCAGGGCCGAACCATCTACCCCCATCTCCCTCAGACGAGATGTTAAAACAGAGGGAGACAGGGTATCGAAGGCAGCCGTCAGATCTAGGAGAATCAGCAGGGTGGTATGGCCCTGATCGACCTCAGTGCGGATGCCGTTAGGCACAGTCGTCAGGGCCGTCTCAGTGCTGTGGGCCCTCCTAAAGCCATGTTGGGATTGATCTAACTGTCCCGAGTGGTCCAAGAACGCAGCCAGATGCTTATTTAGATGGGACTCCAGCATCTTGGCAGGGAGCAAAGAAATAGGGCGGAAGTTCTTGATCACATCTGGGTCTAAAGTGGGCTTCTTAAGGAGGGCTTAACTACAGCACTCTTCCATTGATCAGGAAAGATACCATCCCTCATTGCTCTGTTCATGATGTCTAAGAGCGGGGGCACTAGGGTGTCTACACTCCTTCAGGACTTTAAGGGGACAGGGGGGTCTAAAGGAGACCCTGACCTCAGATTGCTTAAAAGCAAATCAATGTCCTGGAGAGTGAGAGGAGGATATGCAGATAGGCTCACGGTGGTGGCAGGGACCTCGGCTTCGGGAGAAGGGAAGGCAACATCAGGAGAGACAGGAGAAGTTACAGCCTTTTGCATTTCAAGGGCCGCATGGATGTCTGAGATCTTCGTGTGAAAAAATCCTGCGATCTGATCACAGAGGACCTGGGAACATATTGTGGGATCGGGCATCTGCAATGTGCAGAGGGAGTCGACGATCCTAAAAAGGTCTCGCGGGGCGATAAGAGTGGTTGTAAGATGAGCGAAGAGTTCTTGTTTCGCACTAATAACCTCCCTCTTATAATCCTTAAGAGGAGATTTGTTTCGCTCTCTCTAAAGGATCCCATCTCGTCTGCCAAAGCCTTTCCTGCCCCCTGCAGTCCTGTCTCAGGAGTCTTAGCGGCTCTGAAAACCACAGGGCAGAGGGTCTCTGCCCAGCGGAGTAGCGGAAGGTTACAGGAGCCAATAAATCCACTACTGTCGAGACGGCAGTCGTCAATTCGGCAGTGGCCATGTTAACATCCTTGGCTGAACTAATGGCAGCAATCTGAATCAGAGGGGCAAGAGAGGCATTGGTGACCTTCCTGAAGTCTCTTCTAGGTACCTTTTTACTGGGGCATGCCCACTTAGAATTACATGGCGCTTCCTGACGTTCCAGAGGGACGGCCAAATGGTCCGACCAACTCAGTGGAATGGGGGAGCCAATCAATAGGCCAGGATCGTTGGAAAAAACCCCATCTAAGATATGGCCCGCCTGGTGAGTGGGGGATTTGCCCAGCTGCTGAAGACCATAAGCGGACAGAGAGTCCAGAAGGGTACATGAGTCTCTGGACGCAACATTATCCAAATGGAAGTTTAGGTCACCCAGGACCGTAAGTTGGGCGCAGGCAAAATAGGGTTCAAGGATGTGAAGCAGGGACTGAGTAAAATCGGGCCTGGGGGCCTATAGATCAATATCCCCACAAAAGGGCTAGCCCTTGGAAGAGCAAGAGAGAAGTGAAGAGCTTGGAAAAGGTCAGAGGGACCAGACAGTTTGAGAATACAACAAGAATATGAAGTCCTATAAAGAATTCAAAGTCCCCCTCTACGCCCAACCCTATCCAGCCTAGCCAGCGCATATCCCTCCGGTATCGCAGTCACCAGATCCGGGCCAGAGGCCCAGGTTTCAGTTAAGAATACCCAGGTGGGTTTTCTTGCTGACAAAATTGTTAAAAGCGATATTGTTTCTCACTAAAGATCGTGAATTAATGAGAAATCCACTTTCCTTCCTGGGACTGGTAGTACGCGGTAGGCAAGCAAGGGAGGGCTGTCCATGGAGGTCACCAACCGGCAATTGACCATGGCTAGAAAAGCAGCCACAGCACGGGGAGAATTGGAGTGCTTCAGGGGAGCAGGAGGAGTGGCAAGGTCGCCGAGAAGGTTTTAAGGCACGCAGATCAATGGAATAGATAGGACCAGCAGGCAACTCTACCTTCAAACTGCATAGGTCCCCGGGAATCCCGTCCATTATCCCATCCTTAGCGCAGACAGGAACAGACGGGCGCAGACTGGCGCGACTGCAGCACTTACGCTGGTCGTCAGAGGGCTGCTTTAAATGCAGGTCTAGCCTGTCCTGGTGACAGCTAGCCTGCTAACAATGGCGCCGCCAGGCGTCCACTTCTACCCCCAAAATGGCCGCTCCGAACACAATGTCTAGGACCAGCCAAAGGCGGTGGAAAGCAGATTATAGTGAGTGTAAGGGCAAATTAAAACCAGGGGATACAGTTTTTTAATTAACCCAGAAACACAAATAAAAGCGCTATCGCGTTATGTTATGTTATGTTATAACAATTTATTATGCGCACAGCGACTCCAGCGAAGGAGCATCCCGGCGCAGAGACACGGAGCAGTCATAACACAACATGGAGATAATACTACAGAAAAGTGCTAAAACAGGGAAGCTAAAATAGGAAGGTTTTTATGGCTCTACGAAACGACAGCAAGTCCTCTATCAGCCGAATTTCAACTGGGAGAGTGTTCCAGATTGACGCGGCTCTCACCCTGGAGGAACGGCCCCCCATCCTGCTGAGCCTAAATCTGGGGACAACAGCAAGGGCCTGACCTTGAGATCGAAGATTGCGGGTAGGGACATAGAAAGAAATGGAGTTGGCCAGGATCTCAGGGCCTATGCCTCTAAGGATTTTGAAGGTCAGACACAAGACCTTGAAGAGAATACGCTTCCTGACCGGAAGCCAGTGCAGGGAGCGGATGACATGAGACACCGAGCAGAACTTAGGAAGTCCAACAATGGCTCTCGCCGCGGCGTTCTGCACCCGCTGCAAACGGGTTAACTCAGCCTGGTTAGCCCCCGCCAGCAAAGAGCTGGCGTAGTCCAGACGAGAGATGATGGTTGCCTGGACCACAAGCTGTCTGGTAGGGGCGTCGAAGAACTTAAGCACCGGCCTTAACCCTCTTAGGAGGCCAAAGCAGCAGGCTGCGATTTTTTTGGTGTGCCCTATAAATGTAAGACCAGCGTCTAACCAGACCCCGAGGTTCTTCACCTCCGACACTGGGGTCGGAGTGGGGCCTAACTCCGAAGGCCACCACTGATCGCCCCAGAGCTCCACTCCCTTCCCGACAACCATAACCTCTGTTTTTGTGGCATTAAGCTGGAGACAGTTACCTGTCAGCCAGCTGGCCACCTCCTTCAGTCCGGACTGAAACCTGGGGGCATCCTGTTCCGCATCCCCGCTGAGAGTAACCACCAGCTGTGTGTCGTCGGCATATGAGACCATGGTTAGGCCCCACTGCCTTGCGACATCAGCCAGCGGTCTCACGTAGAGATTGAACAGCGTGGGACTCAGCGAGGATCCCTGCGGAACCCCCATGGCCAGAGGCTGGAACCTGGACTTGAAGGGAGGGATGGCAACGCAGAAGGAGCGGTTGTCTAGGAAGGAGCGGAACCATTGCAGCGCCTGGCCACCGATGCCAATCTCCTCGAGCCGCCTAAGGAGGATGCTGTGCGATACAGTATTGAATGCGGCGCTGAGGTCTAACAGAATCAGCGCCGCCGTCTGACCAGCATCCAACCTTGCACGGAGATGTTCCACCATCACCAGAAGGACAGTCTCCGTGCTGTGGCCAGCACGGAAGCCATTCTGTGTGGGATCGAGGGCATTGGACCGGGCTAAGTGTTCAGACAGGGCCAGATTGACATGGGCCTCTGTCAACTTAGCTGGCCAGGGCAGCAGCGAGATGGGACGGTAACTTTCCGGCTTAGACGGGTCAAGAGATGGTTTTTTAATGATCGGAGACACCACCGCCTGCTTCCAGCTGATGGGAACAACCCCAGTCTCTAGGGAGAGATTGACAAGAGAGCGTATAGCCACGCGCCCCACAAAGGTCTGGTCTCGAAAGAGGGCAGGCCTCACTGGATCGGATGGGGACCCAGATTTAACTTGCGTAGCAAGTTTGTCAAACCCTTCCAAGGTAAGGGGGGGGGGAAATGAGAGCAAAGCAGGTTGATGAGGTGTCTCCTTAAGGCTACCCAGCGCTATACCAGTGCTCGGGAAAGTCCGATATATAGACTGGACTTTTCCCAGGAAATAGGAAGCGAGGGATTCACAGTGTGTGACAGAGCTCTCAACCGTAGAGATAGACCGCTTAGACATAAGATCTTTCACCGCCTTGAAGATGGCCTTCGACGGGTTGGTGCTGTTCCGGAATTCCTCGGCATAAAATGCCGCTCGGGCACGACAGATGGCCCGGTGATAGAGCTTGACGGACGCGACATATGTAGCTTTTAACTCAGTCCCATATGTCTTCCGCCAGGCCCTCTCCGCCCGTCTACAGGCTCCCTTCAGAGCGCGCAAAGCGTCGTCATACCAGGGGCTTGACACTCGAGGGTTGATCTTTGTTGTTGCAACAGGTATCAAAACATCCAGAGCCCTAGTGAGCCAAGAGCAGAAGAGATCATACCCCTCCTCTACGTTGTTAAATGGGCCCAGAGGTTCCATTGACAGAAGATGGTAAAAGTCATCCAGCCTGAGTTTACTCCAGGGTCTCCTGGGTACCTGCTTGGCTGAAGAGGTGGAAATGTTGGTAGTCATAGGGCAATAGATGGATACCAAAGAATGGTCAGACCACTCTACAGGAGCCACCGACGTGACTTTAGCCTCGGTCAGGTTGGTAAAAAAAGGGTCAAGAATATGTCCCCCGGAATGAGTAGGCTGGGAGACCAGCTGAGAAAGTTGAAAGGCCTCTAAGTCCATAAGAATGCTACGTGCTGTCAGACAGGATGGAGCATCGAAATGCAAATTTAAACCGCCCAGAATGGAAAAATTAGCACAGTCAGTGACCAAGGTGGCGACAATGTCCGGGAAAGCATTCCTGAACGCCACATCACTGCCCGGCGGATGATACACCACCATCCCAGAGAATGTAAATTCTGGGCTGACAGAGACTTTAAAAGAGGCGCTGTCACAGCCAGCGATCTTAAGAATGGTCCACACACAGGAAAAACTGGATCTCACTATCAGGGCTATACCCCCGCCTCTAGATAGCCTATTCGCAATATACATGGAATAGCCAGGAGGGCAAACAAGATTGGGAATGGCAGTGTCGGCTTCCTGAAGCCATGTTTCGGTTAAGGCTAAAATATCCGGGGCTTCATTTTCAATCAGGTCGTACACATTCTGTTGATGTTTAAGGATCGACCTGACATTAAGATTCAAAATCCGCAGTGAGGGCGGTAGCCCCCCGTTATGCCGAACGGCAGAGGGACAAAGCCGGGAAAGAAGCTGCGGAGAGTCAAGCACCAAACCATGACTGGGGAGAGTCCTGAAAACACCTGCCTGCAACAAGCGTCGTGCAAATTATCAATTCGTAGAGACATTTCACGGAGTATTGTCTGCCGTAAGTTCCTTAAGGCAGAAATTGCATTTGTCGCAATACCAGCCAATTAGATATGGGGGGGGGGGGTTCTATTCAGGGGCAAGCAGCATGCCCTGCATGGACAGAAATGACCAGATAATGCAGTGTGGGGGGTGGGAGTATCCTTTGCCATTTGTGTAAAAGCGTGCTCAACCTGTCTGCTTTTGAAAGGCAAAACAGGGCGCCAGGATCATCCGGTCTATCTACAGCCTGGCTGCTAGAAAACTATGTTCTACAGACTGTGCAGCGGCCGCTTCAAACGAGTGTTATATGGGGCTACTAGGATTATGGATTAGTAGAATAAGCACCCCACACCCCCAACACAAAGAGGCCAAGTTCATTGGTGCTGAACACTTTCACCATCATAAATGGTAGGTAGAGTGGGTCCCAGTCACTTACTCCATTGGTAAAGTCATGCCCAGGAGTCAATTGCCTCCTTTCACTTGTGCCAGGCATAAAGGTGAAGACTCCAGGGACCCACTTCAGAATGGCTGCTACCCACTGCCCATCAGTGCCAACTCGTTGAACCAGCTCACAGGTGAAGGACACAGAATCGAATCTTAAGTGGAGTGTAAGGAGGCCAAAGCCTCACTATCAAAAACCACCACTGTCGGATCAAATCTGATAGTCACCTACCTTGCAACACTCCTGGACAAGAACCGAGTACTAAACCTGCTTTTGGATCAGAGATGAGCCCGGAAGGACTGACCGTGCCCCAGGACAGTGACCTGGAACTGGCCTGCTGGCCTCTGCTTGACAGTTTAAGTGCTGCCCCAGACAAACTTTGGAAGTGTACTCTTGGTGGATTTGGACTCAAGGCCCAAGTTAAAATCTTTGACCAGGACCCCACTGGTTGGTGAATCTGCACTCCATATAGATTCGCTGCCTGGTCCCGTCCAGTGGCGCTTTGTGCTAATTCTACAAAACTTACTTCATCCCTAGTTGCGTTGAAGAGGAAATTTCTTTATTGCTCTACTCCTATCAATTCAGTTAGGGATTTATTAAATTTGCATTTCAACAATCACTGTTCTGGTACTGCATAATTATGGCACATATTGCCCCAAGTGTCGCCTTTCCATGCTGCCACAGCTACCAGGGGGTTGATCTAAGGTGTATTTAGACAATTGAATAGCTCACCATCACTGGGCAGCAGGCCATTAACATGCAGTTCCTGGATTACTATTCCACCCTTTATTGTAGCACGCTGGACCCCAGAAAACTGGAGGAAAGGGGGATTTTCTAGATATAAAGTTACCTCAGATTGAAGCAGAAGAGGCGGAGAGCCTGGGCTGAGCGGAAGAATTGGGTGAGGTCCGGGGATCTCAAGCATATGGCCAAGAACAAAACCCTGTGCACCAATGGGTTACAGTCGGGAGTTTTACGTCACAGACATGCCAACTCCACAGCTGGTGTCTTTTATAAGAATCAAAACAGGTGTGATCTGCCCACCTCAACAAGGGAGGCAGTGGTCGTACCACTCCTCAAGCCAGAGTGGGACCAAACAGCATATTGCCCCCTGGCAGTTAAACATTGATTATAAGATCCTGAGCGGAATCTTGGCCAGTCACCTGATAGTGCACATGACAACTCTGGTGCATGGGGCCAGTCTGGGTTCATCCCTACCTGGAACACAGCAATGAATATTTGGAGGCTGTTAGACACTGCGCGAGTCGGCTGCAGGAGACCAGGCATGTGTACTATCCATAGACATCGAAAAGGCCTTAGATAGCCTAGAGGGGCTGTACTGGTTTTGGGGGCCTTTGGCTTAGGTGAGGAGTTTGCGGCATGGAAGACTATTCTCTACTCCTGCTTGATGGCCAGGGTTTGGACAGGGGGCAATTTCAGATGTGTGCTGTATACAGTGGGATGAGAGGGCTGCCTGCTGTCTCCCCTTCTGTTCACCCTGGCAATGGAGGCGCTGGTGGCATGGACGCAGACTGGGGACACTAAAGGGGCCTAGAGGGGATGGGTCAGATATACCATATTGCCCTATACACCGATTTGTTGATGTTCCTTGCCAATGCTACTGATGCGCTCCATGGAGCACATGAGTTGCTGGAGAGACTGGGGTGAGTCGCAGGACTCAAGGTCAACTGGGCCAAGCGGTGTTCTAGATGCATGGGGAGCGCAGTGATCCTCCTGAGGGGATTGATGTGAGGGGAAGGCAGTTGCTTAGTATACTTGTGGGTTCAAATTGATCAGGGGCAGCTGATTTATTTGCGGGTAACATAGGACGAGCCCTGCGCACTACCAAGAGTATCCTTGAATCCAGGGGGGTCTTTACCTCAGTCAGGGCACGAGTGGCATTATTAAAAATGATAACCCTGCCCCGGTTGCTTTATTATTTAGTTACTCTGCCGCTTTGGATACCTGGAAGTACTTAGCCCAACTCTGTTTCAAGCTTCATATGGGGGGGGGGGGAATCAGGAAGGTGAAGAGTGTCACTGCCTACCATGATGCGCCCACGACAGGAAGGGGGCTTTGCAGCTCCTGATTGAGGCTTACTATCATGCGGCTCAGTTCCACTCAACAGATGGCAGGGAAACTGGGAATAGAGATAGATCAGAGAGGGAGTGACCTTGAGCTCCGCCACTTAATTCGGATTCTGCTACGGCTTCCAGTGTTGAAAGGGAGATGTCCAGAGAGTTCTGGGTCTTGAGGCAATGTTGGCATAGGGCTCTACGACGCAATAAAGGGAGTCTGCCATATGCGCCTGAGATTCCTGTATGGTTCTGCGTGGAGCTCCCACATGGAAGGGATTGCAGCAGCTAGATGAATGGGAAGAACTGGGGGAATCTCTATTGGAGATGAGTACTATTGGACTTGGCCCTCTTGGCAGGGTCATCCCTGAACTTTTTGCCTTCCTCCAATATTCTGACCTGTTTGATGGTTTAATGACTCTGGGCACTTTACCACTGCTGACAAGTGCTAAAGTGCATATGCTCTCCCTACTGAAAAGTGTATGTGATTGGTTTCCACAATTGGCTTATTTGGTGTACTGTCAGTCCCCAGTAAAGTGCACCAGGAGTGTCAGGGTTGTCACTCGGGGGGGGGGGGCTGCAGGAGACCAGGCATGTGTACTATCCATAGACATCAAAAAGGCCTTAGATAGCCTTGACTCTGATTAGGGCTGTGCTCTGCCACCACAATGCTGGCTCTGCCCCTGGGGAGCAACTGATGACACTACCCCGGCACCTGGTCCAGGAAGAGGGAAGTCTGTCAACGAGTGCTACTGACTAATCACAATGCTGGCTCCACCTCCTGCAGAGCGTCTGATGTCCCTGCACACTGAAAGAAGCCAGGGCCTGAAAAACAAAGTGCTCAGAGAATGAATGGATTAGGCATAGGGCCCCCTGGCCTGCAAGAACAAAAGAAATTGTGTATAAAAGTAGGAGCCCTGCTCCTAAGAAATCAGATCCTGTTTATGCCAAGAACCTCTGCCCGAAAAGAAGGACCTAGGAAAAGTACACGGAGGACTGTCTAATCAAGAGACTGGCCTGTGGTGGGGGCCTTGCTGCAAGGAGACAAAGACTAAAGAAAACTTTATTTCAACTGGTGAACAATCTCCAAGGGCTGGCTGGTGAACTTGCGTCCTGAACTGCACCCCAGGAACATTGGGCGCTACCCCCTGAAAGAGAAGCTGCTGCTGGAGTCACTTATTCCTGCAGTGCTGCCCACGGAAAGTTATGGGTGTTGTGCCCCGTCATTGCACCCTTTTAAAGAACCAGAGCAACCCTGTCCTGCGAAGCAAAGCGACTCTGGGCCCCGAAGCCGTAGCTTGCAACGCCAAGCAGAGGACACGTCTGGCCCAAGCACCGCAACCCTGTGGCCCCCAAGCCTTAGCTTGCAACGCCAAGCAGAGGACACGTCTGGCCCAAGCACCGCAACCCTGTGGCCCCCGAGCCGTAGCTCGCATCGTAAAGACTGGACTCCTGCCAGTGTTCGCTTTCCCGTGCAGTATCCGTTTGCAGCGCCCCACTGCTGCAAGTGACGATCTGCGGCCTGTTGTATGACTAGCAGACGCCTCACACCGTGTTACGATGTCTGCTTCGACCTTCCAACTAGTAAAGGTACTGTGCCTCCCTAACTCTGAACTGTGAGGTGAGAGTCTCACTGCCAACAACTCACACCGCCTCACTATTGAAATCTGCCCCAAGTACGCCTGGACCGTACACCGTGCTCCGGACTGCAGTGTCTGCGCAGTGCGTGCTTAGAACGCACCGAGGTACGAGTCTGGTACACCCTGTTAGCATTGCTTATGGTGTGCGATGCAGTGGGGCCCTTTTTTTTTTTTTTTTTGGGACTTATATAGCGCATGGCTGCCCGTAAGCGTCCCAGCGCTGGTCTTGCAGAACTCCTGAGGGGGAAAGACAGGGAAAAGAAGAAGATTACTGCGGGAAAAGGTGGGTTTTTAGGAGCTTGCGGAATTTCAGCAGATTGGCCTCAGAGCGGAGGTGGAATGGCAGAGCATTCCAGGAGGTGGCCACAGTGACCGAGAAACGGCGTCCTCCAGTCCGGGCTTTTTTGATTTTATGGACCGTGGCCAGATGGCCTTGAGCTGAGCGAAGGGGCCGATTGGGTCTGTATGGAAAGATCATGTCTTTTAGCATTGGGGGCCCTTGATTATGCAAGGCTCTATGGGCCGTGCAGAGGGCCTTAAACTTGACCCTTTCGCGGATCGGCAGCCAATGTAGTGCCTTGAGGGCGGGTTTAGCGGAGACCCTACGAGAGGTCCCAGTGAGAATCCTGGCTGCGGCATTCTGTGTTCTTTGCAGAATGTTGATCGTGGATTCCGGGGCAGCAAAAAAGAGAGCATTGCAATAATCTAGTCTTGATAAGACTAGACCTTGAACAAGCAATTTCTGAGAGGGTCCTGGAAGTAAAGGGAGGATCTTTCTGATGGACCGCAGTAACCCCACACAAGTCCCAGCTGTCTTTTTCGCTTGCGTTTTGAGGGAAAGGTCCTGTTCAAGCCAGAAACCTAGACTTTTTAATTCAGTCTTGGGTTGGGGGAGAGGACCAAAGCATGCTGGCCACATGGCAGATGGAAGGGAAGATATTTTGTTTCCCAACAGCATGAGCTCAGTTTTCGAACCATTGAGCTTAAGCCTTGAGGCGGACATCCATGCATGGATGCCCTCTAAACAGTCATGGAGGTTTTTTACCTTGTCCTCTTCCAGGGAGAGTGATACGATCATTTGGGTGTCGTCAGCATATGTGACGGCTTTTATCCCAAAAGGGGAGACCACGTCATCCAGGCGGGCCATGTATATATTGAAAAGTGTAGGGCTCAGTGAAGAGCCCTGAGGGACCCCACACTGGAGAGGGAAGATGTCGGATCGCACATTTCCTTCACTGACCTGAAATGTTCTATCTTTTAAGAACGATGAGCCAGCAAAGGGCTGTGCCCCTTACACCCAAACCGGAGAGGCGTTTGATGAGGGTTTTGTGGTCCACCGTATTGAATGCAGCGCTTAGATCCAGGAGAATCAGTAACACTGATCCTCCCGAATCCAAGATGCATCTTGCCTCCTCAACTACCTTCAAAAGGGCTGTTTCCGTCCCTTGACCTGGGCGGAAGCCTGTCTGAGTGGGTCGAAGAAGATTGTTAGTTTCAAGGAAGGCAGACAATTGCTTGTTGACTACCTTCTCTGCTATCTTACTTAAACCAGGAAGGAGTGAAATTGGACGGAGGTTGGTCAAATCTGTGGGGTCCATACCCGATTTTTTTTGCAGGGCTTTAACAATGGCATGTTTCCAATTAGGAGGAACCACTCCCTGATTAAACGAAGCATTAATAAGATTGGTGGCCAGGAACGAGATGGTGGGTCCAACTTGTTTGAGAATGTGGATAGGTGCAGGATCATTAGGGGAACCGCTTTTCAAGTCTGAAAGGGTTTTTACAAAAACGTCCTCAGAAAGTAAGCTGAAATTATCTAAAGTAGGGCCACTGACGGTGACTGATGGGACCGTCAGGAGATTGTCATCGTGTAAAGGAGGAAGTGACTGTAGGATCTTGGTGATTTTATTTTGAAAGAAACAGGCTACTTGGTTACATCTGTCAGTTGTGGGTTGTTGGATTGGGAGAGTGGTGGGTATGGTGAGGAGCTCTTTAACTATTTTGTAGGTCTCCCGAGAAGAGTTAGAGGCAGCTTTAATTTTTTTATCGAAAAAGGAGGCTTGGGCTGCTTTACGCGCCGCTTTATAGGTCCTCATCGCTGCTTTATATTCATCCTTGGTAATTGGATCCCATGTTTTCCTCCATTTACGCTCATGGATTTTACAGATTTTCTTAAGGTTCCTGAGTTCCTGTGAAAACAAAGGTGTTTTAAAAGTGGTATTTCTTTTCTTTAGATCTAACTTTGGGGCGACTATATCCAAGGTGGAAATGATCCAGTTGGTGAAATTATCGTTAGCTAACACAGGATCAGGATCTGCAAAGGGGGTAGATCGTATCAGCTCCTGTGCCAAATCTTCAAGAGGTATTTTTGACCATGGTCTGTCGCGTTCTCTAGACGTTTGCAAGTGACAAATGGGTTTACTGGTTTGCCACATAAAAGGAATGAGAAAGTGATCAGACCAGGGGAGAGGGAGGGCAGGGTGAGTTTCAATTTTTGTAAAATTGGCAAATATGGGATCAAGGAGGTGACCCTTGGTGTGGGTTGCCTCTGAGTTGAGCAGATGGAGGTCAAGTGCTTTCAGTTCTGAGATAAGGTCCCTCGCAGTAATATTGGTACTGTCCTCGCAATGAAGATTTAAATCGCCGAGCAGGATGAAGTTGGGGGTCACGGTGCAAGAGAAAGTGGTAGTGTCCAGTAGTGATCTGACAAAGTTACCTGTGGCCCCCGGCGGGCGGTAAATCAGAAGACCAGACATGGATTTATTGGGATTCAGTTGGAGTGAGAAGTAAACACTTTCACAGTCCTCAATCCCTCCTTCTTGTAACCTACAAGTAATGGAATTCCTATAAATAATCGCTAATCCGCCTCCTATGCCTTTTGTTCTATTTTGATGGTGTATAAGGTAATCCTTGGGTAGCATGCTCACAATATCTGCATCTGAATGGGGCGTTAGCCAGGTTTCCGTAAGGAAAAGAGTGTCTAATTGTAGGTCCTGAATTAGTGTTTTTATCTCTAACGCATGCTTGACAGCCGATCTACAGTTCAGTAGGGCCAAACTGAAGCTATTGGTTGTCTGGTTTGAGGAGAACACAGGAGCATCGTTGTGGAAGGTAATTAAAGGGATCGAGGTAGGGGGAGAATTTACCTCACAGAATTGAAGGAGGTAGTCCCTTGAGTGTCTAATACGATGCTCGTGGGAAACGGGCATAGTGGGTGGCCCTGTGCCCGGCCTGGCCGGGCACAGACGGGCGTGCCTTTGGCGCGCCTTCGGCGCGCCCGCTGCGCCCGTCCGCTGCGCGAACATACAGGTCCGTTGTTTTTATGCATGGTGATCGTACGAAGCGCTATGGAGGGCCAAGACTAAGCATAGTGCATCAACCTTAGAGACAGTGCCTGAAACAGTGAAGTTGTCTGTAGAGGTATTCAAACCTTTTCAAAGACTGAACATTATTATTTTAATAACCGCCATTTTGAGAGTAACTGGAATTGTGAAGTCTGCATTTAAAGCCTGCTTGATAATCTATACTACTATTATAAAGAGAGAACTTGCACCTTTGGGCAAGGTAATCTCGGGAACCACAGCGCCAATCTACACACCCAAGACATCTTAGAAAACCTCAGGGCAAGCAGAAGGACATAGGCTATATAAAAATAAAACGGTTTAAAATATTAATACATTTAAAAAAGTAGTCCCTTGCAAATAGCGCCGGCCGTGACGTCTGCGTGAGGGGAGGAGCGGCGTTCACCAGAACCAGGAAGAGCAGACGTCATGAGCGACGTGAGGGGAGGAGCGGCGTTGACCAGAACCAGGAAGAGCGGAGGACAACAGCGCCGGTAGCGCTGTGTAATTAAGTGCTTCGGTGCAGGTGGTGAAATGTCCGCATTCCGATGGATTTTCTGACATTTAATCGGGGGCAGATGCCGAAACACTCTTGCTGCAATGAGGCGCTTATAAAGTGATAAAATGGGGTGCAGGCTGAGGCTTCATTCTCATCTTGTATTTTAAGGGACGCAAGACTCCCATGGCTGTCAGTACCTTTGTTTCGGTAAGCTGTGCAGCGTGTACAGCGGCTGTGCTGAGCGTGACGCCACCAGAGTATTTGGCTTTGATTGTTGACCTTACAGCGCTGGGAACCATTCTTGATCCAACTGTGGCCCAGTCTAGGATGCGAGTGTCTACGTCACCGGCACACCATGTTCCCAGTACTATGTTTTAATTTCAGACAAAGTGAAGTGGAAGTCACAGACTTGAGCACTTGAAAATGTTGAGTTTTGCAGACCGGTTACACAGTCAGGCCATGGCCGGTGTCCCATCAACCGAATTAGATTGCAATGGACTGTAATGCACTTGTCCTACAGCAGATGGGACATCTGACGCATTTTCGATAGAGTGCCCTGTCAGTCAAAATCGAAATAAGGCCGTTAGCTCTAAATTCAACCAATCTGACTATGTATTCCATGGTGCACTGCTTTTAACATTTGCATGGTGTCTGGTGATTCTGAGAAGGGGAGGCCTATGGTCACTCGAGACCTGTCATCAGAGAGTTCATTCACTGATCATTGCCCGGCGTCTGGGACACTCCTTAGACACTGGTGAATCACAGGCCCTTTTTTGCCTCAGCTACCTACGGAGCTGCACAGTGTGTTTTATGTTCTCGTTTGTATACCTTGAGCTAGCAGTCTCCGCATCGGGCGCTTCCATGGCTGCCTCAGCCCCTGACCACTTTAACCATGTCCTTTCGTTCCGGATTCCCGGCTGGCACCGTGCCATTGCCTATTGCTGCAGCAAGAGGAGCATCTTGTCCCCAGCGATGCCCTGTGAGCACCGGTGCTCCTGTGGGCCGTAGTATGGCCTGTATTGGCGGCATCTGCTAAAAAATACGTCTCTGCTGCCCCGTTATGGCGGCGGCGCCACTTATTATTATTATTTATTTTTATAAAGCGCGATAGTCACCCGGAGGTATCCCAGCGCTGAGGAACCCTAAATTCACCAAATCAGCGGAGCAAGAAACTGAGGTCGGAAGAGAGGAAGGATGAAGGATCAAAAACAGGGGGGGGTGCACAGGTTAGGGAAAGAGATGGGTTTTTAGCAGCTTCCTGAAGCGCAGGTATTGAGGTTCAAGTCGTAAGTCACGAGGGAGTGAATTCCAAAGGCGGGAGGCTTGTACCGAGAAGAGTCTTCCTCCTGCTCGGGTTTTCCTGAATCTTGGGGTGTTGATAAGGTTTTCTGCATTGGAACGGAGGGATCTAGAATTTCTGTAGGGGGTGACAAAATTACTGAGGACAGGAGGGCCTTGGTTATGCAGCGTTTTGTGGACGAGACATTGGGCCTTAAATTTGACTCTCTCCCTTATGGGGAGCCAATGGAGGAGTTTGAGAGCGGGTTTAGCAGATGATCTGGCCGGGGTGTTTGTGATGATCCGGGCGGCCGTGTTCTGAATTCTCTGCAGTTTAGTAAGGGTCGCTTCGGGAGCGCCCAGGTAAATCACATTACTATAATCCAGCCTCGATATTATGAGACCTTGGACTAATAGTTTTTGGGATTTAGGGGGGAGAAGGGGCAGGACTTTCCTCAGAGATTTTAAGAGACCAAAGCAGGTCCCTGCCACCTTCTTAGCTTGTGAAGTGAATGAGAGATCGGAATCGATCCACACCCAGACTTTTCACCTCTGTTTTTGGGTCAGAGGGAGGACCCAAACAAGCTGGCCAGCTGTCCAGGGGAAGTGAGGTTCCTTTCGGGCCAAGTATAAGGACCTCGGTTTTTGTCCCATTTAGCTTTAGGGCTGATCTGTTCATCCAACGATGGACCTGCGTAAGGCAGTTGAAGATATCAGCTTTCTGTTGTTTGGGATGGGACAGAGTCACCACTAGTTGTGTGTCGTCGGCGTAGCTGACGACGCTCACTCCGAAAGGGGTGATAACCTCCTCCAATGTGGACATATAGATATTAAATAATGTAGGGCTCAGGGAAGAGCCCTGAGGCACACCACATTGGAGGGGCATTTCGGAGGAGCGGGCGTTCTTTTCCCAAATCTGGTAAGACCGTTGGGCCAGGAAAGATGAAAGCCAGGATAAGGCTGTACCTTCCACTCCAACTCTAGCCAATCTTTCGATGAGGAGTTGGTGGTCTACGGTATCGAACGCCGCACTAAGGTCGAGGAGGATCACTGCCACTGATCCTCCCCCATCCAATAGTGCTCTGGCCTCCTCTACCGCAGCCAGAAGGGCGATGTCCGTGCCCTGTCCTGGTCGGAAGCCCGTCTGGGAGCTTTTTAATTTGTTATTGGCCTCTAGGAACTGCGAGAGTTTCCTGTTGACCAACTTTTCTGCGATCTTGCTAACTCTTGGGAGTAGGGAGATGGGCCTGTAATTAGCCAGGTTCTCCGGGTCGAGCGTAGGTTTCTTCAGTAGGGCTTTTACCACAGCCTTCTTCCAGCTTGAGGGTACAACTCCTTGTTGGAGTGAGGTATTAATCAGATGGGTAAGGGAGGGGATGATAGTAGGGGCTACCTCTTTAAGGATGCGGAGAGGAGCAGGGTCACTAGGGGAGCCGCTCTTCATGGAGTTGAACGTATTTCGCACCTCGTCTACCGTGACCTGGCCCCACGTGGACAGACAGGTGGAGGTGTGGGAGAGCGATTTCTTCCTCAGGACTAGAGGGGGGATAGATTCCAGAATTAGTCGGATTTTATCGTGGAAGAAGTTGGCCAGTTGCTGGCATTTCTCCAGGTCGACTTTAGGATCGGAAGTAGGTCCTAGTCCTTGTCCTGGGGGTTTTGAAAGCTCTTTAAGGATGGGGTACGCTTCCTTACTAGAGCATCCCGCTTTCTCTATTCTCTCCTGAAAAAACACGCTTTTGGTTTTACGAATAGCGGTTTTATAGGTCAGAAGAGAAATAGAGTAGATGTTCTTATTGGTTCCTGTTTTGTCGCGTCTCCAGGAGCGTTCGGTTTTTTTACACTCTTGACGCAGAGCTTTGAGCTCTGGGGTGTACCATAAAGCGGGGGGTATTCTTTTAGGTTGTTTGAAGGTGGTAGTTTTCGGAAGCAACGTATCCAGGGAGGAAGTGATCCAATCGCTGAATTGTTTGTCAGCTGTATTGGAGTCAGAGGAGAGCTCAGGGATGGACTCTGCAAGAGAGTCAGCCCAAATCTCAGGTGATAGTTTGCGCCATTGTCGGTCACCTGGGTTTTAGGGATTGAGTGAGTGGGTGTGGGGATTTCCCAGGAAAAGGGGACCAGAAAGTGGTCCGTCCATGGTAGGGTCACAGGTAGGTTAGTGGTCATTGTTGCTATGTTGGTAAGGATCGGATCCAATAGGTGGCCCTTCTCATGGGTAGGCTCGTTATTCACTAGACGAATCTCTAAAGATGTTAAATCGTGTCTAATGTCCGATGCTGCTTGATCCGTGGGGTCCAGGAAATGGACGTTCAAGTCACCTAGTATAAGGAAGTTGGGGGTGGAAGAAGCTAGTTGTGAAACGGATTCGAATACAGCGTTGATAAAATTACCCGGGGCCCCTGGGGGGCGGTAAATCAGAAGCCCTGCCAGGGTAAGAGCTGGGGAGATTTGGATGGAGAATTGGCCGCTCTCGCAATCCTCAATACCAGCGTTGGTCATCCGACAGGTAAATTGTTCCCTAGGATTATAGCTACCCCGCCTCCTCTCCCTCTAGGTCTATTTAGAGCTTGGCAGATATACCCGGTGGGGAGGGCCGCAACAACATCCGAGTCGGTGTTGTCTGAGAGCCATGTTTCTGTTATGAACAGTAGGTCAAGCTCCTGGTTCTGGATCAGGAGGTTCATTTCGGTAGCATGTTTGGGGAGGGAGCGGCAGTTAAGAAGTCCTAGTTTCAAAGCAAGAGTGGTTGATTTCAGGGTGGGGGTCGGATTGCATCGTGGACAGGTCGAGAATGCCTTACCTGCAGTAAGCGTGTGGTGGCAGGCAAGGATGTTCTTAGGTCGTAAGTCGCGTAATGTATCCGCTGTATACATTACTCGAACCTGAGGGCTACCCAGCATAGTGACGGGGCCTGGGGCCGTCTGGGCCCAGACGGGCTTGCCTTTGGCGCGCCTTCGGCGCGCCCGGTAGTTGCACATCTTTAATGTGTAGGAAAAAGGGCGGGTGGGCGTGGCCTCAAAGTGGGCGTGGCCTCTCTCCCTCGCCGTGAATGGCGGCAGAGAAGTTTGTTTGCTGGTTTAGAGTTGCGGCGAAGGGGGTCGCTGTTTCGGCGATTCTGTTCCGTGTCTGCGGCGGCAGCAGGAGCGTCTTTAGTGTTAAGTAGTTGTGGATTCCAGCTGGGAAATTACCACCTATAATCCGCCCACCTCCTCTCTCGGAGCAGGTAAGCCTAGTTTACGCGGTTTAATGTGTTCACTGTTTGCAGTAACAGTTTACACCAGGGCAGGGGTGGACTGCGCTCCTGAGCTGGGCCCGTGCAAGGCTGGCAGAACGGGCACTCGGTAACCAGCCTGGCACACCGGTGCACCTTTCTTTACATATCCTTAAAGCATGTTCACCAGGGTAAAGGGACTCGTGGTCCTGGGGAATCTACTTGCTACTTTTACACCCAATTATCCTACACAAGGCACCAGTGCTGTCACTATATGCGCAATAAAGAACAGAGGGCTACATGTGCTGCCATCTGACAGGTGAGGGTGCTTACCATTCAGCAGCGCTATCCTGTATGCACAATAAATAAAAGAAGGCTAAAGGTGCTGCCAGCTGAGAGTGCTTACCATGCAGCAGCGCTATCACTGTATGCTCAATAAAGAACAGAGGGCCACAGGTGCTGCAAGCGGAGACGTAAGGGAGCTTGCCATTCAGCAGTGCTATGACCTATATGTGCAATAAACAGCGGTCTACAGGTGCTGTAAGCTGAAATGTAAGGGTGCTTATTCAGTTGCGCTGTCACCTATGTGTGCAATAAACAACAGAGGGCTACATGTTTTTTGAGCTTAGAAATAAGGGCAGTTACCATTCAGCAGCGCTATCACCTATATGTGCAATAAACAGAGGTTTACAGGTGCTGTAAGTGGAGGGGTAGGGTTTCCACCATTCAGCAGCATCACCTATATGTATAATAACCAACAGAGGGCAAAAAGTGCTAGAAGCTGACAGCTAAAAACGTATGGGAGCTTACCATTCAGCAGCGCTATCACTGTATCTATACTACTATTATAAAGAGAGAACTTGCACCTTTGGGCAAGGTAATCTCGGGAACCACAGCGCTAATCTACACACCCAAGACATCTTAGAAAACCTCAGGGCAAGCAGAAGGACATAGGCTACATAAAAAAAGTTGTTTAAAATATTAATAAATTTAAAAAAGTAGTCCCTTGCAACTAGCGCCGGCCGTGACGTCTGCGTGAGGGGAGTAGCGGCGTTCACCAGAACCAGGAAGACCAGACGACATGAGCGACGTCTGCGTGAGGGGAGGAGCGGCGTTCACCAGAACCAGGAAGACCAGACATGAGAGACGTCTGCGTGAGGGGAGGAGCGGCGTTCACCAGAACCAGGAAGAGCGGAGGACAACAGCGCCGGTAGGAGCTGCGGAGCGGCGAGGAGCAGTGGCAGCGCAGGGAGGAGCGGCGGGAAGCGGAAGAGCAGTGAGAGGTACGTTGCTGGAGGTGTTGCTGGGGCGGGAGGGAGTCGGCGGGTGTACCGCGCGGGCTGCTACTGAACTTAAATATGATGTTGCTGGAGTCCAGGCGGGAGGCGGGAGGGAGGCGGCGGGTGTACCGCGCAGGCCGCTACTGAACTTAAATATGATGTTGCTGGAGTCCGGGCGGGAGGCGGGGCGGGCGAGAGGGAGTCGGCGGGTGCACCGCTCGACAACATGCTGCCCCAGCCACCTTCTGCCCCGGGGTAAAAATGCAGCCCCCAACCCCCTTCTGCCCCAGGCAACACTGGGGCGGGCTGCTAGTATTTATATAAAATGGATATTTTTACAACCAGTCTTGTCTGTGTGGTACTCTAGGGATTAACCTGGTATGCTTGCGACATGGCGCCAAGAGGGTGAGCAGGAGTTATTTCCAGGAGTAGTCCTTTGCCCCGACTAGAGGAGAGGGTCCCTGCTTGTCACAAGTGCATACTTGTGCCAACCAGAGATCCCCAATTCTAATGTGTACAAAGATGGTAAACATCTTCCATTTCAAGATCTCATGGAAACTGCCTGCTCAGGACTTGCTTATACTCGCAAGCGTGACAGCTGCTGTGCGCAAACATTGGAAGAGAGCTGGAGGAACCACGGGTGTTCCTCCCTTGCGAATATGTGATCACCTCTGCGGGTAAGATAAAGGCAGTTACGTGATTATCGAAGACTGGCGCAGGGCTTGAGGACTCCCCTAGAGGAATTGTGCACTAAGTGGGAGGCTGACCTGGGAACGCCTCTAGAGCCTAAACCCTGGGAAAAGCCAATGGTACAGGCATGAAGTTTTCCTGGAATGAGAGATTCCAACTTATCCAATTCTAAGTTTTTCATCTGGCGTACCTCACTCCTTACAACATTTATGAATTTGGCTCCCACACTGCCTGCGATGCAGACTGAAAACGCATGTTTATGCACATGTTCTGGGATTGTCCATGGCTCCAGGGGTACTGGCCAAATTGGCAGAGGTGACAAAGATACCTGCAGCATACTCCAGGGGTGTGCCTGTTGCACTGGTTCCCACACTACCGCCAACAAAACCACCAGTAGGTCCCTGGAGTTGGGGTTAGTCCTAGCAAAGCCCGAAACCACTAGCCATTGGAAGGCAGTCACGGCCCCCAGTGCTGCGCGCTGGCTCCAAGACATAAAGTGGGCGGACTGTGAGGGGACCCATCGGCTCCAACTAGCTCAGAGAACAGACAATGACAAATTGTGGAACACAGAGCCTGGGTGGCGATGGAAGATTTGCTTAAAAACCTGACGATGACTGATCCTGCCGGCTATGAGCACTTCCTTTGCTTCATGAGACCTCTGCTGCAGGCAGTGGTGTTAGGGGGGGGGTCACTAAAGTAGGCGCATCCTCCCAGGTGGGACATGTGCTACTGCCATAGGAATTGAAATACAATGAGTAAGTGCTAAGTTAGGGAAAGCAGCATGTCTGAGGGGAGGAGTGGTGGGGCTGAGTTCTGATGAATGGATGACAACAGTGCTTGTATAAGCAAGTAGCAACTGGATTGAGCCCTGCAGAGCTATACCACGTCAGCTGAGTTAGGACTCTTGATCCAGGAAAGGCTGCATTCCTTGCGCTGAACCTGCAGGGGGGCCAGACAAGCTAATGTGAGGCAATGCCATGCTGTGATCACAACTGTCAGATGGATCTTGCAGATTTACTGTACGATTACATGCGGCATATGAGCACGTTATGAAAAATTAATAAAATCAGTTTTAAAAAATTAGGATTAGGACTGCTTCTTTAGGCAGAAGACACACCACAAAAGAACCTACATTTGTATGCCCAGTCTACTGCAACAGCACCACCATGGGAGAGGGGCGGGGAGGACATGGTTACTCAAGCTGGAGTGCTTGCCAATGTGCAGTTTGACAGCAAACGATCCATGCTGTGGCACAACTCTATCCTTGCCATGAAAGGTGTGTAGGCACAAACAACTGCTCAAGCAACCTAGAACTACATGTCACTTAGTAAGACTACAGACCCAGCCATCTTGACTTTTGAAGCCACAGATCAAAGAAAGACACCATCCCTGGAATGAAAAGTCTGGCCAGAGCTCAAGCACCTGGAGCAGTCTGCCCTTCACAAAGATAGATACCATGTAGGCAACAGCTGGGAAAGGGGTGCACTGGAGATAAATAAAGGAGACCGTGGACCCACATAACGAGCATTCACTGGGGCCTGAACACTAGTGCCAGCCAGACTAAAGACACAGACATTGTATAGAAGACTTTAATTCTCATAATTCAATACAAATTGAGACCCTTTAATCTGTAACCAGATCATTGGCAGCAAAGGGGATTCAGAAAGTGGTTGTGGAGTGGGAAAAGGCTGGGCTAGAAAGCCATGATTGTGAAGGTAAGCGGGGAACGATTCCAGTCTATTCGGGTAGCTGGCAGTTATTAGCCATTCGTTCACCGTGCCATCAGTAGTACCGCCATGGGGAGCTGGGGGACTTCAGAGGTTCATACCCCGGAGATACTTTGTCATGTTGTGAGCTTTGTCGTTCAGTTTCCCTCCATGGACTCCAGTGCGACCCTTACAAACCACCAAAGCTGAAAGGAAAAGGAGATTTGGTTAGAAAGAAGAACCCGAACTTCAGGCCAGCATATTCAGACAAACCACTTCAGAGACATCACCCAACAATCTTACACACCGACTGGTCGAGCAGGTCTGACCCGGAAGCTGCAGCCAAAAGGTTCAGACATGGACCAGCAGCACCTCAATTGTTTGTAGAGCAAAACTAGCAAAGCAGGGCTTAAATAAGAAGTGGCCTTTAGTATAAACCAGGCCGAGCCCCCACAGTTCTGCTCTAAAGCAGAGTTTTATGCAAGCTTTACATTGCCAACAGACCCATACACATGGCTACAGCGTCAAGCTTCGCTACAGTTGAACATGGCAGACACCTGCTCATCATTCCAGGGCAGCGACAGTGCTCCAGTCTATTCCAATATACAGATGGAGCAGACATAAGGCGGACTGCTGCACTTGGGTCTAGGAGAGTCAGTCACACTTTAAAATCAGGGAAAGTCTTTTACTGCATGGCAGAGCAGAGCATGCATCCCTGTATGCAACTGCCTTGTGGGACAGTGGTATAGAGGGGGCTTCCTTGGTTGAGGTAAAGATGGCCCAGACAAGACCAAGGAAGTCCCCTCTATACCACTGTCCCACAACCCCAGCTGCAGGGCATCTTCAGACAGATGTTAACAGAAGCAGGGGCACTTGACCCATGCCATGTCAATAAAACTGGATGTCACATCCCATTGGCAGCAAGGATAGGTTTTGGTACAGCAGGCCTAATTGAGAAACAAAGCCCTCTGGTCATTCACTGATTAATGGGGACCCTATACCAGGTTGACGCTTCTAGGCACATTATCTTCCAAGGTCTAAAGTCAAAGCAAGTGCAGCAGGCTCATGACAGTGCATGGACCTTCCATCAGATGGATACATGAGGCGGTGGCCTGGTGCTCAGCCTTTAGTAGACTCTACAGCGAGACAGTCCCTTCCATCAACCCAAGCGCAGCAGGCGAGTGCCTTCCACCCCAAATGGAGGGGCGAGCTACGCTGCGTGCCCAGCACTCACCTGTCAGTGTCCTGCCGATGGCAATGCTGACTGTGGGGTCTCCGCCGGTGCTCTTCGTCTTTAGGTCCATGACGTAGTCACTCTCCACTTCTGAGTTGTCCCTGATGAGAGAGCACTTCTGGCCACCGATGCAGGCCCCATTGATAAACATCCCACTGCGCTCCTTTCCCGTTAATGTGGCGACCTCTTCAGCCTAAAGGGACAGGAGGAAACCGGATTAGATTAAACCAGCAGCTCGGCAGGGCAGGGACCAACATGCCCCAGGGAGGCAGCAGTATGGGGCACAGAGAACCACCAGTGCGTGGGCCGGTCCAGGAGCTGCACCCGGCTTGGGCCTGGGCCCTGGCCAGCAGCAGCATGGTCACTCAATACTGCTAGGACTGCACCATGCAGGGCAGTGCACACCAGTCTTTTCGGGCTGCATTTATGGTTTTAAAAGTGGATACAGAAAATTGGGCTTCTTTCAAGTCACTGTGCTGCCTCTCGTGACTATATGCCAACAGCTGAGCAGATAGACAGCATGGGAAAAAAAAATGCAATTTAACTAAATAATGTGTGTCAACATACATTTGCTGTATAATGCCATTTACCTGTGGATGTTTGGTTATATAATTTGGCAGCTGAAATAGCAAGACAAAGTATGTGTGGGCGTCTATCAGTTAAATTTGGAAATTTTACTACAACACAAAATGTGGATAAATACAGATGGAAACATTAAAAAAAAACTAAAACCGGGAGTCCTATATTAATGTAGGCTGACATTTGCAAAGATACTGTAGATGGACAGAATGCGGAACAATGTCATACATTCAACCCAGTACAGAGATCTGGGACTAAATCCACCGTTTTGTTTTCTCATCAGGCCACCCCAGTTTAGACTTGGCGATATGCATATACAAATCAGTCTTGACCCTGTGAAAGGTATTCTTGCAATACTTTGGGAACCCTTCAAATGTGTCATTTAACTGAAATAAACAGGACTACTAACACCCTGGATCAGAATCCCTCGCACAAGCTAGAGTTTTAAGTATCAAGGCGAATTACAGTTACTCGTCACGGCTCCCCTTTCTTGGCGAATTTGACTGCGGTTCACATCTAACTTATTTTAGAAATTGTTGGACCCCTCCCAGGCAGGAAGTGTTAATGAGGCCCGGGCTATCAAGCTTTGCAGCCATGCTGGTTCTACTTGACCTGCCCACAGCATCTGAGAACCATCTTTGAACAGTTGGGTGGAGATTGTATTGGGTCAAGGCATTCGGCTGGCTGAACAGTCATGGATGATCAAACCTATTCAGTTCAGTAACTCGTTCCAATGCCAGAACTATTAGAAAGTTTGAGTGAACTTGACCCTTGTGGTTATACGGACGCATTACAAATGTGAGCAGCATCGCAATAACACTTCTGTAAGAAAAGTCCAGGCTATACTTGGCACAGAGGGAGGGTACAATTTAATGTTCAAGAGGTAAGGGGCTAGCTGGATAGAAACCCGAGGGTAGACTCCGGCCAATGAACTTTGAAAACCCTGAAATCTCGCGATTAGTCATGGATGAGATGGAGGGAAGAAAGGTATCACTTTCTATGAAAGAAGTTTGTGCATAAGGAGTGCTTTGACTTTAGGGGGAAAATAGTTGTTCCAGATGATTATTGGGCCCCAGAGAGCAGTGGCAAGGTCTAAGTATAGAATCTGGTTTCAAAGAAAGGAGCTGGAGCCTGATGGGCCAGATCCACCGGAAACGGTGGCGCGAGATACCGAGGGGAGTGAAGGAGAGTGCTTGGTCTCAGGCAGGCAGTTTTTAGTTGGATTCTAGTGATGTGGCGTCTTTGAGCAGTACCAAGCCTTGCAGCAGCATGGAGCCGAGCCCCTAGGGAAGCCAGTTTGGATCTGGGCAGCAGCATGGAGCCGAGCCCCTAGGGGAGCCAGTTTGGATCTGGGCAGCAGCATGGAGCCGAGCCCCTAGGGAAGCCAGTTTGGATCTGGGCAGCAGCATGGAGCCGAGCCCCTAGGGGAGCCAGTTTGGATCTGGGCAGCAGCATGGAGCCGAGCCCCTAGGGGAGCCAGTTTGGATCTGGGCAGCAGCATGGAGCCGAGCCCCTAGGGGAGCCAGTTTGGATCTGGGCAGCTGAAAGTTGCACTTCCTTCGTCCAAGCAGAGTAACTAGGGCTTGCACTGCATGCTTGAATTCGTTGGGGAGGGGAGGTGAGTTCTCTTCGAATGTTCAATTGGTAATTCGCCCCTTTGGTGGCAGCACCAAAAGTGAAAGTGGATATTGGAAGAGCTCAAAATTTCTGTTAAGAGGCTCCATGAACAGTTTGAGAAGAGTGGGCAAGAGTGAGGAACCCTGCAGGGCATGTGAAGTGACTGCAGTTGTCTGAGATTGTGATTAATTAACCTCAACTCAGTCCCGTTATGGAGGTAGGGTGTGCATCAGTCAAGGACTTCCCGTTAGCCAGAAGGTCTAGTAGGTGTTCTTGCTGAACTGTATCTACTGCAGACCTTATGTCAAGTAGGATAAAGAAACAAAATTGGTTCAGATTCAGCATTTAATGCATTGTCGACTGTCAGATGATTTAGTGCTGTGCCCTGGTCAAAACCTGGATTGAAATGTGTCTAATATGTGCAATTGTTTGAGGTGCCTACAGAGTTGTGAACACATTTCAAGGAGATTTGCCAGGGTAGAAATATTGAAGATAGGAAGTCTAAATTAGTTCACTCTGCTTTTGTTTCTTAGGATAAAGTAAACCGGACTGGATTAAGCAATCCATGATAGTGCCTTGCAGGGAGGAGTTAGCAATCTCACTCACTCCAAAGTGGGAGTATTGAGCTCAAGATCTGCTTGAAGAAATTGGGAGGTAGAGTGTCAGTGAAGTGGTTTGAGGGTCTCATCAGTGGTAGAATCTTGTGGATGTACTAGATGTGGATGTACTAGATATGGGTGTGCCACAGGGCTCACCTTTGAGCCCCACCCTTTCACACATTTGTCACACAACCTCAGGGCCACGTTAGTGTGGCTTGGGGACATCTCATTAGCAGTTGACTCAACTTTCAACCCAATCCTAAAACAAAGTTAAAGGAATTTACATTTCAGGGCATTTACGAGTAAGATTTCCCCATGGATGTCCACCATCTTTAAATGAAGACCGGCAAGACTGATACTGGTTTCAGGAAGGCATATTCCTTTTGGTCTAGTGACCTGGAGAATTGGGGAGCACTCCCATTCCAAGAATTTAGTCACACCTAGAAGTTTAAGTTGATTAAGCCTGTCCATTAAAGAGCATGTAAACCCAATCCCTGGAACAGGTTGGCCTCCTGAGTATTTTCATAAAAGCCTTTCAGTGGCTACCTTTACAGACCAGAAAGGTCACTCACCCAGGCACTGGCTTTGAGCTGCCTGGACCTTGGACCTTCTCAAACTGTTGCAATGAATGAGGGTCTTTTCCAAACCCCAGGTGATACAGAACAGTACCGTGGCTGATTTGCAACGACCCTCTAGTTCTCTTTCTGAGCCCACATTGAGAGCTCCGCACTCCCTTTAAGCTTGTATGTCTCGTCCATAGGTCTCTTCATGGAAACGGGCAGAGTTCTCTACAAAATAGGTTGCAACTTTACATTCCTACACACAACCTGAGATCCAGTGATTGTCCCCAGCACATAGGTATGGGGCGGTTGACACCTGCCCCCACCACCATCATAATCAGCTGCCACCAAGACTATGCCTGTGTGAATGTGGCCTATTTTAAAATCTCCTGAAAAAAGGCCATTTCATTTGTAGATCAACTAAATGGGTGTGCGGTCTGCTCAACCCCTGGGTGGAGCAAGGGAGATTTGAGCACTGTATAACTGAATCACTGCATGCAAGCCACCCTGGACGAGGTCCCAGCAGGTACAGGCTCCATTCAGGCCAGCCAGCCGTTCAACTACTGCACCACGACAGTCAACCACTACATGGTATCAACAGCTGCAGGCGTGGTTTACAGACCCCTGCAGGTGTCATGGCCCGCTATAGAGCCATGGCCGGCACAGCAGCACGTGTCAGGGCAGTCAAACAGCACGGGGTAGGGACCACAAGCTAGAGTGCCCTCACTGATGCAGCCTGCCTTGAGTCCAGCTCTTTTTGAGTCCCAGCGGAGGGTTCAACCCACCTCATGCCTGGCCCAGCCATTAATAGTCATAACCAGGCTGAACCAAGTACAGGCAGCCCACAGAGTACAGCGCCCCAGCTTGAGGACTTGCGGGATGCCAACCCTCAGAAGCCCCCCTACTATGCCTGGAAGCCAGTATGACCGGCCACACACCGCTAGGCTGAATTGAGTTCAGGCAGCCCACAGGACTAGAGCCCTCGAGCTCTCCCAGGATGCTAGGACACCAGACCTCAGGCGCCATGAGCATGCGCCAGATCCTGGTGTGTGCCAATTGTCTCTACTGGGCTAGTAAGCTGGCTACCAGTGACTGAGCAAATGCAAGACACCAGCTGGACAGCTCCACTGGGCATGTGAGCTAGAGCACATACAAACAAGCACTGGCTCCCATAATCAGCCACATGAGCTGGCACAAACCTTCACCCCCTGCATGTGCAGAACCATGCCCATGAGCTGTGCCATTTACACTCCTTAAGCCTGGTACATCTTGCCCCTGCAGGGGCGATTCACATGATACTGTCGATCCACTTTGCAAATAGTCTCTGCCCTGGCTCTGTCAACCCAACTCCTGCACCAGGGTACGCCCCCTGGGTGAGATGTGTCCTACACATCAAGAGACTTACTCTGTGTTTTGAGAAGCTGTTGACACCCCAGACAGCTGGTAAAGTACAAACCTGGCAGGGAGTGACTAGGTGTGGCCAAGAGTACATACATTTAAGACTGCAGGGCCATGCTTGTTGCATTCCAGATAATGCCCCAGGCACAAGCGTGACAGTTTTAGTGCAATGTTAGATGTGCCTGTCCACACTATCCTGGCCTTGTAAGACATCTGCTGGATGACGGGGAGGTCCGTCATCTAAACCTCACTCCCAGGAGGTGGGTGCATGCATTTTAATACAAACTGTACATTGGCCCGTGGCTTCACTGTCCCAACAGGCCCGATGAATGGTTTGGGATGATTGCAGCGCTGCATGTGAAGATTCAATGGTCTCCAGACATAAGGTGGTGTCCATCACCAGCAGGTTGCACCTCAAAACCAAGAGCTGTCTGGG
This sequence comes from Lissotriton vulgaris, assembly GCF_964263255.1. Lineage (NCBI taxonomy): Eukaryota > Metazoa > Chordata > Amphibia > Caudata > Salamandridae > Lissotriton > Lissotriton vulgaris. The sequence goes on along the minus strand of NC_141700.1, from coordinate 798,800,267 downwards.
GTGCCTGGGAGGTTCCATGCGAGTTGCACCATACCACCTGCCCAGTGGGCAGACGCGTGTCATCCAGCAGCAGGTGATGAACTCGACCCCACAAGGGCGCAGTCCAGGATAAACTGTTAAACAGAGTAGCAGCCATGAGCATGAAGGCTGCCCCGTAGCTTCTGCTCAGAGCTGCACCCCGACTGTTACCTGAAATCGCTTTGATACAGGGCTTTAAATTCCTCCAAGAGGCACGACGAATAAACCACTGAAGTTTGCAGACTCGAGATGGCCAAGCAGGGAGGGGAGACAAACTGGTCCCAGCCACAAACCCAATATCCAAGCAACTGGGCACCTCTATCTGCTCGGAGCAGTGTACATTTGCTGGGCCCTCTGCCAATCTATTAACATTATAGGGCTTCATGTTGTCTTAGTTAACATTTCTAGGTTTAGCGATTTGACAATCTTATTGATTTTCATCCATATTTATTTTGGGTTTTGAGAATAAATGGAGTCATAAAATGGTGTATTTCAACTTCTGAATGATAAACATGCGCTCCTGTGATGCCCGTTGGGATTTAGCAAATTAAGCAGCAATATATTAAAACATTAGATCCAAAGGTCGCAGTCAGCTTTATACTGCAAATAATTCTTAACATGCCTGCATTTAGGAAGGCTCAACCGGTTTTTAAACTCCAGCTGATGTCTTGGGAATTCACAAGAAACAGTTTCGGTATCTTCCGCTTTTAAAAATACAGGCTAGAAACATTGGTTTCACTCAACCCAGACCTGAAGTCCTCAACATGGCTAAGAATGCATGTGGTCTTGAACGTACCCCTGGTGCAGACGTCCAACACCACGTCAAGGGAAAGCTCCATCGCTCACTCATTTGAGCAAGCACTGGAGTGGGCTGGCACTGCCCACGCTGTAATGGGCTCATTAAGAGTTTAAACTCTAATCCGAGTTTCCATAGTGAAGTTAAGAACGAGAGCAGCCTTGTGTAGGTTCTGTTTGTGGCCCTCCGGGAACTGCGTTCTTACCCGGCTCAGCGCTTTGAAGCCTCATAGGTGAGCACTATACAAATTATTTACATTTACGATTCTTTCCAAGAAAAAAGTGCGACTGGCAATCATCAAATCGACGAAGAGGTCGGGCTGAAACCCCACGAGCACTAGGCATGTAGTATCACACAATACCTTTTGGAGTTACTCATGTAAAGGTCTTCGATAAGGGGGGCCTTCATAGAAAGATGGGGGCCCCCCCCTAGTTATTCCTTACCCCTCAGGACCGTGGTCTTTTAGCGCTGGGATGCCCTAGGGTAGCTATGCGCTCTAGAAAACCCAATCAAATCAAATCATGCAAATAAAGAAAACATTGCTCTTGACCCAGAACCAAGCAATGTACTATGGACTAAAGCCCCCACCCCCGGGGAAGCGACCGCGCAGGCAGCCTGCCTCCAACATCTGCCCCCTCTGGACCCACCCCTGGTCCGGCGTCTGCAGCACGGGCGCCTACGGCGGGCGGACGCACATTCCTGCGGCTTGCCTGTAGTGTGCCTGGGCATGTGGAGTTTTGACTTGTTCATCCCCTCTGTACAGCCGCGGGGGGGGGGGGGGGATGATCAGCTACACCATCAAGCTGATTTATAGCGCAGCTCGTCGCCCGAGGGGCGATTAAGGCGCTAGAGGGTCACGATGGCTCAGGCGACATTCCAACAGTCCAGTCTTCAGCGATCCACCATTCTTCCTGCCATCGGGCTGGCAGGAGTGGACTGTGGCCCCCGCTCCAGTTACCACAAACACTGGTGAATTGAGATGTGAAAACTGCATCCCATAGTCTTCGAGCTGCAGACATAAGCCCCCCCCCCCGGAGACAACCCTACCAAGGGCCTAGACCACGCGGACCAGGAATTACAGGATGAAGCTGATTGGAGACAGCACATAAAGCTGCACTGATCGCGTCTTGACGCAGCTTTGGCGAGAAGGAACGAGCCCCGGGCCCCTTCCAAGGAGGGGAGGGGGGCAGCAGAGCCCCAGGGCGGTATGAAGGCACAAGTCAGCCGTTGGAGCCTTGGACTGATGCAAGGCCATCCTACAGGATGCGTGGAGACACGCAGTGCCTAGAGGCACCCGGCTGACATCGGCCGCGCAATCAGCCAGGCTGCAAACCCACTCAAGGCGGCCAGGTGGGAGGCCCCGCGTGTCTGCAGGAGCTGGAGACCTGGTGCCGAGGATCACCGCCGCAGTGAGGAGCGCCGGGAGCGCGCCCACTGCTGCACGGCCTCGGCGCACCTAGAGAGGCCTCTGCCGGGTCTAGACTGCACGCACCGGGCAGGGGCAGCCATGTGTGATCTTGGACACCGATGGGTGGCACCATGAGGCCAGCTCAGCCCCCCCACAGGGATCACTCAGCCAGGCGGTGGCACCGCCATCTGGCGGCCAAGGTCCCAACTGCAAGCTCAGCCCTTGAACTGGAGGCCGCGGCGCCCTCTGGTGGCCACGGAGGGGATCCCAGGGTGGAGGGGCGGACTGAAGGCTCAGTCACTGCCAGGGGGCACAGGGAGTGTCCACACGGGAGGACCCACAGACCAGCTGGAGGGTGGGGCGGGCTCTGCCGCAGACAGGCCACCCCAGCAACAAAGTGGGCCAAGCTCAGCGGCGCAACCAGGTGTCACCGATGATCCTGCGCAAACTTCATTCCACCAACCCAAATGGGTGCAAAGAGACAATGTACCCGGCAGCTACAAGGTATCACAACAACCTTGCAAGGGGAGGGGGGATAACAAGGTATCACCGCTGATCCTGGGCAGGGAATGTAGAGCCCCAGAGCGCTGCAGCTTCAAGCCAGCCCGGGGAGGAGGACCCACTCCCGAGCCAAGGGCCACTGGCCCCTTAAAAACACCCAAGAGGAAGTAGAGGGATCAGCTGCCCTCTGAGGCCATGCGGAGGTTGGGGGGTCCAGTACCTACTTTCAAGACTCACTTTCCTAGAAGCCCCCTCCGATGCGAGTCCAGGCATTACAAGCCATGCCTTACTGAGCCTTCGGACCACTGAAGAGAAGACTGACAGGGCGGGCAGCCCTCCCCCCTTGGATAATAGACCCAGGCGTGGAACCCTGCACACGGGCCCAATGTGGGGGGGTCGCCCACCCAGGAAACGCACCAGGCCCGTCAGATGCAATATAGTCACCCCGTCAGCCCCAAGGCCTCTGAAGCATGCATGGGACAGGAAACAGGGAGGGGCTGCCTCTAACCAATCAAGACACTTACTTAGCATGCATGGGACAGGAAACGGTGAGGGGGGCTGCATCCATGGGGTCTCTAACTAGGCCTGTCAGATGCACATGGGACATCAGATGGTTCACCCCACCAGCGCCCAGGCCTATGAAGCATGCATGGGACAGGAAGTGTGCAGGGGGGCCACACCCAGGCACCTCCCCGTCACACATGAACCATACCACCCCCTAGGGTCATACAGCCCTGCCACCCCCAGGACCCTAGAGCCCCCTTGGAGAGCATCTCAACAGTCCTCCCCACCAGCCCCTTGATGCTAGTGCCCGGCACCCCCTCCCTGGCATCCCCCATGCTCACCACCAGGATCCTAGAGCCCCCCACCCCTCCTTAGCAGAGCACCCCACAGCCCCCCCTGCTCCCCCCAGGATGCTAGTGCCCTGCACCCCCTCTCGCTCACCACCCGGATCCTAGAGCCCTTCACAGCAGAGCAGCCCCCCCTGCTCCCCCACCACCCCCAGGATGCTAGTGCCCTGCCCCCCCCTCGCTCACCACCCGGATCCTAGAGGCCCTCCACCCTTCCTTAGCAGAGCACCCCCACCACCCCCCAGGATGCTAGTGCCCTGCACCCCCCCTCGCTCACCCCCAGGATCCTAGAGCCCCCCACTCACCGTGATTTTGCAGAGCGTGCTGTTGGGCGTGCAAGCCCAGACGGAGAAGGGGCAGTAGCCCACGATGGCCGCCTCCCCGCAGCTGTCGTCCTCCAGGCTGGTGATGTAGCTCTGCCACCCGCTCATCCTCGGGGGTCGGGGGGGTCCTTCCTTGGTGCTAGGGGGGCGGGAGGGGGGGGCTCAGTGCTGCCGCTGGGGGTGCAGGGGGAGCGGGGGCTGCAATGCGGAAGTGTCAACGCGCCTCTGTTGCTGCTGCGCGCGCCACGGACTCTGCTGCTGCTGTCCGCCCTTCACTTCCGTCTTCCGCCGCCCGCGAGCCCAACGTTCCAAAGCAAGTGGCACGAGCTACAGGAACCGCCGGGGCTTCTTAAGAAGGGCGGAGGGGCGTGGCCGGGCTGACGTGCCCTCACGTCCCGCGCAGGGCGGACATGTTGGGGTCAGGTACCGCTTTTCCTAAGGGTGACGGGCGAGCGGGCCGATGACGCCTCGCCTGACTCAAAGAAGGCCGCGGACACGCCATATCCCATGCAGGGTTCAATCCCGGAAGAGCAAAAAAAGAGAAGCAAGGGCGGGTCGCGCTGGGCGTGATGACGCTCGTTGCGTTTGGCGCTGAAGAAGACGAGTCCCGCTCGCGGGAAAGCATGAAAAGGAGACGCATTCTTCCGCGCTGTGCGTGCCGCCACTTCCTTGAAGGCGGCACTCTTTTTTTTAATCAAAAGCAAATAGATTGATAAAATAGAAAAACACCTTCTAATGTTCTTGATAATACAAATATATTCGAAGACTGATTTGTATCTTCCTCATGTACACGAATGATGCGTTTTCAATCCCCTTCAGTGATATGTTCTCTAGCCTGCGGCGGAAGAATACTTAGGTGTGGCTGATAAAACTTTCTCAAAACTTTTCTGCTGTGTGGTTATGTTATGCTACTTGGTAGATAGCATGGCAGGGTATGGGGGAAGATAAATGCATTTCTCAGTCTTGCGAATTCGGAAAAGCATCTTATGTATTTACTTTTGCGGGTATTTGTTCGAGTTCCCTATTTTTAAAGGTGCATTATAATAACACAGAAGTTACTTATTTATATACAATCTTTTATGGTTTCAGTTTTAAAAAATACATACAATTAATAACGGATTCATATAAACAGTAATTCACCTAACTTTAAGTACAATTAATCACGCATGACGTGCAAATTATAAAATATATATGCTACTTTAGGAAACTATAAGAATAACCTTCAGTATTTTTGCAAACGCCCTATACAGCAATTGTCTGAGCATGGATTTAAGATTTAGCAGGGTCAGTTCTAGTGGCTTTCCATATGCAAAAATATATGAAGCTGACAGTGAAAAAAAAATAGCTTCAGCTTCTCCATGGTAGCATAAAAGTAATGCCTCGCCGCAACGTCTGATGCTGGGAATTATACAGAGTAACCAAAGGCGCAGTTTCCTTGCTTGCAATGATTATTCGCATAAGAGCATGACATGAAGCACAGTTTCCCAAACATGCCAATGGACCTGATGGGCTCTCGATTGTTGAAGCAAATATTGGTTTATTCCAGGTGACTCCTGCATTAAATTGCCCCAGCGTCATTATAAACCAATAATAAACATATATTTTCCTATTTCTTTTTTTTTTAATCTCGCTCAAAAAAGTTGGCATGCATAGTTTTCCTACGTCCTACAATGCAATTACAGAGACCTGAACACATTTTAATATTACACCATTTTTGGTGTAGGCCAAAACCGGTAATGTTCCTAGTTTGAACTTTAAATTCGATGACCTTTTCGTTTCCGGAAATATCTGATCTGAATATGTTTCATTAGAGGCCCCAGTCTTGATTCCTGAGGGTTGTGTTAGTAGTTTACCTCCTTGTGTGGTGTGATTCATCTGGAAGTGGGCCAAATATTGCTTTTTCATTACCTGCAGGCTGGATTTATTCATTAGTTCAGGCTTGATCTAAAGTACAGCATTGTTTATTTCGATGAGGATTAGGGCAATTTGATTAAGCCTATGAAAGTCAGAGTGCATTTTGCTTGGCCATACATCGAGCATGGCTTTTAGATATACTCGCAGCTTTAGATTCGTTCACAGGTGAACCCAAAACAGTACATATTTTAGGCCAATCAAGGCTTCAGATTTACACACGCCCAACTCAACCCTTAAATGCAGTCTTTTGATTCCCAGGCTTACATATAAAAATCACAATAAAATAGATTCTCTGTGTTTTGTATCCCTGGGACTTTCCTGAACACCCAACGCTCAGGCCCATAGGTTCTAATATCCAGGTCTTTCATCTATATGATTGAAGGATTGCTCTGTCAGTCTTTGGCTCCATTTAATAGAAAATCCTATGACTGCTCCAGCTTTGTGGCTTAGAATGGTTTCACCGTTTACAGTATGCTCGGCCCAGGATTGTTTGTCCACGAATTGAGTCTCCAGATAGTGGTCATGGTGAACTCGATACAGCATAGGACCATGTCTTTGAAATGTAGTCTCCAGGTTAGTCCTTGAGTTCAGTGACATGAGACTTTTTGGGTGATAATAATAAGTTTTAAAAAAATGACAATCGTTTTCAAAACATTTAAGTAGCTGGTAAATCGCTATCTCAGTGCGAGCCAAAAGACAGCATCATTCGCAAATTATAGGATCCTTAGTCTATCCCCACCTATTGCTCGTGCCTCCAAATTCAGTAGCCCCTTTTCCCACATTGTTTATGAAAAGACTGAACACGATGGATGCAAGCACACAGTGTTGCCTGAAGCCAGTGTTGATTTCAAAGTCAGGTATGCATTCACTTTTCAGCCCATATCTAATCCAATCCAAAAATTCTTTATTTCGGCCATATAGGCCATAAAAGATGCAATAATATACAATACATACATTTAAAATACAAAGTTAAATACATGTTAAAACGGTCTCTAGTGACCCAGCGAGGAATAGAGGTTGCAGGGCAATATCAGTTCAGTGGGACATTTTCTTTCTAATTAACCATGCTGCCATTAAGAATTTAGATACGGCAAACACAATGTGGCCCAGAGTGCTGGTCTTCATGACCCTGTATGCCTGTAAGTACTTCCTGAACCCCAGGTTCCGGCAGAGCGGGGCTATCCAGTGTTTCCTGGGTCTGTGGTAGGCATGGCATACAAACATTATATGCAGGTCATCTTCCTCATGGGCGTTGCAGCATGGGCACAGTTTGTCACCCCCTGTGGACCATTTGCAAGTAAATGTTTTGGTGGGAAGTGTGCCGAACCTCCATTGCACAAACAATTTCCTCGCCAGGACAGGGAAGATAAAATCCATAAAGGGTTCAAAGAGATAAGAATTTTTGGATTCCATAAAGCGTGCCGAGAGGGTGCCACTAGTGTGAGCATTTTCCATGAGAGACAGGTTCTTGTTCTTATAGATCTGGGCCAGGGTTTTACGGGTAATCCTTAGGCAGCCTTGGGCTGGATCCTCCCAAAGGTCTGGCAAGTTCAAACTGAGCAATTCATTTTTGATGAAGGCAAGCCAGGGAATTTTATTGTTACCATTCAAGCTCATTACGTGAATAAGGTCCTGTCTGTAGTGGTGCAGTTCATCAGTGGACCAAAGCCGGTGCCAAAACTTCACAGGTTTAGACACAAGATCTTCAGCGATGGAGGGAAGGCCCAAGTCTAATCTTAAGGGCTGAAGTGGTGTGCCTTGCGGGAGACCAAGTAGGCGTCTTAAAAAGCTATTTTCCACTCCTGCCAATACTTTCCCTGCTTTCTGGCCCCATAACTCACTGCCATACATGGATGCTGCCTTGGCTTGAGACCTATAAGTTTCGAGGGCCGGGCTTAGGGGCTTGAAGGTGGATTTGTTTGCCACCTTCAGAATTGCACCCGATAGCTGGGACAGTTTTACCCTGGATCTGGCTATCTGGTGGTCCCATGAGAGGTTTTCCTGGAGTGTTACCCCCAAGTATATAAAGGTCGACACCCTCTCAAGGGTAACTGATCCCAAGGTAGGGTTGGGTCTGGTTTTAATGGGAGGATTGAAGATCATGAACTTGGTCTTTTCTGTGTTCACCTCCAGCCCATGTTGGCGGCAGAAGAGACCAAAACCGTTCAAGATCCTCTGAATCCCCATGGGTGATTTGGAAAGCAGGAGGGTATCGTCAGCAAACATTATTGCCGGGACCCTCCTGCCTGCCAGGAGTGGGGCATCATTGTCCGTAACGTTATCTAGATGCAGTATAACGCTGTTAATGAAAAGACAGAATAGGGTCGGTGCCAGGACACAGCCCTGTCTGACTCCTCGGTGGACCGGAAACCTGGACGAGAGCTTACCATCCCTCCCACACCTCACTTGTGCATAGTTGTTCTCATGCAACCTGATTATAGTGCTGAGTAGTTGAGAGGGGACTCCTAGCTTTTCCAGAACCTCCCATAATTTCCTTCGAGGGACTAGATCGAAGGCTGACCTCAGATCCACGAAGACCATGTACAGCCTGCCCCCCTCCAATGTCACCGTCTTCCAGTAGAGGAGGAGGAGGCGGAAGATCTGGTCCATGGTGGACGTATTCTTTCTGAAGCCAGCCTGGAGGGGGCTCATGATGTCATTATCCTCCACCCAATCCAGCAGATGGTTAAGAATGAGACGCGCAAAGAGCTTTTGGGGTACATCTATTAGGCTAATCGGCCTATAGTTGGCCGGGAGCAGAGGAGACCCCTTCTTGTAAATAGGTACAATCTCTGCTCCCAGCCAGGAGCCGGGGATCGCCATACCTCCTAGAATGGCATTGAATAGAATAAGGAGGTACGGACCCCAGATGTCCGGATGGTGCCTGAATAGATCCCCCGGTAACTTATCCAGCCCCGGCGCCTTCCCCAACGTTAAGTGCTCCAGAGCAGACTCCACCTCCCCTAGAGTAAATTCCAGGGCCGAGTCCGGGGTGCTTGTGTGCGCTAACAGGACTCCGTCTGGCCAAGTGTTAGTGTCTTGGTAGAGCGCCCCAAAGTGGGCCTCCCAAAGCGAGGGGGCAATATTAGGTTCAATTGCTGTTTTGAGTTCCCCCATCCCATTATTTACCAGGGCCCAGAATTTCCTTGAGTCTCTGGCTTTTAGGGCATCATGGAGGTCGTGCCAGTGGTTCCAATCCCACTCGGCCCTTGCATTAGCCAATACTGATTTATACTCCCTCCTTAGGTCTCGTACCTTGGCCTTGTTTGACCCCTCCTTGATTGTGGCAATGAGCTCAGATTTAACTGCCCTGCAGGAGGAGGTATACCAAGTGGGAACACGGGTCTTTTTCTTTCGGGTTGGTACCTCCGGATGGAATACCTCTGCCAGATCCCTCACTAACTCCTGGTGGATGCTACCAAGTTTCTCGTTGTATTCTGGGGTTCTTGGTTCATTTAGAAGCGCATCCACCTCCATGAACCTAGGGAGTGCCAGACCGTATAACTTATTGATAGCATCTTCTGAGCTCAAGAGCTTTCCCCATTTGATCCGGCGTCTATTTGTTGTGAGAAGTATGTCCCCCAGGTCCTCTCCGCCGCTTTCGGCGGGCAGGCCCACTAGGGGCAGGGGCTGCTGGATGTTTAAGCAGGGGGCATTATGGTCACTGTCTGACCTATTTATCACCCTAAAGTCAAGGACTTTTGGCCACAGTGTTATGTCTATCATGATATAATCTAACCTCGACTCATGGCCCTTTCTGTTGAACGTACACACTGAGGGGGTATCGGAAGGAGTACGACTGTTACAAGCCCTCAGTGCGAAGTTCAAGGTGAGGGACGTGAGTTGTACTGCTAGAGGGGACCAAGCTTTAGGGTAGGGCGAGGACGGGGGTGGGACCCCCCAGTAGTCATCCTCAGCAGTGAGGGCACCCTCCAGTAGGCCTTCCAGGGGCTCAAAGTGACAGTTAAAGTCACCTCCCAGCACTACCTTATAGTCTCCTGGCAGTTGGCCTAGGAAGGAGGACAGTTCGTTTAGGGTGGGTGATTCGTTTGGCGCGGCAACTGGTCGTGAGTAGACATTAACAATGGCCCACGGTGGCTTGCCAGGCCATGTGAGCAGCACACATTGGATGTCCTGCGAAGACGTATGCATCTTTTGCGCCTGGCACCCAATGTGGCTCGCCAACCAGATTGCCAAGCCTCCTGAGGGCCTCCCCCTCCCACTCCATTTAGCAGGGATTTCAAATATTTCGAACCCTCTCCTAGTTTGTGGTTCCCTCGCCCATGTTTCCTGAAAAAGGAGAATATCACTAGCACCCAACAGGAGATCCCACTCCGGTGTGCCTTCCTTGTTTGCAATTCCTGCCACATTCCAGGATAGAATTCTCAACCCTGGATCTTGTGGTAGTTGGCCTGGGCCTCCAGTGAGAGGTGGTACGGTGACTGTCGGGGGGCTGGAGTCCTGCGGGCCATTGTTATGAACCGGGATAATGGATAAAACATCCATCTCCACTGGTTGTAAACAGTGACCAACCCCAGTATTAGATGATGGCCCTAGTTGGCCCAGAGTATCATCCAGGGTACCCAATCGTTCCTTGGCGGTATCCTGTGGGCCATAGTCAATCGCAGGGAGAGCACTCAATCCCATCCCACTCGAGACCTCACCAACTAGTTTCCCAGGGCTGAGTGGGATCTCCCCTGTTTGTGGTCAGTCCACTTGATCTAGACAGGAAAATCTATTGTGATGCATGATATTGGTCGGAACAGGGGGTAGGTAATGCTTTGATCTATAACGTGAGCCGTCTACAGCAAAGCCTACTCTAGTCCACCCTTGCTCCCTCCCTGCTTCCGTGTTGCAAATGTTTGGGTAGAAGTGAGAGAGGGGTACTAATTCGATGGTGGACTTATCAGGCCTTACAAGCCAGTTACAAATATAGTTGGCAACATGGGGGCTTTTGAAACTGCCACGATACAATCCCCTGCCCTGTTCTTTGGGGTAAAGCCAATCCTAGGGATCCTCCTGACCATCAAAACCTCACCTTTCAAGTTCGGGGGTAGAGGCCTGTTGATACTAAGCCAACTTATGACCTTGTTACGTAAAGAGTCCTGTGGCTCCCTTGTGTCACCAGTTAGCTCAGGCACTCCCACCATGATTGCCGTGTACGGTACTGCTTGGGGGCAGGTTAACCACTCTACGCCTGTCATGGTGGTTGGTGATATGGCCAGTGGGACCGCTAGTTGAGTTCTCATCTCCCATCGGTTGAGAAGCTGGGGGTGGCTTAGATCTCCTGGGAGCAGGAACAGGGGGCCTTGGCGTTAGAGATGGCAATGGGTGCGTTTGAGGGGCAGGCGCACCGTTTTTATTGCGCAAGTCCAAATTTGGATCCTGGCTGGTCAATACAGGAGCCGGCGGTCTATTCCCAGACGTCTCCCGGGAAACTGATGGAGCATTTGGAGCCAACCCAGGGCTAGTCCTTTTGTGAGTATTTTCCATAGCCAGGAGTCTAGCCTCTATGGCATCCAGTTTGTCAGAAATAGGGGTCAGCAAGTTCTTGACAATGTCTGAAAATGAGCTGATTAGCATAGCTGTGCTATTTGAAGTTGCCCCGCCGAATATAAATGGACCCGGCTGCAGTGTTAGGGCCTTAGATAATGAAGGACCTGCATGATCCGACGTAGACCCTAGTGAAGTTACCTCTGGGGAGACCGAAATGTCTGTACTGAGATCCAGATTTTGCTCGGTTGTATCAACTTTGGCCCTCTTTGCCCTCTTTGGTTTCCTAGACCTTTTCCTTTTTGGTGGATGCTCCACTCCACTATTAACAGGCTCCGTGAGGAGGGCAACCTGGCTCACTTCCTGCGATTCTAGTGCCATATTGGCCACACTAGCAGAGTGGTCAATGATCTGTGACGGCCGAGGGGAGTCTCTATCCCTCTGAGAGTTTGATGGAGTTCTTAGCTGCTGCAGGACCGACTCAATAGTCTGATCGATACTGTCCATAAGTGACAGATGGGTGGCGTCCAGTAGTATAGGGGTACTGTCATCAATGGAAGAATCCGCAGGATCCAATGTCACACTTTCGGAGCCCAGCTCCAGTTGTGTTTCCATAACTGACTGGCATTTATTAGCTAGAGCACTGGCCTTAGGGAAGAATTTCTCCAATGTACTAGAACACTGTTGTGCAGATTTACTCCTTGAGACCCTGGACGCCATGGTGCTGTAATACAGGTAAGGGGCGTGGGACAGGAGACGTCAGAGGGGTGGCCCGGTCCGGTCTCTTCCGACCTCTAACGGCCTAAAACGGCCCGCTCTTTGCCCGGTCTTCACCCCGGTCACCGCCCCGCGCGCGTCCCGCGATGCGCGTAACCAGGGTCACTTATGTATGGCAAGGGGGCGTGGCTCTGGAAGGGGGCGCGGCTCGGCGGGAAGAGGAACCAGCTGATGATGTTGCAGGAATGCTGGTCCTCGCAGTCCCGTTCGCCGCGCCTCTCACCTCCTCTGCGGCCACAAGGCACCAGGAACAGCCTTCTATTACTCCTCAGTGTCCAGGGGAAGGTAGGGTTCTTCTGCGCACTCCCGTGCGTGTGAGCAGGCTTCCCGGTAACTGACAGACTCTCGAGCAGCACCTTCTCACTTTAGCTGTATTTCTTTTGTGAAGCAGCTTCAGGTCACTGAGTTTTTCCGAAAGCCCTGGTTCTTTTAGTGTGCACTATAGCAGTGTTCTGTCTGCTGACTCAAACACTGTCTTCAGGACTCTGAAGACCATGTACAGCGATTCAATTTGTATAGCGATGTCTTTGGAATAAATAAAATACAGTTGCATCGCTTGGTCAACAGTGTCATGACCTTTCCTAAAGCCAGCTTGAAGGTGTGCGAGGACCTTTCTGTCTTCAGCCCAGCCCTCTGTGCAGGGGAAGAGCAATTTAACAGCATTTTTTCCATCTCCTCCCAACAAGGAAATGAAATGATAATTTGTAGGATATTTGCAAGACCCTTTTTTTATAAAGTGGGACAATAAATGAAGATCCCCAGGAATTAGGGTACTGCTCTTGTTCCCAAATCACTTCGTATGCTGTAGTCAAGGCAGAGGTCTAAATTGTTGGCTTACTCCTATAGACATATGATGAAATTCGGTCGGGACCTGGCACTTTCAAAGCTTTTGAGCTAATCTTGCCTCATAAATCTCTTCTGTGAACCTGGGAACAGCCTTTACGGTGGGTGTATGGCCTGGGTGTTGTTGAAATAGTTGTCAGTTGTTAGCTTTACACACACCTCCTCTTATTTGGAGGGTGGGGGTTCAGAGGCCAGAAAAGATCTTTATCCATACAGCCAAGCAAATAGCCATTTCAAGATTTTTTGTAGGACCCTCACAGCCATATCCGACTAGTTCCCAGAACTTGCTTGTGTTTTTTTCCTTAAGTGACAATTGGTAGGTATGCCATGCTTTCATATGCAGCCACCCCCTGTAGCACTTGATCAAAGGTTTATATGCATGTCCCAGACTTTTAGACGCTCCTCCCCTCTTGGTTACTATGCTGACTTTTTCAGGCTTTGGGGCAGATGTTTGAGCTTTAAGCATTCAAAGTCGAACCATTTGACTGATCTGTTCTCTAGAACACTTGTTTAGGGTATATCTTAGGTTTGGAAGGTTCTCCAGACTCTTCATTGTGCCAAAGTCTAATGAGGCCTTCCTTTCGCATACTTGTAGATGTTCACGCTTCCAGTGGCCACTTACTTCGAGACTGGTAGGGCTTCTTTATCCAGTCAATACTCTTTCTACTTGACTTCAGAGCCAAGCTGTCAGGCTCTAGATAGCACTTTATTTTGTGTCCCCGAGGCATCTAGTCAGGAGCGACTTTTTTGCTCTTAGTGGTTCGCGATTACACTCTATTCTTCTTTCAATTTTCATCTCAACAGCCAGGTGCCAAGATTCTAGAAGGCGAAATTGAGACACCCACATCAAGTCCCATTACGTAGATTCATCCCATTCACAAGCCTATACACCGCTGACAATCAGGATGCTAAACGCGTCCATCTGCCAGGTTTGCACACCGAAGGAGCAGTCATTGAATATGTGCTGTCGAACGAAGAGAGGCCACAGGAAATCACACCACAGAAAGTGCAAGGTACAGTGAGCTCAAATTGTCTTCTGCTTTATTCAGTGCTGTTCTTAAAGCGCTACTATCCACTCTCAGGTGACCTCAAAGCACCAAGGATTGTGAGTGCATATAAAGATTAGCAGGATACGGCTCTGCAACACCTGATGGTGTGGTACTCAAATGTTCATCAAGTGAGACATTTGGATGCTCCGTGCCCACCCTCATGCTCCATACTCGGTCTCCCCCTCGCTTCATCTACGCGGCCAAAAGAAACAACTGTATCACGCCTATGCTGATAACTCTACGCTGGCTTCCTGTTGAAGCCAGGTCAATATTTTTTTGGGGGAAAACCTTTATTGCAGCATTCATAAAATACAAGGATGGGCCTACAACCGCAGGGGCCGGCTGCTAAACATAATTAGAACCCAATATATTGTGGTACAACACAGTTCGTCAGCCGAAAACCCTGAGGTCCGGCAGCGATTCCGGATAGAACTTGTATTAGAACGCATGAATGGGTCACAGGATATAGTGGAGGTTTTATTTTATATTATCTAAATAAACGGATCAGGTGCCATACAATCTAACAAAAGGATACGGAGGACAGGCCAAGAAAACAGGATATGCATCTAGACACAGCCGTATGTGGAACTCTGGCGTCAATGCTTATGAATCGGAGTAAACAACAATACATTATACATATTCGTGAACGCCAGTTCTCAGGGACTGCCCACCCGGAAGTCCGAATAACGTAAGGAGCATGGGCACTAAATTCCAGAGCACAGTGAAATCAGAATACATCACAAACCATACTGATCCTAAAGGAAAGAAGGGGAAGGGAGAAAAAGGCCATAGAAAATAAAAAAGGCAAAATAAAAAACCCCTCCAACCCCCCACCCTGCACCCCTGCCGATGGCTATAGCCTAACCCCACTAGCAGCTTGCCTGTCGACCCAGGTAACTTAAACCCTAAAAGAAGGAAAAAGAAGAATGGAGGAGGGCCTATTCGTATGTGCTCCCGGCCCCTTAGTCCCCCCGCCAGAAACAGACACCCCCTGGTCCGGCACCACAAATAGCATTCCAGATAGGCTTGCATCCATTTTAGTCAATAAAACATCCACTTGTGAGTGAAACGCCCAAAGTTCTGCCAATATTGACCTCAGCGATAGCTCAGACACTATTCGATCCATAGTCTCACGCCCGACACCAATCACAATCAGCTCCCCGGGTGAATCTGGCATCTCCGGCGGGGACAAACAGGATCACAAAAGGGCAAGCGTGGACAGTAACCCGTCGTTATCTACAGCCGCGTTCACCCGGCTTAACGCCGCAGGCCGGGGTCCCGACCCGCAGACCCCGGCGGGAATCTACACCGGGTCCGCGGGACGGGGACCCCCACCCACAGTCAGTAGCAAGCAAGGTCACCTCTCTCTCAATGCTGAGCAAAGAAAGTAATCGCCGCCAAATTCGGGCACAAATGAAGCCTCCACTACGATTGACCGGACCCTGCCTAGGTCTCTCGGCCGATGTTGTTGCACTGCAGCCTCGCCTTGCAGATACTCGAGGCCCCGGCTTCACCGCTAGAATAGGCCACGATCTTCAACTCGATGTAACTTCGTAGAACCAGCCGATAAAAATTTCCAGATTTCACCATTGGAATAAGGAACAGTTCATCCACGAAGGGGCTGGGCGTAAGATCAGGATATTGTACAGGATCTTGTGGCAGGATACGGAGGTCGGCGGAGCCGGGAGTCTAAGCAGCCATCTTGTTTGCCATCGAAGCTCCTCCCCCCAGGTCAATATTTAAGACTACTTGTATCACCCATTAAGCCATTCATACTGTAACCTCTCTCTATTTAGCCAACAAACTCAAAATTTCAGGTGGATCAAGACAGTCACGTAATGCTGAAAACTTTCTGCTCGAACCTCCGACTTTCAAAAGGGAAAGACTTATGGTGCAAAAGTTCTCCTGTTGTGTGAGCAGAATTTGGATTCACTGCCTCCATACTTCCGCACTACCTCCTCTTTCCACACCTTCAAAAAGGACCGTAAAACCCTTCTCTTTCAAAGACACTGTTAGCAATAATTATCTGACTGTTTATATTTCTCACTGGAGAACTAGGTCGTCCTTCTGCTTCAACAATGGAATATGTTCTTTTGAAACCCCGATCGCTCCAACTTTAGCTTGCAATGTGTACATTTTAAGTAAATCTGTATTTTGTAAATATATATCCATCACTTTTTTGTAACTGTGGTAGTTATATGTCCTTGCACAAGTCGTATGTCTCCAACGTTAGTTTGCAATGTGTAATTTTTAGTGAATCTATATTTTGTAAATATGTAACCCTCACTCTGCGTAACTCTAGTAGTTATACATCTAGTCACCTCTGTCATGTTACCTGTAATGTCTGATTTAATGTACTTCGCTCTGTTGTAAGGTGCTCTGACACTTTGGGTAAAGTATGCACAACATAAAATTGCATAAATAAATAAAGTGAGAGATGAATACTGCTCTAGTCTACACCTAAAAATGGCCATTGTTTTAACACAATGCACCAGCAGTGACCCCCAATAGTGAATACAATGCACCAGGGGGGCCCCCAATACTGAACACAATGCACCAGGAGGTGCCCCGGGACTGAGCACAATGAACTGTACAGAACATACTGCCGCTGGAACTGGGCGCTGTACAATAAATATGGCGGCTGAAACTGGTCACTCTACAATACATAAGGCCGCTGAAACTGGGCGCTGTACAGCAGATATGGCCTCTGGAACTGGGCAGGTACCACAGATATACCTCCTGAAACTGGGCGCTGTACAATAGATATGTCTGTTGGTACTGGGCGCGTTACAGCAGATATGGCCGCTGGAACTGGGCGCTGTACAACAGATGTAACCCCTGGTAATGGGCGCTGTACAAAAGATGTAACACCATGAAACTGGGTACTGTACAACAGATATGGCCTCTGGACACTGTACATGAGATATGGCCACTGGAACGGGGCACTGTAGATAAGATATGGATACTCTACAACAGTTATGGCTGCTGGAACTGGGCGCTGTACAACAGATATGGCTGTTGGAACTGGGCGCTGTACAACAGATATGGCTGCTGGAACTGGGCGCTGTACAACAGATGTAGCTGCTGGAACTGAGCATTGTACAGCAGATATAGCGGCTGGAAATGGGCGCTGCACAGCAGATATAGCCCCTGGAAGTGGGCGCTGTACAACAGATGTAGTCCCTGAAACTGGGCATTGTACAGCAGATATAGCCCCTGGAAGTGGGCGCTGCTCAGCAGATATAGCCTCTGGAACTGGGCGCTGTACAACAGATGTGGCCGCTGGAAATGGGCAGGTACCACAGATATACCTCCTGAAACTGGGCGCTGTACAATAGATATGTCTGTTGGTACTGGGCGCGTTACAGCAGATATGGCCGCTGGAACTGGGCGCTGTACAACAGATGTAACCCCTGGTAATGGGCGCTGTACAAAAGATGTAACACCATGAAACTGGGTACTGTACACAGATATGGCCTCTGGACACTGTACATGAGATATGGCCACTGGAACGGGGCACTGTAGATAAGATATGGATACTCTACAACAGTTATGGCTGCTGGAACTGGGCGCTGTACAACAGATATGGCTGTTGGAACTGGGCGCTGTACAACAGATATGGCTGCTGGAACTGGGCGCTGTACAACAGATGTAGCTGCTGGAACTGAGCATTGTACAGCAGATATAGCGGCTGGAAATGGGCGCTGCACAGCAGATATAGCCCCTGGAAGTGGGCGCTGTACAACAGATGTAGTCCCTGAAACTGGGCATTGTACAGCAGATATAGCCCCTGGAAGTGGGCGCTACTCAGCAGATATAGCCTCTGGAACTGGGCGCTGTACAACAGATGTGGCCGCTGGAAATGGGCGCTGCACAGCAGATATAACCCCTGGAAGTGGGCGCTGTACAACCAATGTAGTCCCTGAAACTGGGCGTTGCACAACAGATATAGCCCCTGGAACTGGGCGCTGCACAACAGATATAGTCGCTGGAACTGGACCCAATTCCCCAAAGGTGTGACAGTTGTGGCTCAGGTGTAGGCGAGGCCTACACAATAGCTAGCGGAGCAGAGAGCGCTACAGAAATAGCATGGGGGGGGGGGGGCAGCTGCGGCTGAAGGTGGCCGTGTGAGGTGGGAGCCTGCCCCCCGGATTAAGTCTGGCAGGAATGGGGGGGGGGGGGGGTTATTGGCATCATCAATACGCCTTTCTCCTGCTTTGCCTGACTGCTCTCCTCTCATCGCCCTCCCACCAGCGCTAAATCCAGACTGAACCTGTGCGACCGGAAGCGCTTCCAACAGCGGTGGGCGCTGCCCTCGAAGACCCTCTCTTATTGGGCCTCTGGTGCCTGCTGCTTTGGAGAGCCCGTCCGCTGGGCTCGCCCAGTTACTTATGCAATACAGCTGTTGATGAAAGAGGCCAGGGGTGGAAGGGGGGGGGGGGGAGCGGAGGAGGGCCAGACGGGCTTCGACTGTGGACACCAGGTCACCGGCCACACTGCACCCAGCCCACCTCAGGCCTGAAAACATCTCACCTTAGGCCTGACTGGCCCCAGTCCACCTCAGGACTAAATCCATCCCACCTCAGGCCTGACTGCACCCAGCCCACCTCAGGCCTGACCGCACCCAGCCCACCTCAGGCCCGACCGCACCCAGCCCACCTCAAGCCTGAAACCATCCCACCTCAGGCCTGACTGCACCCAGCCCACCTCAGGCCTGAAACCATCCCACCTCAGGCCTGACTGCACCCAGCCCACCTCAGGCCTGACCGCACCCAGCCCACCTCAAGCCTGAAACCATCCCACCTCAGGCCTGACTGCCCCCAGTCCACCTCAGGACTACATCCATCCCACCTCAGGCCTGACCGCACCCAGCCCCCTCAGGCCCGACTGCACCCAGCCCACCTCAGGCCTAACTACACTCAGGCCACCTCAGGCCTGACCTCACCCAGCCCACCTCAGGCCCGACCGCACCCAGCCCACCTCAAGCCTGACTGCACCCGGCCCACCTCAGGCCTGACTGCACCCAGTTCACCTCAGGCCCAACTGCACCCAGCCCACCTCAGGCCTGAAACCATCAGGACTAAATCCATCCCACCTCAGGCCTGACTGCCCCCAGTCCACCTCAGGACTAAATCCATCCCACCTCAGGCCTGACTACCCCCAGTCCACCTCAGGACTAAATCCATCCCACCTCAGGCCTGACTGCACCCAGCCCACCTCAGGACTAAATCCATCCCACCTCAGGCCTGACTGCACCCAGCCCACCTCAGGCCTGACTGCACCCAGCCCACCTCAGGCCTGAAACCATCCCACCTCAGGCCTGACTACCCCCAGTCCACCTCAGGACTAAATCCATCCCACCTCAGGCCTGACTGCCCCCAGTCCACCTCAGGACTAAATCCATCCCACCTCAGGCCTGACTGCACCCAGCCCACCTCAGGCATGACTGCCCCCAGCCCACCTCAGGCCTGACTGCACCCAGCCCACATCAGGCCTGACTGCACCCAGCCCACCTCAGGCCTGACTGCACCCAGCCCACCTCAGGCCTAAAACCATCCCACCTCAGGCCTGACTGCCCCCAGTCCACCTCAGGACTAAATCCATCCCACCTCAGGCCTGACTGCACCCAGCCCACCTCAGGCCTGACTGCACCCAGCCCCCTCAGGCCCGACTGCACCCAGCCCACCTCAGGCCTAACTACACCCAGCCCACCTCAAGCCTGACCGCACCCAGCCCACCTCAGGCCCGACCGCACCCAGCCCACATCAGGCCTGACTGCACCAAGCCCACCTCAGGCCTGACTGCACCCAGTCCACCTCAGGCCTGACTGCACCCAGCCCACCTCAGGCCCGACTGCACCCAGCCCACCTCAGGCCTGAAACCATCCCACCTCAGGCCTGACTGCACCCAGCCCACCTCAGGCCTGAAACCATCCCACCTCAGGCCTGACTGCCCCCAGTCCACCTCAGGACTAAATCCATCCCACCTCAGGCCTGACTGCACCCAGCCCACCTTAGGCCTGACGGCACCCAGCCCCCTCAGGCCCGACTGCACCCAGCCCACCTCAGGCCTAACTACACCCAGCCCACCTCAGGCCTGACGGCACCCAGCCCACCTCAGGCCCGACCGCACCCAGCCCCCTCAGGCCTGACTGCACCCAGCCCACCTCAGGCCTGACTGCACCCAGTCCACCTCAGACCTGACTGCACCCAGCCCACCTCAGGCCCGACTGCACCCAGCCCACCTCAGGCCTGAAACCATCCGACCTCAGGCCTGACTGCCCCCAGCCCGCCTCAGGCCTGAAACCATCCCACCTCAGGCCTGACCGCACCCAGCCCACCTCAGGCCTGAACCCAGCCCACCTCAGGCCTGAAACCATCCCACCTCAGGCCCGACTGCACCCAGCCCACCTCAGGCCTGACTGACCCCAGCCCACCTCAGGCCTGACTGCACCCAGCCCACCTCAGGCCTGACCGCACCCAGCCCACCTCAGGCCTGACTGCGCCCAGCTCACCTCAGGCCTGACTGCCCCCAGCTCTCCTCAGGCCTGACTGCCCCCGCCCACCTCAGGCCTGACTGCACCCAGCCCACCTCAGGCCTGACCGCACCCAGCCCACCTCAGGCCTGACTGCACCCAGGCCACCTCAGGCCTGAACCCAGCCCACCTCAGGCCTGACTGCACCCAGCCCACCTCAGGCCTGACTGCACCCAGCCCACCTCAGGCCTGACTGCACCCAGCTCACCTCAGGCCTGACCGCACCCAGCCCACCTCAGGCCTGACTGCACCCAGCCCACCTCAGGCCTGAACCCAGCCCACCTTAGGCCTGAACCCAGCCCACCTCAGGCCTGACTGCACCCAGCCCACCTCAGGCCTGACCGCACCCAGTCCACCTCAGGCCTGACTGCACCCAGCCCACCTCAGGCCTGACTGCACCCAGCTCACCTCAGGCCTGACCGCACCCAGCCCACCTCAGGCCTGACCGCACCCAGTCCACCTCAGGCCTGAACCCAGCCCACCTCAGGCCTGACTGCACCCAGCTCACCTCAGGCCTGACCGCACCCAGCCCACGTCAGGCCTGACCGCACCCAGCTTACCTCAGGCCTGACCGCACCAAGCCCACCTCAGGCCTGACCGCACCCAGCCCACCTCAGGCCTGACAGCACCCAGCCCACCTCAGGCCTAACTGCACCCAGCCCACGTCAGGCCTGACTGCACCCAGCTCACCTCAGGCCTGACCGCACCCAGCCCACGTCAGGCCTGACCGCACCCAGCTCACCTCAGGCCTGACCGCACCAAGCCCACCTCAGGCCTGACCGCACCCAGCCCACCTCAGGCCTGACATCACCCAGCCCACCTCAGGCCTAACTGCACCCAGTCCACCTCAGGCCTGACCGCACCCAGCCCACCTCAGGCCTGACTGCACCCAGCCCACGTCAGGCCTGACCGCACCCAGCTCACCTCAGGCCTGACTGCACCCAGCCCACCTCAGGCCTGACCGCACCCAGACCACCTCAGGCCTGAAACCAGCCCACCTCAGGCCTGACTGCACCCAGCTCACCTCAGGCCTGACTGCACCCAGCCCACCTCAGGCCTGACCGCACCCAGCCCACCTCAGGCCTGAAACCAGCCCACCTCAGGCCTGACTGCACCCAGCCCACCTCAGGCCTGACCGCACCCAGCCCACCTCAGGCCTGAAACCAGCCCACCTCAGGCCTGACCGCACCCAGCCCACGTCAGGCCTGACCGCACCCAGCCCACCTCAGGCCTGACCGCACCCAGCCCACCTCAGGCCTGACAGCACCCAGCCCACCTCAGGCCTAACTGCACCCAGCCCACATCAGGCCTGACTGCACCCAGCTCACCTCAGGCCTGACCGCACCCAGCCCACGTCAGGCCTGACCGCACCCAGCCCACGTCAGGCCTGACCGCACCCAGCCCACGTCAGGCCTGACCGCACCCAGCTCACCTCAGGCCTGAAACCAGCCCACCTCAGGCCTGACTGCCCCCAGCCCACCTCAGGCCTGACTTCCCCCAGCCCACCTCAGACCTGACTGCACCCAGCCCACCTCAGGCCCGACTGCACCCAGCCCACCTCAGGCCTGAAACCATCCCACCTCAGGCCTGACTGCCCCCAGCCCGCCTCAGGCCTGAAACCATCCCACCTCAGGCCTGACCGCACCCAGCCCACCTCAAGCCTGAACCCAGCCCACCTCAGGCCTGAACCCAGCCCACCTCAGGCCTGAAACCATCCCACCTCAGGCCCGACTGCACCCAGCCCACCTCAGGCCTGACTGACCCCAGCCCACCTCAGGCCTGACTGCACCCAGCCCACATCAGGCCTGACCGCACCCAGCCCACCTCAGGCCTGACTGCGCCCAGCTCACCTCAGGCCTGACTGCCCCCAGCTCTCCTCAGGCCTGACTGCCCCAGCCCACCTCAGGCCTGACTGCACCCAGCCCACCTCAGGCCTGACCGCACCCAGCCCACCTCAGGCCTGACTGCACCCAGCCCACCTCAGGCCTGAACCCAGCCCACCTCAGGCCTGACTGCACCCAGCCCACCTCAGGCCTGACTGCACCCAGCCCACCTCAGGCCTGACTGCACCCAGCTCACCTCAGGCCTGACCGCACCCTGCCCACCTCAGGCCTGACTGCACCCAGCCCACCTCAGGCCTGAACCCAGCCCACCTTAGGCCTGAACCCAGCCCACCTCAGGCCTGACTGCACCCAGCCCACCTCAGGCCTGACCGCACCCAGTCCACCTCAGGCCTGACTGCACCCAGCCCACCTCAGGCCTGACTGCACCCAGCTCACCTCAGGCCTGACCGCACCCAGCCCACCTCAGGCCTGACCGCACCCAGTCCACCTCAGGCCTGAACCCAGCCCACCTCAGGCCTGAACCCAGCCCACCTCAGGCCTGACTGCACCCAGCCCACCTCAGGCCTGACTGCACCCAGCTCACCTCAGGCCTGACCGCACCCAGCCCACCTCAGGCCTGCCGCACCCAGCCCACCTCAGGCCTGACCGCACCAAGCCCACCTCAGGCCTAACTGCACCCAGCCCACGTCAGGCCTGACTGCACCCAGCTCACCTCAGGCCTGACCGCACCCAGCCCATGTCAGGCCTGACCGCACCCAGCTCACCTCAGGCCTGACCGCACCAAGCCCACCTCAGGCCTGACCGCACCCAGCACACCTCAGGCCTGACATCACCCAGCCCACCTCAGGCCTAACTGCACCCAGTCCACCTCAGGCCTGACCGCACCCAGCCCACCTCAGGCCTGACTGCACCCAGCCCACGTCAGGCCTGACCGCACCCAGCTCACCTCAGGCCTGACTGCACCCAGCCCACCTCAGGCCTGACCGCACCCAGCCCACCTCAGGCCTGAAACCAGCCCACCTCAGGCCTGACTGCACCCAGCTCACCTCAGGCCTGACTGCACCCAGCCCACCTCAGGCCTGACCGCACCCAGCCCACCTCAGGCCTGAAACCAGCCCACCTCAGGCCTGACTGCACCCAGCCCACCTCAGGCCTGACCGCACCCAGCCCACCTCAGGCCTGAAACCAGCCCACCTCAGGCCTGACCGCACCCAGCCCACGTCAGGCCTGACCGCACCCAGCCCACCTCAGGCCTGACCGCACCCAGCCCACCTCAGGCCTGACAGCACCCAGCCCACCTCAGGCCTAACTGCACCCAGCCCACGTCAGGCCTGACTGCATCCAGCTCACCTCAGGCCTGACCGCATCCAGCCCATGTCAGGCCTGACCGCACCCAGCTCACCTCAGGCCTGAAACCAGCCCACCTCAGGCCTGACTGCCCCCAGCCCACCTCAGGCCTGACTTCCCCCAGCCCACCTCAAGCCTGACCGCACCCAGCCCACCTCAGGCCTGACTGCCTTTGTGAGACACCAGACTGTGATGTAGTTCATACTCTGTGGAGTGTCCTAATATTCGCATTTTCTGGCTTCAGATCCAAGTTTTCTTGAAGACACACTTGATTATCAATGTTTCCCTTACAGAACGTTTATCACTTCATGCTGCATCTGACATATCCCATCTATCCATTCATACTTTTAAGTGTCTCTCTTCT
The DNA here is from genome assembly GCF_964263255.1 of Lissotriton vulgaris. Classification (NCBI taxonomy): domain Eukaryota; kingdom Metazoa; phylum Chordata; class Amphibia; order Caudata; family Salamandridae; genus Lissotriton; species Lissotriton vulgaris. The sequence continues at coordinate 798,776,204 of NC_141700.1, read as the reverse complement.
GCTCTCAGTCTTTGCAAAGTTCATATTTTACGGTTTTGTGGGATCCAATGTTATTCCATCGCTTCAATCTTGCCTTGAAGACATGTTTGCTGTAGCTCACTTCGAAAAATAATTTATAAGTTGAATCACAATTTACATCATTTCGATCATATATGGGGTCCTTTCATAGATTCAAGATGATCCTGATTATATAATGCATATTTCTTATTGATGGGATCTCTCATGATTCTTATGTATTGTGTATATGATACTCTTTATTTAATGTAACAATACATTTTCGTCCTGTTTCTCGCACATGTATTTAATCGAGGTCCTTGTAATATTGTTTTGCTTGTGTTTTTTGTGAGGTTTTTTTCTTTCCCTTTTGTTATTATTCTTTTTAGGTCGAGTCTGGGCAGCGCATGCCTGCTCTGCGAAGCATGCTGTATTGGAGTGGAAGCCCCGCCCACTCTCCGCCCCTATTTGTCATTGGCTTGTTTCATTGTCCTTCATAAATGCTGGCTTCTGATTTGTTGATAGGCTTGTTAGTCCCTTCGTTGTACCGCCTTGTCTTCATTTGTAACCTCCCACGAGGACAGGCTCTTTTACTTCGGCTGTTACACGGTATGACTTTTTTAGTCTGTAAACACTTTTCTGTTTTGAGTTTCTCCTACTGCAGGCACGACATGCTTTCCTGCAACATTCAAAGCACCATGCGCACTTTAGCGTTCCGAGCAGCTGGGACAGTGGCAGCTGCTTCTTTCAATAGGTCTCATATTTACAAGAGTTTGAGCGATTGGCATTGTAAATGACGATGCCTTTTATTTATGTGTTAATTAGGAAAACAGATAAATATAAGGCATTGTCATTTACATTGCCAATAGTTTAAACTCTCCAAATGCGAGACCGAATGCACTGCAAATGCTTGTTTCTTATTATTGTCTTTAGTCACATGTATTATTGTATAACCGTTTTTTCTGTTCATATGAAGATATTTAATTGGTGATCATTATGTGTTTAATTAAAAAAATGTTTGGAAAGAATTGAGACACGAAAATGAGAACTTGTCCAGTAATGGGTGTCAGTGCCTAGTCTAGCCCTGGCAGTGCCCACATGGCAGGAAGTGAAGCCTCTCAACAGGCTCCTAGGGGATGGCGCTGTCCCAGCAGGAGTGGTATCACAAGTCAAGACATGGGAGTGTGAGTCCAAAGGCCGAGCTGCACCCTGGGGGGGAGGGGGGGGGAGGGGGTCTGTGCTTTAACTACAGGCCGCGGCCACGGTGCAGAGAGGGTTACAGTTTATCCATGGACCCATGCCCCCCCCCCCCAGGCAGACCACTCTGTGCCAGAGGCAAATCTTAATCCGTGGTTTAAGTGGGGCGGGTCCCTCCAGGTCTCATACCCAGTAGTAATTAAACACAGACATTGAAACGGGTCCCCAACAGACTCTATTGATGTCCATGGCTTTACAGACAAAAACACTGATCAATTTCTGAGCAATGACTAAAAAATACAAGGCCGTCCAGCTCAGCGACGTAGAGCCTGTTTATGTTTCACATGTATGACTCACTCTTGCACTCCCTAGGAGTATTTGCTTCATCCCGGATGTGAGGTGTCTGTAGCTTTTTCAAGGAACATATTTCTCTGGTAGAGCACGCAGGGTGGACACATCTGAGGCCGCCCGTTCCCCACTACTTAAGCAAGGAATGTATTTACTATTTTTTATGAGCACTCCTTATTCACTCTGCCCTGTGTGAGATTGCCTCCAGGTGCGCCGCGTTCAGATGGCGCGTTATGTCCATCCTCAATAGTAAATTCATGCCCTTGAGCACGGGGTCGAGGGCATCATCCCACCCAAATCTACCCAAAGTTTCTTGGAGAGAAAGCAAAAGCAACATTTTGATTATGTTTCTAAACATTTAAAGACCCAGGGTAAACCGTTTGGGAAACAGTAGGGTATGTGACTTTTTCACCTTCGGATAGTTAAGAAAAGTTGAACAAAAACTGTTGCCTCACCTGACCCTTCACTAGACGTCACAGCCAAAAAATAAACGAGGCCGAGCAGGTGATGTGGGTGACAGCCTCACGCCTAATGCCCGGATGTGAGGTACCCACGCCTGGTCTGCAGTCTCACAGCAGCAAGAAGACCCGACTGCTGCGTTAGAGCGCGTCAGGACTCGACGTTTATCTCAGAACTGGGAGCCGGACCACCAGAGAGAGAATTAAAGAGCACCGATGGGAGATACCACCGCAACTGATTCAAGGGGTGGGTGCTCAGAACCGGACAAATAAGGAAGAGAAGAACAAGGTGGGACAATTCCTAAATTCAGACAACCTGGGCCCTCCATCAGCATCGGAAAGTAATCCGTGTCTGAAGATTAGTCTCAGCAGAGAGGCCAGAGACAGAGGTGGCACTGTCCCGGGGTTGAATAAGCAGTACCCACCCACCCTGGCAAACTCTGCCGGTGCAATGGTCCACTGGTCACTGGTAGTGCTTATGGAGGGCCCCCAGGAAGGTTGGGATCTAGACCATTGGCCACTCCGTTCTTGTCTTAATGGCTCTGGTCCTGAGCCAAGTTCAAACCACGAGCCTGACTCATCCCCAAGTGACAAAGAACAGGCAGAACTTTCAAGATATGTGGGATGGAAATTACACCACAGACAGATGATAAGTATATTACAAAGACTTTAAAATGTAGTAAGTGTTCCTTTGACATATGGGAGTATTTACATTTAGTACATTGGATTAAAACTATGCATTGACGTTTATTTGAAGCAAAAGTTACCAAACATGAACTTTAAAACAATTATTAACCCTCCCTCCAGACAAAACCATGAGTGAGCAAAGTGAATCAATTGTCTGCTGTCTCTTACATCATGGCCAATATTTGTTTTTGGATGGTGGAACATTACAGCATACAATTCATAAGAACAACCCAATCCGTCCATGGGGCATGGGCAACTGTATATATCAAATACTACAGAAAGACACACAGGACTCAGTCACATTTGGAAACCTCTACCAATGGTTGCGAGGATTCCGTAATCCACTCGCAGCTCGTTTGGGCCTTGAGCGAGGAGCACGGACATCTCCCGCTTCGCAATTCCCTTGACACGGCGATGTTCGCGTGCTGGCGAGGAACCAGACAATATTTTTTGTGCCAGATTTAGAAGCATCCCACTGTGCTAACGAGTTTCACACTGCAACTTTTATGCGCCTGCGGAGAATCAAAATTCTATTTTTATTGGATTTGTTGACCAAAGAGTGGTGTGATAGTCTTGTGACTACGCCCTGAGGACACCCCTGTAAGTAACTTTGGGGTCGAATAGCCGGCACTACTCCCAATTGGTTGTAATCTGGAAGAAGAATAGGGTTTGATAATTGTATGAAGCTTCCCTGGATCCCCGTCAACTGCAATATCTACACAACCATTGGAGTTACGCAATGTACCTGTAAAACAGTTGTTGTCTGTTTTACCACTCCATATACACTGCGTCGTCTGCACTATTGCTTCTTTTTACTATACTTTTTGTGTATATATCTATGGGTATATCGCACGAATGCAGAAAACCTCCCCCTTTTATTTATTGATGTATTTATTGTCAATCATTATTGAATATCCGAAAATCACCATTTGCGCTGCTAATTAAGTTAACATTGAATATAAGTACGCGGATTACAGAATCCTCACAACTGTTGGTAGAGGCTTCCAAATTTGGATGAGTCTAAGTGACTTTTTGTTGTATTGGGTGGAACATTCCAGGCCATTCAAGCATAAACTAGTGAGGTTTATGTGCAGGATACACCTTGAACTGAATGACTTGAAAGTGCTCTCAAGTGTCACTCTCAAGTAAATTAGACACATGAAGCAACTTGATTTGACTTAGATCACATAATTTCGTCCTGCAGGTGAGCCGGGATTTGAACACATAGCGCAATTAAGCCCTTGACTAGTTTTTTTTTTTTTTTTTTTGAAAACCTTTATTTAACATTTGCCATCAAATACAGACAAGGGCCTACAACCCCCAGGGCTGGCCGCTAAGCATTTCAGTACGTAGTTACAACCCAACTTCAAATCCGCCTACCCGGGGAGCATAGGGACTCCATACACCAAGCGCATCGGTTGCAAAGGCGATTCAACTCTGAAACAGGATAGAAGGTTTTCATTTTACAATAATAAGTAAAAAGGATCAGGTGTCGTACAGTGTCTCGGATCACAAAGGGGGGGCGAGCAAAAAACAACGTATCCAAAATAAGCTCGCTATCATGTAAGCAACGGCGTTCAGACATACAACATCAGGATATACTGGCACATTATTATCGGTCTACGCCATCATTATTGTCCGCCCCACAGCACCAAAACCTCAGAAAAGTCAAGGTACAGATGTAGAAACAAGGATGTTAGGAAAGCCGAACCCACTACACTAACCCGGAAAAGGAAAAAAGAAGAAAGACAAGGAAAGAGAAGGAAGAAAAGAGGCCATAGAACAAAAATAAAAACGAACACCCAACCCCACACCCTCCCACCCTGCACCCCTGCTGATGACTACGGCCACCCCCCTCGCAGCGTGCCTGTCGCCCAGTAACCAGAACCCGAAATATAGAAGAAAGGGAAGAAAGGAAAAGACAAAGAACCCCTCTCGGTGAGGGAAGTCGGAGGAGGGCATATTTCTACGGACTCCCGGTCTCCTTTCCCCGTCATAACCTGCCCCGCCCCGGACTCCGTTAGATCAATAAAACAATCCCGGTAAACATAGTGCCACAATGAGAGACCCAGATAAAAATCTCAACCCTGGCCCCTTCGAACAAATTCACAGAAGTCGTCAATTAAGGAAAGTCCTTTCCACAAAATACCCCAAAAGTCTACAGAACAGGAGTACACAGATGAGAAAAGACCGACAGGTCCCCAGGTAGATAGCAGGTACCAATGTTGCTCCTCCCTGCCTCCGAAGCCAAGCTTTACCCCATCCGCCATCTTAAAAGACCGACAGGGGAGGGGAGTCGACACGGTCCGAAACAGCAAACGATGGATAGTAGAAGGTTCCAAAATGGGGACGACACGTAAATGTTCCGGGGGATACACAATCGGGGGTTCCAACGGTTCCAGTGGGTGACCAGGCACAGTACAGTCGGGTAGATCCACTACAATAGGGACACACCCTGCTTCCAGCGCCGGGTCAAAATACGTCTCCGAAACATCTGTTGAAAGGCGGGCTGGCTGCCGGGTCGCGGGTGTCGAGTCAGGATCCGGTCTCAGGCCTGCAAGTCCATCCGATGCAGACAGCAAGCTGCAAGTCCGGATTTCAATAGTCCCCTTAAGTGCCATGAGTGCCTCCAGCACCGTTCGCAGTGACGGGCCAGTTCGAGCCTGCTCCGCTAGATGCCTTTCGTCCTCAAACATGGTGGCCCCCGCGGAGAGGCGCCTTCTCCGGGGCAAAATTAGGCGGAGCAGGCGTAAGCCATGAGGGACTGACGGTTAGCGAGCAATAGTACGCAGCGAGGCACCGACCCAGGGGAATCGGCAATGTGAATGCCGAACCCCCGGTCAGGGACCCCCGCGACACAGCACCGTGTGCCACTCGTCCCCTCACCTACTGTAGGGCACCAGGCAGCTGATGGTAGCAGAGCAATCAAAAAAGTCCGAGTGTTCCAGAGACCGGACCCAACCACTTTCAGCAGTCCGTTGTTATTCAACTCGGACCCGGCAGAGCCAGCACTCGAGACCCCGGCTTCCCTGCTGGGTTAGGCCTCAATGCGACCATCGACGTAGCTCCGCTCCACAACGGCGGAGAAACTTCGGGATTGCACCACTGGAATGCGGGTCGGATCACACACACGGATCCGGTGCAGGTAATCAGGATAGGCAACAGGATAATAGAGCGAAGGGCGGAGGTCAGCGGAGCCGGGAGACTATGCGGCCATCTTGGTTGGTGTCGTAGCTCCCCCTCCCCCTTTGACTAGTTTAATTTATTTTCTCCATTTTCTTTAGCACCAGAGGACAGTGTTTTTCTACAGTTCTGACAGATGAATAGTACACTCTCTTAAGTGAATACAGATCACAGGTTAATTCGACGCAATGCCTACAAAAAAAGGTACATGGTGTAGGAGTTGGACTGTTGGACACCAAATGCTAATATCACTGCCTTTCTCAGACTTTACATAGCTATTCAATGCGGTACTCAAAGTGCATTAAAAAGTATGGATGCTGTGACTGTGAGTGAAATGGGGACTGCACCAGGGAGTTGAGGCGGAATCAAAGGACTGGCGGAAAAGAACAACATATTCGGTGACAATCTTGTTGATTTTTCACCATCAGGCAACTGCGTATAAAATAAAGCGCACACCTTAAATACAAAATAAATGCAAGTTAAACTAATCAGTCTAAAATGTTACGAACCCCCTGTTGGTTAATGAGATCACTGCAGATGTCTGTGTGTGCAACCAGGGGCACAAATAATTGAATCCTGTTTGAGGCAGCAGGAGATAGTGACGTGTGTGTTTATTTTGTGCTAGGGGGTCCCAGCCCTTCACAGAAAGCATTGTGAATGTGTAAGTCATTATTTTAAATTTGCATTGCACACAGTTTAAGATAGACTACCACAAAATACGGAAACACATTTAGGTTAAAGATAAAAAAGTGTTTCCAACGTGTAGATTGTAGTAATATTCAAATTGTACCTACTGCCAATAGGTCTGGCTTGTTTTATGTGAATTAGTGAAAGAAGGGGGTTCCCCAGTGGGTTTTTAAGGATGTAGGCAGGCCGTGGGGGGAAGAAAACTCAACAAAGAACAAGAAACGAGACCCCGCCAAATGATGTGGTGGTCCTAACAATAGGATCCCAATATATATGGGGTGATAGGCCTAGGAGTTAACACTGCACATAACAAAATTAGGTCAATCCAATTATACTCAGGAGAAAAGTTTTAGCAAATATATATGTATTTTTATTTTTTTATATATTCTTAGATTTGATGTAGAAAAAACTTACATAAATAAATAACATTTTGGATCCACATGGTTATCTTTAGAACATCTAACAACATACATAAGCAAAAGATAGGGGATAAGAATAACAGAAATTCATTCTACTTTAAAGCCCACCCAGTGATAATTCACACTTCAGTCATACTCTCATGCTCACAGATTTCCTAGTTAGTCTGCCTAAAATTCTATCATTCAACTTTCATTCTTCCATGCATTCATTCCTATCGTCCTGGTGTATGCAACACATAGATGGTAAGTATGTTGCATACGTCAGAATGTTATTCCAGATAAAAAGATCATAATACGGCTCCTAATTAATATAACACAATATGCCGTATTTCTGGAGACACAAGCCGACGCGCGTTTCGGTGACAGGCCAGGTAGGCCACACCTTCGTCAGGGCTGGGGATTGTTGACTGGGAGGGAAAAGAATAATGATCTGAAAATAAAACACAATATCTTAGTTTTTTGTTCTATATAAAAATTACACACATGAAATGTTGAGACATATTTTTTCACTATTTGATACATTTTTAACAGAGGTAAGCAATGGTTATTAATATGATGGTTATATGGTTGACATTTTGAGACTGTGCAGTACCAAACTACCTAGAGACACTCCCTAAGAAAGACTCCCGGTTAGGTGAGATCTGTTAAAGGCACAAAGATAGCCTAGACTAAGTGACCAATCGAGAAAGTAATATCACATCTTTCATATATCACATTATTACATACATTCATTCTGGGGCACATTTAACCAAGTGCAGAAAGGTTATTGCACATCATACTAACGGTCCCGGGCCACGGTGTCAGAGAGCCCAACCTTCAGGTGAAGTCATTTATTTTCAAATATAGTGGGAGGATGGTTTGGCATTTAATTGGGATGGGTTTTTAGTTGTTATTAGACTTAGAAAAACAACAATCAGGGGTGTGCAGTATATTTAGAATAGTACCCCGTTTCTTTTTACACACCATTGTTAAGCCGAAAATACAAAATGATGAATAAAGTTTGACCTATTATGGATTTCTAGTCAGTAGTGACATAGATGCTCAAAGCCAGGTGTCCTGCGTGTGTAGGAGGATATTTTCTATTTTCTTTCACGCCGGGTACTGCAATAAATGACCTATACTTCAAATGGAGTTTTTATACCAGCACTAGATTTGACAAGAATGAGGTTCCATATTTGGCTTGTGATATCATTCAATATCTTTTCCGATTTATGAGGTTGATTAAGCTCAATCCTGTATTCAGACAGTATATTACTCAGGTTACCTGATATGGTCTTAAGGAGGTTCTTCAGAAGTAGTGCGCAGGTAATTTATTTTGATGGAATAGAGATCCTGGTAAGCAAAAAGGGAACATTAATTATAGGTGGGCCTATTTAATTGGTTATAACCCTAACTGGGGATGAGGGGTTTTGTTCCATTACCTGTGTATGATGACTGTCACGAGGCAAGTTATTGGGAAACTGGTTCTGTCAAAGAAGAATTTGTGGCGGCGATTTAGATGAGGGTCCGTCGTACTTTAGGATGTTTGAGACAACAGGTGTCAAGAAAATATCCCTAAAGGAGGACAATAAGGTAAGTATACAATCTAACGACTATCCTCTAGATAATGCAAAGTCAGGATGCCTGTCATATATACACACCGTAGCGGGTTGGGAAATTTTTAAGCGGTGGATAAGATGTAAGTCCGCCGTGCTTTATGGTGTGTAGGACAGCAGGTATCAGGAAGAATCCCTAATAGAGGATAGACTGGTAAATATACACTATAAGGGGTATCCTCTAGACAGTATACAGTCAAAGTGTATGTCGCATATACACACCGTGGAGGGTTGATGTACGAAGCCACTGCGTGTTCCGCTAGTAAAACGATGCGTGGCTGCAAAAGGCGCTACCAAATGAAAGGTATAAGATAAAAGGGGGGACAGTAATCAGTATATGTTTTAACATGTCAGGGAGGTAGGGTATCGGTCAGTAACATGTCGCATATACACACCGTAGAGGGATGATGTACGAGGCCGCTGTGTTTTCAGCTATTGAGACGACGCGTAGCTGCAGATGGCACTACCTAATGAAAGGTATAAGATAAAAGGGGGGGACAGTAATCAGTATACGGTTTAACACGTCAGGGAGGTAGGGTATCGGTCAGTAACATATCAGGGAGGTGGGGTATCGGTCAGTAACACTTACCTTGGTAATTCGGAGCGCAGTCTGTAGGTGGGGTTCCGTCGATTCGCCGCATCGACCTATCGGACCGGGAGGCAGGACTCGCACGGGTACAGAGCCTGTCGGCGTTTAAATAGCCGGTTCTTCGCGCCATAGAGGTTTTAGGTGAATGTCAATTATTGTGATATGTTCTAATGCAACAACATGAAGCTGACAGAGGGGCATCACAGGGCATTCTTGAATTTACCTCCTGGCAGACCGGGATGGACTGGCTCCTCTCGAACAAGGATCGAGGCTGGTTTACGTATGGCTGATTCCTGTCTGAGGTGGCATGCTGGGCAACAAAATGGTGGACTGAATTAGATCCCTAAATAATTACCAGTGGCTGGGATTACCTCAAGCATTGCACACACACGTTTTTTTGTTTTTCACAGTGAGTGGCCCCATGACATATGCAGAGGGCCTTCAAGACTGAACGCTTACCCAACGTGAAAGGAGGTGGGGTGAGGCATGAACCCCTTGATTCCAGTCCATGAGAATTCCTGAATCATATTGTAGAAAAGCAAATTTTCTCTAGTTATCATCAAACACTGCTTGGCGTTAATCGCCTCTAATCCACACGGTTATTAGCTAATCAAATAAGGAGGCAGGCGCTGGAAACCGGAAAGCGATGAACAGGTTTATTTCTCCAGAGGAGAACACGCCAATTCGGATAAACGAAATGTCTTCTCGAGGTGCTCTAACTGTACCTCTGTGGCATAGCCTTTTATACACAACCTTGACTCTTTATTGCAGGGTAACTCATTCCAGACAGTAGTTTATTACATCCCCGGAATCCCCGCTTCCAACTTGTTCCCACACATACCCAACAGGAAATGTCCCCCACCCCGGTCTCAGCAGGTGATTGTTATCGCGCAGCTGGGCATTCCAGCAGCAGTGGTGTAACGAAACTTGAGGGAGCCCCCCTGCAAAGCACATGGAGGGGGCCCCCTCTCCGTGGCCCACCATGCCTCCCCGGCGGAGCGGCATCCTATTACTCAGCGCCCTTTGCCCAAGCCTTCCATTTTGCCCAAATATGCCAACCTTACGGAGTCGGCTGTCCGACAAGCTCTAAATCCGGCCCTAAGCTTTCATAAGACCTGGAAGCCGCACAAAATGCAGGTGTGTAACTTGTTTATTCTGGCAATAAGTCATAGTGGTCATTTTGTGGTAGAGTGTCTGGCAGAGCAATGCCTTCCTGGCCTAGGCTTGCTACCATCTCATTCTCTACAGTCTGCCTGCAGACAGACTTTGGCTTACGTGTGAAACCATTTGTATGGCACTAAAGGGTTGTTGACATCGATATTACATGCCGAACATCTATGCAGACCCAGGATTGTAAGATCGAAGTCCGTTACCCTTGTTTGTGTAATAGCACAATGCCTGGACAACAGTACTCTCATGAGGACTCCAAAGGCTACTGTGGGGAATCCTACTTTCAGACAAACAATTAGGAACGAGATAGAATACAAGTTTAGGAAAATGATGAGTTGACCTGTGAGGTGCTACGGACAAGTCACTGAATCATACATTAATCATACATGCTGCTACCCAAGTTTATGAATATCGAAAGCTAGTGCGCCAGTCCATCATGATTTATGAAGTCAAAGTGCTGTTATTTACAATTAAACGCTGTTTTGTCATCACTTTTAAACAAAAGGTAAATGCGTCTTATCCATTCTCATCAAAGTTGCAGTTTTGACACAAGGACATTTCTCTATTTTAAACATTCTCCAGCTTACTGTGTACCATAAACTGTTATCAAAATTTTCAAAGCGTCATTCCCAAGATTTCCCCAGTTTATTATTGCTGCTTCAGTCGCATGCATGTGTTGGTGCCCGTCCTCGCACGCAGCAGCGCACCTGGAAGGACCTCATCAGCTTAACATTCTTATGAAGAGGTTCTATGCTGGTTAAGCAAAAAAAAACCTTGAAACAAACATGCACTCACCAGCATGTAGACTGTGACCATCGGAACTCGTGGCTGCTCGAGCTTAGATTACATACCTCAAAATCACTTGAGTAGCCTTTCCAATGAGATAGGGAAGAAAGCAAGCACCTGCAAATGCCATTGAGTTAGACTTGTATTTGCTGAAAGGTTTTAACAGGCTTCACCGGCCTGCAGCAGGGTTACAGCATGAGAAGTTCCCTAACACGAGGAGCAAGAGCAAGCTAGCAAACAATAAGTCCATGCAGTAGAGGTGGTGGAAAGTTTCCTCTCTCACCTCCCCTCCCCCCCCCCCCCCCACACACACACAGCAGGTAGAACGCAGATGGCAGCAGTGCACTCAGCACTGCCTCCTATACTGCCTTCACTGTATGCACCACTGCCTACGCTATTATCTGCACTGTATGCACCACTGCCTCCTTTACTGTTTTCACACCGTATGCAGCACTGCCTCCTATACTGCCTTCACTGTATGAACCCTATAATTTCTCTACAATGTATGTATCGCTGCCTCCTATGCTATGTTCACCGTATGCACCACTGCCTCCTACTGTGTGTCCTCACTGCCAGCCAGCGTCACTGCTTATCACACGGTGTCCTCACTGCATGCACCACCGGCTGGGATACTGTATGCACTACTAACTACTGTCTAAGAAGCCCCAGAGAAGAGAAGCACCACCCTGTGAAGAACAATTTCAGAAGACAGAAGAGAAGATGCCTTTTACAGGTGCCATGAACAAGGCCATGTCAGTAACTCCCATGACAGACTGGTCCATATCCAATCAATGCACAACACTGATGTTTTTTAGGGAGAGTCCTTTTAGGGGTTTCTGAGCTTTGAACTCGACTTTTGGAAATAGTTAGGAATTACATTTTCACTGAATACATGCAGAAGAGGGGGAGGGACGGAGAGTCTAGAATCCCCCTGTCTGTGATTCTACCATTACTTTATACTCACCTTCCTCCCTGTTCTGCTGCTCCTAGCTCTACTTCACCCGCACACCGCCCTAGCAGCAGGCATCTTTGCCTAGACTCACTGAGGTGCATCCATGAGGTCATGAACATGAGGGACAAGAACTAGCTTAAGATGCAACAGAGAATGCAAAATTATCACCTTTGAGAAAGTGTTTGAGCTGTCAGTACGTGACAACGGTGAGGAAACAGGCTCTGACTGTGTAAAAATCACAGGCAATCGTCGAACGTAAATAGAAAGAAAACAGATACCTCACAATTCATCAGTCTGTAGATTATATGGCGTTTAATTGACTGTAACGCTCTTCTTAGAATCGCAATTAAAGACAAGTGTGATGTGGGGGATATGAAATGTAAATAAACGGCGCAGATGAGCTTAGACCGTTGCAGAATATATACAGGCAATGCCCGTTTACTTTTTTTCCCTCCATGAAAGCATGCATGGACAGACAGTCTACAGACTACAATCCTCTACCAAAGGCTGAGTGCCTATAGCAAGGGCGATTGGGCGAAATGTGCAGTCGTTTCAATATCATTGTGGGCAAAAATCCGAGCAACGCTCCGAGTTGTCCAGGACTTAAGAATTCTGTGATCTTTTGGAATTCATTGCAGTTATCAGTAATGAGTTGGGTATTACTGGGCAACATTGTCTTTCTGAAAAGGTGTCTCTATCCATTACAGGAGCAATAAATCCAATACTACGTCGTTGTTTAAAGAACTAGGAGCCTAATTATGATGGTGGTCCGACTGCCCCGTTCCCATCTGTGCAATGACACCGCCTCAAGACCACCGCCCTCGCTGATACTTCTGCTTCCAGGGCACTAAAAATATAGAAAAGAAGGCAGAGTACGAATACCCTGCCCAGCTAGATCTGGTGGTGGGTGTGAGAAGTTGGCCCGATATGCAACGTTCGCTATTCTAGCGACCGCTATGTATCGTTCCAACGACCCTTATGGTGTTTGGTTGTAAGTCAACCTATAGACCAGCTATCCTAGTAGCGTGGATACGAGCAGTCTAAGGCTAAAGACTCGAGAGGGCGTGTTAAGCCAGCTGTTTACCACACATGTACCCCTTGAACACCCAGTGAAAGGACACCACACAAGTGTTATGAAAATAAACAGTATATTTATTAAGAATCACAACAGCCCTGTACTCTTTATGAGGACAGGGTACTTAGCACAAACCAAATCTCTTTAGCAAATACTTTAAGTGCACAGTTAAAACAAGTGTCCGAGGACACGGAAAGGTTAAGGCAAGTCGGAAGCGAGGGACTCGGGACCCTAGAGTAAGGAGGCTATGCAGGCACTGAAATGCCGAGTTACCTAGCCACGAGGGCTGCGGCTGCACAAGTCTTACAGGCGTCGGGGTCTTCGCTGACGAGCCAGGAGCCGGAAGAAAAGGAGTTGCTGGCCGGCGATCAGTGCTGAATAGTTCGTAGAGATCCAAGCCTGGATCGGAGATTGATGAAACCTGAAAGCAGAGGGGACCAAGTTCGTACTATTAGCCAGTAGTCAGAGGGTACCAGGAAGGCACCGGTTGGCCGTCACCTCGACCAGGTGAGTGGGCGACGCTAGGCTCTGCAGTCTCACGGACCAGGAGGCGTTGTCGGCGACCACGGTGGAGGTGCGAGCTGTCCCACGACGGATGTCGCTGTCGGCGTCTTGAGTGGACCAGGAGGGTCCGGGGTGCTTCTCGAAAAGATGGAAGCAAGGGCCAGTCTGGAGCAACCAGACCGGCAGTGATGATTCTCGAATGTCGTCACAGAAGGACACAAGCCAGCGGCTAGTGACCAGACAACGTGCTGAGCAGCGAGCAGAAGGGCCCCACGCAGATCGTGGAGATGCTGGGAGACTGCACTTCGGTGCTGGAGCGGCTCAGGGTCGGGGCTTCTCGGACCCCAGAGCACTCACCAGAGAGTTACCTCGATGGTCGTGCTGGTTTTTAAGAGCGTGCAGGTTCTGATGATGGCCGGTCCCTCGAGGTCTCGTCGCACCCACAGATCACAGCTGAGCTGATGACGTGGATAGAGGTCAGAGGTGCCAGGGAAGCCGGTTCTCGTCGAGCTGGGCCGTCGGATTCCTTGAGGAAGGACTTACAGCAAACCGCAGAGTTCTTAGATGGTGCCCGCTGATGCAGGGTGACTACTCCTTAGCCACAAGGGAGAAATCTTGAGAAGAGTCTTGAAGTCCTTTCGTAGAAAGTATTCTTGATTCAAAGATGATCTAATTTGGAAGGGTCCCCGCTCCGGCCTTTATCCTAAAGAAAGGGGTGGGCACATGACTAGGTCCTGCCCTAAGGGTGGGACCAGGAAGGGGGGTAGTTACACCCCTCTCCCCTGCCGGACTTTCCCCAGGCCAGGGCTGTCGCCCCTGGAACTGGTTCTAACCGGCAGATGCGTAGTGAGCACCGGGGTGCCACTCCGCAGTCACCTTCTCGCAAAAGCCCTACCTACCCAGAATACACAAACCCTGTCTGGGACGGTGCGAACACCGCCCTCGACAGGAAACCCTTTGTCCAAGTGCTCCTCGCTGGAAGGACTCCCAGCAGCAGGAGGTCAGACTCGTGTCTGTGGTGGCAGCATCCATTTTGTGGAGCTGAGGCTTTCGTTAACTTTAACCGGGGTTCACAGTTACGTACATGTCGTGTCCCTCTAGAAGGGCGGAATGCTAACCTCGTCGCCAGAGTTGGTGAGAGGGCAGCATCCCGATTCGTATGACACCTTACTCGACATGTCTTGATAACGCGACACCGAAGTTACCGATGTGGCACGCGTTATCATGGAACAGCCATTGGGTCTTTTCTCCGCAAGCTGCAACCGGCTCGGCTCGGGCCAGAACACAGTTCACGCGAGCCCATGCACTCTGCCTTCAGGATTGTCAAGGCCTGCCATAGGAGTGACTGATAGGGACTCGGGTGTCCATTGTATGGTTAGATATAGAGCTACTATATCTAAAGCAAAGGGTGATTACACGACTTCGCCCCAGCTGTCATGCAGCCAGTTGTGTCAAATTTAGGAGGCCAGCCAGGGGTGGCATAATACATGCTGCAGCCCCTGGCGGCCCTGGGTACACCTATGCCCTGAGTTACAGGGTCTGATAAGGTGGCCCAGTACCAATTGGTAAATGCACCTAGGGTACATGTTGTAATTTAGAAAGAGAACAGCCAGGCTGTGGGTCTGATTGGCAGGCCCACAGCCAGAGAAAGTCGTAAACCAGTGAAACAAAAGCAAAAAATCTGGGTGATCATAGGATTGCAGACCCTACTCTCCTACATGACCCCCCCCCAAACGTCGGAACAACTAGCTAACCTTGACCAGGTAAGTCTTCTTGTTCTAAGTGGAAATATCTGGAGAGCCCATCGGCATTGCCATGATCAGTACCAGGTCTATGTTCCACTGTGAAGTCCATCCCCTGTAGGGAAATGGACCACCTAAGCAATTTGGGGTTTTCACCCTTCATCTGATTTAGCCACAAGAGGGGCTTATGGTCGGTCTGAATCTTGAAGTGAGTGCCAAACAAGTATGGCCTCAGCTTCTTCAGGGCCCAAACCACAGCAAAGGCCTCCCTCTCGATAGCTGACCAATTCTTCTCTCTAGGGGTCAGCCTTCTGCTTATAAAAGCAATGGGCTGTTCTTGACCATCAAAATTCAGTTGAGAAAGAACAGCTCCCACACCCAACTCAGAAGCATCTGTTTGGACAATGAATGGTTTGGAGTAGTCCGGACTCTTGAGGATAGGCGCCGTGCACATGGCCTGCTTTAGGTCATCGTATGCTTTTTGACAGCTCGCTGTCCACTGAACCTTTTTTGGCATTTTCTTACTTGTCAGTTCATTTAATGGTGTCACGATGGAACCATAGTTCCTGACAAACTTCCTATAGTAACCAGTCAGGCCCAAGAAAGCTCGAACCTGAGTCTGGGTGGTTGGAGGAGCCCAGTCCCTGATTGACTGTATCTTGCTCTCCAGTGGCTGAACCTGACCTCCACCTACAAGGTGGCCCAGGTATACAACCTGTGTCTGCCCTATCTGGCACTTGGTGGCCTTGATAGTGAGGCCTGCTGCTTGCAGCGCCTCCAATGTCTTCCGCAGGTGGACCAGGTGATCCTCCCAGGTGGAGCTAAAGACAGCAATATCGTCAAGATACGCCGCACAGAAGTCATCCAGCCCAGTAAGGACGTGATTCACCAACCGTTGGAAGGTGGCAGGTGCATTTTTCAGACCAAAGGGCATCACCACGAACTGATAATGCCCACCAGGGGTTGAAAATGCTGTTTTAGGCTTGGCGTCCTCAGCTAACCTGATTTGCCAATACCCAGCTGTCAGGTCAAACGTACTTAAGTAGTTGGCCGAAGCCAGCCTATCAATAAGCTCGTCTGCCCTTGGTATTGGGTGGGCGTCAGTCTTAGTGACTGCATTGAGACCACTGTAGTCTACGCAGAACCTCATCTCTCTCTTACCACCCTGGGTGTGAGGTTTCGGCACTAGAACTACGGGACTAGCCCAAGGGCTATCCGAGGGTTCAATGACTCCCAGCTCCAACATTTTCTGCACTTCACTTTTGATGCAGTCTCTAACGTGATCAGGCTGCCTGTAGATTTTACTCTTTACGGGCAAGCTGTCACCAGTGTCGACCTCATGGGTGCACCAATCGGTCTGACTGGATGTCAGAGAAAACAGATGTCGGAACGACTGAAGAACCTGTTTACAGTCGCTCTGTTGATGTTCGGAGAGGCTGCCACAAAAGACAACACCATCTACCGAGCCATCGTCAGGATTCTGAGTGAGCAGGTCGGGGAGAGGGTCACTCTCCTCTTCCTGTCCCTCATCTAGGGCCATGAGCAAACTCATGTCCTTCCTGTCGACATATGCTTTTAGCCTGTTGACATGAAGCACCCTGTGGGGGCTCCGGGGAGTTCCCAGGTCGACCAGGTAGGTGACCTCTCCCTTCTTCTCCAGGATGGTGTGGGGCCCGGACCATTTGTCCTTGAGTGCTGCTGGGGCCACTGGCTCCAACACCCACACCTTCTGTCCGGGCTGGTAAACAGTCAAGACAGCCTTTTGGTCATGCCAAGTTTTTTGGAGTTCTTGGCTGGCCTTAAGGTTTTCGGATGCCTTCTCCATGTATTCAGCCATCCGCGAGCGGAGGCCGAGCACATAGTCCACTATGTTGGTTGCCGGCTTTTTGAGAGGTCTCTCCCATCCTTCCTTCACCAAACACAGGGGTCCTCTTACAGGATGCCCGTACAAAAGTTCAAAAGGGCTGTAGCCAACCCCCTTCTGTGGGACTTCTCTGTAGGCGAACAAGAGGCAGGGGATCAGGACGTCCCATCTACGCCGAAGCTTTTCCGGTAGTCCATGAATCATCCCTTTTAGGGTCCTGTTGAATCTCTCAACAAGCCCATTGCATTGTGGATGATAGGGTGTAGTGAACTTGTAGTTGACACCACATTCCTTCCACATAGCAGTTAAGTAGCTCGACATAAAGTTTGCACCTCTGTCGGAGACGACCTCCTTAGGGAAGCCCACTCTGGAGAATACTCCAACCAGGGCTCTTGCCACAACAGGTGCTGTAGTGGTCCTAAGGGGAATAGCTTCAGGGTACCTGGTGGCATGATCCACTACCACCAGTATAAACTTGTGCCCTGATGCTGTTGGTGGTTCCATGGGACCGACGATGTCGATCCCCACCCGTTCAAAGGGCACCCCCACCACAGGCATTGGTATAAGGGGGGCCTTTGTCGTGCCACCTGACTTACCACTGGCTTGGCAAGTGACACAGGAGCGGCAAAACTCCTTGGTATCTTCATTCATGTGAGGCCAGTGAAAGTGCGAGACAAGCCTGTCCCACGTTTTCGTCTGGCCTAAGTGACCTGCTAAGGGAATCTCGTGGGCCAAGGTAAGTAGGAAACCACGCTGAGACAAGGGGACGACCAGCCTCCTGGTCATGCCAGGCTTGGGGTCTCTTGACTCAGTGTACAGGAGTCCATCTTCCCAGTATACCTTGTGGGTACCTGTGGCGTTCCCAGCAGCCTCAGCAGCAGCCTGCTGTCTGAGGGGTTCAAGAGAAGGGCAGTCTAACTGGTCCTTCCCCAGGTCTTCCC
Source organism: Lissotriton vulgaris (assembly GCF_964263255.1). Classification (NCBI taxonomy): domain Eukaryota; kingdom Metazoa; phylum Chordata; class Amphibia; order Caudata; family Salamandridae; genus Lissotriton; species Lissotriton vulgaris. Next base: position 798,758,013 of record NC_141700.1, on the reverse strand, counting down.
TTGAGGGTCCCCCTGAGCCCAAGAATTCAACTTGATCAAGTTCGAACTCCCGAGGCTCAGTTTCCCGCAATTCCTGTAGGTCAGCCTCCTCTGAGACTTGATCCTCGACCTGGGGCAAGGGGGAAGGCGCAGCCTTAACCCTACTGCTCTTTTTCTTGGGAGGTGTCTGGTCCGTTGTTCCAGGATCCAGCACCTGTTCAGTGGGGCATTTCCTGACCTGTGACCTAGTCACAGCGAACACATGTGCTGGCAAACCTAACATTTCCATGTGAGTCCGGTGCTCCACTTCTGACCATTGTGACGACTCCAAATCATTGCCCAACAAACAATCCACTGGGAGGTCTGGACTAACTACAACCTTCTTTTGGCCAGTTACCCCTCCCCAGGAGAAAGCTACAATTGCCATACTGTGATTGGTAGTGACATTGCTTGCATTGGTCACCAGGAATTCTGTACCTGGCATGATCTGTCCAGGGTCCACAAAGTTAGGCGTCACCATGGTGACGCTGGCACAAGTGTCCCTATAGGCCTGAGCCATCTTTCCATTTATGAAAGGCGTCTGTCGGTATTTGCCCAGCGTATTGGGACTTATGTCAGGGGACACGTCCGCGTCCCCCGTACTGACAAGGACAGCCTGAGTGAGTGTGCCAACTAAGTTGTCACGCCCCTCAGAACCCAGGGTTAACCCTACTAAACCCTTGGGAGGCGCACTACCACTGCTGACTGTACTAGGGGGCACAGGTGCCTTAGGGGCTGCAGTGGCAGGAGTCTGCCCTCCTCCTTTCTTGGTGCACTCACTAAACCAGTGAGATTTACTTTTACAGTACTGGCACCATCTTTTGGATTGGCCTTCTTTCTTCTTTTGGGGAGCCTGACCCCCACCCTCTTTGGGTTGTTGGGGACCTGTCGAAGACTTCTGGTCATTTTGTTCCCCTTTAGAATCTTTACCCTTCTGGTCTGCTTTCTTCTGACCACCTTGATTCTGGCCCTGGTTCTGTTTAACTCTCGTACGAACCCATTTGTCTGCCTTCTGTCCCAATTCTTGGGGAGAGGTCAGATCCGAGTCGACAAGATGCTGATGCAACAACTGGTTCTGACAATTGTTTAAAATTTGTTCTCTCATCATCAAATTATACAATCCTTTGTAATCAGTAACCTTACTGCCCAGCAACCAGCCCTCAAAAGCCTTAGTGGCACAATCGACAAAATCAGACCAATCTTGAGACTGCGTTTTCTGGGTATCCCTGAACAGCACCCTGTACTGCTCAGTGGTTAGGCCGAACCCTTCAACGAGTGTATTCTTCAAGACTTGGTAATTATTAGCGTCCTCTACCCTTGTGGTGAGGAGCTTGTCTCTTCCTTTTCCTTCAAAGGAGAGCCACAAGATAGCTGCCCACTGACTCTGGGGAACGCCTTGCACAGTGCAGGCCCTCTCCAAAGCAGTAATCCATTTGTGGATGTCGTCCCCTTGTTTAAAGGGGGGCACTATCTTCCCGAGGTGTTTCGTATCGAAACTCTTTTCCCTATTACTAGGTACATTGCTGCCACCAGTGGGGATTGCCCCACTTAACTGTTGCTCTCTAGCGAAAGCAAGCTTTTCCTTGGCCAGGGCAAGTTCTTCCCTTTCGATCCTTAGATTAGCTGCCCTTTCTTTCGCTTCGTACACTCTCCTCTGAGGGGACGTCATCCCTCTTTGAGAAGAGTTGTGGGAGCCGTTGGTATGAAGGGATCTGCCAGAGTCTCTTGACAGAGATCGGGCTCGTCCATTCCCCAGGTTAAGCGGAACCGACAGTAGCGCCGGGGTTCCCCCAGTACCACTATCGTGTCTGCTTAAGTTGGACCGTGTTAGTCTGACGACTTCTACCTGTCCCTTATCTGCCTCGTCCCCAGAGAGATCCTCATCCTCATCCTCCTCCACATCCTCGTTCTCGGTTGCGAGGTGAATGAGGTCAGGATCGTCCCGGGTTCCCTCGAGGGGAGGCATGTCTCCTTCTGGATTAGAAGAGCTACGAAGTTTCTCAGCTCTCCTGGCATCATAAGTCTCCAAGAGACCAATCAGAAAGGACGTTGTGGGGTTAGACCCCTGCTGAATCTTCCGGGAGTGACACAATCGTCTTAACTCCTTGAAGCTCAGCACAGTATATCCTGAAGGGATGACCTGTGGAGGGTCAACTGACACAAGGGGAGACTCAGAGTTTCCTCCTTGGCCCGACATACTGTTTCTAGTGTGGTGTAAGTGATGCACCTACCTACACTATGTGTTTTCCTACTGATCCCTTGCTAAGAGTTGTAGCCAAGGTGTGCTAAGCCTTGAGGAGCTACAACAGCTGGTTCAGTAGAACTCAGAGTATTCTAAGCTTTAGTTATATGTACTAACAGTACTTGCGCGATCTTTCAACAAGATATTCTTAGGATACGTGTGGTAAAACAACAGCAAGCTCAAATCCCAACCGCTGCTCACCAATGTGAGAAGTTGGCCCGATATGCAACGTTCGCTATTCTAGCGACCGCTATGTATCGTTCCAACGACCCTTATGGTGTTTGGTTGTAAGTCAACCTATAGACCAGCTATCCTAGTAGCGTGGATACGAGCAGTCTAAGGCTAAAGACTCGAGAGGGCGTGTTAAGCCAGCTGTTTACCACACATGTACCCCTTGAACACCCAGTGAAAGGACACCACACAAGTGTTATGAAAATAAACAGTATATTTATTAAGAATCACAACAGCCCTGTACTCTTTATGAGGACAGGGTACTTAGCACAAACCAAATCTCTTTAGCAAATACTTTAAGTGCACAGTTAAAACAAGTGTCCGAGGACACGGAAAGGTTAAGGCAAGTCGGAAGCGAGGGACTCGGGACCCTAGAGTAAGGAGGCTATGCAGGCACTGAAATGCCGAGTTACCTAGCCACGAGGGCTGCGGCTGCACAAGTCTTACATGCGTCGGGGTCTTCGCTGACGAGCCAGGAGCCGGAAGAAAAGGAGTTGCTGGCCGGCGACCAGTGCTGAATAGTTCGTAGAGATCCAAGCCTGGATCGGAGATTGATGAAACCTGAAAGCAGAGGGGACCAAGTTCGTACTACTAGCCAGTAGTCAGAGGGTACCAGGAAGGCACCGGTTGGCCGTCACCTCGACCAGGTGAGTGGGCGACGCTAGGCTCTGCAGTCTCACGGACCAGGAGGCGTTGTCGGCGACCACGGTGGAGGTGCGAGCTGTCCCACGACGGATGTCGCTGTCGGCGTCTTGAGTGGACCAGGAGGGTCCGGGGTGCTTCTCGAAAAGATGGAAGCAAGGGCCAGTCTGGAGCAACCAGACCGGCAGTGATGATTCTCGAATGTCGTCACAGAAGGACACAAGCCAGCGGCTAGTGACCAGACAACGTGCTGAGCAGCGAGCAGAAGGGCCCCACGCAGATCGTGGAGATGCTGGGAGACTGCACTTCGGTGCTGGAGCGGCTCAGGGTCGGGGCTTCTCGGACCCCAGAGCACTCACCAGAGAGTTACCTCGATGGTCGTGCTGGTTTTTAAGAGCGTGCAGGTTCTGATGATGGCCGGTCCCTCGAGGTCTCGTCGCACCCACAGATCACAGCTGAGCTGATGACGTGGGTAGAGGTCAGAGGTGCCAGGGAAGCCGGTTCTCGTCGAGCTGGGCCGTCGGATTCCTTGAGGAAGGACTTACAGCAAACCGCAGAGTTCTTAGATGGTGCCCGCTGATGCAGGGTGACTACTCCTTAGCCACAAGGGAGAAATCTTGAGAAGAGTCTTGAAGTCCTTTCGTAGAAAGTATTCTTGATTCAAAGATGATCTAATTTGGAAGGGTCCCCGCTCCGGCCTTTATCCTAAAGAAAGGGGTGGGCACATGACTAGGTCCTGCCCTAAGGGTGGGACCAGGAAGGGGGGTAGTTACACCCCTCTCCCCTGCCGGACTTTCCCCAGGCCAGGGCTGTCGCCCCTGGAACTGGTTCTAACCGGCAGATGCGTAGTGAGCACCGGGGTGCCACTCCGCAGTCACCTTCTCGCAAAAGCCCTACCTACCCAGAATACACAAACCCTGTCTGGGACGGTGCGAACACCGCCCTCGACAGGAAACCCTTTGTCCAAGTGCTCCTCGCTGGAAGGACTCCCAGCAGCAGGAGGTCAGACTCGTGTCTGTGGTGGCAGCATCCATTTTGTGGAGCTGAGGCTTTCGTTAACTTTAACCGGGGTTCACAGTTACGTACATGTCGTGTCCCTCTAGAAGGGCGGAATGCTAACCTCGTCGCCAGAGTTGGTGAGAGGGCAGCATCCCGATTCGTATGACACCTTACTCGACATGTCTTGATAACGCGACACCGAAGTTACCGATGTGGCACGCGTTATCATGGAACAGCCATTGGGTCTTTTCTCCGCAAGCTGCAACCGGCTCGGCTCGGGCCAGAACACAGTTCACGCGAGCCCATGCACTCTGCCTTCAGGATTGTCAAGGCCTGCCATAGGAGTGACTGATAGGGACTCGGGTGTCCATTGTATGGTTAGATATAGAGCTACTATATCTAAAGCAAAGGGTGATTACACGACTTCGCCCCAGCTGTCATGCAGCCAGTTGTGTCAAATTTAGGAGGCCAGCCAGGGGTGGCATAATACATGCTGCAGCCCCTGGCGGCCCTGGGTACACCTATGCCCTGAGTTACAGGGTCTGATAAGGTGGCCCAGTACCAATTGGTAAATGCACCTAGGGTACATGTTGTAATTTAGAAAGAGAACAGCCAGGCTGTGGGTCTGATTGGCAGGCCCACAGCCAGAGAAAGTCGTAAACCAGTGAAACAAAAGCAAAAAATCCGGGTGATCATAGGATTGCAGACCCTACTCTCCTACATGACCCCCCCCAAACGTCGGAACAACTAGCTAACCTTGACCAGGTAAGTCTTCTTGTTCTAAGTGGAAATATCTGGAGAGCCCATCGGCATTGCCATGATCAGTACCAGGTCTATGTTCCACTGTGAAGTCCATCCCCTGTAGGGAAATGGTCCACCTAAGCAATTTGGGGTTTTCACCCTTCATCTGATTTAGCCACAAGAGGGGCTTATGGTCGGTCTGAATCTTGAAGTGAGTGCCAAACAAGTATGGCCTCAGCTTCTTCAGGGCCCAAACCACAGCAAAGGCCTCCCTCTCGATAGCTGACCAATTCTTCTCTCTAGGGGTCAGCCTTCTGCTTATAAAAGCAATGGGCTGTTCTTGACCATCAAAATTCAGTTGAGAAAGAACAGCTCCCACACCCAACTCAGAAGCATCTGTTTGGACAATGAATGGTTTGGAGTAGTCCGGACTCTTGAGGATAGGCGCCGTGCACATGGCCTGCTTTAGGTCATCGTATGCTTTTTGACAGCTCGCTGTCCACTGAACCTTTTTTGGCATTTTCTTACTTGTCAGTTCATTTAATGGTGTCACGATGGAACCATAGTTCCTGACAAACTTCCTATAGTAACCAGTCAGGCCCAAGAAAGCTCGAACCTGAGTCTGGGTGGTTGGAGGAGCCCAGTCCCTGATTGACTGTATCTTGCTCTCCAGTGGCTGAACCTGACCTCCACCTACAAGGTGGCCCAGGTATACAACCTGTGTCTGCCCTATCTGGCACTTGGTGGCCTTGATAGTGAGGCCTGCTGCTTGCAGCGCCTCCAATGTCTTCCGCAGGTGGACCAGGTGATCCTCCCAGGTGGAGCTAAAGACAGCAATATCGTCAAGATACGCCGCACAGAAGTCATCCAGCCCAGTAAGGACGTGATTCACCAACCGTTGGAAGGTGGCAGGTGCATTTTTCAGACCAAAGGGCATCACCACGAACTGATAATGCCCACCAGGGGTTGAAAATGCTGTTTTAGGCTTGGCGTCCTCAGCTAACCTGATTTGCCAATACCCAGCTGTCAGGTCAAACGTACTTAAGTAGTTGGCCGAAGCCAGCCTATCAATAAGCTCGTCTGCCCTTGGTATTGGGTGGGCGTCAGTCTTAGTGACTGCATTGAGACCCCTGTAGTCTACGCAGAACCTCATCTCTCTCTTACCACCCTGGGTGTGAGGTTTCGGCACTAGAACTACGGGACTAGCCCAAGGGCTATCCGAGGGTTCAATGACTCCCAGCTCCAACATTTTCTGCACTTCACTTTTGATGCAGTCTCTAACGTGATCAGGCTGCCTGTAGATTTTACTCTTTACGGGCAAGCTGTCACCAGTGTCGACCTCATGGGTGCACCAATCGGTCTGACTGGGTGTCAGAGAAAACAGATGTCGGAACGACTGAAGAACCTGTTTACAGTCGCTCTGTTGATGTTCGGAGAGGCTGCCACAAAAGACAACACCATCTACCGAGCCATCGTCAGGATTCTGAGTGAGCAGGTCGGGGAGAGGGTCACTCTCCTCTTCCTGTCCCTCATCTAGGGCCATGAGCAAACTCATGTCCTTCCTGTCGACATATGCTTTTAGCCTGCTGACATGAAGCACCCTGTGGGGGCTCCGGGGAGTTCCCAGGTCGACCAGGTAGGTGACCTCTCCCTTCTTCTCCAGGATGGTGTGGGGCCCGGACCATTTGTCCTTGAGTGCTGCTGGGGCCACTGGCTCCAACACCCACACCTTCTGTCCGGGCTGGTAAACAGTCAAGACAGCCTTTTGGTCATGCCAAGTTTTTTGGAGTTCTTGGCTGGCCTTAAGGTTTTCGGATGCCTTCTCCATGTATTCAGCCATCCGCGAGCGGAGGCCGAGCACATAGTCCACTATGTTGGTTGCCGGCTTTTTGAGAGGTCTCTCCCATCCTTCCTTCACCAAACACAGGGGTCCTCTTACAGGATGCCCGTACAAAAGTTCAAAAGGGCTGTAGCCAACCCCCTTCTGTGGGACTTCTCTGTAGGCGAACAAGAGGCAGGGGATCAGGACGTCCCATCTACGCCGAAGCTTTTCCGGTAGTCCATGAATCATCCCTTTTAGGGTCCTGTTGAATCTCTCAACAAGCCCATTGCATTGTGGATGATAGGGTGTAGTGAACTTGTAGTTGACACCACATTCCTTCCACATATCAGTTAAGTAGCTCGACATAAAGTTTGCACCTCTGTCGGAGACGACCTCCTTAGGGAAGCCCACTCTGGAGAATACTCCAACCAGGGCTCTTGCCACAACAGGTGCTGTAGTGGTCCTAAGGGGAATAGCTTCAGGGTACCTGGTGGCATGATCCACTACCACCAGTATAAACTTGTGCCCTGATGCTGTTGGTGGTTCCATGGGACCGACGATGTCGATCCCCACCCGTTCAAAGGGCACCCCCACCACAGGCATTGGTATAAGGGGGGCCTTTGTCGTGCCACCTGACTTACCACTGGCTTGGCAAGTGACACAGGAGCGGCAAAACTCCTTGGTATCTTCATTCATGTGAGGCCAGTGAAAGTGCGAGACAAGCCTGTCCCACGTTTTCGTCTGGCCTAAGTGACCTGCTAAGGGAATCTCGTGGGCCAAGGTAAGTAGGAAACCACGCTGAGACAAGGGGACGACCAGCCTCCTGGTCATGCCAGGCTTGGGGTCTCTTGACTCAGTGTACAGGAGTCCATCTTCCCAGTATACCTTGTGGGTACCTGTGGCGTTCCCAGCAGCCTCAGCAGCAGCCTGCTGTCTGAGGGGTTCAAGAGAAGGGCAGTCTAACTGGTCCTTCCCCAGGTCTTCCCTTGAGGGTCCCCCTGAGCCCAAGAATTCAACTTGATCAAGTTCGAACTCCCGAGGCTCAGTTTCCCGCAATTCCTGTAGGTCAGCCTCCTCTGAGACTTGATCCTCGACCTGGGGCAAGGGGGAAGGCGCAGCCTTAACCCTACTGCTCTTTTTCTTGGGAGGTGTCTGGTCCGTTGTTCCAGGATCCAGCACCTGTTCAGTGGGGCATTTCCTGACCTGTGACCTAGTCACAGCGAACACATGTGCTGGCAAACCTAACATTTCCATGTGAGTCCGGTGCTCCACTTCTGACCATTGTGACGACTCCAAATCATTGCCCAACAAACAATCCACTGGGAGGTCTGGACTAACTACAACCTTCTTTTGGCCAGTTACCCCTCCCCAGGAGAAAGCTACAATTGCCATACTGTGATTGGTAGTGACATTGCTTGCATTGGTCACCAGGAATTCTGTACCTGGCATGATCTGTCCAGGGTCCACAAAGTTAGGCGTCACCATGGTGACGCTGGCACAAGTGTCCCTATAGGCCTGAGCCATCTTTCCATTTATGAAAGGCGTCTGTCGGTATTTGCCCAGCGTATTGGGACTTATGTCAGGGGACACGTCCGCGTCCCCCGTACTGACAAGGACAGCCTGAGTGAGTGTGCCAACTAAGTTGTCACGCCCCTCAGAACCCAGGGTTAACCCTACTAAACCCTTGGGAGGCGCACTACCACTGCTGACTGTACTAGGGGGCACAGGTGCCTTAGGGGCTGCAGTGGCAGGAGTCTGCCCTCCTCCTTTCTTGGTGCACTCACTAAACCAGTGAGATTTACTTTTACAGTACTGGCACCATCTTTTGGATTGGCCTTCTTTCTTCTTTTGGGGAGCCTGACCCCCACCCTCTTTGGGTTGTTGGGGACCTGTCGAAGACTTCTGGTCATTTTGTTCCCCTTTAGAATCTTTACCCTTCTGGTCTGCTTTCTTCTGACCACCTTGATTCTGGCCCTGGTTCTGTTTAACTCTCGTACGAACCCATTTGTCTGCCTTCTGTCCCAATTCTTGGGGAGAGGTCAGATCCGAGTCGACAAGATGCTGATGCAACAACTGGTTCTGACAATTGTTTAAAATTTGTTCTCTCATCATCAAATTATACAATCCTTTGTAATCAGTAACCTTACTGCCCAGCAACCAGCCCTCAAAAGCCTTAGTGGCACAATCGACAAAATCAGACCAATCTTGAGACTGCGTTTTCTGGGTATCCCTGAACAGCACCCTGTACTGCTCAGTGGTTAGGCCGAACCCTTCAACGAGTGTATTCTTCAAGACTTGGTAATTATTAGCGTCCTCTACCCTTGTGGTGAGGAGCTTGTCTCTTCCTTTTCCTTCAAAGGAGAGCCACAAGATAGCTGCCCACTGACTCTGGGGAACGCCTTGCACAGTGCAGGCCCTCTCCAAAGCAGTAATCCATTTGTGGATGTCGTCCCCTTGTTTAAAGGGGGGCACTATCTTCCCGAGGTGTTTCGTATCGAAACTCTTTTCCCTATTACTAGGTACATTGCTGCCACCAGTGGGGATTGCCCCACTTAACTGTTGCTCTCTAGCGAAAGCAAGCTTTTCCTTGGCCAGGGCAAGTTCTTCCCTTTCGATCCTTAGATTAGCTGCCCTTTCTTTCGCTTCGTACACTCTCCTCTCAGGGGACGTCATCCCTCTTTGAGAAGAGTTGTGGGAGCCGTTGGTATGAAGGGATCTGCCAGAGTCTCTTGACAGAGATCGGGCTCGTCCATTCCCCAGGTTAAGCGGAACCGACAGTAGCGCCGGGGTTCCCCCAGTACCACTATCGTGTCTGCTTAAGTTGGACCGTGTTAGTCTGACGACTTCTACCTGTCCCTTATCTGCCTCGTCCCCAGAGAGATCCTCATCCTCATCCTCCTCCACATCTTCGTTCTCGGTTGCGAGGTGAATGAGGTCAGGATCGTCCCGGGTTCCCTCGAGGGGAGGCATGTCTCCTTCTGGATTAGAAGAGCTACGAAGTTTCTCAGCTCTCCTGGCATCATAAGTCTCCAAGAGACCAATCAGAAAGGACGTTGTGGGGTTAGACCCCTGCTGAATCTTCCGGGAGTGACACAATCGTCTTAACTCCTTGAAGCTCAGCACAGTATATCCTGAAGGGATGACCTGTGGAGGGTCAACTGACACAAGGGGAGACTCAGAGTTTCCTCCTTGGCCCGACATACTGTTTCTAGTGTGGTGTAAGTGATGCACCTACCTACACTATGTGTTTTCCTACTGATCCCTTGCTAAGAGTTGTAGCCAAGGTGTGCTAAGCCTTGAGGAGCTACAACAGCTGGTTCAGTAGAACTCAGAGTATTCTAAGCTTTAGTTATATGTACTAACAGTACTTGCGCGATCTTTCAACAAGATATTCTTAGGATACGTGTGGTAAAACAACAGCAAGCTCAAATCCCAACCGCTGCTCACCAATGTGAGAAGTTGGCCCGATATGCAACGTTCGCTATTCTAGCGACCGCTATGTATCGTTCCAACGACCCTTATGGTGTTTGGTTGTAAGTCAACCTATAGACCAGCTATCCTAGTAGCGTGGATACGAGCAGTCTAAGGCTAAAGACTCGAGAGGGCGTGTTAAGCCAGCTGTTTACCACACATGTACCCCTTGAACACCCAGTGAAAGGACACCACACAAGTGTTATGAAAATAAACAGTATATTTATTAAGAATCACAACAGCCCTGTACTCTTTATGAGGACAGGGTACTTAGCACAAACCAAATCTCTTTAGCAAATACTTTAAGTGCACAGTTAAAACAAGTGTCCGAGGACACGGAAAGGTTAAGGCAAGTCGGAAGCGAGGGACTCGGGACCCTAGAGTAAGGAGGCTATGCAGGCACTGAAATGCCGAGTTACCTAGCCACGAGGGCTGCGGCTGCACAAGTCTTACAGGCGTCGGGGTCTTCGCTGACGAGCCAGGAGCCGGAAGAAAAGGAGTTGCTGGCCGGCGACCAGTGCTGAATAGTTCGTAGAGATCCAAGCCTGGATCGGAGATTGATGAAACCTGAAAGCAGAGGGGACCAAGTTCGTACTACTAGCCAGTAGTCAGAGGGTACCAGGAAGGCACCGGTTGGCCGTCACCTCGACCAGGTGAGTGGGCGACGCTAGGCTCTGCAGTCTCACGGACCAGGAGGCGTTGTCGGCGACCACGGTGGAGGTGCGAGCTGTCCCACGACGGATGTCGCTGTCGGCGTCTTGAGTGGACCAGGAGGGTCCGGGGTGCTTCTCAAAAAGATGGAAGCAAGGGCCAGTCTGGAGCAACCAGACCGGCAGTGATGATTCTCGAATGTCGTCACAGAAGGACACAAGCCAGCGGCTAGTGACCAGACAACGTGCTGAGCAGCGAGCAGAAGGGCCCCACGCAGATCGTGGAGATGCTGGGAGACTGCACTTCGGTGCTGGAGCGGCTCAGGGTCGGGGCTTCTCGGACCCCAGAGCACTCACCAGAGAGTTACCTCGATGGTCGTGCTGGTTTTTAAGAGCGTGCAGGTTCTGATGATGGCCGGTCCCTCGAGGTCTCGTCGCACCCACAGATCACAGCTGAGCTGATGACGTGGGTAGAGGTCAGAGGTGCCAGGGAAGCCGGTTCTCGTCGAGCTGGGCCGTCGGATTCCTTGAGGAAGGACTTACAGCAAACCGCAGAGTTCTTAGATGGTGCCCGCTGATGCAGGGTGACTACTCCTTAGCCACAAGGGAGAAATCTTGAGAAGAGTCTTGAAGTCCTTTCGTAGAAAGTATTCTTGATTCAAAGATGATCTAATTTGGAAGCGTCCCCGCTCCGGCCTTTATCCTAAAGAAAGGGGTGGGCACATGACTAGGTCCTGCCCTAAGGGTGGGACCAGGAAGGGGGGTAGTTACACCCCTCTCCCCTGCCGGACTTTCCCCAGGCCAGGGCTGTCGCCCCTGGAACTGGTTCTAACCGGCAGATGCGTAGTGAGCACCGGGGTGCCACTCCGCAGTCACCTTCTCGCAAAAGCCCTACCTACCCAGAATACACAAACCCTGTCTGGGACGGTGCGAACACCGCCCTCGACAGGAAACCCTTTGTCCAAGTGCTCCTCGCTGGAAGGACTCCCAGCAGCAGGAGGTCAGACTCGTGTCTGTGGTGGCAGCATCCATTTTGTGGAGCTGAGGCTTTCGTTAACTTTAACCGGGGTTCACAGTTACGTACATGTCGTGTCCCTCTAGAAGGGCGGAATGCTAACCTCGTCGCCAGAGTTGGTGAGAGGGCAGCATCCCGATTCGTATGACACCTTACTCGACATGTCTTGATAACGCGACACCGAAGTTACCGATGTGGCACGCGTTATCATGGAACAGCCATTGGGTCTTTTCTCCGCAAGCTGCAACCGGCTCGGCTCGGGCCAGAACACAGTTCACGCGAGCCCATGCACTCTGCCTTCAGGATTGTCAAGGCCTGCCATAGGAGTGACTGATAGGGACTCGGGTGTCCATTGTATGGTTAGATATAGAGCTACTATATCTAAAGCAAAGGGTGATTACACGACTTCGCCCCAGCTGTCATGCAGCCAGTTGTGTCAAATTTAGGAGGCCAGCCAGGGGTGGCATAATACATGCTGCAGCCCCTGGCGGCCCTGGGTACACCTATGCCCTGAGTTACAGGGTCTGATAAGGTGGCCCAGTACCAATTGGTAAATGCACCTAGGGTACATGTTGTAATTTAGAAAGAGAACAGCCAGGCTGTGGGTCTGATTGGCAGGCCCACAGCCAGAGAAAGTCGTAAACCAGTGAAACAAAAGCAAAAAATCTGGGTGATCATAGGATTGCAGACCCTACTCTCCTACAGTGGGACCCCCACAGGGATGCCGCTGGGGGGTAAAAAAATGTTTTCCAATTTTGCCGTAAAATTTCAGGTGGAGCCGCAAATTTGTGGCAGAATAAAAAAAAAAACAAGCACAGTCTCCTGCACAGTGCAGGGGACAAACAACTCAATATGGGATTTTCATAGTGCGCAACCCGTGTTCTTCAAATGAGAAGCATCATATGAAAGAATTGGCAATATCTAAATAAGAGTGAATCGAAATTTGCCTAGCTTATGTAACGGTAAGTTTCAATTCTATTAAGGACACGGAGGCTTCAGATTATGCTATATCTTCCTTCGCTTTATTAACATAAAACTCCACAGCAGCTTAGGAAAAGATATAATAAGAACAAAAAATGCTTTAAACATAAAGCATTTGAAGGAACGTTTAACAGTCCAAAACCACAACTCCCAAGAGTCTCTTGTGTATTGCTAGTCCATAGTCCTTCCATTATGTCCATCACAGCTAGAAAGCCAGCCCTCTCTTCCTCTTCCTCCTCTTTCTTCGCGCAGATCACGCATACACCTCATTGCTCCTGCTTAGCACCCTCGTTGCCTGTCGAAAAAAGGGACAGCGTAAGCGAGGTGGCCTAGGAATGCAATAATAAGGCAAAGGAGTACTCAATGACTATTACAGTACAGACATCGTATAAAGGAAAACGCTTTACTTACTGCCATACGGGCGGGTAGAGAAACCACTGTGTAGCCTGGGTGGGATAATCCTCGCCTCCGTGTCCTTAATAGAATTGAAACTTACCGTTACATAAGCTAGGCAAATTTCGATTCTATGTCAGGACCGGAGGCTTCAGATTAGGCTAGTTCAAAGCTTACTTACCACCAACTGGGCCAAATCCACCACGGGCTTAAAATAAAACCTCTTAAAGGTGGAATCCGAGGACCAATCTGCAGCTCGCATTAGATCCTCCAAGCGAGCACCCACAGAGAACGCCTTAGAGGCCATGGCCCCTCTGGCAGAGTGTGCTCCAAACAGAATCGTGTTGATGCCTGCTTCTTGCATGACCCAACGCACCCACCGAGCAATAGTGGGGGAGGAGACAGCTTTGTGTGGCTTTCGTAAGGCAATCAACAATTGACGCTCGCCCGGGGGGCGCAATTCCAAAGTCAAATCCTCATATGCTTTGAGGCATTGCACAACACACAACTTAGGAGTGTCTAGAAAAGCTGGATAGGAAATGGATCGTGACGATGTTTTAGTGCGTCGACCCACGGTAAAAGTAACCCCATCCGGGGAAAAAATGCGTGCAGAGATATTCAGAGCACGCACGTCAGACACACGTCTACAAGAAACCAAACATAACAGCATGGCCAACTTTGCCGAGAGCTCCTTAAGAGACAGGTAGGAGTTGGCCGGCCATGACAGGAACAAGTTCAGGACCAAATTGACGTCCCAAAGGACGGAATACCTGGGTTCAGGAGGCAATGCGAGTCGGATAGCCCGCAGAAGCAGACAAACAAAAGGGTGCTCCCCTACCGGAGAGCCATCGATGTTACCATGGCCTGCCGAAATCGCCGATCGAATCGCATTAATCGTTCTGTAGGCAAGGCCCTTGTCGGCTAGGTCAGCCAGGAAGTTCAGCACGAGAACGAGGCCCGCGACCAAGGGATCCAAATCCCTTCGTAGACACCAACGCATCCACTTAAGCCAAGCGGATCTGTAGCGCTTCGTCGTACTATCGGCCCATGCTTTGGAGAGCAGATGCTCAGCCGACCCCGAAAGGCCTGGGAGCGACCAGCGTCTCCTGAGAGCCTCCATGCCATGAGGCGGAGCGAGCTCTGCGTGATGAGAGGATGCGGTTCCTGATCCGGATTCGTCAGGAGCAGAGGAAACAGGGGGAGTAGGATTGGAAAATCCCAAAAAAGTTCCAGAAGAACCGGAAACCACACTTGAGACCTCCAGAGCGGTGTAACCAACACCAACTCCGCTCCTTGGCGGCGTACTTGGGCCGCCGTCCGCACTATCATGGAGAACGGGGGAAACGCAAACGATCTTTCCCGACTCCAGTCCTGTAGAAAGGCGTCCGTGGCTTCCGCCAGAGGGTCCGGCCTCCAACTGAAAAAACGCGGCAGCTGGTGGTCGAGACGGGACACAAACAGGTCCACCGAGAAGGGACCCCAGAGATTTTGTAACCACCGGAAGACTTCCGGATCCAGTTTCCACCGACTGGCATCCCTGAGGTGCCTGGAGTGCCAATCCGCTACTTGATTGGCCTGAACCGGTAGGTACTCCGCCGTCACCGCAATGTGGCGCGACAGGCAGTAGTCCCAGAAGTCCTTCGCCAAGTCCGTCAGCGCGCGGGAACGAGGGCCCCCTAGATGGTTCACATAACGAACCGCTGAAATGTTGTCCATTCTCAGTAGAACACAGGCTTTGACCGAATCCTTGGTCCAACAGCGGACTGCGAAGGAGCCCGCCAGGAGCTCCAAACAGTTGATATGTAACCGTTGTTCTTCTGAAGACCAGGCGCCGCCGGTGGAGAAATCCCCGCACCGGGCGCCCCAGCCCGACCTGCTGGCGTCGGACTCTATAACTAGATCCGGGGCTGACCCGAAGATCGCCCGACCATTCCACGCCTCCATGTGAGACAGCCACCAAGACATTTCCTCTTTCGCCTCTTCCGTGAGAGGAACCCACTGATCGTAGCTCATCCCTCTCCGAAGGTGGTGAGCCTTGAGGCGTTGGAGCGCCCTGTAATGTAGGGGCCCCCGAAAAATCGCTTGGATGGAGGACGACAGAAGTCCTACCACCTTGGCGATATGTCGCAAAGATGTGCGATCCTTGGTGATCGTCTGCCGAAGCAGGTGTCGGATTTTTGCGACCTTCCGGCCCGGAAGGCTTAGAACCGCCTCCACCAAGTCCACCACGAAACCCAGGAAGGTAATCTTCTGAGTGGGAACCAAAACTGACTTTGAGCCGTTGAACACGAAACCCAGCTTCTGAAGAAGGTGCACGGTTTGTTGCAGCTGTCCAGCCAAGATCACTGGACACTGTCCCATGAGGAGGATGTCGTCCAAGTATACTAACATCCGCACCCCTTGACCTCTGAGGAACTCCACCACCGGATGGAGCACCTTCGTGAAGCACCAGGGGGCCGATGACAGACCGAACGGCAGCGCGGTGAACTCGAACACCCTGCCGTTCCATAGAAACTGAAGGAAACGACGATGCGGCGGATGGATGGGAACGACCAGATAGGCGTCCTTGAGATCCAGTCTCACCATCCAATCTCGGGGGAGGAGTACATCTCGAAGGAGGTGGATACCCTCCATCTTGAAGTGCCGGTAAATCAACCACCCGTTGAATTCCTTGAGATTGATCACGGGCCTTCTGCCCCCATCTGTCTTGTCCACTAGGAAGACATTGCTGAGGAAACCGTTGGGGTGGCGCGTTGATAGACGGATGGCCCCTTTGCGGAGTAATTCCGAGACCTCCCCGTCTATCAAACGCGCGTCGGACTCTGAGAACACCATTGGACGTGGGGACACTGCTTGCGTGGGTAGGTCGTAGAACTCTATGTGGAACCCACGTAGGGTTTGCAAGACCCAAGCGTCGGCAGTGAGCAACTCCCACTCCCCGTAAAAGGCTGCCAACCTCCCTCCTATCGGAACCTGATCTAAACAAAGTACACACACCGGAGGTATTTCCTTGTCCGGAGTTCTTCCTGAATCCTCTGCCGCCGAAGCGTTGCCCTCTGGTGGGGTAGAAATTATTAAAGTTTGCGGAGGTCTGGTACTGTCCTCTGCCGGAGCCTTGTCCCTTATTATTGGCTTGCTGGCCGCGGCCGGTCACGCGGCCCCTACCGCGACCGGCCCCTCCGGAGAAACGCTGGTGAAAAACACGTTTAATGCTGGACTGTGCCTTGTCCAGCGATGTAAACGTGTTCACGAACTTGCCCAGCTACCTGATAAAGGGCTCGCCGAAGAGGCCTCCCTGGGCCACCGCATCCGCCTCCGACGAGGCTAGATCCCCCAACTTAGGGTCCAATTTAATCAACAAGGAACGCCTACGTTCAGTGGATAGGGCGCAATTGGCGTTGCCCAGGAACACAATAACTCGTTGGGCCCAATTGGAAAGCACCTCCGGGGAAATGACTGTGCCATTCGCCTTCGCCTCCTCCGCCATGTCGAGGATCTTCGTGGCAGGCCCCACTGCATCCAGCAGCTTATCCTGACAGGATCGCCAGGACCGATCAATACCTTTTCTGGGATCCTTCATAAATTTTGCCAAGAAGGTGGCCATCTTCGCGTCCAACTCGGGGGTCATAGCCACCTTACCTTCCAAAGTCGGCCGAGGGCACTCCCCTCGCAGACAACCTCTGGCCTCCTTCTCCAGTGGCTTGCGGAGCCGACCCGCCACCAACTTTGCCACCGTCTCATCCGGTGTCCAAGCCGCGGAGCGCGGATGAACGATCTCGTCCGGGTCCAACATGCCCGACTCATCCCGTGGCAATTCCTTGGCTGAGCTCGATGGGTGCCAAGAGCGTACCGACTCCCCGTCGTCATCAGTGTCCGGCGAGTCGTACACTGGGGAAGCGGGGGCCGTTGACACGTCCCCCGAAGCACCAGGGTCCGCCAAGGGCGTAGGGGGCGCAGCCGTTGCTTTCGCCAAAAAGGCGTCACGGAGACGCTCAAAAGCGCCCCTGTCCACCCCTTGGGCCTCCGAGGACGGGCCTTCCCTGCAGGGTTTCTTGGATGCGGGCGGCAACCCGCTCGACGTCCCCGGGAGGTCGGGAGTCGGGCCCAAATGCGCGGATGCTAGCTTCGCGCATTCCTCCACAATGCGGGCGGAGAGGCGGTCTTCCATGGGCCCCACCACCTCCGTCACGCAGTGGTAAATGGAACTATCCACCGCTTGGTAGAACTCATCGTCCTGTAGGTAAGAATAGGGCTCCTCATCGTACTCCCCTTCCATTATAAACTCACAGAAACAACCCTACAGGCACCCAGGAGGGTGTTAATCGAGAGGACACTCGAGTATGGGCAGACAAAACTGACTGCAATCACCTTGTGGGCCAACAGGTGTGGCAGGTAGGGCTGCACCGACCCCCCAGCGCGCGGACTCTCCTCACCGGGACCGAGTCTTGTTACCCCTCAAGCGCGCTAAGCCACACACAGCAAGTGAGGTGCACAAAAAAATGCGCCCGAAGGCGTTTCACGCAGTCAACGCCGCAATACAGACCCCAGCGGGGCGTCAGAAATAAGGGTTACAGACCCGGTAAACCAGGTGTCTGAGGGGTAAGCGAGGGCAGGCTCCGGCGCAGGCAGACTCCTCAGCGCGGCTCCCGTAACTGAGGAGACGCGCCGAAGAGCCGGCGAGACGCGTGGGCGCCCCCTGGCGGCTTATCAGTCACCGCACACAAATGGGAAAGAAAAGTCGCGTAGGAACGGGTAGAACGTTCCCGCGACCGGGGACTCTGCAATGGAAAAACAAACCATGGAACGAGCCCCCAACAATCGTATATACAATACAACCAGTAAAATCACATAAAAGGAAACATGAAAAGCACTTATCTGGCTGCGGGAGCAGCGAAGAAAGAGGAGGAAGAGGAAGAGAGGGCTGGCTTTCTAGCTGTGATGGACATAATGGAAGGACTATGGACTAGCAATACACAAGAGACTCTCGGGAGTTGTGGTTTTGGACTGTTAAACGTTCCTTCAAATGCTTTAGGTCTTAAAGGATTTTTTGTTCACTGTTTACATATTTTCCTAAGCTGCTGTGGAGTTTTATGTTAATAAAGCGATGGAAGATATAGCATAATCTGAAGCCTCCGGTCCTGACATAGAATTACAGCCAATGTAACAACAATGTTCAATAAAATTAAGCAGTTATTAGAATATAGTGCATCCTATGATTGGAAAACGCTTGGGCAGGAGAGCAGCTCATAGGCCCTGCACATATGAACAACACACACATAATGCCCAAACAATGGACCCTTCATTCTGCCACTGTCTCCAGTGTCTTCATTGACACATCACTGGCACCCCCTGCCAGACGGACAGTAGATTTCGAGGTCTGAGTGAGCATGTGGCGTGCGATTCAAAGCACAGCATGCATGCAGCAGGGACTCTTTTCAAAGTTTTCCCACTCCATTCGTCTTTATTATAATTTGCCGATGCATCATTACCAGCCCAACTCCACATGCCCCCTTCCCTCAGTGAGCAAAATATGAGATATATGCATGGCCTACTGCTCGGCTCCCAAACGCACTTATGGGATTTACAATATGTAATCTTGAATAATGCACACGAACACAGCCTCATAATTAAATAATCATAGTTTTTTATACAACACAACCCCGACCCGAAGGTATCAAAGCGCTTTACATGAACACCAGTTGCATGATAAACACATCAGACACATTCATTTTTGAGGCATGGAGAGGTTAAGTGATTTACCCAGAATCACAGGATATTGAGCCTTCCGTCAATACTTGAACGTGGTTCCCCAGCTTCAAAGTTGGCTGCTCTAGGCAAGGCATTACGCCAAATACTCTCCCTAATCAACCAGTTGAATGTGGTTTACAGCTCGTGCCCTTCCGGACCTCCCGCTCCCCACCCACTTCCCTGGCGGCCGTCCTACTACCTGTCCTGTGTATGTTTGTTGACACTGTGGGCACCGGCCAAGGGCAAAACATGAAAATACATGATGTTTGGAATTGGAAGAACTAAGAAGAGTGGACCCTGCAGGCCCTGGCCCCGCCGGTGACCGTGACCATGACGGACTTACTTCGGACTGGATTTCGGTTCGGACAGTCACACACTCGAGTCGTCCTGAGCTTGGGCGGGCCGGGCCTGGTAAAGTTCGTTGTTCAGTTCTTTGTCTTCTTCTTCACTGACACTATGGCTATGCGAGCGCGCCCCCTGGCCACAGGCACACGTGACGCCACACCTCACACCTGACTGCTTATTGGGCAGTGTTGTACCCCTGGGCCCGGGGCCGGCTGCCTGGCATTGGTCACCACTCACCAGCAGCCCGCCCCCCACATGGCACGCGCATACGCGGCGGCTGAAGGGAATGGAAAGTGAAAGAAGGTCTACTCTGTCCCTGTCCGCCATTTCAAAGATTCGAGATGAGTGGCAGTGGCAGCTCATGTAATAAATGCTCACAGTGCAGTATGCTACACTCAGACACTCTCACACCCCGGCCGGGGGCCCCCCCACCATTTTGGACTTCACTTGCTCTCTCGAGGGCCCGCACCATTTTCAAGACTCAGGCCCCGGCCGGGGCTCGCCCGGGGGGGCCTGGCCTGCCCGCACCATTTTGAAGACTCCTCTCCCAGTCCCACTGTCCCAGGGGCCCCGGCCGGGGCCCGTACCATTTTCTAACACTCGCAGGTGCCCCGGCCGGGGGCCACGTGGCCCACACCAGGCACAACCATTTCAAAAGTTGCAGGGGCCCCCCGGCCGGCTCGCGCAGCACAACATTTTAGAGCCACAGAATAGATGTGTTGTATGACGTGAGGGAGAGGCCCGGCCGGGGCCCCCAGGAGCACGGGGCCCCCCCGCACTGCGTGGGCTGCGGGGGCCTGTGTTACGCCAGTGTCTGGCAGGGTCTGAAGTATGCGGAATCGGTCAGATCTAAGAGGGTTGTGGCATTGATTAATTCCGACCCCTTTGGTGGGGGGCAAGTTCCTACTGTACGGGGGCAATAAACTGTATCCGCAGGGGCTGGTTATTGCCTGGGACCGGATCGAACAGCCAGGTGCAGGGGAGGAGGTTATCGATGGGCCTGTTCGTGCGAGGGGGATGAAAGGGCATGGGCATTAGGCACGGGAAGTGGCTCCGGGGCTGGGTCGCACTGAGGATGCTTTATGACTCTAGCATGTGTGCTTGGGAGTTGTCAGAGCGCTGGGGATGATAGCGAGGTCAGGGTGACGCGCTGGTGATCGGCAACACACAAAATGGCCACAGTATCTAAAATGGGTGCCGCTTACGTGCATACGATGGCTCTTGTTAGGCAAGATGGTGCCGGGGATGTTCACGTCTGTCGATTATATTTAAACAATAATGACAAGCATCTGTAACCACTGTGCGTCATCTGAATGATAAAGGTGTGCTACAGTAACACCAGTAACATAATGTAATGTCACATAAAACGTTCTTGTCGCAGCCACGACACAAAATGTTATTTGTGATTTAGAAATCAGATTTGTATGGCTTTGCAAGGGATTTATTTTCTCCAAAAGTAACAAAAGAGAGAGCATAGTGCCGCCTTGCGTTAATTTGTGTCAGGGAGGTGTTCCATGGGTGTTCTCACACATCCACCCATGGATTTTGTTGCGTTTCCAGATTTACCAAAGCCAGGAAACCTGGGAAAGCGTAAAAATGCTTTGCCTCCCTGAACCCGGCATAACAAGGGGAATTATCTTTATTTCCTTTGATCCTACCTCTTTCCATGTGCGCTGCATCCCAATACAAAAGAGAGAGGCCCCACTGCTCCAAGAGGCAGGGTTCCACAACTGACAGTGATATCAGAAACAAATCTCTTGGAGAAATCTCTTCATTCCCCTCTTACATGCTACACTTCTTGCATTCCATACATTCTTTTAAACCCTTCTCAAAGGGCACCAACAAGACAATTCGTGACAGTTATTTGTTATTACTAAACAATATTTAATATTTCACACCATATATAAATATACAAATACATCAAACTCATCAATTTAAAAACAGTCAAAATCAAAGGTAAAACAGTGTGACACAATATATAATAAATACATTGTGACAAGAGAGACCATACATAAGCCATACACATTAGTCATTACATTGTTTTTGTTAATTTGAAGGAATCAGTGAAACAATTAAGTTATCTAAGCCTTTTTCCATTTATAACACATTGCTCCTCAAATTTAACAGAGATAGGCGTCAACGCGTTTCGGTGGAATGTCAAAATAGAACCACCTTCTTCAGGACAAATAGTAAATATTTTTTCCTTCCTAACAAATGTGCATTATTCACCTACACAAGAGAACAAAACATATATCAGACAAAATGTCATGGTCTCACACACTACTAATAAAACGAGACGAGGGAGAGTCTGTCCAAAGTCCGGCAGGGTAGGCTAGACCCATAGGTGTCAGAGCGCTTTGCATTGGGTTACATAATGTTACAGAAACATAATGAAAAATTACACAGTACATCAAAATATACAACACTGTAAAAGAAAAAAGAAAGGTGAAACAAATAGAGCAGGAGGGGGAAGGTGCAGGTGTAAAGGGAGAAGATGAGGGAAAAGACTTTAGGAGTGACGAAGAGAAGTCTGCCCAATGACCGTCTGGGTAGGTGACAACCGAGGAGGGAATCCACAGCCCTTCTGCCCTATAGCTAGCGGGGTAGCTCCACCAGGCATCAGTCAAAATAGCTAGGTCTCAATTGTTCAAGAGGAGTTCATCGAAAAAAAGTCCTGGTGTGAGGTTAGGAACAGGGTATAAGCTAGACCCGAAGGTATCAAAGCGCTTTACATGAGGACGGAGCATCAAAACATTTTTACATTGTTACATCAATTAGGATTACAATTAATAATAAATGCTAGGGAAAGAAAGATGAGATCTTGACACAATAATATAAGATATTAGAGCGTAACTTAACCAAGACTCACGGTATAGGAAAGGTGGAGGATAGAGGGGACAGATAGTTCGGATAGAGGCAGGTGGATAAGGACAGGGGGGTCTGAAGGGGGAAGGTACTCAGTGTGAATATAGCAGTCGAGTAATTGCAGAGAAGAGATAGAGGAGCCATGAAGAACAGTGAAAAGCAGTGTCCGAAACCCCGCTGGGTAGGTGACGGCCAAGGGGGTGAGCCAGAGCCAGACTCCACTATAGCTGCGTGGGACAGCTCCATCGGTCAGAGTGTTCAGTCTCCACGGTAAAAAAAGACACAGTTTAAAGAAGAGAGCAGGGGATACGGGAGAGACAGGGAGAAGGGGAGACACTGAGTCCTAAGTCCAGCTGGGTAGGTGACGGGCAAGGAGATGAACCAAGGCTGATCTCCTCAATAGCTAAGCCGAGCAGCTCCACCGGGCGACGGACACAATGCTCAGACTCCGCCTTCCGGGCAATGATCAGGTGCGCTCAGAGAGAGACAGATTGGTGCACGGGGAGTGAGAAACCATGGTCAGAAGGGAATCCGGACTCCATCGTGAGGACAGGCATGTCTCGGTAGGGTTGTGCAATGAAAAAGTTCAGCTCGTGGACGAAATCACCACTGGCAGCCATGTTAGGATCAGGCAGCTATCTGCTTCAGCCTCGAGTGTGCAGGGGCCCCCTCTCCACGTCAAACGTATACCAGGCCCCACCGCACTTCCCGGGGAAAGAAAGGATGGGCCTGTCTTCCCCTTCCACCCGAGCCCACTGAGTCATCACCAATCCATTATAATCAGAAATAACTCATTAGATCATATATCACTAAAAGTAAATTTCCAATCATATTTTTTTTAGAATTTCGAAGAATCTTTACTTACAAAAGGATAATTGTCCTGGGGGCCCAATCAATACTAAGGTGCATTAACTCACGGCATCCTTCTGAGGTGAAAACTTTAAGGCTTTCAGGGCCAACTTTGTTAGTCTCGAATGTGTCTGACCTCAGAAGGAAGGAGGTGAGTGAATTCCCTTTGAGTTTGTGTATGAATGAGTGGGACTGTAATGACGTTAATGCACCTTAGTCTTGGTTGGGCCCTCATGGCAATTATGGACTTGTTTGAAGTGGAGAGGAGTGGCATAGTGTGGTGTGGAGTGCAGTAGAGTGGAGCGGCACTGTATGTTATGAGTGGAGCGATATTATGTGGCGTGGAGTGGAGTGGCAGTGTGTGGTGTAGATGGAGTGGTATTGTGTGTATCGAGGAGTGGATTGACATTGTGTGATGCAGAGTGGAGTTGCATTGTGTGGTGTCAAGTGGGGTGGCACCGTGTGGTGTGGGGTGGCATCATGTGGCATTGAATGGAGTTAAGTGGCATTAAATGGAATGGAATAGAATGGAGTGGAGTGGAGGGACATAGTGTGGCGTGGAGTGGCTTTGTGTGAAATGGAAGGGAGTTGAGTGGCATTGAGTACAGTGGAGTGGTGGCATTGAGTGGAGTGGCATTGAATGGCCTGATATGGAGTGGCGTGGCACTGTGTGGAGTAGAGTAACATTGTGTTAAACAGAGTGGCACTCAGTGTAGTGGCATTGAATGGGGTGGAGTGGAATGGCACTGTGTGGAGAGGAGTGGAGTGGCATTGTGTGGAGTGGAGTAGCACTGTGTGATATGGAGTGGAGTGGAATGGCATTGTATGGCACGGAGTGGAGTGGCATTGAATCGAGTGGACTGGCATTGTGTGGCGTGGAATGGCATTGTGTGGAGAGGAGTAGCACTGTGTGATATGGAGTGGAGTGGAATGGCATTGTATGGCACGGAGTGGAGTGGCATTGAATCGAGTGGACTGGCATTGTGTGGCGTGGAATGGCATTGTGTGGAGTGGAGTAGCACCGTGTGATATGGAGTGGAGTGGAGTGGAGTGGAGTGGAGTGGAATTGCATTGTATGGCACGGAGTGGAATGGCATTGTGTGGCTTGGGGTGGAGTGGCATTGTGCTGCTTGGTGTGGCATTGGGTGGAGTGGAATGGAGCAGCTTTGTGAGACGAGGAGATGAGTGGCATTGCATGGCACGGAGTATGGTGGCATTGTGTGGAGTGGAAAATTTCCTGAGTAGCAACCAAATAGCCCTCTAGCTTTACAAAGCCTCGTCAGGGCTAGTAAGAGCTATGTAAATGCAATTATAATACAATTCAACATGTTACCAATTATCTCGATCTACGATCCATGTAAACATCTAATGCGGGAAGAAGCGAGGGGGATGGGAGGGGAAGATGCGACAAGGACGGGAAGAATAAAGGAAACCCGAATCACAGCGCTCAGTGGATGGACAGCGGAATACACTAATCAAACTAAATCAATTGGTACTTGGTCCATGCAACTTCCCTTTTTCAAGAGCCGACCAACCCTGCCCCTCGTATAGCCACAGCACAGCTACTTTTCCCATATAAGATCACCAGAGAGACAGTTTGAGCCGGTGGTTGCAGGTGTGGCCATCCGCACCCATCATTATTAATATTTAACATTTCTAGAGTGCGTAGTTACCCGGAGGCATCTCAGCGCGACTCATTATTGGGGCCGGCACTGATTTTTCCTCATATGAGTTTGATCCAGAGCAAGAGAGAGAAAAACACAGAAACGGGAAAGAAGAAGGTAGAGGAAGATGGAAAAACTATGACAAAGAGAGAAATCAGGGAAGAAAAGTTCCATCAAGAACAAGCTAATGGGGAGATAATGGGGCAAGGAGTGTCCAATGGCCGATGAAAGGGGTCTGAGTTTCTGGCAAGACTCCAGAGCCTTAGTATTCAGCAAGTCGGACATTCAGCACTGCTGGCCGCAGGCTTCTGAGAAATGTTTGGGCACAGGCTCCTATTAGTTTACAAATTAAGCCATGAACAACCCAATGGAAAACCACAAACAACAGTCTTTGCCAAGACTCTCATTTGGGATCCAGACCCGAAGCATCACTGAGACGTCCACTGTCCAAGGAGATGACAACACACTCCAAGTCATGGACAATTGAAACCCATTCTCCGGGAACGTGTCTGGCCTTTCCACAGCCTCTTAAGAGATAACATCAAAAGCCCACCTGCATCTTTCTCCTCTGCCTCTTCCTTAAGGCAAACCAGAATTGTATGGTTATTCTGGTTGATAATGTCCGCAGCAGATGTCTGTTATTCATGGTATGCCATCTATCGTCTCGGGTCCATTAGTTCCAACCACCTCAAGCCCTTCTGGTAAAAAAAATGGCTTCTACACCAGAGAATCCAGTACCAACCAGACGTCTAGAGGTTTATGATCACTTAGAGAGATTGCCAAGCCAGACTAAAGAATTTCGGTACAGAAGGGGTAGAGTCTGGCATATGGCAAACATCACGAGAGAACATAGGATTGAATTTAAGGACCGCATTATTTAATGCCTCCCCACATTAGTCATGATGAAAGTAAGGTTCAAGCTGAGCCGGGCAGCGTAAGGCTCAGGTTAGCGGGCTGCCAGTGAGAGAGGACATTGTGGTAGCCTACACGTGACTTCCCTTTGCCACACCGTAACCTCCTTTTATGAGGGTAGATGTTTCCACATGTGTAGAGCTCTCTGAGGGAACAAGGGGTTGCCCAGAAGCAGGTTGACTGCAACAGAATTACAACCCAGCACCTCCACAGCAAGAATACCTAAGCACCCGGAACAAGAAATACTGGAAACAACCAAATTACCAGTAATCAACCTATCGAAAGAAACTTTAAGTGATGTAGAAATAGGAATTTTAAGTAAAGGTTTCAGTTTTGTCCCATCCACTAATTTAGATAAATTCCAATTTGAAAAGGATTTGCGTTCATTCTTCAGAAAAATTAGATTAAAAAGATTTTTTGAGGAAAGAGAGTGTAGGGAAAGGACAAACATCTCCGGTCTAAAACCTAAATCCAAATTTACCCCTTCCCTTAGCATGGTGAACAAAAATATCGAAACTTTCGAAATGGCAGTTGAAAGTGGCATCCATAAACTTTTCTGCAATGAAAAGCGGTGCTACAACCATAACATCTCTGTCAGTGAAAGAGAAGCTATCAAGCAGCTGAGAAATAATAGCTGTTTGACCATCAAGCCAGCTGATAAAGGTGGCGGTGTTGTGGTCTTTGATACCGAAGACTATGAACGACGCATGCTGGGTCTTCTCAGGGTTGATGAACACTATGTCCGCACCACCGAAACCAGCTTGAAAAGGGTAGCGAGTGATTGCTTGGCTCTCCTCACAGATGCTAAGGAATCCGGGTATATTTGTGAAGAGGAGTTTTGCTTTCTTAATAATCTTGAACCCAGAACTCCTGCTATCTACGGACTGCCGAAACTCCATAAGAATAAGGACAACCCACCAATGCGCCCAATAGTGAGCAGTATAGATTCACTACTGGAACCGATCAGTAAATATGTTGATCACTTCCTAAAACCTATTGTCTGTAAACTAAAATCATACGTGCGAGACTCAGCGCACATTATATCATTGATTGAGGGGAAGCCCTTCTGTGAGGAGACTCAATGTCTGGTAACTCTAGACATTGAGTCTCTTTACACGAACATCCCCCAGAAGGCAACCACAGAAGTGATCGATGATATTTTGTCCAAACAAGATCTTGGTGGGGCCAACAAAGATTTTATAGTGGACTGTGTGAGGCTCATTCTCACTAACAATATCTTTCTTTTCAAAAATGATTACTATAAACAACTCAAAGGTACCAGTATGGGGGCCACATGTGCCCCTAGTCTGGCCTGCCTTTATGTAGGCAGGTTCGAAGAAATCCACATCCATAACGAATTGGCCCCTTTTTTCGAAAATGTAGCGGGCTGGTACCGCTACATTGACGATATCTTTTTTATTTGGGACGGGCCAATTGAACTCTTGGAAGAATTTCTCCTGTGGATCAATCTAGGAGATCCCAACTTGAAATTTACATCATCTTTCAGTACCACCAGGGTGGAATTCTTGGATATATGCATAAAAAACAACGATGGTGCCTTGGCAGTTGAACTATATACCAAGCCAATGGCAAAGAATACATTACTAGAGTTTTCCAGTTTCCATCCTAAGTCCCAAAGAGAAAGTATTCCCTTCAGTCAGTTTCTCCGCCTCCGGAGAAACTGCTCAGATTTGAATGATTATTATAAACACGCTGAGACTCTAAGGCTTAAACTGAAAGACAGGGGTTACCCCAAAAAACTGTTGTCAAATTCTATGAAAAGGGCACGGTTTTTCGACCGAGAAGCTCTGATCCACAATATCCCAAAGGAAAAAGAGCCGCTTAACAAAGTTGTATTTGTGAGCAAATTCTCAAATATGAGTAATCAAATCAAAAACATTGTAAATAGGCATTGGCACATCCTGAATCACGAAGAAGATGTAAAACTTGAAAAGCCGCTATTTGCATTTAAAAAGAATAGCAACCTTCGTGATTTATTGGTCCACACTTACAGAGATGAATCTGTCGATAAACAAAGAACCATTGATGGAACACAAGTTATTGGTACTACAAAATGTGGAAGCTGTAACATGTGCAACCAGTGTATTGTGGGATCAGAAATTGTCTGTAATTCGAAAAAAATAACATGTAAGACTCACAATAATTGTAGAAGCAGAAATGTTATATATTTACTGCAGTGCCCCTGCGGCTTATCTTATGTTGGAGAAACCGGGAGAGAGGTACGAACCAGACTCCAGGAACACAGATCAGCAGTAAGGACGAGAAAAATCACTGCCCCAATTGTAGCTCATTTTATTGAAAAGGGCCATAAAGATTCAGAGTTTGGCTGGCTCGTATTGGAAAAGATAAAAATTGGCAAACGAGGTGGAAATATGGTTGCTAGGAGAAAAGAGAGAGAGCAGTGGTACATCTCCTTTTTAGACACTGTGAGGAAAGGGCTGAATTCCAGAGAAGAGTGGGAAAAGATCATTGGAGCAATATAGGATACCTTTGGCTCCGTGGTGTTCCTGTTAGGAAACTCAGAGCAGAAAAATATATCAACATATCAACTATATACTCCGTAATATGAAAGAGCGATCCGTCTATATATGTAACCTCATTGCCCACAATAACTTAATTACCAGATCTCCAGTATATTTTCATTTTCCCAACTATTTTTTAACCTTCCAGCTGACAAACCCAAAGACAAATCATGGAAATTGTCTAATAGATACAAATGAGAAAAGTAAAGTGCCTACCTAATGCAAAAACTAAATGGCCAAAAAGAGTAAATGCATGTGTATAAATTAAGATGCTCATTTGCTAACGCTAATTCACGGTCTCTTTTTTTACGCTTTATCATTTTGGGTATCGTTCACCGTGTAATTAAAGGGCTCTGTAAATATAAATTCAAATACCATTCTTTATTACATATAGAGCGGTTTGAACATCTTTGAAAAACTGTAAACGAAATCAGTCAGTACTGAATGCGGTTTCCGCGACCATTAGCAACGGGTAGTCTCTTTTCCCGTTCTATCCTTTTCCCGCTCCGTCATCACCAAACACCCGCGAAATGCTGGGTATTTAAATCCGTGTATTTCCTCCAAACGTTGCTAGCCGGTGACACGGAGAGGAGCACGCGGGACGTCCGACGATCCGAGAACTAAGGTAGGCAAACCGTTAGAAGTGGCCACGCTATATGCCAACAGCGTTTTTTTAGAAAGAAGCACGTTTTTTCAAAACGGCATTTTGATCCTTGTTTCTTGTTTAATTGCATAGGGACTAGAGAGAGGACTCTCCTTACACAGCGGGTATCTGTGCACAAACCCCGGGACTCATGCTGTATTTTAATTGCGCTGGATCAGGACTGAAGTAAAAAGTATAAATCCTCACTACTGCGTGCTCAGGCACTAGCACTTTTAATTAATCGTAAGTATCCCGCCTACACTAGCCCACGTTCTTAATACTTGTAAAAACTGGCCAGACGTGGGTAGCTCATTTACGTATACAAATTTCTTACAGTGTCCAGTCATCTAACTGGAGAATCATACTACCTTTAAAGACGTATTTACGCCTTGCAACACTATATAGTAAGTACCTGAAATAATTCTCTGGCTTAAGTGGAAGAATCCGCCATATATATGAATACTGGCTAAACAAAAAAACTTGAGATTAGCTCGCTGTTGGTTAATTTTTCTAACTTGATTGTGAATTGTATGTGAATGACCTTATGAGCAGTCACGTGTGTAACAAATCAACAGGCATAGCTCATAAAAACAGCAGCGCACAACATCAAGCCCGAAGCGCATAAAACAGAGCCCAAATGGCGATACAGTATAAGACAGACAAGAGTCATATGCCTATGTAAACTCTGTAACGCAGCCTTGAAAATGGCTACCCAACATTACCCTGTAAATTATCTCTTTATTACTAGGTACCTTAATGCGTAATTGAACGCAGATCTAAAAGAATTCGCTGGTCGAATTCCTCGGTTTTGACGCATAGGAGGCGGAATACCCCATGCAATATAGGTCATACCAATTATACGTTCGAGGTAGGTGATGTACCAATGTTCTTTATCTTGTGCCACCTCTGCCACTATATAATTTGGGAATCTTGTACCCCTAAAGAAGGCCAAATGTTCCTGAAGTCTATATCAAGCCTGAATATGTATATATCAGTACTCTGAAGGTTGTTATAGAGAAGTTGGAAATCGTGAGCTGTTGTCATCCTACTATGTAGGCTATGTAGTCTGATAAGTTGTTTTATGTAGTGTGTTTTGGAAGCAATGTAAATATGTTGGTGCAATGATCTAATTACATTAAAGTTTTTTAAGACTGTGATTTTTTGATTACCATATGTCATGAACTTGGTAAGCCTAAAATTGGTTTTATTGTAATTGCAGAATCTATTTGGGAAACTGTATTGTTCTACTGTCCTGATGAAGGCGGATTAATATGCTTACACCGCCGAAACGCGTCGACGCCTAAGGAGTGAATCTAGGAATATACACGAAGGGGGAAACCAAATTTGTGTTTTTATGAATGGTTTCTATCCTTATTTCTTGCACACTCCTTTTTAACTGAATGTTGTTGCTTTTATTGATTATTACACCGTCCTTATATGTTTCCCAAACTTCTGTTTTCATTTAATGTGATGTCTCTTTAATAAATTGTTTTTATAATTTGAAATGTTTTGAGAGTGTTTTCACACATAGTGGCTGCATCCTATTTATCTACATTGCTTCGTTGTAAATTGTTGTCTGTATGCTTGTGAGTGCTTATGTACTGTTGCTATTTTACCCAAAGGGAAATTCTGTCTGACTAACGTTGACTGCGTGGGGAGACTGCCTCCTGATCTAGTAAGTATGGTTTCTGTAAAGAAGGTATGGGAGAGGATGTTGGGCAGCGGCCAGAGCGGCTGACTCAGGAGCTGGAAATCAGGATTCAAGTCTCGGCGTCGGCGCTACATCCTGTGATTCTGGGCAAATCAATTAATCTCCTGGTGTCCATGGACAGCGCTTGGATACCCTCATGAGTAATAAGCTGCTCTCTATAAATCTACAAACTTTAACTTTAACGTTTAACTGTAAGATGCTAGTAAGGTCCTTTACGCCCCGCATGTTAGAGCGATACAATACCCAAGGTCTAACAATGTAACTTGACAGTGCACGCGTTTGTGGTCGGCATCCGTCAGCAGTGAGGAGCACTGGTGGACTTTACACCAGAAGTGTTCGGCTGCAACATGCTTCTAATGTAGTCGATAAAGTCACCATTACAGAAGTCTATGCTCACTGGTGGAACGCTCTAGAAAAGGAGGATGTTTCACTGCTGCTGAGACTGTGGTTTGAATTCCCACATTGATGGGCTCAAAGTCTGTCAGCCAAAGTCTGAATCAGGCCCTTACTGTTTTTAGAACGATAGCTGTGACTCAACGATGAGATAACTGTGTGTGACCACAGCGCCAAACTGTACCTGAATCTGCTACCTCACCAGGAGTTTGCCTGAATGATCATCCTCAAAACCCTTGGAGAGTCGAGTGAACAAACGGAGTAACTTGGCTATCCAATTGGAATGCAGTGATATCCAAGATCCCGGGACACCAGAGACAAAAGACGCTCCCCACCATGGACATTGCCCAGCAAGCACTGACTGACACAAGACTTGGGAAAGGAACTCAATTATAGCCACGTCTAAGATTGTCTTGAGCAGTAGCCTGTATCGCCAGCATCGCCAGCATAAGGCGGCGCAGAAGGATTGACCTTTAAGGAAACCACAAGGTTCTATCACCATAACAGGGTCTCCGACAGGCTGCTAGAGTGCAGCCAGAGTCTGTTCATGATATATGGGATACAGCCCTCCTCAGCTTATATTATAAGGATATTTCAAGGCACTGAAGAGCTCTTTTGCCATAGAGACCAACAAGACAGAAGGGACTTGGAGGGGCTTCCAATATACTTTTTACGCTTTGTAGGAGGTATTTTATTCCTTATAATATACAGTCAGTTATACACACCATCACCCTCTACCCACATTATCCACTTTTAAATTCTTGGTATCCTGCTCCTTCTAACGAACGACTGCTTCTGTTTGTAGGTAGATAGACCAAATCTTTGAATATGAACTGTGTAAAATTAAAATAATATATGTCACAAATATATATATTATAAGCAGTTTAATGTACATTACTTTCAAAATATGTAGTAATTTGCAGATAAAAATTCCTGCTTTTTTGTAATGAACTCCAGAAAGCAGTAAATAAACCTATCACCGTAAATGAATTCCTATGAAAAAATGTTCAGAGGAAAGAGAGCTGGAAAACGAATGACCCCTCCCCTTTTTGTTAGGTCTCGCCTGTCGATGCGCATGCGCATCGAGCAAGCGAGAGTATTGCGACTTATCCACTCTTTATCTACACTGCAAGGAATCGTGGCGATTCCTTGCAGTGCCCGTGACTTTTAAGGTCAATGCGCATGCGCATTGAGCTTATGCGCATGCGCATTGACCTTAAAAGCGCGTGCGCGTGCACGTCCGTCTATGTTTACCCGCTCCGCCCCCTCCCGCCGTGTCGCATTTCTCCTCCCCCCTCCCCTCTCTTCCGTCCGTCCGTCTTGTTTTCTTTCTCTCCTGCCAGCTTAGCATATGGACGAGTTTCTTCTTTAATGTGTTAGACTTTTATTTGAGAAATTTTATTCAACGCACTTCTATTATTGAGCTTTTAAATGTAACCTCACCGCGGACCATGCGGTTGTGCTATTTACATTTGAATTTCGCGTACTGCTTTTGTGTTCAAAACTCATCACTGAAACTTAAATGTGAAACTGAAACGCAACGTCTGACGTCCCAAGTATTCAACGTGCGTAGCCTTTCCTCTGTTACCTAGTTATGCCGACGCTTACAGAAGATCTCCTAGCAACGTTGATGGGCACAATAATACTGTACGTTGGTTTATGGCGCTGACACGCACAAGTTCATTTGAAATAGAGCGTGTCTACGTGTACTATTATATAACAACGCTGATGCGCACAGCAACCTTCATTTGATTATTCACGGCGCTGACAAGCACAGCTTTATTTATATGCAGCGTGTCTGCGCACAGCAACCCCGAAACTCTGCGCATTGTTACATGACAAAGCTGATGCGCACAGCAACCCAAATTGTTTATTTGCAGCGCTGACACGCACAGCTTCATTTACATACATCGTATTTTTCCTGAATGCTGTTACTTTATTATGCTGATGCGCACAGCAACCTTGATTTCCGCGAACTATTACACGACAACGCTGATGCGCACAGCCCTCTTATAGTTCATTTTCGACGCTGACACTTACAGCTTTTTTTATATACAGCGTGTCTGCGCACAGCAACCCTGATATTCCACGCTTTTTTACATGTCAATGCAGCAACCCTGAAATTTGGTTTACTGCAGTCTAACAGTTTCATTTGAATACAACCTGTATTCTATGTGCATTGATACATTATTACTCTGATGCGCACAACAACTCTGAATTTTTATTTACTGTGCTGACACTCAAAACTTCAATTGGATACTACACCATTTTTTTTCTCTGGAGTTATGTACTCTTATGTTCAATCCTTAAGCTTTTATTGTCATCAATAATCAATCATATTTAGAGCATATTACTGTTTTATATCATTGGTGTACCTTATTACTGTTTTTCACAACAATCTACGTGCAATTTTTGTCATGCAAAACATCACTGCAGCTCCATTTTTTTTTGCAGTTTCCAGAAGATCCTCCCATCAAATGGTCTAAATGGAAAACTTTTGTTGAACGTTATGCCTGTGTATGTGGTACCTCTCTCAGTGTTGAGATGAAAACAGCTTTGCTCATGCTCTGTCTTGGTTCAGAGGGGTAAGATGTGTTTGATCATCTTCCAGATGTTCCAGACAGTGCTGCATCAAATTTAAATTAATTTGAGTTGTGTATTTATAAACTAGACGCGCACTATCTGCCCAAGGTCAGTACTATTTTAGAACGTTACCATCACCCTCACTCACCCTCAACCCCTCACTCACCCTCACTCACCCTCAACCCCTCACTCACCCTCACTCACCCTCAATCCCTCACTCACCCTCACTCACCCTCACTCACCCTCACTCACCCTCACTCACCCTCACCCTCACTCACCCTCACCCTCAACCCCTCACTCACCCTCACTCACCCTCACCCTCACTCACCCTCAACCCCTCACCCTCACCCACCCTCAACCCCTCACCCACCCTCAACCCCTCACCCTCACTCACCCTCAACCCCTCACTCACCCTCACTCACCCTCAACCCCTCACTCACCCTCACTCACCCTCAACCCCTCACTCACCCTCAACCCCTCACTCACCCTCACTCACCCTCACCCTCAACCCCTCAGCCTCACCCTCACTCACCCTCAACCCCTCACCCTCACTCACCCTCAACCTCATGCTAAAGATTTACAAAAAAACCCATAAACAATTCTAAAAGCACTAACTCTAATGCTGCGAGACCTATTGCATTTCTAATGCTTGTTTCTTAAGTAGCAGTGTAACTCTGCTGAATAAGCAGGCCTTCACACTGTCTCCGGCTTTGACAGCATGCATTGTTACATCACAACTCACCTGTAATAAATTATTACAGTAGAACTTATATATACATTTCCTATTATATACAGTCAGTGATGTCACAATTAAAATGTAATAATGAAAACTAGAAAGTGTTTTTAACAGAAACTGAGGTCTTCCATGTACTCTAGAGTCAGGGGGGGGGGCTGTGTGTCGTGAGCAGTTGTGTCTGCGGCACGACTATTTGTTTCTCCAGAGTGATATGTTTTTCAGTGTTTTGAAGAACTTGGTGAGAGTTGACTCTACATGAAAGAAAACACAGAGGGAGCCCTGAACTTCAGGGACCACTACTCCCCCCTTGTTTCGTCTAACACAGCAGGGCCTGGGAAATGTGCTGGTTTTGTCACTTTTCTCCAGTAGTGTCTTTCAGTAACTTGGTTTTCTATAAATAACTGCAAGCCCAGCAGCTTATCCACATAATGTTCAGTTTCACCTGGGATGTATGTAGAGTCTGCACAAGTGTTGCTGCTTCTGCGGTAATAAGAGAGCGAACACATTTTGTTGCAGTTCATATTACATCAAAAGGACTACAATTACATTGTATTGATTTAGAGCTCCACAGAGATCAACAAATTAAAATAAATACATATACCATATACTTTGTATACAATTTTGACTATTAAAAAATTATGATAAAGATTTCCCTTTAAAATATAGTTAAAAAACGATTGCAAGAATGTGTACATATTATAACAAACACATTTATTCAGCTGAGATTTCTTTAAGGCAATCTGGTCATTAATAGCAGAGAGAGAATATACCTGTGACATGTGGGTTTTAAAACGCGATTCCTGGCCTCTACCACAACTTTATTGGAACAGAAGTAAAACACGTGGGTGAGATCCTGGACTTTAAAATGACTGCACACAGTGGAATAGTTCACGGTGTTTCCTTCTGACATGATTTGAAGTGGAGCAAAGTTATTTTGTCTAAACCCAACCTTTCCTGCTACAATTTATAAGTGGGTGAAACTGTATTTACTTCATTCCTTACTGAAAGGCACAAAGGTTTGCTCCCTGTTTTGAATGTCGCTTTTTGTTGCATGCTCAAGTGTATCACAATATTAGGCAAGTATGCGCAGCTAAAAATGTCCATTACCCAGATCACTCCCATATAACCCCTCCTTCTCCTACCTCCAGGCCCCGCCTCTTCCTGTCTCGCATACTCTGGTACATAGAACTCTTTCCATTTCCCCTCCATCAGCCACCTCCCCCAGGCACATCCCTTTGTGATGGGGTCTTACCCCTAACGGACAGGAGTGGGCGTGGCTTCTGTGGCGGCCTACCCAACAAGAAGCGCGCTGGTCATCGCTCCTCTGGCGACCCCATCACTTGTGATGTGATGTGGGAAAGATTTATATAGCGCGCGAATGCCCGCGGGCGTCTAGGTGCTCGTAGCGGAGGAAGAGCCAAAATTCCAGGAGTGGATATTTAGGTTATGTTAATTTGCAAAAAGCCATGTCTTCAGCAGCTTTCGGAAACCGAGTAGCGTTAGACAGCTTTTGATGTTTATTGGGAGCTAATTCCATAATTTTGTTGTGCCCAAAATGAGGTTTCTTCCACCCCAATTGGCTTTCCTAAATTTTGGAATCCCGATGAGTTTGCTCTGAGCTGAGGTGCCTTGAAGGATGATACCAAGTGAGATGTTGTTTTAGGAATGCTGTTCCCTTTCCATGCAATGCCTTGTATGCTAGACAGAGGGCCTTGAAGTCTATTCTCTTTTTTCGTGGGGAGCCAGTGAAGTTTCTTGAGGCCTTCCGATATGGGCTGAAATTCAGGGATATTCAATATTACTCTTGCTGCTGCATTTTGAGTCCGCTGGAGCTTCGCCATGTGCTGTTTTCGGATTCCTAAGTATAAGGCATTTCCGTAGTCCAGTCTGGCCAAGGCCAGAACTGTAGCTAAAGTTTTTACTACTTCAGGGGGAATGAAAGAGCATATTTTACGTATGGATTTTAAGGTCAGGAATGTCATTGATACAACTTTGTTGACCTGATGTTGAAAGGACAATTTATCATCAAAGATGATGCCCAGGTTCCCCACTTTTCGAACTGGGGTGGGGAGCACGCCCATGCTCTGTGGCCACCAGTTCTGAGCCCAAAAAGAGGTATTTGATCCAAATAGGAGGACCTCTGTTTTAGTGGCGTTAAGCTTCAAGCAGTTCGACCCCATCTATTGGTTTATGTGGTGCATACATTGTTTAAAGCCATCGGCAGTGTCTTCAGGGCTGCTTGAGATTGACACCATGATTTGGGTGTCATCTGCATAAGGTATTATTGTGAATCCATATTTCCTGATGATGTTGGCCAGAGGAGTGACATAAAGGTTGAACAGGGTGGGGCTCAGCGATGAGCCCTGCAGCACCCTACATGGGAGTTTGAACTGCTCTGAGCGGGAGCTGCCGGCCTGAACGTATTGATGACTGTAGTTCAGATAGGATTTGACCAGTTTTAGGGCAGAGCTCTTGACTCCTGCTTCTTCGATCCGTTTTATTAGTATCTCATGGTTCACGGTGTCAAAAGCCGCCAACAGATCCAATAGGATTAGGGCGACCCTGGCTCCCGTGCCCAGAATTGCCCTGACTTGTCAAACATTCACCACAATCTCTGCCCCAAAGGCTGTCAGTGTCAGGCAATCCCATAGGATGAGGGACTGCGGACCCGCCGGCCTGCATACCCCCAGCGTTCCTCAGGCTTAGTCCCGTGCACCCTATGGAGGAGGGGCGCAACTAGACACTAGCTTTGGGTGCAACCAAGGGAGGCGGGGCTAACACCTCAACCAATGGAGTGGAGCTATCCTTAGAGCCAATTCGAGGAAGAAGAGTGATAAGAGGTGCATTTTAAACATATTGGTCAAACCTGATAGGATTGGAGCAGACATGTTTGACTGGCTTAATAATTAAAAAGCATCTTCTGCAGATTTCAATGCAATGCACTTTGGAACCACTTTCAAAGTTAGAGCATGACAATGAGACTTCTTGTAAATTCCCTGAAAATTGTTTTTATCAAATGGCAAAGGGATCATGAAATATTTTAATTCTACCTTCAGAAAGACACTGCTGACTGTTGAGCAGAGACACGCTTTGTAGTCTACTCATCGTGTGTGAGAAAGTGGCTCCATATATATTGGACCAGAATAAGGTACAGTGTGCATAGAGTCCACAAACCCCAGAGGTATAACAGAGGTTAAAGCCAGGTGTGACCTTATTCTCAAAAGTGGTAGCTTGGTCGAGCAGTAAGGCAGCACCAGAGGACAGTGTAAAGCATTTGTTATACGCACTCAGTCAGCAAAAGGTTTCACACACTCAAGGACTGAACTCCAGGCGAATCATTTTTATATCAAAATATATAGTTGTTTTATTTTTAGAACCAACAGGCACAAAAATATACTTTTCTTGATATGAGTACTCTCATGTAATTACTTTGCAAAGAGGCAATAAACTTTGTGAACACAATAGATACAGGGGTTGCAGTAGGCAACACAATTCTAAACCCACTTTGTAGATTACTTTAGTAGTTCCAGGACTAGATCCAAGATTCAGTCCTGGGGCCTAAGCTGAAACCAATTTATTAAAAATGTTTTAGTTACTGTAGTGAATTTTCAGGAATATAAAGCTGTTTTAAAAGTTCACACTTAGAAACTTTTCAATGGAAATCTGGCAATGTTATTCAACGGGAGAAAATTCAGGTTGCAGGTGAAGTATGATTTTGTTACTTTTGTGATCCAGTACTGGTCTCCTGGGGCCAGCACTGGGGTCTCAACTTAAAACAGGCAGGTAATTGTGTTTCAGTATTTCGTATGATTTTTAAAGAATATTTCAAGTTTTCAAAAGTAGACAGAAGAAATTTCATAGAAAAGCAGACAATGGGTTCCTATGGAGAAAATACAGATTACTAGTAAACCCGATAGGGATTACTTTAGCGATTCAGTACTGGGCTACAAGGTACAGTACTGGCTTCTCCCCTGATCACAGGTGAGTACTTCGGAATTCGGGTGATTTTATATGAATATTTGTAGTTTTCCAAAACTTCATACTTAAAAGATTTTTCGAGTCAAACCAGTCAATGTTATCCCATGGCAGGTAAATGAGTTACCGGTTTCCAGGTGAGTACTTGGCTGGTGAAGTCAGGGTTCTGGACATAGACTCAGGGGTCCCCCAGTGTCAGGTAAGTACAGTTGGTTCACCCTCAGCGGCACAGGGGTGGCTGGGTGCAGAGGTAGTTAGGCCCAATGTTATCCAATGAGGGAAAGGGGGCCTCTGGTTGGTGGCTGCTGGCTAGCAGGCCACGCGGCTGTGGAAGCTGGGTTCCTGGTCACTTGCTCAGGGCAAAGGGGGAAGTAGGATAGGACAAAGGTGGCACAGCCAGCGTCACTCGGGCAGCTGGGTGCAGGGTGCTTTTGAGCCGTCGGGCACTCAATGTTATCCAAAGGGAAAGCTCAAAAGGGAACTAAGGCTGCAGGCTCAGGGACAGAGACTCTCCAGGGGGCGATCAGCACTTCGAGAGGTAAGTTTGGATCTTGGAGCACAGGTAGGTACCCCAAAGGGAGGCACAGGGGCTGTAGGGCGCCAGGTG
This sequence comes from Lissotriton vulgaris, assembly GCF_964263255.1. Classification (NCBI taxonomy): domain Eukaryota; kingdom Metazoa; phylum Chordata; class Amphibia; order Caudata; family Salamandridae; genus Lissotriton; species Lissotriton vulgaris. The sequence continues at coordinate 798,719,234 of NC_141700.1, read as the reverse complement.
CAGGGGTGTCTTTGGGTGTCGGAAAAGCTTACCCTCGGCTGGTCGCGGTTGGGGTGGCCCCTGGTTCTGAGTCCGCAGGCGTTGTCTGGTTCGTCGAGGAGGGTCTTTGGGCACTGGACTTCGGGTCCCAGTCGCTGGGGGGACGTCCTCGTGGTCTTGGTTCACTTGGACACGGGCCGGGCTCGGCGGGTGCAGAGTGGGCTGGTCCGGAACTTCCTGATGGGCACCAGGTGGGTTGTTGCAGCAGAGCCTCTGCTGATGGGAGTCTCAATCTTCAAGAGGGTCAAGGCAGCAGGTCCTCTGGGTATCCCAAGGTCGCTGTCCGCAAGAGTCACCGGGATTTGGGCAGGAGCAGGTTCCAGGATCGACAGGCCGGTAGGGCTAGGGCCAAGTCAGTTGTTGGCGGATCTTCTTCTTCTTGATCTTCTTTCTTCTCAGGATCTGAGGAAGGAATGTTCAGAGAGCCCCTAAATACTGAATTTAGGGGTGTTACAGGTAGGGCAAGGGCAGTGACCAATAGGTCCCTGTCCTGGGGTGGGTACACCCCCTAGCCTGCTCCTCTCCTGTGGGAGGGGGGCAGGAGCCTAGCTGTGATTGGGCAGGGCTCCCCATCTTCAAGATGGCCGGAGCCCGGGGTTGTGCTTCACCTCTTCTCCCCCACCTGAGGGGTGGGGTTGGCACAGGCTGGCACACCCCCCTTCCTGATGTAGTTTTTCCTGCCAGTCTGCCCGCCAGAGGGGGGGTCAGGACTTGGGGGGGCTGGTTGCTGGGTACAGCAAATGGTCTGGAGAAGCTCACAGAGGCGGCATGCCTTTGAAGCTTCCCCCTGCCCATCCTGGGGGAAGAGACCTAGCACCTCACCCAGGATGTGCATTGTTGCAGGCCCAGGAGTGCGAGGGCTCTCTACCCAGGGGTCCAGCAACATTTGTGCTGTGCAACAGCCTAGTCAGCCTCTCAGACAAGACGTGGATTGTAGGTTAGGTTTCAGGGGGCATCTCTAAGATGCCCGCTGGTGCATGTTACATTAAATCCCACACTGGCATCAGTGTGGGTTTAATATGCTGAGAAGTTTGGTAACAAACTTGTCAGTCTTCAGTGTAGCCATTATGGTGCTGTGGAGTTCGTAATGGCAACCTACCAGCACCATATACTGTTAATGGCATCACTGCACTTACAGTGCCTAGGAATGGTCCTGGGTACTGTAGGGGCACAGGGCTCATGCACCTGTGCCCTCACCTCTGGCATAGGGCACCCAGCTAGAGGGGTGACTGAAGTATGCCAGGGCAGTGGTTTGTGGGCATGGCACACAGGATGTCTGCCATGTCGACTCTTGTTCTAGTTCTGCACTTAGGCACTCAGTCTGCAAATGCAGTGTGTGGGTGTCAGGGTACAGGGCCTCTGAGGATGGCACAATAAGTGATACAGCCCTCAGGGGTCTTCTCTGGTCACCATGCCCTGTGTACCTAGTGTCCCATTTACTAGGGGCTGCCAGGTTGCCAGAGATGCCAATTGGGTTTTAGTTTCAACACAGTTTTAGGGAAGGAACACAGGCCCTGGGTACCTGGTTGTCAGGAACCCAGGGCACACTCAGTCAAAGCACATCAGCAGTTCAGAAAAAAGTGAGGGCATACCAATGCAAGAAAGATGGCACTTTCTCACATTGTGACATTGCAACACATGTTCGTCTGGGGCCAAACACTTGCACTTATCTCAGAATATTAGCTCACTGGTCTATCTCACCTGATCTCAGGATGCGTGGCCGCTAAGCCTCGGGTTTCCTTCCTAAAGCATCTTCCATTCCTCCTGAGACTGAATAAGCGAGCACCAATCCCTTGGTAGTATTACAACCTGCTGAGTTCTCCGGCAGGAATCAGAGCGCCCCGAAATCACAATAAAATCGCTTTTTTTGCTAGCGCCTCATATTGAGCGGTTCTTCTATGAGAGGATTGCGCAGCACCCATGCAGGCCGCCGCCGGACTCCTCCACTGCCCACCCGATCTAGGGCCACATCCAGACAAACAATAAAGTCACCTCCCCAGATTGTCTCAGCCGGAGGGCATACAGAGATGTGGCACCATACATCCGAAAAGAAAGACGGATCATCAATATTGGCCCATAGACATTGACCAGTAACGCACACACACCCCCCAGTGCACCGTACACCATCGCCACTCACCCACTCTCGTCCGTCTCTTCCCGAATTACAGAAAAGGGGACCCCTCTTCTTAACAAGGATCATTACCCCCCTTGAGTAAGTAGAGTAAGAGGAAGCAAGTCTCACACCTGCCAAGCGTGCGCCCACCTTTTGTTCCGAAGCTTTAGTAAGGCGTGTCTCTTGGAGTAACCCCACTTGCACGTCCATTCTGTCCAAGTATGCCAGTACAGATCGAATTTTCTTGGGGGTTTCGAGTCCCCTCACATTCCAAGTCAGGCACTTTACTTTACCACTCCCATTTTTCCTTTTATGACAATGACCAGCCAGACCCCCTAGGCACCTTTGTTGCCTTGCCTTGACTCTATGGGTAATCATTTGGTTTCTCCGTTTTGCTCATCTTTGCACAAAATGCTTTGTGAATGATTCTATTGTCTTATATCCCCTACGTGTGTAAAGCGCTCTGATATTCGTGAGGATCTTGTTTGCGCTCTATAAAACTTTCTAAATAAAATAAATAATATAAAAATGGTCTTCCAGCAAGCAAAGGATGCAGGAATTCCTTAGAGCTCCAGAACACGAAGAATGTGTGTATCATGGGCACTGTCCTGCAAAGAGGGTGCGCAAATAGACACGGGCACAGCGCCTCTACACAACATCTGTTATAATACCAACAACTGCGCTTTTAATCCCATTCTAAAGCACCCGGGACATAAAGTTTAAAATCACTAAAATATCAGTTATTTTTAAATCCTGAAAGTGAATGTGCATTATACAATGCAGCATTTCTGATCAATTTTTCCAAAAATCTTTTGAGAACAGCCATATTCTGTATAATGGATTACGTTACAACAAGACTAGTATTGCCTTTGTTTTGGTTTATTCTGTACTGTACATGAAAAAAAATTATTTCTAATAAAATCTTTTGAAATAAAAAAAAATATATATATATATGTTTACGAATCCCACCGATTAGCCTGGCCAGTGTAGACAAAGCGACAGCCTTGAAAGCGGCCGGAGAGACGCCGGGCAGACAAGGTGGCTACCATTTTGTTACTGTAACACACCAACAAGTAGCGCACAAAGTAGTGTTTTCATTGTGCAATGCTTTTCCATTAGTAACATATTATACACAGTATCAGAGTTACACTGCTTAGTTTGACAGCAGAATACGGTTTTATAAGCAATTTGCAGCCAAACTGCAGGAGTTTGAAAAGGACACAGCAATGCAATGTCTACACAAGAGAAGGGCTGGTGCCCACCCCTGAAGAGTCACCATCACAGGAAAAAACATGCCATGCAAGCACCTTATAAAGCAAACTCTGCATCTGTCTTACAATGCACTGTGAGAAACGGATGCGAGAGGGATCTTGTTTAAGCGGCAGAGGTCTGCTCTGGTTAGACGTACATGATATGTTCAGGCCTCACACAGCTGAGCCATCTCTCAATCTACCCATCAGAGAGGCATCTGACCCCTGAGCTGTCCCACAAAGCTTTGTCTCCAAAGGACACAGGCCAGCACCCATAACCTCTCCTCAATTTCTTCTACGAGTGTTGCCGGCTCTGCGTTTAGTGATCGCGGCCACGCGTAAACATATTGAAAACCCGTGCACGTCAAATATGAAGGGAGTTGAGATTTTACTCCTGCAACAAACGCCCTGAGAGTCCTGGCACAGAAAGGACTAACAACATCAGAAAAGATATGAAGATAACTTATAAAATAGAGGAATTTTAAGAGCCACCCTGAACAAGTCAGGGTTCTTTCCTTTGCCCAGACCAAGACGGAGCGCGTTCCAAATCCAGGAAGTGACGCATGGCCGGGTACATCCCATCTACCTCCCCTCCGACACTTCCTAAAGCAAGGAAATAAATAAATAAATAAAGGCATCACTTCGACTTGAAAGCAAACACATAAGCAGCCTGGGGCCTGGTTCATAATGAATGTATGATGTTACAACGCATACATTTACAACGCAGTTTTACATCGCAACATCCCTTACAACGCATTCCATTACAACGCATGCCATTACAACACATTTTTAAAAACTACATTTACAGCGCATTCCATTACATCGCATTATACCTTTACAACGCATACCATTACAACATATACCATTACATTGCATTTAAGGTAAGTGTTGGATAGTGTAGGGGTAAAAATTACTATTCTGACTCCAGGGGGTGCAACAGTAGGGAAAGGGTTGGATAGTGTAGGGGTACTATGCGTTGTAATGGTATCCGTTGTAATGACATGTGATGTAAAGCCTGCGTTGTAGTGACATGTGTTGTAGTGTCTTGCATTGTAGTGACTTGCACTGTAATGGCTGTGTTGTAGTGACATGTGTCGTAAAGGATGCTGTGATATAATGACTGCGTTGTAAATGTAATGCAATGTAATGACTGTGTTGTAAATATAATGCAATGTAATGACTGTGTTGTAAAGGTTGCTTCCCGTTCATAACAGGCTCTGTGAAAGAGAGCCTTATCATGCATCCTTCTAGAAGCTGGCCATCAGTGCAGCCAATGGCCAGCCTCGGAGAAGCTACCACGGCCATATTCTGCAAGTCTTGAAGCTTGTAAACCGCAGACCAAGGAAGGCCAACGCAACAGGCTCCAGCATAGGTCCAGAAGGACGGAGGTGGAAATGACATCATGGTGATCTTGTGTGACGTCATTCAGCACAGCCGCAGGCGCAGTCTCAGTACCTAAACCAGGCCTTACGCTCGTCCGGCCGCATCGAGTGACCCGCGCTCTTCAAGATACTGAGCTCGTCGTGTGGTCGAAGTCTGATAACCCCTTTTTTTCCACCCACGAGGGCTGGTGACGGATGAAAATAGGTGCTAAAGATGAAGTTTAAAGCAGGTGTAATATTCACAGATAAGGATTTTAGAGTCCTGACTGGACATACATCATCTGGGCTAATAGGGGCATTGAAGTTACAGCAGTTAGAACAAGCATTGGCAAACCCAATAGGTTTTGTCTATCCATTAATCAGAATTTATAAAGTGCGTCTAATCACTCAATATAGAATCCAGGCGGTTCTATGTCCTGGAGGCTCATTCGAACAGCCAGGTCTTGAGGGCCCTTCAGAATTCCGAAAGTGAGGGGATGGTCCGCAGGTGCGTAGGGGGGGGCTGTTCCAGGTCTTTGCTGCGACGTGGGAGGAGGAGCGTCCTCCACCTCTGCTTCGGTAGATGCGGGGAGTATGGGCAAGTGAAAGGGAGTCGGAGCGCAGGTGTCTGGAGGGTTGGTGGAAGTTCAGATGCCGGTTAATGTAGGCGGATCCTTGGTTGTTTAGAGCCGTGTGTGCGTGAGTCAGCAGCTTGAATTGACGTTTCTTCTGCACGGGGAGCCAGTGAAGATGTCTTAGGTGGGGTGTGATGTGGGTTAGTTGGGGAAGGCCAAGGATGAGTCTGGCTGCTGCGTTCTGTACGGTCTGAAGTCTCTGTAGGAGGTGTGCAGCGATTCCTACATAGAGAGTGTTGCCGTAGTCCAGTTGGCTGTTGATGAGGGCCTGTGTCATGGTGCGTCTCCTGTGTAGGGGCAGCCACTTGAAGATCTTACGTAGCATGCACAGAGTGAGGAAGCAGGCAGAGGAGAAGGCGTTGATCTGTGATTTCATGGTCAGATTGTTGTCAATGATGATTCTGAGGTTTCTGGCATGGTCGGAGGGAGTGGGTGTGGTCCTAGGTCTGATGGCCATCAGGAGTTTTTTCATGTGTTGCTGCTGTTCCCAAAGATAGGTACTTCTGTCTTGTCTGTGGTCAGCTGCAGGCAGTTGTTTTTTATCCCGTTGGCGACGTTTGTCATGCATCTGTGGATGTTGTTTCTGGTGGTGATGGGAACGTCAGTGAGTGAAAGGATGAGTTGGATGTCGTCTGCGTGGTAAATTATGTTGAGACCATGGGATCTTACAATATTGGCCAAAGAGGTTATATATGCGTTGAAGAGCGTGGGGCTGAGGGATGTGCTCTGGGGGACTCCACAGCTGATCTCCTTGGCTTCAGAGGGGAAAGATGGGAAGTGGATCCTCTGGGTTCTTCCGGTAATGAAAGAGGGGATCCATCTGAGTGTGTCACCTTGGATGCCGATGTGGTGGAGTCATTTGATCAGCACATGGTTGGATACGGTGTCGAAGGCTGTTGAGAGGTCAAGGAGAATCAAAGCTGCTGTTTCTCTTCGGTCAAGGAGGGTTCGGATGTCGGCGGTGGCTGTAATCAGGATGCTTTCGGTTCTGTGATTGCTGCGGAAGCCGGATTGGGAGAGGTGAAGTATCTGGTCCTACTCCAAGTGTGTCATGAGTTGATTGTTAATGACCTTTTCCAGTACCATCGCTGGGAATGGGAGCAGGGACATTTGTTGGTAGTTTTTGAGTTTGCTGAGGTCGGCAGAGAGTTTTTTGAGTAGTCCTCTGGCTTTGGCATATTTCTAGATGTCCGGAAATGTTGTGGTGGTGGTAGAGGTGTTGAGTATAGTGGTAAATTCCTGGTCGATCCTTTGGTTTCCAAGGTTAAAGATGTGGGGCAGGCATGGGTCTGTGGGAGCTCCTGAGTGGCTGGATTTCATGGTGGAGGTGGTGTCCTGGGTGGGGAGGAGGTTCCAGGTGATCAGGGTGTGGTTCATGTTGGGTACAGAGGTGGTTTATCTGTCAAAGAAGTCCGTAGGAGTGGGTTGTGCTCTTGTCATGGAAGACGTTGCATGGTTGTTGCACAGCTCCTGTGAGGATGTGATGTTGTTTTCGCTGGCATATGGGTTGGAGAATTCTTTAACAATGTTGAAAAGTTCCTTGGTGCTGTTGGCGCTGGATTCAATGTGTGTGGCAAGGGCTGTCTTCTTTGTTGTCCTCAGCAGGTGGTGGTAGAGGTTGGGGGAGGTCTTGAAGGCTGTCCTGTTACAGGTGTCCTTGCTGGTGCGCCATCTCATCTCCAACTGTTTGCTGTCTTGTGTCGCTGTTCTGACTTCTTAGGTGTACCAGCTGACCTTTTTGGAGGGTTTTCTCTCGATGTTGCTCTTTATGGGCACAATGCTGCCTGCACAATTGGTGATCCAGGCATTGATGTTTTTCACTCCCTGATCGAGGTTGGTGGCTGTAGCAGAGTTGGAGGTGTAGGGGGTGTTCACCCAGCTGGTCTCCGAGATTTTGTTCTTCCTTCGGTGGGGGGGCGTTGGTCATCATGGGGGTGGTGGTGTGGAGGCTGGAGATGCTGATGTGGATGATGAAGTGGTCTGTCCATCTGAGTTCTTTGACATGGCTGTATTTTGGGGGCTGCTGGGAGGCTAAAAAGGACACAAGGGGGGGAATGACAATCAAGCGGGAGGGGTTGGAGAGAGGGAAACAACAAGGATGTGGGAGGGGTAGGCGGGATGGGGAGGGGTGAGGGGAATGCAACACATGCCCTCTTCAGGAGTGCCTGATCATTCTTTTTTTAAGTACCTCTAAAATGGTGGCCAGGGGAAGGACACTGGTCGCAGAGATCAGAAACTGTACTTGGTCCATGCTCCACAGACGCTGGAGGAAGATTGAACTGAAGAGAAAGAGGAAACGGCAGGACACCCTGACCAATGAGAAGCAAGGAAATGAAACCGACATGGGAACCAACAAATGGTAAATAGAGGTAAGTAATGGGTGGGCTCTAAGCCCCTGTTATGATTATTTTTTTATTACAAGAGATTCTGCAAGAATAGTGCAAGTGCCGTGCAGGCGAAACCTAAAAATGGGCAAAGTAAGTGGGTTGTAGTGACCCCAAACTGAGACTGTCCAAAGAGATCCCCAGCCCCACCCCCCACCCCCATTGCAACTGGGTTGGATTGGAGGAGCTGGAAGAGGCTGGTGTTGAAGGCCACATATTTTGGACACCAGCTGTCTCGGCGAGGACAATGCCTTGCAAGATTTTACCAAATTTGGTAGAATTTCTTACAGCTCCTCGGGTAAATGCTATGCATTAGTGACTGTGTCCTCCTTTACTGCTTTAAAGAACGTTCCTCTCTAACATGAAAGAGCTCACTCCACCGGTCCACTCTCACGCACTGTGAATGGGCTCATGTCCAGACGATGGCTTTACGTGCTTTGGCCGAAGATGGATGAAATGGGGAATAAAATGAGACCAGCCCCCACCTTCGAGTCACATACACCCAGGCTTCCAGTGTTGACCTGAGGACTGGGGAGATATGGAGGTAACTTCCTCTTGGGCCCCTAGGGAGCCAAGGGACCTCTCCCAAGGAGCCGAACGCTAGGTTTTGATCGATAAAGCACCACAGCTTGTCTGTTTCCTCCTCCACCCTTCGATCTTATATCTAAGAGGAGGGCCTGGTAGTAGTGCAGTCGGTACGGAATCCCAAACCTGCCTGTCTTGGGTGTGCACAGCACTGCTTCAGCTCAGCCCTGGCCTCTTCCATTCCCAAAAGAGGGCAGTACAGAGTTCTCGCAGGTGGTGGACACAACGCTGTGTCGTTCACAGTCGGTGAGCCCGAAGCTGGGATAAAATGTGAGGCAATCTCGTCACCCATTGCCCACTTCTTTCTCATGCAGGACTACATCTGATTCTTCCTGGATCCCACTGCAGATTTTTAGCTCGAGCCTGGGCAGCGCATGCGCTGCTCTGCGAGGCATGCTATATTTAGGTAGGGATTTGAAGCTCCGCCCATTTCCCGCCTATCCTTTCAATTGGCTCCTGTTACTGTCCTTTCAAAAATCGTTTCTTTTGGGTTGGAGGTGGCGACGAGCTCTTTGCTGGGGCCGGTGTTTGGTCGATTTTGATACAGGGCCTATTTTGCAAAAACGGCCTTCGGGGGCCCAAATCCAGCCCTCACCCTTGCGGCGCACTGGGGAATTGCCCGGTGCCCGCTATGGCCAGTCCGGCCCTGTTCCTATGAGGACTGGACTTTTACTTGTGTTGTGACACGGTCTGCTTTATCTAGGATGTGACTGAAACCAAAACAGGGTTTCAAGACAATGCAGCAAACGTCGAGACTGATTCCGGCTGCTGAATCGCCGTATGGATTGAGAGTCCAATTTTGTCTTGAAACGCCGAAGAATCTTATATATGACGAAAATCCGCCATAAAAACAGAGGCTGAAAATACAAACAATTACAAACAAATAATCAAGACGAGGGAAGAGATTCACACCCCTTCAGATTTCAGCTCAAGGCACATTGAGGACAAACGGTCATTTGGAGGCAATACAAGAAGTAGAAACATTAGAAGATACGAGGTCCTGATGAGAACTCCCCCTACTTAGGGAGTTCGAAACGCGTAGACCAACTCTTCGTACAGCTTAGGAATATATTAATGATAAAGTGAATTTAGTGAAAAGACAAAATTTGTTCCCAGTGCTGTTGTAAATATTTGTACAGAATTGTTTTGTGATTCATTTTTGAATCGTATAGTGTATGTATGGATGATGGAATGAATGTGAAGAATGGAAGTAAGAATATGTGATTTCATTCATTTTTTGTATGTTTGATATGTGTAAGCAATATATGTGAAAAATGGTAATTTTGCTGAAAATTGTAAAAATGTGTCTTGATATGTGAAAAATTAAAATAATTGATTTATTCCAGACAGAAAAAATGGTCCATGGAACATATTGTTTAACTGAATACGTTTCCTCCCCGAAGAAAAAAGGTAGAATAGTGTGGCAGTATTGGTTATCTTTTTGTTACTTATCTAGGATGTGAGCACTGTTTTCATTAATGATTATCCCCTATTCCACCCACGAAGTGCTTTCCTACAATGCAACACACCGCCCCCTTTTATATTTTTATCAGTAATGGCGGTTGGTCCACTTTAACTAAAGCGGTTGCATTCTTTATTTATTTAATTTGCCAACGCTGTCCGCTTTAACTTTAGCAGCCGCGCTACGAAACCTTTGGGTTTTTAATTTTTTTTAGGTGAAAGCGGCCCATACAGTGCTGTTAGTTCAATGGTGGCCGCGCCCCTTTCTTTAGACGCTGCTCGCCGTGCTTAGGTTAGAGCGAGCTGTGTCTAAAAAAAGGGGCACAGCCACCATTAAAGTGAACACACGTCATAAGGCGCTTTTACAAGAAAAAAAACTTTTGTAAAAGCGCCCCATGCGCCGTTTCCATTTCCAATGTGGCCACGCCCCCTTCTTTAGATGTAAATGTAAATGTATTTGAGCTTATATAGCGCACAGCTACCCACAAAGGGTTTCCCGGCGCTTGCTTAGGGAACCCGTCCTGGTATTCCCCTGTGAAATAACCCCAGCAGGGTTTCCACAAGGTGAAAGCCAGGCATCCCGCCGCGAGGGGCCGTTGTGGAGATTAAGCAAGCTATTGCCCAGAGTCGCAGAGTGTGAACCCATGAGTTGCTGATCGCGGTAACCTGAATATGACGAGCAGCATCTAAAGAAAGGGGCGCAGCTACCATTAAAGTAGTCTTGGATTTTCGAGAGTTGGCGCTATTGGCATAATTTTTTTTAAAAACAGATAAACAAAAGGTATTGTCTTTTCCAGTACCAATAGCTTAAACTCTCACAAATGCGAGACCCATTGCATTGCAAATGCTTGTTTTTAGGGTGTCTGCTTCGGGGTCAGCCTGGTCCCAATTCAAGGATGCTTGCCCTTAACCTGTAAAATAAGTCTTAATGATGGCGCCCTTCCAGTCTCAAAGAGACCCTCTGATCTGTGAAGGTACCACAGACCCCAACACTGCTTGAAACCACAACACAACCCCCCTCCCCCATCACTCAGCGCCCTGGACCAGTGACTTGCCCAACCCCCCTCCCCCCCCCCCCCCCAGGTGCTAAGGCTGTCCTGTCCATAATCTTCTCCAGAAAGGGGTCCATCACCAGAGCATCATATGATGTAAGTAATAGAGATTTGTTTAGCATTAGAGTGGGTATGGGTTTTGGGGTACATGGGAATAGTATTTTTTACCGTTATTATCCAACGCTTTCCCTACTGTTGCACACATTGGAGTGGGAATAGTAATTTTTACCCCTACACTATCCAACACTTACCCTACTGTTGCCCTAAAGTATTATATGTTGTAATGGTATGCGTTGTAATGGTATGCGTTGTAATGGTATGCGTTGTAATGGTAGTTTTTAAACATGGGTTGTAATGGCATGCATTGTAAAATCATGCAATGTAATGGTGGTTGTGATGTAAAGACTGCGTTGTAAAAGCATGTGTTGTAATTGCATGCGTTGTAACGTCATATATTCGTCCCTGGGAGGGGGTCAGGCCTGTCCCTTGTACGGGACCTGGCCTGTCACTGATCCGAGGCATGGGTGCGTGTCCCTGAAAGGGGCGTGGCTTGTCCTTGAGGCAAGCCCAGGCCTCTCCCTGACGCAAGGCATGTGTGCCTTTCCCTGAAAGGGGAGTGGCCTGTCTCTGGCACGAGCCCAGGCCTGTCCCTGGCACGAGAGTGAGGTGCGGGAAGGAGGACGTGTGCAGGGGAGCAGCCCCTCCCCGGGGACACCCGGGCAAGCTGTAATATTGAGTAATAACCTAAAGCGTTGCAGTGAGCAGGAGGGCGGAAATTTGTATTACAGCTTTTTGTTGTATCGGTCTTGTGGTGAGAGCATCACACCTCTACTCTTGGCATACTCTCATCAGCAGAGATTTTTTTAGGGCTGCAGGGGCACTGTCCTTGAGGCCTGAGTGGGTGAAGGAAAGGACAGAGTGCTGGGCAGAGCTGTGCGGCGGGAAGAGCTAGGTCCTGGGCAGAGCTGAGTGCTGGGCAGAGCTGAGTCCTGGATAGAGATGAGTCCTGGACAGAGCTGAGTCCTGGACATAGCTGAGTCCTGGACAAGCTGGGCACTGGACAGAGCTAAGTTCTGGACAGAACTGAGTGCTGGACAGTCTGAGTGCTAGACAGACCTAAATTCTGGACAGAGCTGAGTCCTGGACAGAGCTGGGTGCTGAGCAGAACTGAGCTGAGTGCTAGACAGAGCTGAGTTCTGGCAGATCTGGACAGAGCTCAGTGCTGAACAGAGCTGACTGCTGGACAAGCTGGGCGCTGGACAGAGCTAAGTTCTGGACAGAACAGTGTGGTGGACAGAGCTGAACAGAGCTGAGTGCTGGACAAACTGGGCGCTGGACAGAGCTGAGTTCTGTGCAGAGCTGAGTGCTGGACAGATCTAAGTTCTGAATCAGGATCAGACTCCTACCCTTCTCTCTGACACCACGAAAATCACCCGCAGAGTCCCACAGGGTTCATCCTTGAGCCCCACCCTCTTCAACATCTACATGGCCCCCTCGCAGCCATCGTCCGACAACACGGCCACAAAATAGTATCCTACGCTGACAACACCCAGCTCATCCTCTCCTTCACCAAAGACCCCACCACTGCCAAACTCAACTTCCAGAAGGAATGAAAGACGTCGCAGTCCGGATGACCAACAGCTGCCTGAAGCTCAACGCTGAAAAGACAGAAGTCCTCGTCCTCTGTACCACACCTTCTGCATGGGACAGAACATGGTTCCCGACTGCCCTTGGAAGCCCACATACCCCCTCAGACCACGCCAAGAACCTTGGGAATGACGAGGACCTCAGTTTTATCAGGGTTAATTTTTAGCGAGTTGGAAGTCATCCAATTGACCGTGTGTCTGGGTATGTTTTGTACTCGGGCGTGGGCTTGAGGGGAGTTATCGATCTTGAGAATCAATTGGGTGTCATCCGCATCAGGGCAACCACAAGTGTCTGGAGGTAAATGTTGAACAGGAGAGGTGACAGTGCTGAACCCTGGGGGACACCACAAGTGAGTGCTCCGATGTTCGCCACCTGCTCACACAGTTGGACAATTTGGGAACGACCGGATAAGAAAGACTCGAGCCATTGATGTGCGAGGCCTTGGATGCCCAGATCGAAAAGTTGGGTCAGAAGTAGTGGGTGAGTGACCGTGTCAAACGCCGCTGACAGGTCCAAAAGGGCCAGGTCGCTTGGTACTGTGAGTCTACGGGGGATGGATCGTGTGTGGTGAGGTCCTGGAGTACTGACACATGTGGACTGCCGGTGGGGGGGCCAAGTGGCGCACAGGCCAGCCAGCATTTCAAAATATAATAGGTCATGAAGGGTAAAAAAAAAAAAATTTAAATCCGTAATTGTAAAGTGCAAACTACTCACCCTTAGGGGTCTCAAGGCGCTGGGGGCCGTCGTGGAAATGAAGTGAGCTATTGCCCAGAGTCACAGGGTGCTGAGCTGCGGCCGGAGATCGAACCGTGAACCCTGTGCTCCGAAGTCAGCTGCCCTGGCCGCTGCACCACACTCCTCCAGAGCAGGGTGAGGTGCTGGGCCGCCCTACACCGCGCTCTGACCGGTGAACTGTTATATCATCTTTTGACTCCCTCATTGGTTTCTGACCATGTGTAGGCCGAGGCGGTGTCGGCGTTAAGCATTGTGAGACCTTTCAGACAGGTTCCGTATCATACATGTCTCATGTGAACTCTGTATGGATGTTGTGAACCCCATAAATAAAGTTTAAAACTGCCCAGTGTTTGTATATTGTCTAATTCTTGTCACTATTGTTTTTTCTAGTTCAACATTCCACTTCAAACAAAATGTATAGCACTTAAAATCCGACTTACGCTGCAGTGAGCATTAATTGTGAGTTCTGTTTCTTGAAACCTTACAATGTTTGTAACAGATTCACTGAGGCTTGGCTCACCCACTCTTGCCAACCCCCACTGACTTCCTCATTGCTCCAAACGCTTTATCATCAGACAGGATAGTCAGAGTAAAGTGGGGCGATGGGTGTTGTTATCACCCCTAAAGCAGTCTGACCTGATAACGTGCTCCCGGTCCTTCCCTCTTCTTGAACTCCTTCGGGTAAAGCTCAGTCTCGCCGCCGTGCACCGTGTGATCCTCGCCACGATACGGCTACACTAGCCAGCGGGAGTTAATCTTGAACCATCCATGACATCAATGAACTCATTCCCTCATCCCTCCTTCTCCTCTTGTACTCCATCCTCATGGAAGCATCATGTGACCTAAGACCTCAGACGCGACTATGTGATCCTACGTCTTTTCTTTCTCCCAATAACAGGCCACAACACCGCCTCAGCCGCGCCCTAGTCCAGGTATTATGCATGACCTCATAAATACATTTGAATATTTAATCCCGCCATATAGGATTGGTCGGATCATTTCCTGATCACTTCCATGATCTAAGTACGGGATACATCCAACAGAGAATTGATGAGGGGTCTTGACTACAAGAGCCAAAGTAAAGGGGACTTGAGCCGCACTCTGGGACCTGCTGAATCTAGATGTCACCAGCTGCGGCCTCCATACATCAGCAGACTTAGGACCAAACTCCCCGATCAGGCACAGGCTCCTCAGCCCTCACTCACACCAAGATAGACTCCGCTCTGCGCTCTTGACCACTGTCCGAAAGACAAACCTCGCTCGGGAGTGTCACAAACAGAGCTCTGGCCACACTCTGGTGACCCAGCCGCTCCTGCTCTTGCCACACAGCTTCCTGGAGCCCTTCCTGTGCCCTGAACACTCTTACCCTCTCCGCCCTTCAAGCAGTGCCTCTAAACAACTTACCCAGGTCCAACTCCTCCTCAAAGGCCTAAACTCAAGCCTGCAGTCCTTGGGAATTGCTCACTCCTCCCTTGTCTCGCTTTTCTCCACAGGCTCACCAAGAAGTGTTTTTCTTCTCAATTAACCATATCAGGGACAATTCCCAAAGGCATGTGTGAGTTCAGGAAGTAATACCACTGGCGTAAGGTTTTACGCACTCGTACAAGCCTTTATAACTCAGCCCGAAATGTCCAACTCCCTATCTGTAAAAGTGCAAAGAGGGCACAGCCCTTTCTTTTTGTACAAACTGTGCATGAATATTCTTTGAATAGTCCCATTCTACTAGCATCTCAGATATTTGCGAACAATTCGACCACAACCTGCCTGGTGTGTTTCAGTCTAGCTTCGAGACTGGACATAGTAAAGCATCTGCCACATTTACGGGTATTGATGACCTCGGGCGAAGGTCACTCCTGCCTTTTCATCCTATTGGTTTTAAAGGTGGCATTTGATGCGCGTCCTGGATATCAATCCGGACTCAATATAGACGAAAAAATGTTGAAAACAAAATCAACATGTAAGTCGATATTTTCTATTCGTAACTCCACATATATGTATGTTCTATCTATCTATCTATCTATCTATCTATCTATCTATCTATCTATCTATCTATCTATCTATCTATCTATCTATCTATCTATCTATCTATCTATCTATCTATCTATCTATCTATCTATCTATCTATCTATCTATCTATCTATCTATCTATCTATCTATCGATCTATCTATCTATCTATCTATCTATCTATCTATCTATCTATCTATCTATCTATCTATCTATCTATCTGCCCTCCCGCCTGCCTGCCTGCCTTTCTCTTTCAGGTCCAGAGATGTGGAGCTAAGAATAGTAAATCTTTACTTCCCTTTATGAATTTCCCTTTCGATCTTTTGTTCCTCAAAATTCTACCACGGTATTCGGGTCGATATTCACTAGTACAGTCGTGGCATCTAACACGATCGACCAGCACATTTTAAAAACATTCTCATAAAAGAAGGGATGTGAGTCACAGAAACATGGATGCGCGTGGACACTGCACAACAGAAGTACCCTTTTATGCACTCATACATGGTTTTGTGAATCAGCCCCAAAACGTCCAACTCCCTATTAGTAGAAGTGTTAAAAGAACGCAGACCCCACTATTCATACGGACTGACTTTGAATATTCCGGGTATATTCCCATTTTACATGTATTTTACCCAATTCACAAAGCAGGTAGGAGTACGTGAAGAGCCCCACCGGGGACCTGCTTTACGTACTCCATGAGGCCTTTGTTACGGACCCTAAAAGAAGCTGAGAAGGCTCTGCCTTGCGGCAGGTTTCAGCCCCATTTTCCAGATGACCCTTACCCTACCATTGGCTTCTATCCCTGTATGTTTTCTACACCTCAGCCCTTACCTTATTAACCACTACTGTACAACATCGGCCAGTGGTACCGCAGGCCGCCAGTGTTTACAACTATTGTGGAAAGTTTCTATGGCCCAATGTACATAGCACTTTTGTGTTCACAAACCCTGCAATTAGCAAAATCCCAGTGTTTTGTTTGCAATGGTGTAAAGTGCAATGTCAAACCTGTTATGTGAGTTGGAAAAACATTTCTGAGTCCCAAAACATATTTTGCAATCCATTCTGCACCCTAGTTAGGAGGGGGCGTGAAGCGGCGCCCCCTCCTCATTGCCACTGACAATGGTTTGTCTCAATAGTTGTGGTCACAAACCATCTCTCAGTTACCAACACCTCAAGGAGGCGGGGCTGACTCACAGACGGCGAGGGGTCCCCTAGGCCTTGTGACCCGTGTCCGGCGACCCTGGGTGGGACGAGGGTCGGCAGAGGTGCAGGGGCCACCATCTCCTCCACCGATGCATTCCCAAACTGGAAGCATAGGGGCTTATTTACAAGGCCCTTGCGCCGCGGGTGCGTCACTTTTAAAATGGGAAAAAAGTGACGCACGGGCGGCGCAAGGGCCTTGTAAATAAGCCCCAGAGTTTGAGAGCAGCACCAGCTTTTAAGGGACTCGGCTGCTTTAAATATCAGACCTGATTCAGGAAGGTAAACATAGATCAAAAGTCTAACTTTACTAGTAGTAACTTACCTTTGTGAATACAGAAAAGTGGTAAAGTGAGACTTTTGGTGATACTTTACCTTTGTGAATTGAGCCCCCGTTTCTGACTGCAAATGGAGGGGATGCTGCTCTGCTGTTCCTTGTGGGCCACCGTCCCTGGGCTGCGAGCCAATCCCAGGGGGCCAGTAAGACTCATCTGCCAATTAACAGTCATTAGGCGGGTGTGCTGCGGTCCTCTTTACATTGGGACTTTGTGACGCAGCCATAGTACATAGATCATGATGGTGCCAGGTCGTAACAAGCCGGGAGATCATGTGCGACCCTGTTTTGCAGCCTGTCTGTTAGTTCACGGGGCCCAATATCCCCTTTCAATCAATGTCTTTATTCGGATACCAAAAAATATCCATAAAAGTACAGAATAAAAAAAACCAAGACAGTGCATACATATATATAGACATAAATCCAGTAAAGATTCATTGCCCTCGCAAAAACAGTAACACACACTTTATATTTATTACAAATATGTTGCATGTGCTATAAACATTGCAAATGCAAATGCTTGAATGTATGTTTTTAAATAACCTTTGCTTAGCGCACTGAAACCCAGCTGCGTGTAGTGCGAGCTATGCAAGATTATAAACTAATTCAAATCCGCCCTCCTGTTAAGAGCCTGTCCCCCGGACCTGTGGGGTGTGTCTTTGCCACACAGGTACCCAAATAACAAATACAGGCATTTATATTAGAATTACCTCTCTTAGCGTTGGTTCAAACACAGCCTCACCCGCACGTGCCCAGGGAGGGTGACTTCCTCCAGTCCCTGGTGGGCGGGGGGAGGGGGCACCCTCACAAGCACAAGGAGGGTGAATTCGGTGCCCTGATGCCCGGAAGCCAGTCCTTTGCAGACACCCCTCCCCTCGGGGATGGGTCACTTACCCGCACAGGGAGGGTGGCTTCGGTGCCCGGATGCTCCCCGGGGGGCACAGGTCACCCCCCCCCCCCCCCTCCAAAACAGCTGCAGCGCCCTCCTTTCATCCTCCCCTCCACACCTCCCTCAACCCCTGGAATCCGCAGCCTCCTGCCCCAACAGAGGACCCCAGACAAGTCCTGTCCCGCCCCGGGCCCCGGGCCCCAGGGGCCACATTCCTGGCGTGCTTCAGACGAGCAGAGACGCCGATGCAGCCGCATCCCGCGGCTCACGGCTGTCTCTAAAGTTATTTCAAGAGGAAATCAGCGAGTCTGCGAGCAACATCTCTCGAACGAGGCCTGGGGCAAGAAACGAGGGCCCCGCCCGGCGAGGCGAGCTCAGGTCTGCTGCACCTGGCATTAGGACGACTCGGTACTTACTCCTGCAATTGGCCCAACACCTATTTCTTTGCATACTGTGAACCTTGTAACTGATTTTTATATTGTTCTTTTGCGATGTACTTTCATTCATAAAAATGTTTTAAAAACAGCAACACATTTGGAAAAAAGAAAGCAGTCTTGCTGACAACTAAGAGCTGTTTTCATGCCTTAAAAGTGTAAAACCGGAATTGCAGTCAAACAGGTAAACTTCTGGGGCCGTATTACAAAGAATGCCCGGGTGACAGAAGGGGGCGGAGATGCTTGAGCAGCCCCTCCAGTAATACTGATAGCGCCGGCGGTACATTCAGAGGGTGTTCCCTTATTAGCATGGGGTGTAACCAGGACTTTAAGTGTGCCGGGTCTCACCAGGTCTGAGCATCGGCAATTTTATTAAAGAGGGCCTCAAAACAGGTCTCTATTAGGTTCTGTTTTGTGCCCTGGCACAGACGGACGGCAGTGACAGCAGGCACTTCATGTATGCGTGCTCACACTGCTCACTTCTCACTAGTGTGCGCTGCTCACACTGCTCACTTCTCACTAGTGTGCGCTGCTCACACTTCTCACTTCGCAGTAGTGTGCACTGCTCACACTGCTCACTTCTCAGTAGTGTGCGCTGCTCTCTTTTCAGTAGTGTGCGCTGCTCACACTGCTCACTTCTCACTAGTGTGCGTTGCTCACACTGCTCACTTCTCAGTAGTGTGCGCTGCTCTCTTTTCAGTAGTGTGCGCTGCTCACACTGCTCACTTCTCACTAGTGTGCGTTGCTCACACTGCTCACTTCTCACTACTGTGCGCTGCTCACTTCTCACTAGTGTGCGCTGCTCACACTGCTCGCTCTCACTAGTGGGCTGCTCACACTGCTCACTTCTCACTAGTGTGCACTGCTCACACTGCTCACTTCTCACTAGTGTGCGCTGCACACACTGCTCACTTCTCACTAGTGTGCACTGCTTACACTGCTCACTT